>NC_080026.1:133719717-134346503 GCF_030020395.1 Manis pentadactyla | reverse complement strand
CCAGTTTTGCCAGCACCACCTGTTGAAGAGACTGTCATTTCGCCATTGTATGTCCATGGCTCCTTTATCAAATATTAATTGACCATATATGTCTGGGTTAATGTCTGGATTCTCTAGTCTGTTCCATTGGTCTGTGGCTCTGCTCTTGTGCCAGTACCAAATTGTCTTGATTACTATGGCTTTATAGTAGAGCTTGAAGTTGGGGAGTGAGATCCCCCCTACTTTATTCTTCTTTCTCAGGATTGCTTTGGCTATTCGGGGTCTTTGGTGTTTCCATATGAATTTTTGAATTATTTGTTCCAGTTCATTGAAGAATGTTGCTGGTAGTTTCATAGGGATTGCATCAAATCTGTATATTGCTTTGGGCAGGATGGCCATTTTGACGATATTAATTCTTCCTAGCCACGAGCATGGGATGAGTTTCCATCTGTTAGTGTCCCCTTTAATTTCTCTTAAGAGTGACTTGTAGTTTTCAGAGTATAAGTCTTTCACTTCTTTGGTTAGGTTTATTCCTAGGTATTTTATTTTTTTTGATGCAATTGTGAATGGAGTTGTTTTCCTGATTTCTCTTTCTGTTGGTTCATTGTTAGTATACAGGAAAGCCACAGATTTCTGTGTGTTGATTTTGTATCCTGCAACTTTGCTGTATTCCGATATCAGTTCTAGTAGTTTTGGGGTGGAGTCTTTAGGGTTTTTTATGTACAGTATCATGTCATCTGCAAATAGTGACAGTTTAACTTCTTCTTTACCAATCTGGATTCCTTGTATTTCTTTATTTTGTCTGATTGCCGTGGCTAGGACCTCCAGTACTATGTTAAATAACAGTGGAGAGAGTGGGCATCCCTGTCTAGTTCCTGATCTCAGAGGAAATGCTTTCAGCTTCTCGCTGTTCAATATAATGTTGGTTGTGGGTTTATCATAGATGGCCTTTATTATGTTGAGGTACTTGCCCTCTATTCCCATTTTGCTGAGAGTTTTTAACATGAATGGATGTTGAACTTTGTCAAATGCTTTTTCAGCATCTATGGAGATGATCATGTGGTTTTTGTCTTTCTTTTTGTTGATGTGGTGGATGATGTTGATGGACTTTCGAATGTTGTACCATCCTTGCATCCCTGGGATGAATCCCACTTGGTCATGGTGTATGATCCTTTTGATGTATTTTTGAATTCGGTTTGCTAATATTTTGTTGAGTATTTTTGCATCTACGTTCATCAGGGATATTGGTCTGTAGTTTTCTTTTTTGGTGGGGTCTTTGCCTGGTTTTGGTATTAGGGTGATGTTAGCTTCATAGAATGAGTTTGGGAGTATCCCCTCCTCCTCTATTTTTTGGAAAACTCTAAGGAGAATGGGTATTATGTCTTCCCTGTATGTCTGATAAAATTCCGAGGTAAATCCATCTGGCCCGGGAGTTTTGTTCTTTGGTAGTTTTTTGATTACCGCTTCAATTTCGTTGCTGGTAATTGGTCTGTTTAGATTTTCTGTTTCTTCCTGGGTCAATCTTGGAAGGTTATATTTTTCTAGGAAGTTGTCCATTTCTCCTAGGTTTCCCAGCTTGTTAGCATATAGGTTTTCATAGTATTCTCCAATAATTCTTTGCATTTCTGTGGGGTCCGTCGTGATTTTTCCTTTCTCGTTTCTGATACTGTTGATTTGTGTTGACTCTCTTTTCTTCTTAATAAGTCTGGCTAGAGGCTTATCTATTTTGTTTATTTTCTCAAAGAACCAGCTCTTGGTTTCATTGATTTTTGCTATTGTTTTATTCTTCTCAATTTTATTTATTTCTTCTCTGATCTTTATTATGTCCCTCCTTCTGCTGACCTTAGGCCTCATCTGTTCTTCTTTTTCCAATTTCGATAGTTGTGACATTAAACCATTCATTTGGGATTGCTCTTCCTTTTTTAAATATGCTTGGATTGCTATATACTTTCCTCTTAAGACTGCTTTTGCTGCGTCCCACAGAAGTTGGGGCTTAGTGTTGTTGTTGTCATTTGTTTCCATATATTGCTGGATCTCCATTTTGATTTGGTCATTGATCCATTGATTATTTAGGAGCGTGTTGTTAAGCCTCCATGTGTTTGTGAGCCTCTTTGCTTTCTTTGTACAGTTTATTTCTAGTTTTATGCCTTTGTGGTCTGAAAAGTTGGTTGGTAGGATTTCAATCTTTTGGAATTTTCTGAGGCTCTTTTTGTGGCCTAGTATGTGGTCTATTCTGGAGAATGTTCCATGTGCACTTGAGAAGAATGTATATCCTGCTGCTTTTGGATGTAGAGTTCTATAGATGTCTATTAGGTCCATCTGCTCTACTGTGTTGTTCAGTGCTTCCGTGTCCTTACTTATTTTCTGCCCAGTGGATCTATCCTTTGGGGTGAGTGGTGTGTTGAAGTCTCCTAGAATGAATGCATTGCAGTCTCTATCCCCCTTTAGTTCTGTTAGTATTTGTTTCACATATGCTGGTGCTCCTGTGTTGGGTGCATATATATTTAGAATGGTTATATCCTCTTGTTTGACTGAGCCCTTTATCATTATGTAGTGTCCTTCTTTATCTCTTGTTACTTTCTTTGTTTTGAAGTCTATTTTGTCTGATATTAGTACTGCAACCCCTGCTTTCTTCTCACTGTTGTTTGCTTGAAATATGTTTTTCCATCCCTTGACTTTTAGTCTGTACATGTCTTTGGGTTTGAGGTGAGTTTCTTGTAAGCAGCATATAGATGGGTCTTGCTTTTTTATCCATTCTGTTACTCTGTGTCTTTTGATTGGTGCATTCAACCCATTAACATTTAGGGTGACTATTGAAAGATATGTACTTATTGCCATTGCAGGCTATAAATTCGTGGTTACCAAAGGTTCAAGGTTAGCCTCTTTAGTATCTTACTGCCTAACTTAGCTCGGTTATTGAGCTGTTATATACACTGTCTGGAGATTCTTTTCTTCTCTCCCTTCTTGTTCCTCCTCCTCGATTCTTCATATGTTGGGTGTTTTGTGCTGTGCTCCTTCTAGGAGTGCTCCCATCTAGAGCAGTCCCTGTAAGATGTTCTGTAGTGGTGGTTTGTGGAAAGCAAATTCCCTCAGCTTTTGTTTGTCTGGGAATTGTTTAATTCCACCGTCATATTTGAATGATAGTCGTGCTGGATACAGTATCCTTGGTTCAAGGCCCTTCTGTTTCATTGTATTAAATATATCATGCCATTCTCTTCTGGCCTGTAGGGTTTCTGTTGAGAAATCTGACGTTAGCCTGATGGGTTTCCCTTTATAGGTGACCTTTTTCTCTCTAGCTGCCTTTAACACTCTTTCCTTGTCGTTGATCTTTGCCATTTTAATTATTATGTGTCTTGGTGTTGCCCTTCTTGGATCCTTTCTGTTGGGGGTTCTGTGTATTTCCGTGGTCTGTTCGATTACTTCCTCCCCCAGTGTGGGGAAGTTTTCAGCAATTATTTCTTCTAAGATACTTTCCATCTCTTTTCCTCTCTCTTCTTCTTCTGGGACCCCTATAATACGGATATTGTTCCTTTTGGATTGGTCACACAGTTCTCTTAACATTGTTTCATTCCTGGAGATCCTTTTGTCTCTCTCTATGTCAGCTTCCATGCGTTCCTGTTCTCTGATTTCAATTCCATCAATGGCCTCTTGCATTCTATCCATTCTGCTTATAAACCCTTCCAGAGTTTGTTTCATTTCTGCGATCTCCTTTCTGGCATCTGTGATGTCCTTCCGGACTTCATCCCATTTCTCTTGCGTATTTCTCTGCATCTCTGTCAGCATGTTTATGATTCTTATTTTGAATTCTTTTTCAGGAAGACTGGTTAGGTCTGTCTCCTTCTCTGGTGTTGTCTCTGTGATCTTTGTCTGCCTGTAGCTTTGCCTTTTCATGGTGATAGGAATAGTCTGCAGAGCTGGGACGAGTGACGGCTGGAAGGACTTCCTTTCTTGTTGGTTTGTGGCCCTCCTCTCCTGGGAGAACAGCGGCCTCTAGTGGCTTGTGCTGCGCAGCTGCGCGCAGACAGGGTTTCTGCTTCCTGCCCGGCTGCTATGGAGTTAATCTCCGCTGTTGCTGTGGGCGTGGCCTGGCTCGGGCAGCTGCTCCAAAATGGTGGAGTCGCGTTGGAGCAGGAGCTGCTGGGAGGCTATTTATCTCCGTAAGGGGCCTCCCTGCTCCCTGCAGCCCAGGGGTTAGGGTGCCCAGAGGTCCCGGATTCCCTACCTCTGGATTAAGTGTCCTGCCCTGCCCCTTTAAGGCTTCCAAAAAGCACCCGCCAAAACAAAACAACGACCAAAAAAAAAAAATAATAAGAAAAAAAAATTTTTTAATTAAAAAAAAAAAAAAAGTTTTTAATAAAAAAAAAAAAAAAAAAGGGGGTGGTCGTTCGTTTTTCTTTATTCTCCGGTACCAGCCTCAGGCCTCTGCTCACCGGTCTTTCTGCCCTGTTTCCCTAGTATTGGGGTCCCTATCCCTTTAAGACTTCCAAAAAGCGCTCGCCAAAACAAAACAGCAAAAAAGCAAAAAAAAATGGTCGCGCGCTTTTCTTATGCCCTCTGTCGCCCAGCCTCCAGTGCCTGCTCACTGTTCTTGCTGCCCTGTTTCCCTAGTATCGAGGGCCCTGCACTCTGGCCCGGATGGCTGGGGCTGGGTGTTCGGCAGCCCTGGGCTCCGTCTCCCTCCCGCTCTGCCTGCTCTTCTCCCGCCGGGAGCTGGGGGGGAGGGGCGCTCGGCTCCCGCGGGGCCGGGGCTTGTATCTCACCCCCTTCGCGAGGCGCTGGGTTCTCTCAGGTGCGGATGTGGTCTGGATATTGTCCTGTGTCCTCTGGTCTTTATTCTAGGAAGGGTTGTCTTTGTTATATTTTCATAGATATATGTTGTTTTGGGAGGAGATTTCCGCTGCTCTACTCACGCCGCCATCTTCCACCCCTCCCCCTTCTCTGCCCATTTTTTAATTGGATTATTTGCTTTTTGTTTGTTGAGGTGTGTGAGCTCTTTATATAATTTGGATGTCATCCCCTTATCAGATATGTCATTTATGAATATATTCTCCCATACTGTAGGATGTCTTTTTGTTCTACTGTTGGTATCCTTTGCTGTACAGAAGCTTTTTAGTTTGATATAGTCCCACTTGTTCATTTTTGCTTTTGTTTCCCTTGCCTGGGGAGATATGTTCATAAAGAAGTCGCTCATGTTTATGTCCAAGAGATTTTTGCGTAAATTTTTTTCTAAGAGTTTTATGGTTTCATGACTTACGTTCAGGTCTTTGATCCATTTCGAGTTTACTTTTGTGTATGGGGTTAGACAGTGATCCAGTTTCATTCTCTTACATGTAGCTGTCCAGTTTTGCCAACATGAGCTGTTGAAGAGACTGTCATTTCCCCATTGTATATCCATGGCTCCTTTATCGTATATTAATTGACCATATATGCTTGAGCTTATATCTGGACTCTCTATTCTGTTCCACTGGTCTATGAGTCTGTTCTTGTGCCAGTACCAAATTGTCTTGATTACTGTGGCTTTGTAGTAGAGCTTGAAGTTAGGGAGTGTAATTCCACCTGCTTTATTCTTCCTTCTCAGAACTGCTTTGGCTATTTGGGGTCTTGTCATTCCATATGAATTTTAGAACTATTTGCTCTAGTTCATTGAAGAGTTCTGTAGGTATTTTGATAGGGACTGTATTGAACCTATAGATTGCTTTAGGCAGGATGACCATTTTGACAATATTAATTCTTCCTAGCCAAGAGCATGGGATGAATTTCCATTTATTAGTGTCCTCTTTAATTTCTCTTAAGAGTGTCCCGTAGTTTTCAGGGTATAGGTCTTTCACTTCCTTGGTTAGGTTTATTCCTAAGTATTTTATTCTTTTTGATGCAATTGTGAATGGAGTTGTTTTCCTGATTTCTCTTTCTGCTAGTTCATCATTAGTGTGTAGGAATGCAACAGATTTCTGTGTATTAATTTTGTATCCCACAACTTTGCTGAGTTCAGATATTAGATCTAGTAGTTTTGAAGTGGATTCTTTAGGATTTTTTATGTACAATATCATGTCATCTGCAAAAAGGGACTGTTTGACTTCTTCCTTGCCTAATTGGATGCCTTTTATTTCTTTGTGTTGTCTGATTGCTGTGGCTAGGACCTCCAGTACTATGTTGAATAGAAGTGGGGAGAGTGGGCATCTTTGTCTTGTTCCCGATCTTAAAGGAAAAGCTTTCAGCTTCTCACTGCTAAGTATAATGTTGGCTGTGGGTTTGTCATATATGGCGTTTATTATGTTGACATACTTCCCCTCTATACCCATTTTGTTGAGAGTTTTTATCATGAATGGAGGTTGAATTTTGTCGAATGCTTTTTCAGCATCTATGGAGATGATCATGTGGTTTTTGTCCTTCTTTTTGTTGGTGTGGTGGATTGTTGATGGATTTTTGAATGTTGTACCATCCTTGCATCCCTGGGATGAATCCCACTTGATCATGATAGATGATCTTTTTGATGTATTTTTGAATTTGGTTTGCTAATATTTTGTTGAGCACTTTTGCATCTATGTTCATCAGGGATATTGGTCTGTAATTTTATTTTTTTGTGGTGTCTTTGCCTGGTTTTGGTATTAGAGTGATGTTGGCTTCATAGAATGAGTTTGGGACTATTCCCTCCTCTTCTACTTTTTGGAAAACTTTCAGGAGGATGGTTATTAGGTCTTCACTAAATGTTTAATAAAATTCAGCAGTGAAACCATCTGGTCCAAGGGTTTTGTTCTTAGGTTGTTTTTTTATTACCAGTTCAATTTCTTTGCTTGTAATTGGTCTATTCAGATTTTCTGTTTCTTTCTGGGTCAGCCTTGGAAGGTTGTATTTTTCTAGAAAGTTGTTCATTTCTTCTTGTTATTCAGTCTGTTACCATATAACTTTTTATAGTATTCTCTCATAATTCTTTGTATTTCTGTGGTGTCGGTAGTGATTTTTCCTTTATCATTTCTGATTCTGTTTATGTGTGTAGACTCTCTTTTTTCCTTGGTAAGTCTGGCTAGGGGTTTATCTATTTTGCTTATTTTCTCAAAGAACTAGCTTCTGCTTTCATTAATTCTTTCTATTGTTTTATGCTTCTCAATTTTATTTATTTCTGCTTTAATCTTTATTATGTCCCTCCTTCTACTGACTTTGGGCCTCATTTGTTCTTCCTTTTCTAGTTTCATTAATTGTGAGTTTAGACTGCTCATTTGGGATTGTTCTTCTTTCCTGAGGTAGGCCTGTATTACAATATATTTCCCCCTTAGCACGGCCTTCGCTGCGTCCCACAGATTTTGTGTTGTTGAATCATTGTTGTCATTTGTCTCCATATATTGCTGGATCTCTGTTTTTAGTTGGTCATTGATCCATTGATTATTTAGGAGCATGTTATTAAGCCTCCATGTGTTTGTGAACTTCTTCATTTTCTTTGTGTAATTTATTTCTAGTTTCATACCTTTGTGATCTGAGAAGCCATCCTTTGGTTTTTTAAATAACTTTTGGACTCTTAAATTAGTCCTGGTAGTATACACATACATATATGTACCTGATACATAGCAATGGACCCCTGCAGTCAAGATTCTGGGACCCAGGGTGGGAAGGAGCAGGCAAGCATTTCCAGTACAGAAAGAGCTTACACAGAGGGGTGAACCCTATGCCCCCCACTCACCTGGTGGAGGACAGAATGGAGCATGGATGGTAATGATGGGTCACTTCATTGCAGGCCCACTTCTCCCCTTATCAAGTTCACAGAGAGAAGTCCCGTCTACACGGCAGGCAGAGGTGGGATGGGGCAGGAGGAGGTGCTGGTGCATTGAGAGAGGGACTGAGGAGGCTCATGCAGCCCCCCCACTTCTGTCTTATTCTCAAAGCTCTTCCGCTCACCTGTGTGGGGTGCCACCTGGGAAGATCCTAACACTGAGCAAGAGGCCAGCAGTTTGAGGAGGCAGGTTTCCTTGTGGGGAGGGCTGCGTTAGGGAGCCAGGCTTTGGCTGAGGGTCCAGCTCTGCTCTCCAGGTTTTTGTCAGCCAACAGGCTGGTATCTTGATCCAGCATTTTCTGCCTTCACAGCCCAGTACCATTCAGCTGCAGTCGGGTCCGGGGCTTCTGTGGATGGCTCCTGCCTCCACCCCTTAGCTTGTTTGCCCCTCTGTCTGGAAGGCCCTGCCTGCTCCCCCTCACTGCCCATGCTCCTCATCCCAAGACCCCCCAGTGCACCGCTGCCTTCAGGGACCCTCTGAGGCCTACACTTCCACCTCCTTGGTTGCGCACCTGCCCCTTGTGCCCATGCCTCTCACAGTGGTTTGTGAGGCTCTGTTGACTAGGGGTTATCACGTTGATGTGATAAACACTCTACCAGGCTCCTAGGGAGTGCCTCTGCGTCCACTGCACCTGTGTCTGGCTCACAGTGCTGTCACGTGACTGAAGGTGGCTGCAGGGGGCGCAGAGTCAGGAAGTGCAGATTTAAATCAAATTGTGTCACCCAAGGGACCGAATAGTGGGGATGGGAGGGGGAAGGTGGGTGCAGACAGGGCAGGAACTGGAAGTGAGCTCTGCTCAGCACAGTTTCCCCTCCAGATTCCCCTGTGGCTCTGCTACAGCAAAGGGTAGAAATAAGAATACATGGCAAGACCTGCTATTTGTTGTAGGATTCTAATAAAAATATTTACTGGGAACCTTACTCCATTCTAAACACTAAGCATTTCACAGGCACTGTCTCTTTCAATCCTCACAACAGCTCTTGGAGATGTCGAAGCTGCTATTATCCCCACTGTCCAGATGAGGCACAGAGAGTAACTTGCCCAAGGGTTGCACAGCTAGAGAGCAGAAGAGCTGGACTCAAACTCATGCTGCCTGGTGCCAGGGCCTGCGCTCTGCTGTGGCTTTAGCAAGAAGGACAGTGGCAAAGACATGTTTCAAAATGGGAAAAGGCCTCCCTCCAAGACTGGAAGCCCCTGCATTACTCAAATCAGATTATAACAATGCAGAGGCCTTTCATTATCAAGGCTGACATGGTTCCCAATCCAGGCAAGCAAAGGCGGGCAGGTCGCAGGTTTCCTTTCCTGCAGAGACACCGAGGGTAGAGAAGACGTGATTCGGGGTGGGGATTAGACAGGGCAAGGCAAGCTTTCTTTGGATGAGACAATAGAAAAGTATGAGGGCATCCAGGTTGGGAACGACTGTGAGGAGCATGCCAGAACTGAAGGGGGGAGACTGGAAAGGAAGGGTGCACTTGCTCCCGGCGTGAGCGCGAGCAGGGGAAGCCCGCCCGCCAGGAGGACGTCCAAGAAGAGCTGGTCAGGAGAGAGCTGATGCTGGAAGTCTCCTGGGCATATGTGCAGCCACTGGGCTTTGCCTGTCTTCGCCCTCCTGCCTGCCTCCATTCATGCTCGACTCTGCCAGCCGGGCAAGGTGCGGGCACAGGGACCAGGCAGGGAAAGCAAGGTCCTGCCTGAGTAGAGCGCACAGTCCAGACACTGAAGGATCGTCAACCGCTGGCAAGGGCTGCAGAGCCGAGCACTCTGTGGGTGTCAGTCAGCTCATCCACTCGCACAGCGGGTTAGATACGCCAGAGACCTTTCATGCTGCAAACAAGGAGACAGAGGCTCACGGGGTCCAGTCACCTGCCCAAGTCCACAGAGCTAGCAGCAGCCCAGCAGGTGGGAGATGTAGGGTCCAAACCCCCATGTCTGTCTCCTGCCACGTTTTGAACTGTGGTGCTGAGGTGCCTCCCTGCCCCACACTCAGGAGACCCCACCGTCCCGTGAAGGCTGCCAGAGACCGGAGCCAACAGAAGGCGAGGCAGAGATTGAAGTCATCCCCTGGAAAGCTAAGGCTAGCACGACTGAATGCCGAGGGCGTGAAAAGACAGTGAATTTAGCTCAGCAATAGAAAAGAACCATCATGAAATTCAGAGGTTTTCTTTGGAATCAGATGTTTTTCATGCTACAGTATCAGTTGGAAAAGAAACATAAAATACATTCTTAAATTTCCAGTTTCCTCTTTAGAAGCGTTATGGGAAGAGTCAGCACCAGCAAAGGGAGATTTAAATGAACCTGAGAAGAGGCGGGATGGGAGGCGAGGGAAGGTGAGAAGAGAAGCTAGCCCTGCCGCAAACACATGCTGTGGTGAGGGGGGCTCCACCGAGCGAGCACTGTGCAGAGAGCACTGTGTTCCAGGCAGAGGCAGAGGGGAGGAAGTGAACCGAGGAATGAGAGCAGGCTCCGTTACTGCAGGTGAATAGGGACCAACTGTAGAAGACATCTTGGGTGAGGAAGACAGGACCTTCAGGTAGGAGAGGAGAGGAGGGTAACACAGCCCAGAAGTGGGACGGTGGTGAGTTAGAAGTTTCTTGGGAGAAGACCGGGCAGCTCTGAGACTGGCTGCAGGCACGGTGCTGGTGAAGGGTGTGTTTGCGTTGGTGCAGGAGACATTAACTGAGAGGCTTCAGGAGTCAGTGCAGTGAAGCTGAGAAAGGACAGGGGCTAAATGAATGTGTGACCATAGAGTGTAAACCGTGCTGCTCCAGCTATGAAAGAAAGCAAAGCGCAGAAACACCCAACAAAACAAAGTGACCACCAACTCAACAAAAGCAAACCGCTCAAAAACAGAAGTAAAATGAGCCCTTTTTAAGAAGGTACAGAGTAGGATGCACACAATGCTGTGGAATGGGACATATATCCCAGTATGTATATATTCTTGAAACCATGGGTACTCTTTAAAGCAGGAGCTCCCGCAGCGGAGGGAGGGCGTGTCCCGCCTTAGGGGAGGGAGGGAGGTTGTAAGACCGAGGTCACACCCTAGAAAGTTCGTTTGCCAGCCAGTTTCTGCTGGGCCTTTTGAGGGGGTTAACTTTGAAATTTGATATATTTGTAAGACTGATAGCTAAATCAAAGTAGATAGATCAGGAAAAAGAAAAGCATAGGAAATTTTTTTTATTGTGTTATGTAAAATATACATGACTTAAAATTTACCTTTTTAACCATTTTTAAGTGTATGGTTCAGTGGCACTAAGTACATTCACATTATTGTGCACCCATCACCAGTAGCTGTCTCCAGAAAACTTTTTCATTTTCCCAAACTGAAACTCTGTACCCATTAAATAATCCTCCTCTCCCCCTAGTCCCTGGTAGCCTCCATTCTGCTTTCTGTCTCCATGAATTTGGCTGTTCCAGGAACCTCCTGCAAGTGGAATCTCATTATTTGTCCTTTTGTGATGTTCTTTTTCACTTAGCATAATGATCTCAAGGCCCATCCACGTGTCAGAACTTCCTTACTCCTTAAGGCTAAGTGGATAAACCACATTTTGTTTATCCATTCATTCACCAGTGGACACCGGACCGTTTCCATCTTTTGGCTATTATGAATAATGTTGCTATGATCATTGGTTTACAACTTTCTGGTCAAGTCCTTGCTTTTTGGGGTATATACCCAGAATTGGAATTGCTGGATCATATGGTAATTCTATGTTTAATTTTTTTTAAGGAACTGTCAAACTGTTTTCCACAGTGGCTGCACCATTTTATTCCCACAAGCAATGCACAGTGTTCCATTTTTTCCATATACTCTTCAAAACTTGTTGTTTTCTGGGTTTAAAAATACTTTTATAATAGTCACCCTAGTGAGTATGAAGTGGAAACTCGTTTTTTAAAAAGCATGGAGTTTATGTCTTCTAAAATCTTTAGAGAAATTTTGTATTCAGATTGCACCAAATTCAGTTCCAGTCTGAGAGTCTGGATATCCATGTTAGCATAAAATCTAGAAGCAATAACTAGCCTTGGGCAGAATTTCACAGTTGACAAAACACTTTCAAATGCATGATTTGTGTGCCCAGAAAATAGAATAAGGTGTAAGATTGGAGGGATGGTTGATATTATTATTACTGTGTTGGAATCATTCTCCTTTTAAAGATGAGGCAACTGAGGCAGTGAGTGTGCACAGTAATTTCCCAACGTCACATAGCTCATAAGTGTCAGAGCCAGGATTTGCTCTCAGGGCTGTTCTACTAGATATCATATTCTTTCCCCTATACCATACTGTAGGTAAATCCCAGCAGCTACGCGAATCCTAGAAATATGGTTTGTACATATGGCACTATGTAAATATTTATGCATTACTTATCTGTGCACATGAGTACACACACACACATGCACACTTGCCTATACTGGGCCCAGTGTACGCTTTTAAATATAGGATAACCAATAACCAATCCTTCTCTCCCCAAATTGGTCAAGCTATTCCTTTAGATAAGTAAATGTAAACCAATTCTGAACAAACTTGAATAGACGATCTGTGATGGTAAGTGTGAGGGAGCCTATATGTAAAGCCTGTTTATGGTTTATCAAAGGCACCTGTAAGGTCATGTAAAATTAAGGCACGTATGGACACCATACAGTACTACTCATCCATCAAGTCACCAAATTACAGATAGCACCGGGCCATGAGTGTGAAGCAGCAATGGGCAAACGACACGTCGCTGCGGTACGAAGTCCCAGTTGGCTTGCTCGGTCAACAGCGACTTCTTAGGAAGTAGCTTGTTTCAGCATCATTGTTCATCCCCCCCGCCACCACCGCTCCCCCCTGCCCCTCCCCAGAAGGAGAAGGTGCACACCGATGGACGGACCACACATTAGGAAGCCGATAACAAAACAGAAAGACAAGAAAGGGAATAAAAGGAAAGCAGAGTAGTTTCTGTCATTTTGCAGGCACAGCCTCAAGCACCGTGCTTTCCAAAGGGCGGCAGAGCCTTGGTGGCTTCTTGGTTCTTCCGTCTTAGTTCTTAGATCCTGCTGGGTCTCACACATGGGGGTCCCTGCTGACTTCAGCAGTGTCGGCTGAAAACGGGGGGGGGTTGATTTAGCTGCAGATCAACAGCGCCAATGGCACTGGAGCCTGCCGGTTCAGGAAGAATTGTCTTTAGTTCCCTGTGCCTAATTTATAGAAAGGCTCTACTTTGCTTCCAGGAGTATAATAAATATTAATTAATTTGCAGTAATCTTACGAAACAGTTTTATAGTAGCTTCATAAAGTATAATTAAGATAACAGACCAAAGACTGTATCAATACTAGGTATTATTACCTTGCTTCATTAATTTTCAGAAATACAGTGTCTAAGCAATATCTTAATCACCTAGATCAGTAGAGTTCAGTCATAGCACTTGCCAAGGGACACTTTCAAGGGCCAAGGGGAGTTAGCAGGTTTCTGGATTGGGGAACAAGGGTGAAGGAGACAAATTAGTGAGCATCTGCTCATCATCAGTATTCCTCATAGATATTATGATGCCCAATAGCCAGATAAAGAGACTGAGGCTCAGAGAAGACACTTAGTGCAAGGTTACGCAATGCGTAAGTAGCAGAACCCACTCCCCCACTTCCTGGAACACAAGATTCTGAGCTCCTGGAAAGTGACACCTTTTTCTACTGTGCATGCTCAACCAGAAGCCCAGGAAGCCTTTCTCTGGGGAGAAATATAGAGAAGTATTAAAAGCACTAACATGAGGAGTATTTATCTCAGTGTGCAAGGATGGAGTATGATTGAATGATTCTCCTCAAGGGTATGAAAGGTTATTTTACAGAAGATGGTCGTAAGCTTTGCTTCATTGGCTTTCAGGGAGAAAAGGAAGGAAATAAGAGAAAGTGGAAGCATTAGGGATTTGAAGTAGATAAGGAGGAATTGGCGGTGGAACTGGGTACCAGGGAAGTTCAACTACCCCGTAGTTAGCTGCTAAAATAATATTCTCCCTGTGCTGGTTCTGCCTGAAGGTACACTAGCCAGGAGGGAAAAGATGCAACTGTGCGACTCAGTCTAAGCTAAGGTTTCTGAGGTTGAAGCTATGGAGGAAGGAGGGGAAAAAGAGCCCCCATTGCTGCTCAGAGGGGTGGGAGATCCACGGGAAAGCTCTCTGATATCCCAACTAATGGTGGGACTAACAGACTGACCTGTGTCTCTGGATCTTAAGCAAGAATCAGTTTATTGGTCCCTAGGTGAATGATTGTGTTTACATAACGAGGGGGAGGAACATGTAATTTTTTTGCAGATTACCTACTTAAAGTCCTTATTTGCCCAGAAATTATTTTTGTTTATTTTGGACACATTTGGGGAGTATAATTTACATACAATAAAATTCACTCACATTAAATATACAATAACCTTTAAATGTAAAATATAACCTCCATCACAATTCCCACATAGAACATTCTCATCACTCCTAAGTTCCCTTTTGCTCTGCTGCAGTTAGTGCCAGACCCCCAGCCCTGGCCCCTGGCTGCCTACTTGGTGTAGCTCTAGTTTCCCGTTTTCTAGAATTTCATATAAATGGAATTGAGCAGGCCTATAGTCTTCTGGCTGGCTTCTTACACTTGGCATGATGTTTTTGAGATGTATCTGTGCTATCAGTTTATCCTGTGTTGTTTATCAGTAACTTGTTCCTTTTTGTTGCTGAGTAATATTCCATGTAATGGACTGTGTTTATCATTAAAAAACACATTATGTGTTTATCCATTAAGCATCTGATGGGCATTTGGGCTGTTTCTAGTTTGATGCTGTTCTGAGTAATGCTGTGATGGACACTGAGGCACAGGTCTTTGTGCAGACATGCCTCATTTCTCAAGGAGATCAACAAATAGTATTGGTAGAGTCATTCAGTGAGCACATGATTAACTTCAATACAACTGCCAAACTGTTTGCCAAACCATTCTTTATTTTCACCCACAATATATTATAAATTCCTCTTGTCCTTGATATCATTAGCCATTCAAATGGTTATTAGTACTATTTCACTCTGGTTTTAATTTGTGTCCATGAGCATCTTTTCATTTGATTTTTTGCCATTTGTAGATCTTTTCTGAAATGTCAGTTCAACTCTTTTGCTCTTTCTTTAAAAAAATTTAGTTGTTTCTCTTTTTATTTTTTTATTGAGTTGTAAGAGTTCTTTATATATTTTAACACCAGCCCTTTGTCAGAGACACATTTTACAAATATGTTCTCCCAGCCTGTGGTTTACCTTTTCATTTCTTAACTTTGATGAAGGACAAAAACATTTTTTTCTTTCTTTCTTTCTTTTTTGCCATTTAAGAAATGTATTTTTAACCAAAGTTCAGAAATGTTTTTTCTGATTTTGACTTAAAGAATTTTATAGTTTTAAGCTCATACAGTTAGGTTTATGGTCTATTTTACATTAATTTTATGTATGGTGAGAGATAAGGGTTGTGCATTTTTTCTATATGGCTCTCCAATTGTTCCAGCACCAATTATTGAAAAGACCCCCAAAGTTCACTTTGAATTACTTTGGTCCCTTTATGCAAAAACAATTAACCATATAAATAAGATGTCTATTCTTATGCCAACACTATGCTGTCTTAAATACTGTGACTTTATACTAAACCTTAAGATCAGGTAATGTGAGTCCTCCATCTTTGTAGTTTTTTAAATAATTTGGCTTTTCTAGTTCCTATAAATTTCCATAAAGATTTTAAAATCAGCCTGTAGTTTCTGCAAAAAGACCTGCTAAGAGTTTGATCAGAATTCGGAATCTATAGATTTGAGGAACACTGACATCTTCAGAATATTGGATCTTCTTATTCATGCACATATCTTGCCTTTTCTTTATATTTTTTAATTTATCTTATTAGTATTTTGTAGTGTACGTGTCTTGCACATATTTTGTTAAATTTATCCCTAAATACTTCATATTTTTATATTAAAATATTTTTAAGTTGTTAGTATATAAAAACATCATCAATTCTTATACTGACCTTATATTTTTGGATTTACTAAAAATCACTGATAAGTTTTAGTACCTTTTTGGAGTTTCCTTAGGAATCATTGTTTTTGTTTACAATCACATGTGCTGAGAATAAAAAAAGATTATACTTCATCCGTTCTAATGTGTGTGTGTGTGTGTGTGTGTGTGTGTGTGTGTGTGTGTGTGTGTGTGTACTCTTTGGCACTTGCTAGGATTTCCAATATAATGTTGAATAGAAGCAGTGAGAGTGGACATCCCTTGACCATTCCTGATCTCAGGCAGTAACGTACTCACAATTTCATCATTAAGAATGACATTTGCTGTAGGAGTTTGATAAATTATCTTTATTAGTTGGAGGAAGTTTCATTCTATTGCTGGTTTGCAGACAGCTTTCAGGAATGGGTCTTGAATTTTGTCCAATGCTTCTTCTTCTGCTTCTACTGAGATATTATATGTTCTTCTTATTCTGTTAATTAAAGTGATTATTAATTTTCTAACAATATTAATAACATTTATTAATTTTTATTAATTAAAATTAATTTTAAAAAATTAAAATTTATTAATAACAGTTATTAATTTTCTAACAATAAACCAACCTTGCATTCCTGAGTTTTTTTTGTTTTGTTTTTTTACTGGATTGGTTTGTAGTATTTGTTAAGAATTGTTGCTTCTATGTTCATGCATGATATTGGCTCATAGATTCTTCTTTTCTTCTGATGTCTTTGTGTTGGTTTTAGGGTAATTCTGGCCTCATAATATAAGTTGGAAGTGGTTGCTATTTGCCCTTGTGTTTTCTGAAAGCCTTTCTATAGGATTCGTATTATTCACTCTTTAAATATTTGATAGAACCACCAATAAAGTCATGAGTGTCTAGAATCTTCTTTGCAGATGTGATTTTAATTGATAATTCAATTTCTTTATTCCTGTTTTCATTTCTTCTTGAGTTTGTTTTGGTAATCTGTGTCTTTCAAAGAATTTGTACACTTCATCTAAATTGTTACATTCATTGGCATAAAGTTGTTCAAAATAATTCCTTATTTTTTTTTTAATACACATAGAATCTTTAGTGATGTCCCTTCTCTCATTCATCATGACACTGGTACATTTTGTCTTCTTTCTTTCTTGATCAGTCTAGGTAGTGTTTCATTAAATTTATTGATTTTTCAGAGAGCAAGCTCTTGGTTTCAGTTATTTTGTCTTATATGTTTTTTGTTTTCTGTTTTATTGATTTCCAGTCTTTATTATTTCCTGCTTTCTACTTAGGTTGGGTTTAATTAGTTCATCTATTTCTAGCTTTTTAAAGTGCAAGCTTAGATTGCTGATTTGAGAACATTTTGCTTTTCTAATTCAAGCATTTAAAGGTATTCATTTTTCTTTAAGCACTTCTTTAGCTGCATCTCACTAATTTTGATAAGTTGTGTTTTCCTTTTCATTCAGTTCAGAACACTTTCTGATTTATTTTGAAATTTCTTCTGTGACCTGTAGGGTTATTTAGATGTGTTTATTTAATTTCCAAATACTTGGGGATATTCCAGAGATTATTGATTGCTAGTTTAATCCTCTTGTGATTAGAGAGCATAATATATATAGTTTCAACCTATTAAAATTTATTGAGACTTGGTTTATGGCATAGGGTTTATCTTAATAAATGTTCCATGTGTCCTTAAAATAAAATGTTCACTCTGCTTTTATTGGATGGAAAAAACATCAGCTAGGTCCAACTGATAGATCATGGTGATCAAGTCTTCTATATCTTTGCTGAGGTTTTTTCTATCAATACTAAAATAGGAGTATTGAAATCTCCAACTATGTGGATTAGTCTATTTATCCTTATAGTTATGTCCATTTTTCTTCATATCTTTGTAACTCTGTTATTACACGGACCCACATTTATACCATCCCTGCTGTATTAACCCTCTTGCCATTATAAATTATCCATCTTGGTCTCTAGTAACCTCTCTGACTAAAGTTTATTTCATCTAATATTACTATAGTCCCTCCAGCTTTCTTATCCTTTCTGTTTGAATGGTGTATCAGTCAGTATGATTTTAAAACAAGAACAAGAACTACTAGGAATGATAGAGAATATGCAATTTATCTAAGGGATTTGCCTTTGTATAATTATGGGAGCTCGTTAGACAGTTTAGGTCTGTTT
This sequence comes from Manis pentadactyla, assembly GCF_030020395.1. Taxonomy (NCBI): domain Eukaryota; kingdom Metazoa; phylum Chordata; class Mammalia; order Pholidota; family Manidae; genus Manis; species Manis pentadactyla. The sequence goes on along the minus strand of NC_080026.1, from coordinate 134,328,623 downwards.
ACTGCTTCTGCATCTTATAATGGGCTTGGGTCAGGAATCAGAGAAACCGAAGGGACCTGCAGGAGCTGACGCAACTACAAGTCTGGCTGCCGCCCCATCAGTTGATGAGCTGCTAAGTCAGCAGCGGCAGTGCTGACCATCCGCACACCTTGCATGTCTCGCTCCTGCCTTGCAAACGCGAAAGAACACGCCTGCATAGTTCAGCCACCTGTCAAGGACTTAAACAGCGTTTGTACTCAGGGTTTGAGACTCCTCCTCTTCATGGTACCCTAAACTACCAGTTTCTCTGCCAAGTTCAAGTTCTGCCCTCTGCTGAATCCTGAACCTGCCTCACGATATCTCACATCAGGCCTTATTTCTACCTCTGAGCAACCCAGTGACTTGCTGAGTCCCTGCTACACTGGCATTGGGCTGGGACCAGGTGGCCCCCAAAAGTCCTTCCAGTTCTATAAACACCCCAAATAAACGAAATAAAGGCGTATGCCCTTGAAATCTATATTAATCTCATTTTATCACTTGGTGTCCTGAAGACAGCCTGACCCTGCACAGTCTTATTTCTGATGGAAAGATTCTAACTTGCAGTCACTTTGTTTTCAGACCACCCATAGCCCAAATGCATGTTGCTGAAATTCCCATGTAGATAAGGAAAACCACCCAGGAGAGAGGAAGAGGTTGCCTGAAAGGTCCTCTAGGTTTGACCATGTAATCCAAATTCCTTGGATATTTACTAGTTCAACTGATTGTGCTCTGTAGATTTGGTCAGTTAATCTGCTCTTTGGTCTCTGATACTCAGTAATACCCATATATCTTCCACAAAAGAAATTCAGTCTTGAAATTCTGTATACGACTGTTTTTCTCATGGCCACAGGTTAGCTGATTTTATAAATGAACTGAGAGTAGTATGTTCTGATCATAAACAATACAAATTCCAGGAACTGTATTAAGAAAAACATATTGCTGTGGTACACTGAGCTTTTGTTATTTCTTTATATGCTGCAAGGACTTCTTTATCCCACCAAACTTTACTGTTGTATCCAATAGAATAGAGCAAAAATATCTTTCTATAGTTGTACTGAATCTAATTGCTTGCTACAAATATACATGGAGGCAAACAATTCTGAGCACTTCTTGTTTGTTTGGTAATTTATTTATAGCATTTGTTTATGTCAGGGACTCCCAGCTCAAAAATTCCCAAACAACTCTGAAGGCCATCCACCAACTCTTTTCAAATGTGTTGAAATGACCTTTTCCATAGCACATTGAAGGCAGAATTATACCTCGGTTTCTTTGGGCTTAGAATGAGTGAAAGGGAGGCTGGAAGGGAGGACTGGGGTACATAAGGCTTGCCTCTCCTTTAACAGACTCTCTGGGGAAGAGAACTTCTTATTCCAAGTTTTTGTAAACTTTGTTGATAAAAGTAAAAATATCATAGTAATCTCCAACAGGTAGTACAAGGGCTTAAAATTTCCAGAGGAGAAAAGGTTTTATTTTCCATTGCAAAGCATCTTTTGCAAGAGGCAATGCATTTTGACACCTTTTTGACCCAGCCAAGGGTTTAGGCCCATAGCTTCTTACTGGAGATCTAGTTTCTTCAAAATAATTTATTAGCACTAGTCACGAACATGTTATTTTACATTGCAAAAGTTTGTGTAGTATTACAGGAGCAGAACAGTGCATCCATATAATGGAAATACTATACATATGGTTGAAAGAATAAAGAAGAACTGTATGTACCACCCAGGTAAGGACATACTTTTAAGGGATAAAAACTGTGTGCAGAACAATACATATAGCATAATCCCATTTTATTTTTTTAAAGTATACATGTCTCTATATTTCTACCCTTTCAGAAAAATAGAAGGATATGCTCCAAACTAATGTCTCTCAAGGATGAAATTAAAGCGACTGGAAGGACAAGAATAATCACTTTTATTTCACATACTAAGTGTGTAGTTGTGACTTTCTTTCCAGTGTATGCCTTTATGTATTTTTCAAATTTAAAAAAATTGCCAAGAGTGGAAAAACAACAGGAGGGCCCCAGAAGCCTGCACATTTAAGAAGCAAATTAAAAAGGTGTAATAGCGAAAAAGCTAAAGAAAAAATATGAGGGAGTCAAGCACAGAAGCATAAGAACCTGGTGCTTGGAAGCCAAGTGGAAAATGATGGACATGGAGTGGTCAATATAGGCAGGATGGTGTTTTCGACAGAACTGTGTCCCCCCAAAATTCATATGTTCAAGCCCTAACCCTCAATGTGAGTGTATTTGGAGATAGGGCCTTTAAGGAGGAACTAAGGTTACATGAGGTCATAATGGTGAGGCCCTTATCCTACAGGACTAGTGTCCTTATAAGAAGAGGAAGAGACACCAGGAGTGCCCAGGGACAGAGGAATGGCCATGTGAGGACACAGGGAGAAGGTAGCCATCTGCACCCAGGAAGAGAACCCTCAGAATACACCAGCTCTGCCAGCACCTTGATCTTGAACTTCCAGACTCTCGAACTGTGAGAAAATTAAAATCTTCGGCTACCCAGGCTGTGTTACTCAATTATGGCAGCCCAAGTTCACTAAGACAGATTAGGATTCAAATATCAGAAGGTCATCAATGGTGTAAAGGTGAACGCTGCCCATGGAGCCGAGAAATAGAAGTCAAATTATCATTGAGACAGGGACCATGGGCTTAGACAGAGTAGGGTGAGGGCCTCTGGGAAAAGAAAAAGCAAGATAACCATTATGAGATTTGCTTTGGCCTGCTGGGGGGCCCAGCTTATTTTTCTAACTACCCAGGTGCTGCTTTTCTTCCTCCAGCCCTAAACAAATGATTTGTTGCAACTTGGGCAATGTAGCAAGCAAGCCCCAAACAACATAGTAAAAAACAGGAAGGATTCCATCTTGAAACCCAGTTAGTTAAAAAGTAAGACAAAACTCAGCCCCCCTTGGGAGCAGAGCAGGCAGCCTTGAGTGATACACTTCCAGACCCGGAAGCTGCTATCCTGGGAGGAAATCAGAGCAGTAAAATTCTTGTAAATAGCCAGGAGGACTAATAAGAAACTTTGTGTTTCTTCAAAGGTATTTGAGACCACTTAGCAGGTGTAGATCCCTAGCCCTTTGTCTCTCAACTGCCTATAAATCCCCTAGACAACGCACCACCCCAGGGCCCTCTTGTCCCCTCCTGGCTTGAGCCAGGAGCTCTGTCTTTTCGCTTTCTCTCCAAATAAAAGCCTCTGCCTTGCTCTTTTACCTTGACTGTGAAGTTCATTCTTTGGCTCCATGAACGAGAACCCCGGCATCATCATGACAAAGGAATGGAGGTGCACAGAAAACTTGAGAAGGCTGGATGTAAATGGAAGAAGAAGGCAAGAGTTTGCAGTCATTGGGGAGAGGCAGAGTGAACGGAAGCTACTGTAGAATCAGGAAGACTGATCTTTGTACTTTGCTGCAGCTCAAAGAAAATTCTCAAGCTCACCTCTTGGTGATGTACTTGTAGCCCCAGTATCTCCTATTTCCTATTGTTCCGAATGGCTTCAAAAGTGCTTTCTGATTATAAATGTAATATATATACATGTAACATTTATATCACATTGTATGTGTGATATATACATATATGTATATATAGATGATATATAGGTAATCATATGTGAATATAAAGATTCTCATTTGCAAAAGGTTTGTAAGGAAAATATAAAGAAGAAAGTAAAATAATACCACCAATCTCACCTCCCAGCAGTGAAGACACCCTCTTCACTTTCATTGTTATCATTTTGGAAGATTTCCTTCCAGTCTTTTCTTTGTATATTTTTGCACATACTCTCTGTATATTGGGATCATACACCATATAGTTTTGAACTTTCCTTGTATAACCTGAGCTTCAAGTTGCAGGTATTCATCTATCATAAACTATTTTTTAAATATGATTTTTAATAACTACATTTCCAGCATGTGAAAGTAACCTGATTTAACCATTCGCCTGTTTTAGAGAAGTCACATTGTTTCCCAGTTGTCTGCACTGTGATACATGATGGTAAACCTTCCCCACACCATTAATTCTGTCCTTCCACTTTCATCCTGGTCATGAATTCACATGATCTGAGGAGGCATCACTACACATTTCTTTTTTGCAATTTCATCTTAAAAATGATTCTCAATCCTTCATGCTGCAAATCCTCAGATTGCCTATCAGAGAGAAACCCTGCCATTTTAAAAGAAAAACACTGTAGTCCCATGAACAGCACCCTTACTGATTTACGCCCTGCATTTCCTTTTCATGGCTTTTAATTAAATTTGCAACATGGGTTTGAATTAGAATCCATCTAGAAAACCAAGGCCTCTAAAAGAATGTTTAGGGCGTCTGAATCACCTTGGTGGACGTCTGATCAACCAGAGAGAGTTCAAATAGAGCCTTTGCAGGATTTGTTCCTTTTTGCAGGCAAAGAAGGTCCGATCGTGTTCTCTGTCCCTGTCCTGAGGCATTCTGCCCCATCAGTGCATCACCTGATACAGCCCAGTGCCCCCTGGAGGCGTTGTTTGCTCTTGGGATACCAGACAGGGAAGGAGGGAAAGGCAGTGGCTGGGTGGCCAGAGGAGTCACCCACGCTCACACCCTGGTATGCGTTCTAAGGATTCAGAAGTCGGTGAGAAGCAGGGCGGGCCCCAGGAGCGAAGCCGGCTCAGCGCGCACCAGCAGGGCCTTGGCAGGCTCGGCGTGGTTTGCTTTGCTTTTTGGCTTTTCCCATTTGCCTCTTCCCTGCAAGGCTCAGCGGGGTCCTGCCGAGTTCGAGAGAAAATAGAGGAATTCTCTCTTCCCCCCCACCTTTTTATACTCAGGTGTCACCGCAGGCTAGGGGAATTTACACATTCTCACCAGGTGCTTTGATTTAAGGGACAGTTTCACACTCGGGGTCCTCCTGGCCCTCGAGCCCGAGTCAGCAGCAGCATGAGTGCAGCCTCAGCAGGGGGACAGAGGCCAGGCCCAGGGGCCCTATGTCCTGGTCTTGGCAGTTCCCAGGACTCACAGGCTCTCATCCCCGCGGACCACCTGACCTTCCATGTCCTTTTACCTGCATGGTTCCTAAACTGAGCTTGGCTGAAGAACTCAGACCTATTCCAGATCCTTCTATGCACACACACGGTCCTCACCCACATGCGCACAGGGGGATGCATCATGGCCTTATTGACGCCGGCCATCCAGGAACCTGAACTTTTCTACCTTAAGGAAACCTCGCCAACAGCCCCACTTCTAAGAGGCTTTGTGACTAAGGGACGAGCCGGGGATTTTTGTCCTAAGCGAGCACCGATTCTTCACCTGATCAAGCCCAGGAGCAGACCTACCCGCCTCCACCCTAACCATCATTCTCCTCATTATTTACTTTTGTTTTGGGGGACCAAGTTAAAAATCATTATGAACAACAGCTAACATTTGGCAAGGACTTCTGTGTCCCAGATGCTGGGCCGATCATTTTAAGTGTACTGCTGATTGAATTTTTACCAAAAATAAAAAACCATTTATGATCTAGACATTATCATGACCCTCATCTGACAGCTGAGGGCGCTGAGGTCCTCGGAGGTTAAGCACAGTCACACAGAAGGGTGGGAGCCATAAGATGATAAAAGCTCAGAGAAGAGCTCACATCTCAACCCCTGGGCTTTGTCTCCTAGACATCAGTTAGGTTTGTGTCCCTCATCCATTCACTCTTTCCTTGGTAGCCTCCCCCAGTTTCCTTCTGGGAGACACCAGGCCACGTGCTTCTGGTATTGCTGGCTGCATCCCTGGCTCTGGGGTGAGCACACGGCCTAGGGATTAACAAGTGGCTCATCCCTTTCCCTGGTCCGTTACGCCTTGGGGGTGGACAGGCATCCCCGTCAGAGCCAGACATGAGGGTTTCCTCTGGGCTGCCATGTCCCCACTGGACTTGAACGGACAAGTACCAAGTCCTGGGAGCTGCGAGTGGCCTTCTCAGGACCCTGGGGGAAGAGCTGGCCTGAGAAGGTGGTGGGGTGGGTGCTAAGAGAAGAGATAACCGAAGTCTGGTCACATATCTGGGCCCCAAATCCAGGCCAGCCTGAAGTGAGTTCTACCCCTGATCTATTAGTAACGTGCTCCAGTAAATTCCCTTTAGGGCTCAGCTGGGTTGCATTGAGTTCTCTGCCCCTTACAGTTGGAGTCACGGGCCCTCGGTGGGGCCCCCCAGAAGTCCCATGAACCACCTGTGTGGCACCATTTGGGAAGTTACCTGCTTTCCCCAAAACTGGGTTTCCTCCCCCCACAGCAGGGTAAGAGAACACCCTACCCTGCTGGCTGCACAAGACAGGGGTGCGGGGGAGAGAACAAGGGTGTGTTTCTTCCCACCAGAGCAAAATCTCATGACTGCCTCAGGTTGACCTTAATTCTTTTTATTATAATATTACTCAAATATGTGCAAACATAAATTAGGTATAATTTCCTTATGTTTATAGCTTTTATACATCTATAAAAGCCAAAACAAATTTAAAGATTAAATACAAACAAAGCCATAAAACCTATAAAATTCCAATTAAAAGCATGGATTTAATGTGACAGATGATACTGTGCCAGAGCTAAATCGCTTCCCACAATGTGACTCTCCTCGCGGCTGCTCCCGTGCTGGGTGTGGGGAGCCCCGAGAGCCACCAGTCCCGAGGGTCCCGAGGGTCCCGTGGCGATGCAGCCTCGCCTTCCTGCCTCAGGCTCTTTTCTCAGGGCAGTTCCGGGAATCCTGTGTCCGTCCCACGCCGTGACGTCACTCGGGCCTTGTGGTGAGATGCCCTCTTTCCTTATGCATCTCTGCCTGCTGTTGGCCCTGACCCCGGCGTGCTCCCAACCACAGTTAACAGGGTAGGCACTCAGGCAATATTTGGTTACACAGCAAGCTTCCATAATATGCTGACACAGATTTTTAGAAGAGTATTGTCAGAAGAAAAGAGAAAAATTTTTGCATTACTGTGGAGACTTAGAGGGGTCTCAGGAACATGACCTTGCACCCTAGTTTGAGAAACAGGAGATAGTGGTAAAGATTAAGGAAGCTTGAGGCCAGTGTTTGGACATGGCTCCTTAAAGCTGTTGGATTTGGGGCAAGTTATTGACCTTTCCAAGTCTGCTTCTCTGTCCCTAAATTAAGACTTAATGAAAGTATCATCCATATGGTTGGTGAGTCATGTGAAACGGGTTAATGAATTAGAGTTCTAGGCTGGGTTGATGATGTCCCCCCAAAGTTCAGGCCCACCCAGAACCTGTGAACATGACCTTGTTTGATAATAGGGTCTTTGCAGACATAACTGAGTTAAGATGAGGTACCCTGGATTAGGCCCTAATGCCTGGTGTCTCTACATGAATGGGAAATCTGGCACAGAGCCAGAAACACAGACACACACACACACACACACACACACACACACACACACACACACGGAGAACAGCTGTGCGGACAGAGGCAAAGATTTTAGTGAGACTCCACAGTCCACCTAACCCCGAAGACTGTTGGCGACCACCAGAAGCCAGGAGAGATACATGGAGCAGACGCTCCCCAAGGGCCTCTGCAAGGGACCAAGCCTGCCGACACCTCACTTTGGACTTCCGGACTGCAAAACTGAGATGATAAATTTGTGTTGCTTTAAGCCACCCAATTTGTGGCACTTTGTTACCGTAGCCCTAGGTACTAATATACACACTTAACACGGTACTTGACACGTACAGTAAACAATATACAGGAGCTTTTCTTAGCGGATGAGACTGTCAGGCACTTGCAGGAAGGACAGGATGGTGTGCAGATGCAAGTTCCTGTTACCATCTTCCCCTTCAATTTCCACTCACGGGTCCAGCCTCAATGTGAAGTTTGTGTCATCATCGTCATCCAATATAGTGTAGCACTTTACAGTTTGCAAAGCTTTTTCCTACGAATTATTTCAGCTAATTCTCACAGTGACTTCCTAATGTAGAAAAAATTAACAATGTCTGCACTTGGGCGAGGAATCTTTTTAGAGCTGATTGGCTAAATGCAATGTGGCAATCTAATCCCAGATTAGACCCTAGAAGAAACGAAGAATGTCAGTGGTTCCTTCTGTCTTCATCTCAGCCTCACGGCCGAGTCCTCCTCTGCGTCAGGCCTCAGAATGTAGCCCTGCTTTCCCTTCCAGCGTCTCCTCCCAACTGTCCCCCAGCCTGCTGCCTTCCATCTGCTCCTCCGAGGAGCCACTCTTGTGCCCGTCTCTTTGCATCGGCTCTTCCCTCTGCCTGGAGTGCTTGTCCCACTGGTATTCTCATGGTTTAAATATCACTCCCTCCAAGAGCCTTGTCCCCCTGCTTCAATCCCTCGTCCTCCTCTCTGTGCAGCTGCACGGCGGCCTGGCATTCCCCTTGCTTGTTCATGCCCCTCATTCCCAGCCTGCCTTCTGAGGGTTTGTCCCACCGGGGCTGGGAGCTGGCTTGCTGTTCACTGCTCCGCTTCCCATAAAGAATGCCTGCTGCGCGGCTGCTGCTCACGAGATATTTGTAGAATTAGTGGTGAATGTACAACTTTACACAGTTTTTTCCTGACTAGATGTGATACTGAAGCTCTTCCATGCTGCCAGGTTTCTTTTCCAACGACTGCATTGTAGTCTACGTATTTCAGACACTAACATTTATTTACCCATTTTCCCAGTTTGGACATTTACGTTAATTTCCACTTTTCTGTATTATAAGTAATTCGTCAATGAACATCTTTACATGTAAATCTTTTTATGTATTTCAGATCGTATCCCTAGGATAAAGTTCCAGAAATGAAAATATTGATCAACAGGATCATTTGTCCTTTAAAAGACGGCTGTGCTATAGGGAAAAACCACTTGGTATTTTGTATAGATTCTATAACTATTTATTATCAAATGGCCCCCCCAGAAAATATATACATCTACAGTGTTATAACAATGGAGTCCTTTCTGCCCAACACTGTGGAAAGTGCTATGGGTACAAATAAGGAAAGAAAAATCTAACCTGTAAGAAAAACATGGTGGGGGACTGCAGGAGACCAAAGCCCTGGCCTAACGTGACTATGGAGCATGTTGAACAGTCCTTAGGGACAAGCAGCCAGATCAGCAGTGAGTCTGATGGGAGCTGGAAGCCTGTTGGGTTCTTAGAGGGAGTCTTGTGCCTGCTCTGGTCTCTCTGTAACACTTCGTTTTGCACATTATAGTTTATAAATCAGCTTCACCACATTCTCTTGGGTGACCGCCCAAGAGATCCACCCAAAGAGATGTTCAGGGGTTGGGTGTCAGTGTTCTTGCTTGCGGACAGAGGCTCCGGCCGACTGGCCCAGGGTCACACAGCTGGACCTGAGCTCAGAAGGTCCAGCAAGCCCACTGCCATGCCCCCTCCTCCAGACCTCTCCCACCCCCTGCACTGAGTTGGTGCTCAAGTACACTCTGCGTGTCACCATGTCACACAGAAATGGCTGAAAGGATTGTCCGTGATGTGGAGGGCAACTTAGAGGTGGGCTCACGTAATGTAGCCCACGCAAGTTCACAGGAAGGGACCTCAAACACAGGCCACGTCTGCCAGGAGGGCAAAGCTGAGTTTTGTCCAGGGCCTTGTGTAGATGTAGGCTGCAGTGACTCCACAGACACCAGCAGGGGCTTGGGTCAAGCCAGAAGGCCCGGGGAGGCTTCCCACAGCAGTGTTTGTCTCAGGACGCCATACCAGCCACCCTGTGCTTCAGCCTGCAGTGGGGGCTCGGCTGGGGGTTGGTGGAGGTGCAGAGAACCTCTGTCCTACCCATTCAGTGTAGAGATAAGGAAACCAAGGCACGGAGAAGTGAACTCCCCAAGGTCACACAGCAAGTTAGTAAGGAAGCCCAGACAGTATTCTTCTCCATTATAGCATGATGCCTCTCATCCGTAGAATATTATTTAAGAAATGCAGCTTTATTATTTCCAAGGACTTAGAGTTATACTGAAAAAAATATCACCTGTCCAAAGCTCTTCAGGAAAAACTTTAATGAACAAATAACTTATGTTCTATAGACAAACAGACATCGTTTTCCCAAGGGCACTTGAAAGTAATCTCCATATATCTTCAGATACCTTTTTTTCCCTGTGGATTTTCTTAGCACACTCTCTTTAGGAATGAACAAAGGTGTGCTTTGTCCCAGTTATTGTTGAGACTATCACAAACCCCAGGTGCAGGGGCCTGGCAGAGGAGGATCTGCTGCCCCTGTGAGCTAACTGGATGTCACTGCTCAGGGGCATGATACGTGACTACACAGGGAAACGCACAACACTCCTAGGTGACCAGACACCTCAGCGGGCTGAGGCTTGGGAGATGGGATGGGCTGATGCAAGGGCCATAAGGTTTTATATATTTTTCTGTGCCAATAGAACTGCCACTGATATTTTTTTACCCCATCTGCACATTCCATCCATGGCATAGAGTGAAAAGGGGTGTGGGCCTCAGCATGAAGCGCCAGCCAGCTTGCCTGAAGGGGAACGTTCTGGAAGGTGTGGCTACAGAGACGGCATCATGGCCCCTTCCTCTTCCCTGTCTTTTGCTGGCTTTGCCCCTTCAGATCTGCTCCCCTGTCTTGAGCAGACCATCAAGTTGGAGGCCACGTAGCTCTTCATTAATAATTCCTGTAAAAGTCTTTTTAAAAATATTTGCACTGATGTCACAAGAATTGATTCCTCTAAGAATTGCATGCCATGATTACACGATCTTTTAAGTTACATTAAAGCAATCCTTTAACAATAAATTAGATCTCTACCTCATCAACCGTCTTGTGATAAGAAAGTCTTAGAGCCACTTTAACATATCTTTTAACATATCTTCTCAAAAAAAGAGACTGGTCTACTTGGGTGCTAGAAGGAAAAGAGGAGTTCATTTTAGATTTCCCTTCTCCACTCCCAAACGTGCCTGCTCCTAAGGGTGGGGAGTTTGGTGCCAAAATTATTAAAATCATAATGAGATGAGTTGTGAGCTAACATTCCAACTTCTGGACCTGGTTGGTAGGGTTTTGGTAATCAAAAAAAAATTTTTTTTTCTTCTTTTCATTCAATCCAAAATGACAGCCTTGCAAATTCCTCTGTGGTGTTCAGCATGCTCTGCAACATGACAGCAACCATAATTCAAATTTACAGCTGGGTTTGTGTGTGTGTGTGTGTGTGTATGTGTATGTGTGTGTGTGTGTGTGTGTCTTTTTCTTTTTAAAACTAGTAATGTAGTTGTAAATGCAGCATTTCTTTCATTACCTATTCATTAAAGATATGACATGAAAACACAGTTTCCATGGAAATGGCTTTGAAGATTCTGGTACATAATAAGAATTTCATTGTTTGCACTACAGCACAGATAACTGGCAGGTGTCACTGTGGCTAGTAAAGCCTCACTGAGCTCCATGAGTACGTGTAAGGGCAAAGGGCAGTGGGTGGGTCCTCCCCGCGCGCCTGTGTGCGAGCAGAAGCTTTGCACTAGCACACACACAAGCACTTTATGATGGAGAGCTACGACCTTTCCAACACACTTAAATATTGAAACATTCCAAATACAAAGAGCCCGAATAGTTGCATTCAGTGTTTAACACGAGTCCTTTTAACATAAAGCTTTGCCTCTGCTCATGTTTGGGCAACGATGGGTTCAAATCGTGGCTCTTCTGCTCATTAAAGCTCAGGGTGACTTGGCCTCTCTCTAGGGCTTCATTTTCTCATCTGTGAAATGGGGCCATATACGTAATTGGTGCATTACATATTATATTTATGTACTGGAATCTTGTGAGGATTAGAGGGGAAATGCCACGACATGCTCAGCAGATTCCTGTTTCCTATAAAGTGCTCTGAACCTTTGAGGTGGTGGTGTCATCATTGCTGATTGTGCCATTAACAGGTTGATAAAAACTGATGGGTACTAAGCTTCAGGCCCAGCTCAGAGGCCCCTTCTTCCCAAAGGTAAACATGATCCCTCCTTGCCCTGAGGAGCCACAAGAGGCCCCTGCCTCTCTTTCCACACCTTCCAGCTCCCTTCACCTTCAGTGATTTAGGGGTTTCTCCTTCTCTCCCAGAGGCCATGCCCTCCTGGAGGTCAGCGACCACACCAGCCTTTCCCATCATGGCCCACGGCCTGGCACAAACTCAATACCTTTCCACAGAAGAAAGGTTTGATTTATGAAAAATTAAATGTATTAAAACCCACCATGTGAACTCAGTTTGGGAAATGAGGGGTTTTTTATTGTTACTGTTTTGGTTTGATTAAGGAGATGGGAGTAGCATAGGGAGGCCAAGATAGTTTTAAAAATAAATTTAAAAGAAGATAGGAAATGCATGACACCAGGCTGGAAATGAATGTCCTGAATGTCTAAGATACACTGCTGTTTGAAACATTCTCCGTCCGACTGTCTGCAGGGCCCCAGGACCAGGGCGAGGATCACGAGTCACTTGGTGCCAGCTTCAGCATGGCATCCTCTCAGGACTCTTACTAGGTTTTGCACTCCAGGCACTGGCATCTTCACCCTAGTCCCAGCCCTGGGGGCGTATGGCAAGCACGATCCTGTGCGTGTTTGCTCTAGGTTGCGATACAGGGCCCTCTTGGACCTACTCACATGAAGTGCTTTCCCTATAAAGCAGTAAAGACAGGAACGCTTCCTACCACAGCAGATGCAGATGTAAGTGGGTGACACTGGCTGTTACACTTTACAAAGTGATGCAATTTGGGTCTTATTTATAAGCAGACTTTAATCCAGTTCTGCATGACTGTAGCACAATTTACTCAAAACATGCCAAGAAGCCTTCTAGCCTATTAAAATAAGTGTTCCACTGTCTTCATCTGTACTGCAAATCCCAATTGCTGGCATCCAGATGAGAGAGATTCAGCCATGGAGACATGCTTGACATAGACCATAACTGTAGAACCAGAATTTTAATTGCCAGAAGTATTCCTTGAATAGTTAAACAAGTAAGGGCAAGGGGTAGAGGGAGGGAGAGAGACAGAGACCCAAGACACCTTCCCTGCCCATTGTTCTGTGCAGAAGGGCTGTGCTCACCACCTTTCCAAGTTGCCCAACTAAACCAAAAACACCTGGAGCCGTCATCATGCAGGAAGTCAACTCGCAGCTGAAAAAGTGATTCTAAAATTTATGTGGAAATGCCAAGGATAGACCTAGAATATTCAAAACAACTTTGAAAAAGGTGAACAAAATTGGACACTATATATATATATATATATATATATGTACATAATCATATATAATATATAGTATGTATTCTAAGATGTGATATACATATATAATGAGGATTTGGCTCCCGTGGTGATGGAGGCTGAGATGGCCCAGGGTCTGCCATCTGCAGGAGGGAGGCCCAGGAGGGCCGGCGGTGCGTTCCCAGGCTGAGCCCAGCGGCCTGCGACCCAGAGGAGCCGACGCTGCAAATCGCAGTCCAGGAGAAGACGGATGTCCCAGCTCCGTCAATGGGGCAGAAAGCAAGAGGGCGCGTTCCTCCTCCCTCCACTGTTAGTCTGGGCAGGAGCTCAGTGGATCAGAGGCAATCTGCCTTCCGAGTCCACCATTTCAAATGCCGATCTCATCCAGAAACACCCCCACAGACACATTAAGAAATGACGTTTGATGGCGACATCCCATGACCCACTCATTGACATAAAAAATTAGCCATCACATCCTGCAGCCTCGGCCGGTGTCCCAAAGAGCAGTGTAGTCCGAGGAAGGGCCGTGCGGACAGGCCGGGTGCGGGCCCACCCAGACGGTGGTGATGCTCGCCCCGCCGAGACACGCTCCAGGCCGCACACTGGCGGCGAGCAGGACCCTGTGCTGGGGCCCGCGATCGCCCGCTTGTATCCGTCGTTCTGGTAGAAGTCCCACCTCAGAGTCTAAAGTGCCCCGCGTTGTGGGGTGAGGCCCTGGGCAAGCCCATAAAAGGCAGAGCCTGGGTTCCCCTCGGAGCCTGTCCCACAGTCCCCGGTTGCTTTGGTTTCTGCTTGCCCAGCACGCAGCCCACCAGGTGGCCTGGTCAGGTGGCGAGCCTGGGAGGAAGCGCACTGGGCACTTACTCACACCCTCTGGCCGGCCTGGGAGGCCCGGATGTGCCTTCTGTGGAGGATCCGGAGGGGCTTTGGTTTGCCACAGGGCCTTCCAGCACCGAGTGTGAACGGCCAGCGCTCCCTGCTTGCTGTGAACGAGCCTCACCGCTGGGGCACCGAAGAAAGCGTTTCCTTGCATTGTCAAGGTCAGAAAGGCGAGTGAGGCGCACAGAGGAGGGGCGGCGTGGCCAGAGCCACACTGGCCCAAGCGCCCCCCCCCACCCCCCCGAGGTCGGCGGCGTGCGGCTGGGGGCCGGCCTAAGGCCCTGCCTCCTCTGTCTCCCGCTGTGGTGCTCTCTGGAGCAGGCCGGCGTCCGCGCACTGCTTGCCTGGGGCCAAGAGCAACAAAAAGTCTGTTTTCTGTTCGATGTTATCTGACCCCTAATTGAGGGCCTGAACAAATTCTCAGGGAAGGCTGCTCGTTCCCCCCAAAGCTGAGAGTCAGGCACTCCCCCTGCACCCCCGCCAGGAGTAGCATCACCTCCTTTCCTGCGTCCCTTCCCCTGGCAAGGGCTGCCCCTCCTTTGGCCACCCCTGGTTCCCCTGGGACCAGGAATAAAGGGTGTCCTCCTGGGGCTCCCCGCCCACCCGTGTGCGGAGACTCCGCCTTAGACACGTGAGCTTGGAAGCTGGGAGGCGACTCTTCTTCGGTTTTAATGGGATTGTTGTCCAGCTCACTGGGTCTGTGAGCAGAAGCTGGCTTTGTGCAGATGAAAGCATGCCAGATGGGGTAACAGGGCATCCGGCCAGCTGGGTCCTGGACACACACACCCCTTTGACCTGGGCAAGTCTTGGTTTCTCTGTCTGTACAATGAGAATAAAACTGCTCCTTCACCAGTTACTGTGAGGCCCCAGCATCACAGGTAATCACAGTTGATTCTACAGTGTAAGATGCTGTATTGCGGAGACGTGGGTGGTTGCTCTGAAGATGGCGACCATGTAAGGCTGGTCACAGAAGGAGACAGAGCCCGAGCCACCAGGGTCTCCTGCCAAGGGAACGTGGGACACCGGCCACACAGGTACTCGCCAGGAAAATTGGACGATGCATATGCCTGTGCGGCAAAATGTTCAGCATATCCGCAGCCCTTAGCTAACCAGAGTCCATTGGCACCCAGCTTTTGAAACAAAACACCCCGAGGTCAACTGCTTGATTGAAAAGATTCAAAATAAAAGCAAATGTCCCCATTACTCCTTGTGCATGTGTCTACTGTTTTTAGGAAGAGAAGAGGGTTTCTAGCTGGCATCTGATTTTCCAACAACGACCTCATCGAGGTTGAGAACCACTTCTGCCTACTTTTCTATGCTTTCTAAGGAAAAGGGTATGAACCACTCTTTACCCTGGGGAAGGGGAGGTTGAAGGCTTATCCCATGAAAAGCTGCTCTCTGTCCGTAAAGAGAATGTGGTCACATGGAGGAATGCATGGTACAGAGAGGGAGCTTTCATTGCAAATGAAGGCTTTTCTACCAGTTACAACTTGACTGGCCGCCTCATGAGGAGGAGAAGGGCTGTTCCCACAGAAGGTTCCAGTGGCATCTAGATAACCTTGTTAGGATGTCCTGTAAGAAAATCCTGCCTCAGAGGGAGCACTGAGCTATGCAGCTTCAGGGATCCCTGCCTGCTCTAACATTGTAAGACTGAAATTAATAGACATAAAAATATTTGTTGAAAACCTATCTAAATTACAACTATTATAGCCAACATTCATTAATGTAAAAAAAATAAATACAATCCTTCTTCAGAATATAAGTAACTGGCCTGTCTCCTCCTGCTTTTTAACATTTTTTCCTCTACAGTTTAATTTTCCAGAAGATTCCCCTCTTCCCATTACAACCTCCCTGATAACTATTCCCATACATAGTCCCAAACACAAATGGTAGCAAAGAGTATTATTTTCCTGAATACAAGTTTGATCACTATATATTCTCGTGGCCTTTCTATTTTCAAGTTTAGAAGGTGG
This sequence comes from Manis pentadactyla, assembly GCF_030020395.1. Lineage (NCBI taxonomy): Eukaryota > Metazoa > Chordata > Mammalia > Pholidota > Manidae > Manis > Manis pentadactyla. Next base: position 134,312,603 of record NC_080026.1, on the reverse strand, counting down.
CTCAAACACTGGGGGTGTGGGGTGTAAAGGAACATAAGGTCACATCTTCTGCTGGGTGCTGATGGGTAACATTACCTGTCAGTATCCTACAGGCCATTCATGACCATATGGAATCTGACTTCATGAATAATTTGATTCCCCCTGTTTTCCCAGAGAACCATACATTGTAGTTATTTGATATTATGTGTAATCATTTTCATAAAAGGCAAGCTTTAAAGATTTACACTGCAGATTGTATACACACTCTCTCAAAATGCTTAAATGTATGGCAGGCAGGCATTACACAGGACTAATAGAGAAATTATTCCAAGTCCCAGTCTTCAGCTCTGACCTCTGATATGTCTTCATATCGAATAGCAAAAGGTAAAATTCCACGTAGTAGGAAAAAAAGCACTGTTTGCTCCTAAACTAAAAAATTAAAACTAAATTGATCTCCTACCTAATTTCTTGGCTCTATCAAAGCAATTAGGGTTGTAGACAGTGTTGACACTAGGATTTTCTCTTTGTACAACTTAAATAATGCTTCTTTGTCTTTCATTTTTTCTGGGCATTCCTTTTGGCAACATAACCAGAAAGTAAAGAGTCCTCAGGCCAGCTTCCTGTGAAAGTCTTTTTTTCCAGAAGGGGGCCTCTGCCGGGACCCCCCCGCCAAGTCTCAAGAGAATGGCTTTGCTTCTCAGCATCTGACAAATAAGGCCAGAATGATAGATCTCTCAGCTTAAGGACATCTTCCATATTTATGGAATGACATCTTTCTCCATCAAGATTCATAGTCTAGATTTTCAGCTACCAGGAGGGAATCTCGGCCATTGTCCTACAAGTGTCACATTAATATGACCTTTTCCTTGTTCAGATTCATAGAGCAGAGTGAACAAAGGTCAGAGGCATGCAAATATATAGTTAGAAGATAACCACCACAATTAAATCCTCCTCTTTTAGGTTTCAGATAGCCTGGCAGAGATCCTATTTCATACAGAAAACCTTAACACAATTCAGGGGAAGTTCTGTAAACAGCGCCTTAATTTATGATCCAATATTTTTCTTGAATCCTGAATTTAAAATTAGTATTCTTCTAATCATTTAACAAACTCCTTCAAAAAGGTCAGTCTGCACGAGGTTACAACTGCTAATTTTAAAAACATTATTTCCACAGTAGGTGGAGAGCTGAGAAACTAAATTTTAAGGTTAAATTTAAATGTTTGATATATAAGAATTCTGGGATAAGCATTAATCGTATGATTAAGTGCCTTGTAGGAGGGCACACACTTGTATCATGAACCAGACCTCTTGCATAAAAGTTAGCACTTGTGTAATCTCAGGATTTGTACCATGAGATGACTGACTATTTTTACTGCAAATTATAGCTTACACACAACTGTTGAGTTGCTGAGCCTGGGAGACTTATTCAGTCTGTTATAACTGTTATAACTGTTATTAGTAATTAATGGAAACTGATTACCCGAGGAACAGTCAGTGCTGTACTATTTTGCAGCAGAAATATAAGCCCACTGTTTGCTGTTAAGGTGATTTTTTTCCTTTAAAAATTTCATTAAAACTGCTAGAATTCATGCTGGCTAAAACAGGAGTTTGCAAATTTTCTAAGTACTTTATTCTGAGTATTCTCTTGCAGGATAATTCATTATAATGACTGAGTACTGGTCCGGCTCTATTTGTGTCAAACAATGGCTTCTTTGGAAATGCTAGATGAGCAACAAATGAATGTACACTGCCCTTACAGAGATAAAAATATTGATCTTCAGAGCACCACAGCCTAAAGACTACAGGTTACTGGAAAATAATGACATCTTGTCTTTCTGTTCCAGCCTCCAACACCCCTGATTATCACTAAAGTACTTAATTACCCAATGAGCACATCTTCAGTAATGGGCAGAGTTCTAAAGAGGAACAAAAAATTTTTATTTTATTTTCTTGCTTGTTTTTCCCCCCTAAGAGGTTGAAATTTAGTGCTTCTCCCCTCCTGTAATGTATTCTTGTATTAAGACCATCAAGAAAATACGATACTAGAAGTTAAGAGCTTAATAAATTCAAGCCAACTGGATAATTGGATTTAAAATTAACCAGACACCGTCTTAGTTACTAAAACAATTCCCACTTTCCTGCTAGTTTCCTGGACCCATCTTGGTATTGCAGTTGACTCTTCTCAGCCTAATTCCACTGGATTAAAGAAAACACAAGACGTAACTATTTGCTCCTTACAAGAGCTTCACTCTAAATATAAAGGCTATAAAGGCATTGGTAGGTTAAATAAAAAACAGAATTAAAGACAAAGAGGAATATTTTTAATGATGAAAGAATCCACTAATTAAGAAGACATAACAATCCTACATGTGTTTGCACCCAATCACAGAGCATAAGAACACATTTAAAAAAAAAAAACTTAGGGAGAAATAGAAAAAGAAGTGTAGTTAATGATGTAGCACTCCACTCTCAGTAATTAATGGGCCAGTACACAAAAAGTCAGACAAATAGAGAATAACATTATCAACAAATTTAATTTAAGTGGATATTTACAACAGACTTCATGCAACAACTACAAAATACAAGCGAACATGGGACATTCACTAAAATGAATCTTCCTAAATTTGAAATTACACATAGTATGATCTCTGACCACTATGTAACTTAGTTAGAAGTCAATGCAAATGATATCTTAAAAATGCTCAAATAGTTTGAAATTAAACAACATGCTTCCATGAGACAAAGAAATAATCACAGGAGAAATTAGAAAATATTTCAAAAGAATGATAATGAAAATACAGCATATCAAACTTTTGGGGTTGAAGTTAAAGCAATGGTTAGAGGAAAATGTGTAACTATAAATATTTGTTTTTAAAGGAATAATAGTCTAATCTCAATTATTACATTTCCTTTTTAAGAAATAGAAGAGAAAATTAAACACAAAGAAAATGGAAAGAAATGATAAAGAAATGGAACTCAATAAAATGGAAACAAATAGTAAAATGGAACCAAGAGCAAATTCTTTGAAACTATCAATAAGATGATAAAATGATAAAAACTCTAACTGGATTGATCAAGTAAACAGAAAGAAGACATATTATCAATATAAGGAATGGAAGAAAAAACATCATTACAGATCATACAGGCATTAAAAAAATAATAAAGATCACTTTAAACCAATAATTTGAAAATTTATATAAAATAGACAAACCTTTGGAAGACAAAAATTACCAAAGGTATAACAAGAAAAAATTTAAAAATCTGCAGAGTTCTATATTCACTATAAAAATTGAATTGGTAATGAGAAATCATTCCACAAATAAAACTCTAGGTTTAGATGACTTCGTTGATGAAATTCATCTAACTTTTAAGAAACAAATAATACCAATTTTACACCAAGAAAATAGGGAAAGAAAGGATACTTTCCAACTCATTGTATAAAGTGAGGATTACAGTAATATCAGAACGAGTCAAAAACATTTACAAGAAATGAAAATATGGTATACCTCTTTAATATAAATATAAAATCCTTAGCAAAGCATTAGTATATTAAATCTAGTAGTTCCTAAGTAATAACCCAAAAACTAATAAACAGACAAACCAAGGGTTTATTTCAGGAATACAAGATTGACATAACAGTCAAAAATCAATATATTCACCATATCAAATCAAATAAAGAAGAAAACTATATGATCGCTTCAATACATTTAGAAAAATGATTGATAAAAGAGCTAATAAAAGTTCAATAAAGTTGCTAGATTAGGAAACACAAGCAATAGCCAACTAGAAAATAAAATTTAAAAAATAAGAGACCATTAAAAAAATTTTTTTAATTTTTTTATTGAAGTGTAGTTGATATATAAACATATTAGTTTCAATTATACAACACAGTGGTTCACCAGTTACCCATTATTAAATCCTCACCCCCACTGGTGCAGTTATTATCTGTCTACATAGAAAGATGTTACGGAATCATTGGCTATATTCTCCATGCTGTACTGGCATCCCCGTGACCAACTTATAGTGTGATTGAGAATTTTTGTACCCTGTTATCCCCCTATATTCTCCATGCTGTACTTCCATCCCCATCTAACTTACATTATGAATGAGAATTTGTGCCCATTTATCCCCTTTCTGCAACCATCCCAGCCCCTCCCCTATCGTAACCACCAGTCATTTCTCAGGGTCTGTGAGTCTATTGCTATTTTATTCATTTCGTTTTGTTATTAGATTCCACAAATAACTGAAATCATCTGGTATTTGTCTTTCTCTGCCTGGCTTATTTCACTTAGCATAACACCCTCTAGGTCCATCCATGTTGTTGCAAATGGCAGGATATCTTTCTTTTTTATGGCTGAATAATATTCCATTGTGTATATGTACCACATCTTCTTTATCCATTCATCTATTGATGGATACTTAGATTGTTTCCATAACTTGGCTATTATAAATAATGCAGTGATAAACATAGGGGTGCATATATCTTTTTGACTCAGGGATTTTGTTTTCTTTGGATAAATTCCTTGAAATGGAATTACTGGGTCAAATGGTATTTCTATTTTGTTTTTTGAGGAACCTCCATACTGCTTTCTACAGTGGCTGCACCGATTGGCAGTCCCACCAGCAGTGTAGGAGGGTTCCCTTTTCTTCACATCCTCGCCAACGCTTTGTATTTCTTGTTTTTCGGATAGTGGCCATTCTAACTGGTATGAGGTGTTATCTCATTGTGGTTAAAAAAATAAGACACCATTTTCAATAGAACAAAATACTGTATCTAGGAATTAACAAAGAATACACAAGAGTTTTATGGAGAAAACTTTTAAACTCCCATAAAGTGCATAGATAATAAATTGCATAAATGGGGTGACTGTCATGCTCCTGGATAGGATGATTTAATGTCAACTGTTCCCAAATTACTTTATAAATTTAGAATAATCCCAAGTAGAGTTCCCTCTGGAATTTTTTATAGGAACTCAATACTCTTATTCTGACATATAAATGAGGGGAAAATCCATGATTACCTAAATTAACCGTAAAAAAAGGTTTGACATTCATCCTAACCTACTATGAAGAAATAAAGCAGGATATTAGTATTAAAGCAGGCAACAGACTAATGGAATAGAGACAGATCCATAGATATGAGAATTTAGTATATGAGACAGGTGACACCACAAGTCAAAATGGACAGAACTGATTCTTTTAAAGGAGAGATTTGGGGAAACTTGCTCACTATATGTGAAGAAAAACAAAATCAGATTCCTACCTTTAATGTTATTCCAAAGTAGACTCCAAATGAATTAAAACCTAACTGTGGAATATGAATTTAAAAAGTCTATACAAAAAAGTATAGGGCAGTGTGTTTATGACAGACGAGAAGGAAATAACTTTATAAATGAAATATCAATAGCACAAATCATAGAAGCTTAAAAAATGGATGAATTTAGTTACATCAAAAGTAAGGATTGCTACAAAGAAAAACACTATAGACCAAGATTTTTAAAACATGATAGAAAGGAGTAATTATGTTCAGTGTCTAAAACCAATAAAAGATAAATGGAATATTCAAGGAAGTCCTGCACATCAAAAGAAAAAGACAACCCCAATTAAAAAAATGGGCAGAAGATATAAACAGGTAATTTACAGAAGAGGAATTCCAAGAGGTTGGCAGTAAATGTATCAGCAATCAGAGTGACAGCCATGAGTTGTCATTTGACATCTGTTAAGACTGGCAAACATTTGGAAGTGGGATGACTCCAACCATTGCAAGAAATATGCAGAAGTGAAATCTTCATGAGCTGCTGGTGACGTCTAAAAAGTTATAGCCATTTGGCTGTTCTTAAAGTAAGCATTATAAGCCCTATATATAGCAACCTCAGCCTAAACATACATCCCGAAGAAATTCCTCCACGGATCCAAAAAGGGACATGTGTACATATGTTCCCAAAGAACATGTACAAAGGCAGAATTATTGGTAGTGGTGGGGAGTTGGAGGCCATCGGGATCCCAGCTCTGGGAGAGCGGATAGTTTACTTGGTGTGTGATGGTTGCACACCACGGAATGTTCACTGAAGCAGGAAGCAATGATGTAGATATGCCTTTAGCAGTTTGGATGGATTTTAACCTTAGTGCTCAGTGAAGAAAGTAAGAAACAGAATGAGACATATAACCAAATACCATTTATATAAAATTTTTTAAATGCATATACACAACAATGCACACTTACAAAAACCCACACAAATGAAAACAAACACATTAGTATTGTTCCCTATGGCAGGGAGGGGAATAATAGTAAGGATTAGGGATAAAAGAAAACAAAGATCAACCGAGAGACAAAAATAGGGAAAGCAATATGCATGAAAATATTCTACACACACAAAATTTAGACAGAACATGCATTTATAGTCACAAGGGAAAAATCAAGATGGTATATCTACTAAGTAGATTACTAAAATTATGTAGGGACCTTGTGAATCTTTATGACACAATGCCAAATTTTAGAAAACAATACAAATTACATCACAATTTGAATATGACCTTTTTAAAAAAGAAAGATGGTGTAGACATACACATAAACATAGGAGAAAATTTAAATGCCACAAATAGTAGTATTAAGATGGTGAGATTATGGATAATTGTTTTCCTTTATTTATTGTTGTATTTACATTTATATATTGATTTTCATGGGCTGTCTTATAATTTCTTTGTAATCTATATTCTCACTTCTCTTTCTTTCAAACAGAATACTGACCCTTTACAAATAAATACAGAAAGAAACCCCACATTTTTACCTGAACTTAAAGTGTATCTAGATAATTTGTAGATCTCCAAAATTAAAAAATTGGTCAGTCCATCAGTTATGCCCAGTTTGAATCCAACCGTTGATACTTCAGTGTGGCATACTTCTGTCTTAGTGATCTCAACAGCGAATGCTGCCTTAGTTCCCCTGCTTGACCAGGTGAAAGTCCCTGGAGGACTCTGAGATTTGGAATTGTGCTAAAAAGGACCTCATGTTTAGAACAAGGACCTTAAAGGTTAGACCTTGAAACAGTTCTGTGAAAAAGTTGAATCTGCCCACAATTACATGGATTTTTACTGTGTTCTGAAGGCTAGGCCAGTATCGGGATGGAGTGTGGAGAAATTTGTTTTTTTCCTTTTTCTTTAAAATTTTTACAGTGATTTTCTTCCTATTCTCATATGGACAATGTTAGCATAGAGATTTATTTTGAGAAATTGTGCTATAATGTCTTTGTTTTCATTCTTCACATTGATAATCCTAAAAGCGAGAAAGAACCATTTCAATGGTAAAAGATTAGTCTGGTGTGAAAGAGAAAGTGCTAAGGGATGGCTTCAGAATAGTCAGATGTTCCCATTTTGTTTAGACCCACAGCCACGACTGTTTTGTCACTTTCTAGTTTAAATTCCAATGGTTATTTGCAGAGATGTATAAAGTATGTATTATGAATGAAGACAAAACCGTGGAATTTAATTTGCCAAGGGATCCCTTCACAGAAGCTACACTCAGCACCAGACATCAACTTTAGCCCAGCAAGGAATCCCCAGAGACAGGAAATAAATCTCAAATATTGTCCACAGATGTGCAGTAATCAGAAACCACCCATATAATACAGGACTGTTCAGTTCTTTTCTTTATCCTCCTAATCTTTCCCTGTGTCTCTTTCTATTCTACTCTCACTTGTTCCTATCTCTTAAGACATATAATGAAAGGACGTCTCTGGGTCTTATCAGCCATCTGTGGTTTTCCTTTCCCTCCATAACTGTCAGAAAAAAGAAAGTGGGTTGTAGTTATCTTCAAAGTATCCTGTATTTCACCTTTATTATCTGTATGCTACACTATCCTAGATCTAACCCCCTGACAGTAATAAAGAGAAAATCTTTTTAAGAAATTGATCTACCCTTGCTGCCTATTCTTCACGAGAGGATGTAATCCTTTCATTTATTACAGAATAATCATCCCTACACCAAAGTGTGTGATGCAATGTGTTAAAAGCACATTCTGAGCCATTCGTCAGGATTAACATCAGGGAAGCACGTGGAGGAGCTTAAGTTGTCCTGCACAGACAGTAGCCAGGGACAGGCTTGGGTCCCTTTAGGTCCTGGCCTCTCACAAAGAACCATAAAAGCATGTTGCATTTCAGCAGAGCACTCAGGGAGGAGAGCAACGAAACTGCTGTCGTTTAATTCACCTTTATATGGTGTTTTTAATGAAACTGTTTTTGATGAAATGTGTTGAAAGACAGGGATGATGGAAAGAGTTTGAGTTGGGCTTGAATTTCTAGTACCTTCATCTACTAGTGTAAAACTCTGGGGAAATGGTTGAGTCTCTCTCTGTGTCCATTTGTCCATCTCTCGATTGGTGGGTGGGGGACAGAAAGAGGGCACAGGAGGTAATAATGTCTACACTGAAGGGCTGTTCTGAAAATTTAAGTAGAGGGTCTAGCACAAAGTAGGCTTTCATAATAAGTGGTTATGAACAGTGGTTCTCAAAGTGTGTTCTGGAGACCCCTGGATGTCCCTGAGAATATTATAATAACATAAATATGTTATTTGATTTCATTTCACTGTGATTCTTTTATTAGTGTCTAGTACAGTTTTCCAGAGGCTACATGATATGTGATATTACAATAGATTGACTACAGAAGCAGATAAGAAAATCAAGCTGTCTTGCATTAAACCAAACATTAAAGCCATTTGAAAAAGGGTAAAACAATTCCATTCTGTTTATTGTAATATTTTTAGAAAATAATTACTTTCCATAAAATTATGTTATTTATATTACCATATAGTAGGTAGTATCAGATATGTGATATGTGTATGTTTGTACTGGTTTAATGTAAAAAGCATGAAATATTCTTTTATATTTGTTGCACTGAAAATTTTAAAAAGCTCTACTGTAAAGCATGGCGCCAGATTTGTGTTGACAGAGGGCAGGAGTCCAGTTGTGACAATGGTGGAGTACCTTATACTGGTTGATAACATGTATTGGAATAACCCTCCCACAAAACAATTATAAACACTGAACAAAATAGTTTATTTAAAGGTTCAAAGACACTGGAGAGTAACAAAAAGCAGGCAGATTCCAGAATTATATAGGCTTTCCCTTGAGGAATTTCCTTAGTTTATTTAGCTCAAGACAACTAGAATCCAAGCAGACATCTTCAGGGTTATTTGCCTGAGAAGCAAAAGAACAGGGCTTGGGACAACTGAGAGGGTGGAAATTGAGGGGAATATCCTGAAACGCAGAGAGTCACAGAGCAGGAAACCCCAAAATCTATATCTAAATTTACCTCAAATCTTTGGCTGATTCCTGAATAGTTAACACTCAGGTGAGGTTCCAAAGATTCTGGCAGGAAAACAGTATCTGGAAGCTGGAATAGCTAAGCAGAATTTTGACTACTGCTCACCACAGGGTTGACAGAATTCAGAATTCAAATGTCACCAGGTTAAATGGATGTGGTAAACATAAAAAATCACAGAAGGGCCATGCCTTAGGAATAAAAAGTATGTCCCAAGAGTAGGAGATTCACCCTAGGATTATGGAAATATTAAAATACAACTGGCCGAAGGAAGCATAAAACCAAATCTCTGTAAGTTCAAGGTGATTTGTGAGTAATTTAACTGCCTGCTACAAGAAAAATCCATATTCCATGCACTATGTCAGTATACTCACTATGTTGGTATACAATTAAAAATTACTCTGTAAGTGAAGAAACAGGATAGTCAAGAGACAAGTGGTTGCTAGAAACAGACCCTCGAACAACTCATGTTGGAATTAGCAGACATGGACTTTAGTGTAACTATGATGAATATGTTAAAGGTCCATAGGAAAGACCAATATAATGGTTGAAGATATGGGGAAAAACACATTAGAAATTCTTTTTTAAAAAGAGTCAAGTAGAAATTCTAGAATTGGAAAATTGTAATAGTTGGAATTAAGAAGTCCTTGAATGGAATTAACAAAAAATCAGATACAACAGAAGAAAGAATTAGTAAGTTTAAAGACAGATCAATAGAAATCATCCAAGACAAATCACAGAGAGAAAAACTATTAAAAATAAATGAGCAGAATCTCAGTGACATGTGGGACAGTATCAAGCAGTCTAAATATACATGTATTCAGAGTTCTAGAAAACTATAAAATGATCCAAAATATTTTTGAAGAAATATTGGCTAAAATTTTTCTAAATTTGATCATAAAAACAAAACAAACAAAGCAGCAATCTGCAAATTTAGAAATGCAGTGAATTCCAAGCAGGATTCAAATAAAGAAAATCATACCTAGACACATCATAACAAATTTATAAAAGCCAAATAGAAGAACAGGCAGACAGACAGACAGACAGATTTTTTTTAAGGCAGACTCTGCAAAGAATAAGACTTTACCCATTAATTCTCTCATCTAAAAAATGGAGATAATAAAATTAACTTTATAAGATTATTCTCAGAGTTAAAAAAAATTACTTAATCCAGGTAAAGAGTTCAGTACAGAACCTGGCATATAGTGACTGGCTGGCAAATGCAATCAATATTTGTCATCATTACCATTAGACAAGAGAAAGAAATAAAATGTATAAATACAGGAAAGGGAGAGGCAAAAATAATTTGCATATATGATTGTGAATCTCACAACTCAATAATAGAATGATGCAGTTTACTAAGGTTACCAATCAAAATTAATATACAGAAAACTTTTGACATATAGTGAATAACCACTTTAAAAATATGATGTAAGGAAATACAATGGAAAATCCACAACAGTACCAAAAATGTAACACACTCAAGAATAGAAATTTTAAAATTCTACTCAGGGACATAAAAACAATTTTTTAAATAGAGAAACATTTTATTATTAGGTAGAAATACCCAGTATTTGTTTCTAAATCAAACCAGAATTCAATAATCTCAGTCACAATGCCAACAGAAATTTTTTTTGGAACCTGACAGAATAACTCTAGAGCTTATCTGAAAAAACTGACTTGTAAGAATAACAAGAAAAAATCTGCACTGGGAGAATAATGCTAGAGCACTTGCCCTGGAAAATATTAGAACCTATAATGCCAGTTTCCAGAACAGTATGTCCTGGCCCAGCAATAGTCAGACAAGTAAAACAGAATAGAATGTACACAAGCAAAGCTCAGCTTACAGAAGGAAATGGTATTTGAGGATGATGCCTGAAATCAATGCATGAAAGATGGATTACTTAGCAAATGGGTATGGGAAAACTTGCTAACTATTTGGATCCCTGTCTTGATCCTTACACCAAAGTAAAGTACAGTGGATTCAGGGATTCATTGTAAAATTGTAACTATAAAACTGTGAGAAGAAAATCGTGGGAAATAATGTTATGCTTTTACAATAGACCTTTTATGCCAGGGCCAGGAAATTTTAGAGATATACAAAACATATAAATTTTTTTGTGTCAAAAAATGCCATCAACAAGATTAAAGACAAGCTATAAACTGAGAAGAATATTTGTAAGATGCACAACAAAGGATTAAATCTTTAATTTACAAATACAACAATTTCAAACATGGAATATCAACTAGAAAAATGGGTAAAGGACTTGAATAGGTTATTCAACAAAAGTAGACATGGCTTTTAAAGATGTCAAAATTCAATTCACTAGCACTTGAAATGATAATAAAACAACTATGAAATATTCTTTTTCTACATTAAAGTTGTCAAAACTTTAAAAAGGTGATAAAACACTGCATATGCCAGAGTGTAGGTTAGTTAACAGGTGCTTTCATATTCAGTAGATGGGAGTATAGATTGCCAAAACCTTATGGCATGGGAATTTGGTAATAATTCTCAAACTGAGGTAATAATAATAATCAGCACTCTTGTTTTTTATTGACTTTAATGGGCATTACTTCTAGTGTTTTATTATTAAGGACAGTGGTAATTGTTTTGTGTGTGGTAATTACACACATATATACACACACATAAAATTATATCTAGGAAGTATCCTTTATTTCTATTTTACCATGGGCTTTGTAAAAATAAGGAGTAGATATTGAAACTTATGAAATGAATTTTTGGTATCTATTGATAATATATAGTGGAATATATTAACAATTTCTTAATATTAAACCATCTTTCCTCTTCTATGAAGAATTCTTCTTGGTCATAATTCCTTCCAGGTCCCATAGACTATATGTTTCAATAGAGGATTCCAATTTTTTTTTTTTCATTTACATACTTTCTTTACTTGGCTTTTTTTTTTTTTTTTGTAGATAATTATTTTTTATTAAAGGGTAGTTAACACACAGTATTACATTACATTAGTTTCAGGTGTACAACATAGTGATTCAACATTTATATACATGACAATTCTAGGTACCAGCTATCACCATACCAAGCTGTTACAATATCTTGACTATATTCATTACATCCCGGTTACTTATTATTTTACCATTGGAAGTGTGTACTTTTTTTTGTTTGTTTGTTTGTTTGTGAGGGCATCTCTCATATTTATTGATCAAATGGTTGTTAACAATAATAAAATTCTGTATAGGGGAGTCAATGCTCAATGCACAATCATTAATCCACCCCAAGCCTAATTTTCGTCAGTCTCCAATCTTCTGAGGCATAACAAACAAGTTCTTACATGGAGAACAAATTCTTACATAGTGAATAAGTTACATAGTGAACAGTACAAGGGCAGCCATCACAGAAACCTTCGGTTTTGCTCATGCATTATGAACTATAAACAGTCAGTTCAAATATGAATATTCATTTGGTTTTTATACTCGATTTATATGTGGATACCACATTTCTCTCTTTATTATTATTATTTTTAATAAAATGCTGAAGTGGTAGGTAGATACAAGATAAAGGTAGAAAACATAGTTTAGTGTTGTAAGAGAGCAAATGTAGATGATCAGGTGTGTGCCTGTAGACTATGTGTTAATCCAAGTTAGACAAGGGCAATAAAACGTCCACGTATGCAGAAGATTTCTCTCAGAACAGGGGGGAGAGGTTCTAAGCCTCACCTCTGTTGATCCCCAATTTCTCACCTGATGGCCCCCCTGCGACTGTGCCTGTCTTAGGTTGTTCCTCCCTTGAGGAATCTTACCCGTCTCTGGCTAACCAGTCATCTTCCGGGGCCATACAGGGAAATGTAAAGTTGGTAAGTGAGAGAGAAGCCTTATTGTTTGAAATGGTTAGCTTTTTATTTATTTGCATATTTATGCCCTGTAGCTTCTATGCCCAGCATTTGTCTTGAGGTATCTTTACCACTTGGAAGAATTATGATACTCGGTAAATTTGATATGAGGCACAAATTCTATTTAAGGGTTGTAATTAGGAAGGAAGAAGAAAAGCTATAGAAGTAGCAGGCGGAAGAAAACATGGGAAGATTGATTATTTCTTTGACCTATCTTCTTGTAGAGTAACTTCAGCATGTATAGGTTTTAAACTACTAAGTAAATTGTGCACACACATTAACATAATAGGAGTATAGTTACATAACCAAAGCATACCTGTAATTACCAGCCATCTCCAGTGAAACCAAGAAAACCAGTTAGGCACCCTAGGCATTTGTGAAAACTTATCTATGATATGGTGGATATTGTCCAACTGAACTTGAACAGTCTGAGAGAAATCAGACAAATTAAAACAATCCATTCCTGGGGAATGTTCACATCCCTTATGTTCTTTTAACAGTAAATAGTCTGTAGTTGTAAGAGTTTGGAGCGCTACAATTTGCACTTCTCCAAATTCTTGGTTGAGTTCCAACACTATAGATCCAGTCAAATTTGTTGTTTTACTGTATGCACAGGCCAGCTTAGATATCTCCTTCCTCATTCCCATGGCAAGTCCAGGAACTGGTGGGATGAGTGCATCTACAGCTGTAGCAGTGCGTGGATCTTTGTTGGGGTTTTTTGATGATCATCTTCTGGCATGAGTCTTCCAGAGAGTGCTGATGTTGGAAGTTCTTTTTCATATCATATCTTAGTTCATTTTCGGGGTAGCCCAATTAGGCTTTGATCTAGAGGATTCCAATTTTTACCTGGGTTTGAGTGAGATTGTCCTATTTGTCTGTTGATAGCTGGTTGGTCTGTTGCACAATCTTTTTCACAAATTCTGGCATTCTAACAAGTTTTTAGAGGCTTTCGTTATTTCTCTGTGCTCTGAAAGAGCTAACAAAGCATAGGAATGAATTGTTTGTACCTTGAAGGTTTGAATGAATTGCGCATGAAAACCTCTGGGTCTGGAACTTTTACCGGCTAAGACTTCTTAACTTCTTCAGCCCTTTCCTTGGTTATTAGCCCATTTAGATGCTCTAGTTACCTTTCAGTTGATTGTGATCTTGGGTATTTTCCTTGAAGGTCATTTATTTCATCTTTGTATTTAAGTTGATTAGCATAGAATTAAGGAAAGTACTCTCTTAAAATCTGTTTTAGCAGTACTTATGCTTAGACTCCCTGTATGAATCCTAGTTTTATATATTTGGGGCTTCTCTCTTAGTTCCTGACCAAGCATCGATCCCCTCCTCCAAAAAGAACTATCTCATGTTTTTATTACTTATACCATTTTCTGATTTATTAATATCTAATTTTATGTCTCAGTTTTTTACTTCTATTTTCCTAAGATTTATGAACTTTTTTAAACAGATTTTACTTTTTACAGTAGTTTTAGGCTCACAGCAAAATTGAGCAGAAAGCACAGATTCTTTTTATTACTTGAATTGGATACTTGAGTTACATATTTTTTTCTTTAATAAAGTATTTAATAGAAAATTCCCTTCGAGTTCAACTTTAGCCAAATCTCAAAGGTTTAAAGTCATATTATTATTGTAGTTACTTCCCAGATATTCTATCCATCATTTAAGTTTTATTTCCTTTTTAACTCAAAAAATGGGTTAGAAAGGAGGGTTTTTGTTTGGTTTGGAGGTTTTTGGAGTTTGTGTCTTTTCCACCTTTGTTATTAGCTCCACAAGCATTTGGCAGAGACTGTGGCACTTTCCGTCTTTAGGAAACACATTAACTTTTTGTTGTGTTTTAAATGTGAAAATGTGTAAAAGCACCATCAGCACCTGGAAAGGTATACTCTGTAAACTTATATCTATTAGGTCTGCCTTGTTAACTATATTATTCAGATGTTCACATGTTCACTTTTGTTTCCTATTTGGTCCCTAAGGAGAAATTTTAAAGTCTTCTGTTACAATTTTATTGCTATTTGTTTTCTCCTGCATTCCTTGAGATTTTTCCTTCTGTATATCAATGATTGATTTTATTTGGTTAATAAAATTTATGACAACTTTATCTTCATTGTGTACTATATTCTTTGTGTTAGTAAAAACTCATACATTGCAAATGGTAGAAAACCCAACTCAAACATATTTAAACAATAAATGGAACATACTGACAGATTCAGGTGAGGCTTAATCCAGTGGCCCCAAGTGATGCCCCAAGATCTTTGTTTCTCTCCCTCTTTCTACTCTGTCTTTTGGAATATCTATATTCTTTTGTGGACCCATCCCCAAGCTGAAAGTGAGTCATTCCCACCACGAGACACCTGGCTAATAATGGAAGAATGATGAATTCCTCAAGGGGAATCAGGATAATACCGGGAAAATAGATTCTGGGAAAGCAATCAACAAATGTGCGTTCACTGCCCTCATAACAATCGCCCCACTGAATGCCTCTTTCCTTGAATTTCCCTTTATTTGATATTTGAGCTGTCACCTGCTTTTCTTTCATTCTGCTTGCCACATCTTCGCCTATGCTATCTACTGTGTTTCAATATATTTATCTATGTATGTCCTTTAGAAATGAAACCGCATCCACTGAATCACCCTTATGAATGATATGCCTAAGCCATCTCTGCACATCTGCCTTGCGTGAGAAAGTTCCCTTTTTTCATGGGAATGTCAACACACACTGTTGGTCTTCTTACCCCTGCCATATGTAGAATGCTTGTGCATGTAAGGCACCTCCTAATTAACTCTCCACCTCCATGTTCAGACAAGCCCCAGTTACTGCCACAGCTGTCTCTGTCCTATCTGTGTGCCCCTGCACCTCTGTCCGCTTACTGCCAGTGAGACCATTACTTTCAACCACTTTTACTATCTCAAGTCTCCCATTCTCTAACTTGTTTCTGGAAAGCTAAATTCCACCACTCCTGCCTATGCTCACATATCTCAGCTTTCCTCCCCAAAGGCCTCCAGAGCTCTAGCAGGTGCTGTAGGTGTCTAGTCTGTGTTCCTCCCTGTTTTCACCTCTACAAGCTGAAGGGGGCTTACTGCAAACACTGCAACTCTCTGCCTACGGGCTTTATCTCCAGTGAGGGAGAGGGCTGGACTGTGCACAGGACAAGCCAGGAGTTTTGAAGGAGAGATGCCGTGAAAGCAGCAATACCTGCCCTCACGGGAAATGGTGATAAATACCCAGCCACCTCACTGCATGGTCGGGTTAACCCTGAGGCACGCTTCTCACTTTCTACTAGAGGCCCCAGAGAGACTGACCCACCCCAAGGACTGGTTCCATAATTCGTCAGTTTTTGGCTTCCTTCCTTTCCCTGTCTCATTCCCCGTGCACCACCAGTATGTCCTAGAATCGCCTCCCAAATAACCTGCTTAGCCCTTCACCCTCTCTTAGGACCTGCTCCTAGGGAAGCCCAAATCACGATAGCCTCCTGAAGAGATGAAAGACACACCATTTTAAGTTTTGCCGTGAAAAACTTTATTTTAATATTTCATGAATAGTAAATAGTGTTCCTTTAATTTCTAAGTACAGTCATCCTACTGGTAGTTACAGCTGGTTTTGTACAAACTCAATTAAATGCAACAGCATGTGCTGAACACCTTCTCTGTCTGACACGCTAAGGGAGGTGCCGGTGGAGTCGTGGGGATCGATAAGCATGGTGCCCACCCACAAGGTGCTTGGAAGGAGAGGGAGCTAAGCCATTTATTAAATCTCTCTGGTTCTGAGGGCATTACTGGTGCTACAGAAAATGGAAAGTGGTTGATGGGGGTTATTTTTTTCCTTTTCTTTTGAAAGTCTGCTGTGATCAAATGTTAACTAGATACAAATGACTGATTCGAAAGATGATCATATGATCAAGATTACTTAAGATGTAAATGATAGCAATTCAGTGATCCTGTACCTATCACTCACTTTAAGAAATTTTCACTTACCTTTGAAGTCAGTTGCTGGTGTGTCCTTCCTTGACCTTCTGATTCCTTCCACCCCCTGCCAAGTAGCCATGAACTTGACTTCTCTGTGTTTGTCATTCTTATTTTTCTTTATGGTTTTATATGTGTTTGTATCCCTAAACAATATATATATATATATATTACTTTTGTTTGTTTTTAGACTCCCTGTATATGGATCTTTCCCTTTTCCCTCTATTAGATTAGAAATTATGCATCTCAATTCCATTATTTTAAATGTTACTCTGGAGATTTTAACATGCGCGCTTAACCAAAATGTGTAACTAATGACTATCTTTACTCTGCTCCCAACCAATACAAGACCTTTAGATAACCCCCTTCAGACTTTCCTGCCATTTTATAAGTGTTCTTATTCCTCTTTTTCAACCCAGGGGAATTGTTAATATTGTTTCATTCAGTCCATGTTTGTGGATGTGTACATACATGCTTTCTTCACTCTTTGTGCCTTCTTGCATCTCAAACTTTCCATCTGGGTCACATTCCTTCTGCCTACAGTCCATCTTTTAGAACTTCTTTACTTAGAGGTCTACTGATAGCAAAGTCTCTCCATTATCTTGAAAGGTTCTTTACTGGGTACATTGCTCTAGGTTGACAGTTATTCTCTTAGGAGAATGATGATACCATTCCATCCTGTTTGGGCTTCTGTTGTTTCCACTGAGAAGTCAGTGGTCTAATTGTCAGTCTTTTGAAAGTAATTTTATTCCCTCTGGAGTTTCTAAAAGATTATCTCTGTTCCTGGTGTTCTCAGTTTCACTGTGATGGGTCTGTGTGTGGGATTTCTTTTTATTTATTCATTTTGCTTGGGATTCCCTGGGCTTTTTCAATCTGTGGGTTGGCATCTTTTATGAGTTGTGTGAAACAACTGGCTGTTGTCTATTCAAACATTGCCTCTGTACCATTTTCTCTCTCTTTTCTTTCTGAAACTCTGATTAGACATATGTGGGGCCCTCTCATCCCATCCTCCACCCCTCTTCATCCCTCTTCTTTACCTTGATCCCTCTGTCCTTCACTGAGGAAAAGATTGTAGACCTGCCTTTTAGTTTATGTGTGTCAGCTGTGTCTAATTGCTTTCTATTGAGTTTTTAATATTAATTGGCTTTCATTTTTATGTTTTATTATTTTGTATTCACTGTTTTTCATTTTTTAAGTTCTGTTTATTTTTCACATTTCTTCAGTTGTTATTTATAATCTCTTATTCTTTAGTCATATTTTCATTCACTTATTTTATTTATTTAAACATTCAGCTATCCTTATTTTGTATTTTCAATGTGTTAATTTCAACAACTGAAGTATTTGGGGATGTGGTTCTCATCTCTGCTGTATTTCACTCTTGATACATTTTTTATTGTGGATTTTAACTATGTGTGGGTATTTCTTGAAAATTAATATGTATAGGTTATTTGAGGCCCGGGTTGAAGGTGGATTTGTCCAGAGAGGAGAAAGGTGATTTGCTGCTGCCAAGCACCAGGGGGGACAACAGGCCTGGAACCGCTTTAAATTAGCCTGAGATAAAGGAGATAAATTAGTCTAAGTTAGAATGAATTTGAGGCACAAATCTATTTGGCGGCATCTTCGGCTTATGAATTCTTGGAAAGGCACACACAGCACCATTGTTGAAACACTTTGTTCAATAACTTTGCTTGCATTTAGGGAGATGGGAGAAAAGTGGTTTAATTTCTAGTTCACTACACTGATAATGTAACTCTATAGAGCAGGGTTTCTAACCTCATCGCTATTGACATTTTGGACCAGATAATTCTTTGTTGTATGAGATTATCCTCTGCATTATAAGATGTTCATCCACACCCCTGGCTGTTGCCCAGTGGATACCAGTACTGCCTCTCCAGGCGTGACAATCAGAAATGTCTCCAGACACTGCCACGTCTATCCTGGTAGACAAAATCACCCCCAGTTAAGAAGAGGACTGCTTTAGAGTAGCAGCAGGGATTCTTTTAGACTCCATCCTTGTGTAGATCTTGATCTTTGTCTCCTGTTCCCATGGGGCTATGAAAAATCAAAGTTCAAGGTTAACCTGTTCATCAAAGGCTCTTAAGAGGAAAACCAACATACCTCTGTGCCCTAATTCTTGTCCGAATTTCTTCTTCCTCTTAAAGTTGGCTTCTGACTATTCCTTACTAACATACCAGTTCACTGACACTTTTAAAAGTGGTGTGTGTGTGCGTGCATGCGTGTGCGTGTGTGTGTGTGTGTGTGTGTGTGTGTGTGTGTGTGTGTTTCCAGGTTCCTACTCTGCCACATTTTCAGGGATAGGAACTCTTTTAACATTTTCTATATCATTATCTCTTTTCACCCAGTCCTCCTTCTCCATACTTCTGTAAAATTCTTACTTTTTACAATAAAATAAGAGCAAAATTATAGATAATTAATTTTAATCAGCATGTTTGACCCTCTACCATTATCAAGCCTTATAGGAGTACCTTTTAAATTACCAGAACTGGGCTTCAGTTTCTTCCCCTTTACTTTCTGTCTTGACCGCTGAGATCAGCCCATTCCTGCTCATGCAAGCTCATTGTCCCCGTCTCCTCCCAGCCCCCATTCAGTGACAGCGCCGCGGCTGGCTGACGTCGGCCATGCTCGGAATATCTACACCACAGAAATCATCAGATACTACAAATCAGGTAGCTGATAGGCCAGCATTTACCAGCACACCACTGATAGAAGTGAACAAAAGCCAGGTAAGAAAAACTAGATTTTTCATCTAGTTCTTTTGTTATTGACTCAGCTGTGTATGTCTACCTCTCAGCTTTCTCTTCTGTTATGGGCTGAATTGTGTCCCCCACAAAATTCGTATGTTATAGTCCTAACCCGATATCTCAGAATGTGACTATAGAGATTGGGTCTTTAAAGAGGAATTAACTTAAAATGAGGTCATTTGGGTGGGTCCTAATCCAATTTGGCTGACGTCCTTATTTGAAAAAAAGAAATTGAGACAAAGACACACATGGAAGGAGGAGAACGTGAAAACAGGGAGTGAACACAGCCATCTGCAAGTCAAGGGGAGAGACCTCAGGAGAATTCAGCTCTGAAGACACCTCGATCTCAGATTTCCAGCCTCCAGAAATATCAGAAGACAAATTTATGTTGTTCAAGACCCCAGTCTGTGCTCCTTGTTGTGATGGCCCTTGCAAATCAATATTTCTTTTCACCTTGATTTTCTTACATGTTTAGTCTACCCTTAATGGACCCAGATTGGAAATAGGGGCCAGTTAGTAACTGTGATCAGAACATGTTGTCAATGAGACTAGGGTCATGGACTCAGTCACAGGGTGCAAAAAGGAGGCAAACATCCCCATTGCTGCAGAATGCCCCAGCACCAAGCAGCCACTAGACAAAATGTTCGCTTGACCACAAGGCCAACGACCCAAGAGAAAGCCTGCTGGCCACTCAGTACTTCCTAAAAATGCCCTTGAAGTCCAGGCCCTGCTGGCGGTGATTTCCTCTTTTTGAAATGAGCATATTCTATTTTTCATAACCATTGTCCTCAGGCTTCCAGTTAGAATCTAAAAAGCCAATTCTCTTGTTGCTTCCATCCTCCAACCATCATGATTTGCCATTGACAATGAGATTCCAGTCTAGCCCAGGGATGCAGGATTTCTCAAAACCTTTATTTTCTACGAGAAACTTTGAAACTCTGAATGTTCATGCTCATTTACAATTTCTTTGAATAAATACTCCCATTACTCAACCAGATAGGCAGCCTAACCTTGACTCCATTGATCTCGCTGGAGAACCAACACTTGCAGGAAGGGAAGGGAGATGGATGTGGAGCTTCTCGCAGTGAGCGCTCCTCGTCCAATGGGTCTGACTTTCATCCGGCCCTCTCTTGCTGCTGTGCTTTTTCTTTTCCTTATTCTTTCTTTTCTAATCAATAACTCGTAGAGCACAAAAGGGGACTGGCACTGGCTCTTTGATTTGCTGTACACATCACTTGAAGTGTTACATTTTAGAACCCAATTTTTAAAAATCATTTATACTTCAGGGTAGAAAAATAGCAACATTACCAGAAGATTCAATTAAATTATCCCAGGTTAATGTGTTCACTGTCAGCAATGAATAACTACAAGTGTATAGCCAATGAATAGACTATAAAGCTCTATTTCTTTCACTGATCTATAGTCTATTTTGTGAGCATATTAAAGTATATTTTCTAACAGAAAAAAATATGAGATGCCCTTTCGTTTACTCCTTTTTACAAGTTAGTGCCTAGCATTCCCGGGACAATGGTTTCCTTAAAACTATAACAATAGCTTTTATCTCTTCAAGCCCCAGAGGACACTGGGAAAATCTCTCACTTGGGTTAACTTTGCTGAATATATTTAACCAGTAAATTATTTGCCTTCCCAACTGGAAGAACCAATATACATTTATGTTCTAGGAATGGTTTGTTTTACTAACTTTATGAGTGAAGACCTCAATAGTAGCAAAGCCAAGGGACATTTAATTAAGTTATATTTGCTTTTTCATGATCTTTAGCTCTAGCTTATAAATCAAGAATCAATGAGTACTTAATTTCCTCTTATAGCATTAAAAGTAATTGCTTCATAAATTCACTTTAGTAATCCAAATATTTGCACACAGTACAGCACAAAGAGAAGTTGTTTCACTGATGAGATCCTAACTTTTATTTTATTAGTATAAAATGGAGCTTGCTCATTTTATAGCTTATGATTTTCCTGGCTGCCTCAAATTCCTTTTTGAAGCAGACAGGATATAAATTTAAAATAAATACAATTATGACTTTGCTCAAGAAAAGAAAGCCAGTCTACTTATTTAAAATATAAAAAGAAATGTAGATATATTTCTGCTTAATAGAGTTATAACTATAACAAGTAAATTCTTCCCCAAAACTGTGTGCCCAAAAAGCAACAAAAATATGTTCAAGCCTGGCTTAACCTTTACTTGTACATTAAACTGCAGAGGAGGGGAGGCCAGGGAAAAGTCTATATAAAATTGTTATCTGTACTGCTAACCTTGTATTCTTTAACTGCTTTGTTCACAATATTGCCATAAATTAAGATTTACAAAACTCATCTACAATCTCTGCCATGAACCAGAGGCCATTTTCCTGGTGGTGCAGATGAAAATGAAAGAGAAGCAGGCTAAGAGCCAAGGGTCATGTGGTGGCATGTGGCTGAGCTGGGGTGAGAATTATTCTGAGTTTTCAGATGGCAAGTTCAAGGCCATGACTACCCACAACTACTATAATTTGTGCATTGTTTCGTTCAACACATATTTTTAGCACCTACTATGTGTCAGGTACTTAGGGAGCTTATAGTCCTGCTACAACATGGATGAACCTAGAAAAACATGCTGAGTGAAAGAAGCCAGACCCAAGAGACCACGTACTGTATGAGTTCGTTCACATGAAATGCCGAGAACAGGCAAATCTATAGAGACAGGGAGTAGATCAGTGGTGGCCTAGGACTGGGGCACGGTAGAAGAATAGAGGGAGGCAACAGGTAAGGGGTGTGGGGCTTCTGTTGGGAATAATGAAATGTTCTCAGGTTGTGGTAGCAGATACACAACTCTGTGAATATGAAACCATTGAATTGCGTACTTTAAAGGGGAAAATTGTATGATGCATGAATTGTATTTCACTAAAGTTGTTTTTTAAAAAACTAGACACAGTGATTTGAGAAGCCATGCCTCCTGCCACTGATGGCATGAATGCTAGCCTATTCTTTCCCCAGCTGTGCCCTGCCCAGTGGCTGTCTCTGTGCACGTGTCTAAATTCCCCAAAGATAGGACCTGCTCTGGCTCAAGGGACATCCCTGGGGACAACATGAAGCCTAAAGGTGTTCCCTGTTCCTGCCCCTGCCAACCCAGTGTCACACACTCTAGCCTTGATGAGGGGCAAGCATGTGTAAGTTAAACATGGTCATCACTTTACTGTCCTTCCATTGTTGGTCACCAGGCTCCTTTAGGTCCAATGGCAGTAAAGCCAGAGGAAGCGCATGGAGCCATGCTCAGAAGGCACCCGACTCAGACGCTCTGCAGTCCCCTGGGATCCTGTTTTCTTCTGACACCAACCCCAGAGCTCTTGGCTACACCCGGCTTCAAGAAGCTCCTGGAGGTCTTCTGCAAGGCATACCAAAGCTGATCTATAGTTTTGATGACCTCATTCCAGAAACTTCTCAGGAGAAAAATCATCACTACAATTTGTCTTGCCTTAATGAGCCAGACTGTTTCTGTCTCCCTGTCTGTGCACAGTCAAATTGTCTGCCTGCAACCTGGCTTCTGCACTTCCACCTGGTGAAATGTTATATACATCTTCACAGCTCTATGCAGCGCCACCTCCTCCACAACCAATCAATAATTCCCTTCTGTGTTCTCTTAAAGTCAAGGGCACTGGTTTTATGATATGATCAGTCTTTGATGAACCAGGTCGGGAAATGCCTGCATCTTCCTGTAGCCCCAGCTAAGAGCCCTGTGCTCATGGACACACCATTCCACTGGGATTATTCTACTTGAATTGAGTTCAGTCATTTAACAGGCAAAGACTTGGACGGGGAGCATGTAGGCAGAAGCATCAGAGTGCTACTTCGGAAAGCCTGCAAAGAAAAGCGTGTTTCTTCAGTGATATCCAATGAGACAAAGGAAGGAAGAACCGCCCGAGGTCACAGACAGCCATCAGAGTGGAAGGTTTCCGATGGAGCATGATGGAATAATCAAGATTTATTTTTTAAATGTTGTTATTAAATAAACATAGAAACTTTTGCATATCCAACTTATTTATAGCTTAAGGCATGAAAAACCACATTAGTTTGTTGAATTATAAGAATTCACTGAAGCCTGCTAGCTGACAGCACGTCAAATTATTTGCAAATATTTTTCTGGAACAGTAACCTTGAAGGATGCCAGCCCCATTCAGTGTAACCTTATCACAAGGCAGGAACCGAGCAAGGAGATGAGTTCCAAAGCAAAGAATGCTTTAGTTCCCTCCAACCTGTGTCGGTTGTTTGAGCAAGGAGTTTATCCCCTTTCTTCGCCAGAATCCTCACTTCTATCTCTTGGGCATTTACATCTCTCTCCACTGCACTTTAAAAAGATAAGATGGTATGAGAAAGGCCCCCTTGAGAAATTTGTGCTCTGGGCACGAATTTGTGAATACGTTAGTCACATTTAAGAGGCTTTATGTCCTCCAGTCTGCAATGACATAGTTCTGTGAAAATTATGTAATCATTTTAACAAAGAGTCTCTAATTGACATGAAAAAGCAAAGTCAAAATAAAAACAAATTCCAGTGTGAGCAGTGCAGACTCATCATCTTCCCTGCAAGCCCATGGAGCGTGGTCCAGGAGAGCAGAACGCCAGGACGTTTTGTAGCTCCTGGCCTTGTGAACATAGCAGCAGATTCCTCCACAGAGTGATCTCTCTTTAATATCCAGTATCTCCAGCTTTCAAATGCCTCACATGTGTTCCCTTTTTCCTAATATTCAACATGATCTTCAGGGCTTTAAATACCTTTCTTTCCACCAAGAAAAATACTGTTCTTTCGATGAAAACCTGTTATGGCCCATTTAAACAATCATGAAGTGGTTGAGTGGTTTAAAAATTATATCTACATCATTTAGCAAGGTTGGCACAACATCTAACTTCTAAAATCAGCATTTTGCCAAATATTTTAGCCATATCACAGTTGCTAAGCTAACGAGAAAATGTTAATCACTTGGCACAAATATGGCCACGTTAAAATTAAACAAAATTGATTGCCTTCAAAATACCCTTTTGTTTTTGTCTCCAAAAACCTGCTTTGCACATTTGGTATAGGTAAGGACTCATTGCTCATCCTGACATTAACATCTTTCATGTCTTAAACAGGTTCTGCGTTTTTCTTTGTTCTCTCATCAATAAGAATAAGCCCATATTTCACCAGTATTCCATGAATTCAACAGTTGTTTAAGTACCTACTGTGTGCTCGGTGCTATGAGGATAGATTTAACTGTACCCTGCAGTGCCAGTGCACCATTGTGGTAAACAAAGTGCTACAAGGGAAAAGAGGAATAGTGAATCTAGTGTATTCAGTGCATTGTTGCTAACTTATAACATTTCCAAATTAAAGCAAAATTAATTGTTTCATATAGCTTATCCATCCTAATAATTTCTCCACAACATATTTTTAAAAGCAAATCTAAACAGCTGCTATGCACTTGACCCTGTGGTAAGTCTAAAAGAGGCAGAAGATATAGGCCTCTCCTCCAAAGGAGCTCATAAACTGGTTCAGAAGACAAAGCATACAGTTCATTAACAATGTGAATAATAATGAGGTCCATAAAAATTAGACGAGAGACATTAGAAAAGTATCACAGGGCAGAGGAGGAAGTAAAATTCATTGAACACCTACTATGTGCCAAGATGTTTCACTTATTGGCACCCCATGGAACATATCTAAGGGTAAGAAAATGTAGCTGTCACAGAAAATGTGTGAAACTTCACCACTGGGGAGAATATTTTTATTTTATATGTTTGTGTAATTTTTTAAAGATTAACACATGTGTTTTCTTTTCTATTAAGCTTGTTCATTAAATTCACATACACATACCTGAGTCTACTTCTCTACTATTGCATTAGAATCTCTCATGTTCTCCACTAAGAATTACTGGCATATATTGATTATGCTAGCTATATTAACTGATTAGTCTTTTACCATTGAGGAACCTGTGGTTCAGAGATGTCAAGGCATTTGCTCAAGACAACAAAGTCAGTGAGTGGCAGAGATAAGATTCGGACACAGGGTTTCTATTTATCCATTGCAATGATCATGGGGATTTTGTCCTTTATTCTGTTAATATGGTATATTACATTGATTGATTTTCATATGTTGAACCAACCTTGCATTCCTGGGATAATCCCACTTGTCATGGTATGCAGTACTTTCCATATGTTGCTGGACTCAGTTTACTAGTATTTTGTTAAAGAGTTTTGTACCTATATTCGTAGGGACATTGGTTTCTTGTTTTCTTATGATGTCTTTGTGTGCTTTTGATATGAGGGCAATGTTGGTCTCTAGAATAATTTAGGAAGTCTTCTATGTTTGGAAGATATAGTGAAGAATTGGTGCTAATTCTTCCTTAAGGTTTGGTAGAAATTACCAGTGAAGCCATCTGGTTCTGGTGTTTTCTTTGTGGGAAGCTTTTCTGAGGAATTTCCTGACTCATATTCTGCTTCTCTATTTTTTTCTTAAGTCAGTTTTGGTAATTTCTGTCTTAATAGGAGTCTGTCCATTACGTCTATGTTATCTAACTTACTGATGTACATTTATTCATAGTACTACCTCATCATCCTTTGTATTCAGTAGTAACGTCCCATCTTTCAACCCTAATTTTGATCATTTGAATCTTTTCTCTTTTTTTTCTGGTCAGTGTAAAGATTTTTCAATTTTTTTATCTTGTTGGTTTTCATTTATTTCCCTATTGTTTTTCTAGTCTCATTTTATTTATTTCAATCCCAATCTTTCTATTTCTATTTCTATTTCTGGTTTTTTTTCCTTCTACTAGCTTTGAATTTAGTTTGCTCTTCATTTCTAATTTCTTAAGATGGAAGGTTAGGTTATTGATTCTGGATATATTGGTCTTTTTTAATATGGGTATTTAGAGCTATAAATTTCCCTGTAAGCACTATTTTTGCTGTGTCCCATAGATTTTGATATATTATGTTAACATTTTCATTCATTCAAAGGATTTTTTTAGTTTCACATATGATTTCTGCTTTGACCCATTGGTTATTTAGAAATACATTGTTTAATTTCCACATATTTGTGAATTTACCAAATTTCCTACTGTTATTTTCTAATCTCAGTCCATTTTGGTTGGAAAACATGCTTTCTATGATTTCAACCCTTGTAAATTTATTGAGACTTGTTTCATAACCTTACATATGGTCTGTCTTGGAGAATATTCCATTTGTACTTGAGGAGAATGTGTATCCTGCTATTAGGTGGAATATTCTGTCTGTTAGGTCTAGTAGGTTTATAGCATTGCTCAAATCTTCTATTTCCTTGTTTATCTTCTGTCTCTATTATTGAACGTAAGGTGTTGAAGTCATCGACCGTTATTGTTGACTTGTCAATTTCTGTCAGCTTTTGCTTCATATATTTTGGAACTCTGTTTTTGATGCATAAATGTTTATTATTGTTATATCTCTTGATGTCTAGACCCTTTTATCATTGTGAAATTTCTTTCTTTGTCTCTAGTAACAATTTTTGTCTTAAAGTCTATTTTATCAGATATTAATATGGCCACTTCAGCTCTTTTTGATTACTGTTTGCCTGATATCTTTTTCCATTCCTTGATCTTCAGCCTATTTGTGTCTTTGAATCTAAAACATGTCTCTGATAGACAATATATAGTTAAATAATTTTTTAATGCATTTTACCATTATCTATCTTGTAATTGGAGTTTTAATCCATTTACATTTAATATAATTACTGTTAGGAAAGGATTTATGTCTGCCATTTTTCTATTTGCTCTATATATATCTTGCGTCTTTTTTGTTCCTCTATTACTTCATTACTGTCTTTTTTGTGTTAAATATTTTCTCATGTACCATTTTAATTACATTGTCACTTTTTAGATGTAGTGATTTTCTCGGTGGTTGCCCAGAGATTATAATTAACCTCTGAATTTACAGCAACATAATTTGAATTAATACCAACTTAATTTCAATATTATACAAAAACTATGCTGCACTATAGTTCCATTCTCTCCCCCATCCTTGGTGTAATTTATAATTAGCATACAAATTGCATTTTTGTACATTTTATGTCAATTAACACAAAGTTATAAGTATTGTTTTATGCAGTTGTCTTTTAAATCACATAGAAAAAAATTACAAATAAAGTCTATTAATACTGTCTTTTATATTTACCTATGTAATTACCTTTACTGGCACTCTTTGTATCTTCATATAGATTCAGTTTGCTACCTAATATCCTTTCATTTCAGCCTTAGGAACTCCCTTTAGTATTTCTCATAGGGCATGTTTGTTGCATTGAAATTACTCAGCTATTGTTTTTGTGGGAATATTTTAACTTCTTCATTTTCAAAGGATAATTTGCTGGGTTAAACTTTTGCTTGAAGGTCTTTTTCTTTGAATATGTCATCCCACTATTTTATAGTCTTCTTAATTTCTGATGAGAACTAAGGTGTTAATCTTCTAGAGGATCCCCTGTATGTGATAAGTTGCTTCTTTTAAGGTTGTCTGTTTGTCTTTGCCTTTCAACAGTTTGATTATGATGTATTTTGGTGTATCTCTCTGAGTTTATTCTATTTGAAGTTCATTGAATTTCTTGAGTATATAATGTTTTTCATCAAATTTAAGAAATTTTTGGCCATTACTTCAAATATTCTTTCTTTCCTTTTCTCTCTCTCCTCTCCTTCTGGGACTCTCGTGTGTGTGTGTGTGTGTGTGTGTGTGTGTGTGTGTGTGTGTGTGTTGATATGTTTCATGAAATCCCACAGATCTCCATTCATTTTCATTTGTTCTCTTTTCTTTCTGTCCTCAGATTGGAAGAGCTCATTTGACTTATTTTCAGGTTTTATGGTTCCTTCCTCTGGGTCTTCAAACTGGTGGTTTAGCCTCTCTAGTAAATTTTTCATTTCAGTCATTGTGCTTTTAAAGTCCTGAATTTTTATTTGTTTCTTTCTCATAATTTTTATCCCTTTATTGATATTCTCTGTTTGGTAAGACATCATTCTTAAAGTTTCATTTAGTTCTTTACACAAAAATGTTTCCTTTAGTTTTTGAACATATTTTAAGTAGATTATTTAAAGTCCTTACCCAATACACGGACTTCCTCAGGGATGGTTTCTACTGACATTTTCCACCTGAATATGGATCATACCTTTTTTTTATGTGCAAGTCTTGTGAGTTTTTTGCTGAAAATGGAACATTTAAAATAATATAGTGTGGCAACTCTGGAAATCAGGTTCTCTTCCCTCTCCAGAGCTTCTTGTTGTTGCTGTTGGTTTTTTAGTGACTTTTCTGAGCCAATTCTGTAAGGTCTTACTTTTTGTTGTGTGTGGCCACTGAAGTCTCTGCTTAGTTAGCTTAGTAGTCTGCTAATGACTAGGCAGAGATTTCCTTAACTCCCTGGAACCAATAAGTCTCCAAGTCTTTGCTGAGGGGTTCTCTGTGCATATTGGGAGCTCCTTGAAAACTAAGCCTGGCAGTTTACAACTCTGCGCTAGCCTTCACTTCCTGCTTGTGCAGAGCTTCAAAGTTCTCCAATGTTCAGAATTTAGGGCCTTCTCATGTCTTGCCTGAGCATACACTTAGCCCTGGGCATATGTACTTCCCCAAACATGTGCATGACCTTCTAGATTCCTAGCAATACATCAGAGATTCCCAAAGCTCCCTATGGACATCTAATTTCCTAGCTTTGCGTTTCAAATTTTTTGGTTTATGTATTGTTTATGCCAAATGTTATCCACCAACTCAGAAAGCTGCAAAGTTAAACAATTATCTCTGATTGTTTTCAACAAATGCTGCCTGGCTAAAGGCAGTTCACACAAGGGAAGCTCTGCATCAGATCAAATGAAGACAGCTTCATGATGGGTGTCTTCAACAAAACCACTAGATAGGTTACATAATGACAGGTCTATTAGAATTGGGGCTTTGAAGGAGTTTCAACCCTACTCTGACCCTTCCAGTGGCTCCCAGGCTGCTGGTTCTCATTGTGATTGCAGGCTTTTGTTTTCCAAGGTTACTGTTGAGCTGATGAGGGAGAATGGGAATAGGGCAAATAAAATTGCCATAAAGCTTGCTTTCCATACTGAGATTCAGCCATTTTCCTTGAATGAATGCTCTTCAGATTGTTGCAAGTGTTTGGTTCATTTCCAGAATCCTGAAAAAAAAAATGATTCTAACCATTTCTCCTAATGTTCACATTGCTTTTATAGAGGAGGTGGCTTTCCGAGATCCTTAGTCTTCCTTTTTGCTGACATCACCTCAACCCAGGGTCTCTTGAATGCCGCAATCCTCTGGTGACTTCAACAGGAAGTTATGCTTCATGGAGCAGAAATTAAGAGTGAGAGTTCTTCTCTTTAGGTTGCAGTGACAGGGAAAGTTTCATAAAGCAAAAGGTACTTGAAGAGAGCCTTGAAAGAAAGATCCAATTTTAAGTAGCCTACTTAATGGAGCAGGAAACAGGGGATAGGACCTTCCAGAATGGGAAAATTCTGGGTCATTTATTGTTTTAGGAAATTGTCTGTTTGTGCTTTCAGTTCAGCCAAGAAAGCCACTACAGACTCTATCAAAAATTACAGAAAAACAATTAGTTTTCCAAATCCTACATGTCTCTCAAGCTGTCCCAGATAAGGCACTATACTAAAGAGAGGGGCCCTTTTTCTCATTCAACATATTCATAAATGACTTTCCATATTATTAAGCTCTGCGTAGTCAAGCATAAAGTATTCCTAGACATCCATTGGACCAAAACATCCCTGACTCTGCCACATGGTTCAAATACTGTCACTGGCCAGATTTAACCAGTCAAAATGATTATCTACTCATTCTACTATTGTTAGTTTAGAAATATTTGTTCCTTTTGTTCAGTTGCTAGCCATTTATTTATTGAGCACTCACTGTGTGCCAGACACTGTGTGCTAGGTGCATGGAAATACAAGATATAGTTCCTCCTGTTGTGGGGTTCACATTCTAGATAAGGAGATGGCAATATAGCTAGGTCTCATAAGCAATGTGGGCAGAGCAACATCAGGACACTGAGAAAGCTCAAGGGAGAGACATTCAGTGAAGCATGAGGTAGGGGCAGGCTTCCCAGAGGAGGCAGCATCCTATCTGAGCTTTAAGAGAAAAATAGTCTTGCTAAGAATTTGGTGGGGGAGTGATCCATCCATCAGTCTGCTCAGGCTGCCATAACAAAACACCACAGACTGAGTGGCTTACACAATACAAATTAATTTTTTTATAGTTTTGGAGGCTGGGAGTCCAAGATCAAGGTATCAGCAGGTTGGTTTCTCTTGGGAATGGTCTTCCTGGCTTGCAGGCAGCCACTTTCCCACTATGTCCTCACATGGCCCTTCCTCTGTACATGTGCACTCCTGGTGACTCTTCTTTTTCTTATGAAGACACCAGTTACTAGGTGTCCTTATATTAGGGCCCCACCATTATGACCTCATTTAACCTTAATTATCTCTTTAAAGTCCCTTTTTCTAAATATGGTCATAATGGGAGTTAAGGCTTCAACATAGGAGTTTGAAGAGGATGCAGTTCAGTCCATAACAGGTGGGTAAAAGTTTGGAAGTGAGAGGAAACACTGACATGTACTGAGAAGCACACTTTAATTTCTGCTTTCTGCTTTGTCTATCAGTTTCTCTAGTCATCTGGGTTTCCTGAGATCATGTGCCCCTGTTTCACTTTCCTGAAATAAAAGAATACACAGAAGTCTTTTAATTTACTCTTTTTCCTTAAAAATAAGTCTAATGAAACCAAAGAAAACTTTAAAGAAAGAAAAAATATCACCAGGTCAGATACAGATGACTAAATACTAAAGTATTTAAAGTACCTAAAGAACTTAGAATTTACTAAAGTATGATAGTCCCTTCCATAGTGTGGACTTGTGACTGAGAAGCAGTAGCCCAGCTGGGACTGCATTTCCCAGCTCTCCTTGTGTCCAAGTGGGGGCCATGTGACTCCCTCAAGCCAATCAAATGTGAGTGGAAATAGTCAACAGGCCTTAGTGGGTTAGGACATGATTCTTTATCCATCACTGAGTGGAGAGAATTCCACAGCCCTAGAGGAAGGGATTGCCATGAGCTAGAAGGAGCCTGAATCCCTGAACACCTGTACTGGACTTGCTATGAGCAAAAATTCACTTCTAGTGTGTTAAACCACTGATACCTCAGATTCTCTTTTTTTTTTTTTTTTTAGGAGAACCAGGGAGAGGCTTTTATTTAGAGATTCAGTGAGAGGACGGAGCTCCTGGCTCCTCCGGTTCTCTTTTAACTACCTGAGTTTCCTTAACTAGTACAGTCACCAGAATCTTGAAGTTGTTTTTGTTTCTTTACATATTCGTCTCTAGTTCTTATCAATATGCACTCATTTTTTTACATAGCTAGAAGTATGGTGTACAGATCATTTTTATTCATTTTTTAACATGTAGGTTTTTAACATGTATTAAAACATTTTCAGTGTCCATCTGTTATCTTTATAATTTTAATTTTTTGAACTAGATAACATTCCACTGACTGAACAAGTTACAACAGTCCCCAGTAGATGAACATTTGGTTATTTCCAATTATTACTTGAAGGTATTATAAAGCATCTATTGGTCTGGCATTGGGAAGGAAATATAGACAGACAAAAAAAATTATCCAACAAGATATACTTCAAACAGGTGGAAAAGAGGAGCAAACACCAGGAAAAGGGAAGTAGACAAGAAATAAAAGGAACTGATTCCTCTAAAAGTAGCTGCATTTGGGAGTAGAACATAATCTATTCAACTCACACATATCAGGTCTGTTACGTGTAGGACACAGGATTCAATCATATGTGATCTCTAGGCTAATAAGGGTGACAGGTGATCAAATATTTATCACCAGTTAGAGCCTGAAGAGGCAAAGTTAACATACAAAAAAAAGGGTTTGGACCCAAAAGATGACTCTCAGATGGAAGTGCCCTTACACCCTGACAGGCCCCTGTTTTGTCTCTACACCAGGACTATATAGTCAAATGCTTTTAGATAGGTGGTGTTTGAGTAAACTGTAAATCAGCAATGCATTTGCATACAGATAACATTTGAAATATTCAACACATTTTTCCTTCTGGGTAGTTCTTGTGTTTTCCCTTCAAGTTCCAAAACAGACTTTTCAAAGCCCATGCTGTCCATTGTTTGACAGCCAGGCTTGCCTTGGGTTTGCAAGCACCAGGTGCTAGGGAGACAAACGGTTTGGGGGATTTCTAAAACCTGGGCTGGCCCGTCAAGACTGAAGCCTGGTGGATTTGGTGGGGGGGGGAGGGAAGGATGTATGCCTGCAGCGAGGTTCTCCTGCCACCCTGGCAGAGGGAAGGCTAGGACAGCTAGGGGAAGGGGCTAGGGTGTGACTGCTGGTAAGGCCCTCTTCTTTCCTGATGCCCCAGTTGGCATCTGAGATTCCCCTGATGGGTCTAGAGGCCCAAAATTAGAGAACCCAAAATTGTTCCCCATTGGCACTTAGGAAAGAGCCTTAAAGAGTAATGACTGTGGCAATGTAGGCAGAAGGGCGGACCCTGGGACTCCTCAGGGCCTCTGAGAACACTGAGAATCCTGAGTGGAGTGCAAGAGGAGGCTGTGCATCCGGGACCTGCACCCTGCCTGGTCACTGTGAGCAGCCCCAGGGCCAGGCTGCGGGTGGGCTCCCAGCCCAGCACAGGCAGGAAGCTACAGCCCTCCCAGGACAAGCACCCTGGGAGGGCTGAGGGGGTGAGGCCTGTCAGGAGACTGCTGGTCCCCGACCCAGGCTGGCAGAGCCACACCCAGCCAGAGGATGGCGCCCTAGAGCCAGCCAGGGGAGCCGGAAGGAGGAGGGTGAAAATGTGAAGTTCCCTTGTGCTGGCGAGGTGAGATGCTCTGCCCTCAGGAGTTAGGGATGTGGAGACAAGTTCACTCCCAATACACTTAAAGTGGTCATCTTTGCACATCTAAGTTTGAGGCTAGGAAAATGTGCCTGCTATACCTAAAAATACATGAACGCCACAGGGCTTTGCATTCAAAGTGCTTTGCAAATTGTAATATAAATGTTTATTATGAATTGCTACAATAGAGCTATAGTCACTTAGTAAGTTCTTACTGTCTACCATGTGCCAGGGTCCAGGGAGGTTGGCACCACCAAGGTGGAGGTGGGACCCGGCTAGCTGGCTGGCTGGCCGTGAGTGCCATGAAGGAGGTCAGGCAGGGCACCTCCAGGATGGTCAGGGAAGCCCTCCCTGAGAAGGGGATGTTGGAACCGAGCCCAGGGGACTTGGGGCCCGCCCCAAAGCTTTGTGAACCAGCAAGATCGAATCGGGGGTGTAAGGCTGCGCAGACAGGTGGGTGCAGGGTGCATAGGGGGCTGCCGTGCTGTGAGAGGAGGGGCAGCAACTCTGGGGACCCTCTGACCCGCCGCGGCGGACTGTAGAAGGGTTTTGAACAGAGGGGTGCGGACCTGCAGTGAGCTCAGGACGGGGAGCAGCAGAGGGCCTGGGACTCCTGCCCAGAGGACACCAGCCCAGGGGCAGGATGCAGGTTGGCAGGAACGTAGAGATGTGCCCTTTCTCAAAACTCAGAGGATTTGCTTCTTGATTATTACTGTGGCCTCTCAGAGTTTTTACCTTAGGGAAAAACAAAAGATCCAGCACACCATCGCTGTGGGAAAAAAAGGGGCCACCACAATGTGCACACTTTATAGCTCAGGACACACCTGTGAGACAGAAAGATTTGCCCAGGACCATAAAAGGCTCAGTGGGAGGCAAGAGCGCCAGATGCCAGGCCGTGAATTTCCACCCTGCGCCTCACCGGACTGGCGCTCCCCCGGGGGAGCGAGGACCCCCATGGGCCGCCAGGCCTCCCCACCGTGCGGGGCCTGGGGGGCACTTTCCAGCAGCCCCTCCGCCTCTGCGCTCCGTCTCTGTCTCTCTCCCTCTGCCCTACGGACAGGGAGTGGGAACAGCGAACCCGGGGAGGGACAGAAGTAACACACACCTGGCAGCGGTGCGCGGGGAAGGATGCTAAATCGCAGCACGCAGCCAGGAAGGGGAGGTGTGGCCTAGACCAAGATGGAAGGAATTCTGTCACCGTGACTCAGTTTTTACCAAACCAGCCGGGAGCCGCCGCCGGCCGTGTCCCCCCGGTGATGGAGCCGCCCGGCCACGAGGAGCCTGGGGCCAGGATGCCACGGGGCCGCAAATGCCTCCTCTGCAGTAGCTCCAAGCATCCCAGGGCCGGGCCTCCTCAGCGCAGGTGGCTTCCCGGCGGCTCTGCCCTCCCCCCCGAGGAAGACGCCTCGCGGGACTAGGTGGCGGGGCCGTGGCCGTCGGCCGGCCCTCCCCCCCGGCTGCGCCCAAGGCTGATGGCCGAGGAGGATCGGCTAGTTTACGCATCCCAGGGAATGGCCTGCTGGGCAGGGGCAGCTCTTCGGTTCATTTTGTCTCCTTGGTAAATGGCTTTGCTGCCTCCCCTTCCCTGCCTCTTCCCTTGCCATCCTGCTTTCACACAGATCGCTCTCCTGACCCTTAATTCTTTCTCCCTTCACGTCTCTGCCCTCAGCCAACTAATTTATTGATTGGCTTTTACCTAAGACCAAATGAAGTTCTCCTTTATTGAGACAATTTCTCAAAGTCTGTAACTTGCAAACAACGGCTTCACCTCCCATTCTCTTAATGAATGGTGAGCCACTCACCAGGCCGGTCCCCCTGGCGTGCACCGCGCATGTTAATTCCCCCTCTTTACCCTGCTGGCGGGAAGGTGCCAGTCCTGCCCACACCATACAAACCCAAAGAGGTGTTTCTTCAGTCACTCACTCAGGAAGCTGTGTACAGGTAAGCACAGCGACCTGCCTTTAAGAGAGGGTCTGCGGAATTTGGACAGAGATGGGCCCTGGATTTTGAGTCATACTTCTCTGTCGAGGTGCTCAAAATAAAATAAGAAATCACATTACTTGTCCAGAATAATTTTTACCTAAAGCTGCTTCTGTTTCAAATATCCAGGTACTTGAGCGAAATGGGAGTTTGCTAAGTTTTTCACAAGCCCCGCAGCTAGCCGCCTCCGCCTCCTCAACCTTTGTCTCTGCAGGAGGGGCTGCCAGGCAGCCGCCTGAGGGCACTTCCTCTGCATTCTGCCTCTTGGCCCGCTTCTAGAGGCTCCAAAACTCTGTCCTTTAAGTGCGTCTCAAAGTAGATTAGACAACACATTTAAATCTCTTTATTTCACTAAAAGCCATTGTGAGAAAACATGAATCTGAAGTAGTACGTGACTTCTCTTTGCTCTTTTATTAATGAAAACACAAATTCTCTCTCTAATCTTTCTAATCAACAGGTGAAGAAGGAGGCAGGGCTCCTTCTTGTACCTAAAACTACCTGTGTGGGCTAACATGTGATAATTTGTTTTAAATTGCTTGAAAAGCTAATGTTTTCACAAACAAATGTCTTTTAATCTGAAAAAAAGTCAGGGGAAAGTCTGCGATGCACTCGGTTTGCATCCAGCCCCACCTCACTGCACAGTAGCCTCTGTTCTGAGATTCTTAGTGTGTCCCTCTACGCTCCCTTACACAAAAAGTACAAATATGGATTCTCCTACTGCCCCCCACCACTGCACACACCTTAATGTAAAAAATAGCATGTTATGTACACTGTTCTTCCCTGCTTTCTTCTGCAAACTGCTGCATCTTGGAGACCTTTCTTTATCCAAGCAGGGGTTGTTTGGATGCATAATCCATTAACCAGCCATCTGTTGATGGACTTGGATGGGCTCCAGTCTTTCCCAATTATAATACTGTAATAATAAGCCACTTAGCAGGTGGGCTAGTAGACCTGGAGGACCAGTTCCCAGGAGTGGAAGTCACTGTCCCAGCAATGTACCTTCTAAATTGTTATAGACACTGCCAAACAGCCCCTGGAGGGCTGCACCAGCTCACACACCCTACAGCGTGTGTACACGTGTCTGTCCCCCGACAGCTTCACCGAGAAGGCTATTATCAAACGTGTTTTTCTTCCAATCTAGCAGATGAAAATTGAAGTCTCCATTTTTAGTTGCATTTCTCTAATTATAAGACAGGTTAAGCCTCTTATCACATGTTTAAGAACAACATATTTCCTTTACTCTAAACTCTCTGTCCATATCATTTACCTCTTTTTTCCATTGAGTCTTTGGCTTTTATTTTTCTTACCAATTTCCAGGAGCTCTTTACATATTCAGAAGGTTAGTCCTTTCGCTATAATATGAACGATCTGTACAGTTTATCTGTTTGTTTTTCATGTGTGTTTTGGCTTTGCTTTGTAGAATATCTGTTTGCTTTCTTTTTTTGTGAGATGGTGTCTTGCCAGTGGGTTTCAGCCCCACACAAGGTCACTACAGATTCAGTGAGAACAAATGGAACTTTCTTTGGGTGAAAGGGTTTATACCCAACTTTATTCCCACAGTGGCAGGTCAGTCACTAGAATCCCGTCCACTCAGAGCAAGTCTGCACGCAGCAAGCCGGTCTCTGCCTCTGGGCCTCTCTGCCCCACAGCCTCTCAGTCTCTGTCCTCAGAGCTGCCACCACTCCAGCCTCTGCTCTCCTGCAGCTGTGCAGCCGTGTAGCTGTGCAGCCCAGAACACTGGGAGGAGCCCTTATATAGAGTCAATAAGAACGTATTGTCCGCACGTGTGTAGTGAGCAAGCTAACCAGGGCCCGGTGTTGTGGTTGTTTTACCATATAAGAGGCTTTTATTATTGTGTAGTCAAATTTATCAGTGTTCTCCTGTTCTTGTGTCACAGAAAGGCCTTTTCCCCCTCCAGATTAGAAAGGAATTCTCCCAAGTCTCTTCTAGTAAATTTGTGGTTTTCTGTTCTACATGTAAGTCTTTGATTCATAGGAATTTATTCCTATGTACAGTGTGAAATTTAGACAACTCATTTACTTTCCCAGATGGCTACTCTCCTGTCTCATCAGGTGATCAGCATTTTTGCTGTGTTATCCAGAAAAGAAAACAAGTCATTACCATGAGAGGTTTTGGTTTTTAATCTGGACATATAGAGACTTGAGGATATGTTCTTGATTCATTCCCTTGACTGCTTCCCTGCATCTCTGCTGTGCAGTTGGACACTGGCAGTTCCTAGTCATTGCGTGGCCAAGTCCATCCTTCCGGTCAGCCAGTCGGTTTTGTCTTTTGTCTTTTTATTAAGCTTTTTATCAGAACTATTATGAATACTGATGCTATCCACATTCTTGTCCTGTCTTTTGATGCACCAGTGTGAACTTGTCTATTGGATAAGTACCTCGGAGTGGGATTCCTGAGTGTTAGGATATGCATATCATTAGATCTGGTTTCTGCAGCTATAGTTTCTAGCTATTTTTAAACTCAATTTAACAAAAATGTAGTTAGTTAAATCCACAGTTAAATGTACCCAGTTAATTTCCTGATTCCCCTCTGTGTTCAGATACCTTATGTAAATGATCTCTAAATACTGCCCAGGAGGCTTACATGTCAGATCTATTGCCCCCATTTCAGAGCTGAGGAAACCGAGGAGGATCACGTTCTCTCAGTCAAGAACTTTTACTGATGATTCTATAAAATGCTGAAGCAATCATACTTAATATTAGGCTATTCATCTATTCAACAACCTGAGTTTCACTTCTGTGCTTTTAAAACAGTTTTTAGAACAGGGAGGGAGGGGCTTTATTTATGAATACAAGAAGAACTTGCTAAACATTAAGAGACAGAATGATATCATTCAAGACAATATATATTATACTTTAGTTGGCATTTAAATTACAGTGGGTTTTTATGCCTACAGGTGGTTGAGTAAGAATATCAAATATGTAAGAGATCCTGAGGGTCCATTCTCTCAGTCACATTTTTCTACAGTGTTACTGAGCCCCTACTGAGGACTGGAACAAAGCTGGGATAAAGTAGTAAAGTAAAATATGGTGAAAGATTATAAGTGTCTTGGACATTGAAAGCTGAGATTCTACAGGTGTCACTGAAACCAAAGCAATCTGATGAGTATTATCAAAGACCACACAAAGAGCTGTTAGAACAAAGGAGGGAATTGTGGAAGGCTTCCCAGAGATGGGACATTTGGGCTGGGCTTTGAGAGATAAATAGGAGTTCTCTTAATGAATGACCAGAAGAAAGAGCTCATAAGAAAGGCAGAAGTTGCATGATCAGGAAGTGGTAATTCATGTATGGCTCAATGTATATGAAGGCAAGAGTGAGAAGTGATGGGGAGGGAGGGACAGATGCTGATGGGGTCAGAGAGAGCCCTGAAGGCCACACGAAGGACTGAGATTTTATTCTGTTTCTGCTTGGAGACAGGGTAATGACTCAATAGATCAGCAACAATGTATAATATGTAACGTTTTGCACAATTTCAGACACTAAATTGACTTTTTTTTAATAACAAAATGCTATTTGGGACATTGAGGGATTCTTGCCTGAACACCTGGTTTCTAGCTTGATGCCTAGAGAAAGAAAACTGTTTTAGGACAGAAAAATTTAAGAGTGGAGGCCATGGATGTTCTCTCCTTCAGTTGGATCAGGACACACCAATTGACTAAAAGAGTTTGAGAAAGGAATCAAAAACAAATTTATATATATTTAATAATATTCTAATATAGGTGTAAGAGCCCATCTTTGAGTATAAAGTACTCAAGAGTATTTCAAATGTATTTTTTACATAGATCACACTATTAATACATTGGCATACATTTTTATTTTCATATCCTTTATAACAGAGCAAGGACTTGAATATATTTGCAAGTAATCTTTTGGAATAATCTAGATTATTGTGGCTTTTCAATTTTCAATTATTGTGACTTTTTACCATTGTCTTGACCATGCCTAGTTCTGTAGCAGTTTTTCAATGACTCGGCTAATCAACTCATCTTTTCAATACCATTCAACTTACATTTTGCAGACACATGTATTTTTCTTTGCCCCCTCACTGTTCACAGTTCATTCAACACTTAATTAAATTACAGTTGGTTATCCTAACAAGTGCAACTGACATAAACAGGTTTGGGAATAACACAGTAGACTGGGTAATCACCCAACCCAGCTGGTGGGAAGCACGCACAGATGTTCTAAATGAGTGGTCTCTGGAGCAGCAGCGTCACCCAAGAACTTGTTAGACGTGCATGTCTCCAGCCTACTCCAGACCTGCTGAATTAGAAACTCAGGGGGTGGAGCCCAGAAATCTACAGATAAAACAGGCCCTCTAGGTGATTCGGATGCTCCCTAACATTTGAGAACCACTGCTCTAGAGAGCAACGAAGCATTCTACACAAGTATAGACCATATTTCATCAAGGGAATGGAGGGCGTCAGTCAATCTGGTCACAGGTAAGAGGGCTTCTCGTGCATATCTCTATGTATATACGTAAACTATTTCTTTTAACCCAATTGAATCAGGCCATAGTGGACCCCTCTAAGATTCCCTAGGTCCACCCCCTGGACCACCCCTGACTTCAGCCCCAGCTGCAAAGGCAGTTCTGTGTGAGCTCCATCTCCTATCACACATGCTGTCCACATGTTCGCCTTCTGCCCAGAGACTCTCTTGTCCTGCAATCAGGGGACAATCCTGAAGCGATGCCACACCCTTCTCAGGAGGTCCCCATTGTATCAAGTCCCCGATGCCCTGTTTTTATTATGTAGTGCTTTTGCTTTTCCTTCTTCCCTGTCCCACTCTCCCTGCTCCCTCACTCCTGCCCCCTGGGATCTCCTCCCAAATCAGTCCCCCTCTGCTTCCAGGGAAACCTACACTAAGAAGTACTTCTTCCCTCAATCATATGCCTTTGATATCTTTCCATCTCAGCAAATGTGTTTTATCTCATCGTGTAAGGGTAATTGATGCTGTATTTCACTGTATGCATCTATGATGATTCCTTTAACCAGTCATCCTCTGATACATATTTAGTGCATCAAATGACAATGATGAACATTTTTTTATAGGAGTCTTTGTACTCTTGCATAAATATTTCTATAGGGAAATTTTCAAAACAAAAATTGCTGGGAATATGCATTTAAAAGTTATTAGTACTGCCAGATTTCCCTCCAAAAAAGCTCTGCCAGCTTGAACTCACACCCAAAGTGTGTGATTCTGCCTGTTGCATTGTATCTTCCCCATCACTTAGTGTTACCAACCTCTTTAATCTCATAAATAAAAATTGGTATCACATAATTGTCTTATTTTATATGACTTTAATTATGAACTTGAGCATGAAAAAATTAAAAAATTTGTATAATAGTCCATCCAATGAATGGACCCCTCTTTATTTTACCTTTGTATTTTTTTGTTTGTTTCTGGTCTTATGCCATTATAATAATGACAGAGTAAACATTGTTACTTGTAAACTTTGACCATGTCTCTGATTGTTTTTAGCATGGATTTTAAGAGTTGGAGTACATGATCAAAAAGTATGAACATTTTAAAGGTTCTAGATTCATACTAACAAATTGCTTCCCAGAAATGTTGAATCACTCTCTACACCCAATTTCAGTAAATGAGAACATCTATCTCATTCATTTGAGCATAATCATTCTTACAGTCTTTGGAACTGGAAGAGGGTATGTCATGGTTGTTTTTAATTCATTTGATTGCTAATAAGGCAAAACATTTTTATGTTTATTCTCCATTTGTGTTTTCTTTCACCAAATCTATCTGTGCTTAGTCTATTTTTCTTATTGGGTAGTAAGAACTGTTATATATTAATTATTTTAACACTTGGTCTCTTTTTACTTTATAGCTTTAAAATAAAATCTATCAGAAATAAACAAGATCAAAACATTAAAAAAATTGTAAAGCTTTTCAATGAGAGACAGTAAAGAAGACCCAAGCAGAGAGAAAGCATTATGTTCATGGATAAGGCAACTTCCCTTTTAATTTTCTCCTTTAATTTTGTAATATACATAGAATGTGCATCTTATTCTGCACATTTTAACTGTATATAAGCAGTACAGTTTATTATGAAAATATGAAACATGTTTCTATTAGGTTATCTTTTTTAAGGATTTGTAAGGGATTTTCATATTTTCTTGACACATTACTTTATCACTTATCTCTGTTACTGATATCTTCCATTTCACTTTTTTTAAAAGTGCTTCTGATAGAAGAAGAAGGAGAAGAAGAAAAAGCTTTCATTTTCACTTAGTCACATTTTGCAGTCTTTCCTATTATGAATCTCTTGTTTAGGTTTTGTTTAAGAAGTCCATCCTGCTTCAAGATCAATGATATTCACCTATATTTTAAAGTTTCACTTTTGACAGTTAAGACTTTAATCTATTTGGAGTTGATAGGGACCCAATTTGATTTTTCATATGGATAACTAACTTTGCAGCTTCATTTCTTGAGTGGTCTCTTTTTCCCCAGTGATTTCTCCAGCCACCTCTGTTGTATTTTAAACTTCCACTTATGCTTATGCAAGGATATGTTCCTGGTTTCTCCATTCTGTTCCATTCACAATTTGCCTGTCCCTGCACAAATACCTCTATCTTAATTACCATATGTTTAAAATAAGAAGTTAGATCTGACAGAGCAAGTGTCTCTTCCTTTTTCTTTTTTTTCTGAAATGTCCTAATTATTGTTACTCTTGGCCCGCTTGCTTCTCCATATAAAGTCTAGAATTAACTTGTCAAGTTCCACAGAAAACTCAAAATAGAAGTGTGTTGATTCTATAGATCAAATGGGGGAAGAACTGAAATCCTGTCCATGAACATGAAATTTCTCTCAATTTGCACAAGTCTAAATGTGTCTCGTTAAAGAACTTTTTATTTTTAAGTTTTTGTCTTGCATATGTTTTATAGGTTTAACTGTAGGCATTGTGAATTATTGTTGTTTTGCTATTATAAATAATGACCTTCTTACATTTTCTAGCTGTTTATTGCTGGTGTGTAGAAATACCACTGGCATTTGTCTATTGATGCCATATCCAGCCACCTTGCTAAAATCTCTTTTAAATCTAAAATTCTTTAGATTAGTTGGGGTTTTCTATGTATTCAGTAATATCATCTGCAAATAATGACAGTCATTTATTTATTTATTTCCAAGTTCTAATGTATTTAATTTATTTTTCATGTCTTTATTATTCTTTAATGAGGGCTTCCAAGATGGTATTGAATAACAGTGGCATTAGTGGATATCTTTGTCTTATTCCTACAAACAGTATGACAGAAACAAACAACCTAGCTGAAAAATGGAAAAGACATAATCCTATAAATACACAGAGGAGGAAAAAGATATAGCCTATAAATTTTATTAGTACTAGTTCAATTTTATTAGTACTAAAGAAATGCAAATCAAGACCACAATAAAATGCTATTATATTCCCATTCAGTTGGCAAAAATTAAGAAGCTTGACATACAAAGTGTTGGACAGAATGTGAACCAGTGGGATCCCTTACACCTTGCTGGCAGGACCTAGGAGATAGTGGGGGTATGCAGACAGCATACAGGAAATATAAGCCAGCTTATGGTTTGAAAACTTGGAGTGAATAGTGGGCATAGATGCCCACTGCAATCCTCAAGTAATATTCAAATAAGTAAATAAAAAGAACCAATTATGAGTGTGTGTCACAAACCAAGACTTGTAACTAATCCTCTTCTGGGCATTAAGAGTCCAGAAAAAAGAAAAAGAAAAAGAAACCTAAAAAAGAAAGTGAAATTTACTCTTACTCCCATTCCTGAGGGACACCTACCATCAACATTTTCTGAACATTCAGTCTGTTTTAATGCATATTTGTAGATAGATTATATTGGTAGGTCAGAGATAGATGTACAAACAATACAACTATAGCAAAATTGGGCTTATATTGTATATGCTACTTTACAAATTTATGGGTTTATTTTATTTGTTTACAGGTGTTTTTTAAATTGCTATTGTATTTTGTGACTTAATATATTGCTTTCCTGCTCAGAAATGTTTGAAAGCAGAGTCAATAACAATGGTATGAGTAAATGAAAAAGCAGTTAAAATAAATATTAAGTTGGACTCTAATATTTCCTTTGTAGATAATTGAGAAAATGGTGCTATGGCAGGAGAAAAAAAAAGATCTGGTATTGCAGTTGGGGGTTGGGGGAAAGAGGATGTGTGTAGCTTTGGGTTGCTGGGGAACGTCCAAGTAGGGTATTTGGTTGGAATTCCAGCAGGAGGTTGGATATGAATATACAGAGATGTCAGTTTGGGGTCATCAGAGAAGAGGTAATGACTGAAGACAGGAAAATGGACATCGTGAGGCCGAAAGAATAAGAAGGCTTTGAAGAGATGGTTGATGTTAAAAGAGCCATATGATGAGGAGGTAAATGAGCAGAGGTTGTGAAAATCCACCATTTGGGAGAGAAAAGAAAGAAAGCAAAGGCCCCAGAGAAGAAGGGGCCAGAGAGATGAGAAGAGAACCAGGCAGTGGGAGGGGGAGGGGGGAAGGCA
Source organism: Manis pentadactyla (assembly GCF_030020395.1). Classification (NCBI taxonomy): domain Eukaryota; kingdom Metazoa; phylum Chordata; class Mammalia; order Pholidota; family Manidae; genus Manis; species Manis pentadactyla. The sequence continues at coordinate 134,268,313 of NC_080026.1, read as the reverse complement.
GAGCCTGAGGGCCGGTGGGGTCCCGGCAACAGCACGAATGGAGGAAGGTGAGGAAGCGTCGCTGGCAGAGTGTGTGGAATGGAAATAAAACTGGAAGCAGGGAGAAAGGGTGGAAAGAAACCGGAGTGTTCTGGGGGCTGCGATTCTGTGCCTGGCGCCATCCACAGGTGGACGGGCTGCTCTCCCAGCTCCCAGGGGTGGCCATTTGCATCCTGGACGAAGAGGAAGGGCTTGGGAGGGTTAAGGCCGTGCCCTCTGCGGGTGGGCAGGCTGGACTCCGGCCCAGCCCTTCCTGCTCTGCCACGTCGCCCCCCATTCCGCCCGCCTGGAGAACCCCCAGCGCAGACACTTCCCACTCCCCCCAGCTGAGTGTAGCCCTGGCCCTCGCAGGTGCCTAATCGCTGTTTTCTGGGTGAACAGAAGAATGAAGACATTTTAAGGGAAGTTCTCAGAGGCTCCTGGCTGCACCCTGGGGAACGGAGCGTCTTTCTCCAGCACACATAAGCGTACTGCCAAAGCTTAAACACCAGGCTGTGCTGGCTCTGCTTAGAGAATAAATAAATGTATCTTGGCATTTGGGAGCAAACTGCTAGTGGCCAAATATTTTTTAATTTTAAATAAGTACCGCAGGACTTTGGGGATGAACAATGAAGGCCCTTTAATCTGAACTTCAGCATCTCAATATCTGCCCTTTTTTCCAATATCTGGCACAAATATACCAAGTGCGTATGTATTTGCTAATGTTCCTGAAATGATTTGAAAATGAAAAGCCTTAAGAAATCACATTTGCTATTTTCCAAAGACAAAGAAAATGTGGTATCTGTAGCCTAGATTACACAAGAGAGCTGTATTTCTTTCTTTCTTTTTTTTAATCTGTTTATTGACCGGAAGGAAAAATAGCAGTAATGGGGGGCAATCTGCTTTCTGCCTAACATATGATTCAGCTGACAGCACGAAGAATCAGATAGTTTTACAGAAAACTGACAAGCTGGATAGTGATTGGGATGAAGCTGTAGAGTTCTTCTCTAAATACCCACAAATATTACTATCTGATGTTTAACATTCACAAACCATTAGATCCAACATGTATATTTATGGTTTGATAATCGGCTGTCTCATTAACAGATGAATAAACAACCTAATGTTCACGTGTAAAAGGAATGTACAAATGGGAAGCATGGTGCCAACTACCCAAACACGTTCACCTTGTTTTCCTCCATGAAAAAGACAAATGAATGTCTGTAATTTTAATAGTTAAATCTTATCTGATATTCTGTCTTGTCTTAGCTGGCAGAGTTCAGACAGATTTCTTTTTTTTTTTCCACATGAAATTTACCATATCAGCCTGTCTGGTCAGTTAGGCAAAGTTGCATTAAAGTTACTAGATGATCATTTTATGGCCTAGTATCTACCTACTCAGCACAACAGGGTCCCTGCAAACAAAACAGTTCGCCAACGTCTTTCAGGCTGATAGGATTTTCAGTCATTCTACTTGTACCTCCTACCAGCCTAGGAGCAGAAACCCTTCAGGCTACCTCATGGGTTTATGCTAATGGACCTGGAGGAAGTGTGCCAGGTAAAACTGTACACTAGGGAACTGCATGGACAGCAACACGATGATGGTGATGGTGAGGATTTCATCCCAGTGCAGTGGGGATGTGCACACAAACACATCTGACTTGGGATTGAGTGGCCAGGGTCTCTTGCACAGCAGCCCCTTTAAAACTCGATGGTATTTGTACACCCATGTTTATAGCAGCACATTCACAAAAGTCAAAAAGTAGGGGCAACCCAAGTGTCCATTGATGGATACGTGGATAAGCAAAATGTGGTACGTGCATGCAGTGGAATGTTACGCAGCCTTAAAATGGAAGGGCATTCTGACCCAGGCTGCCATATGGATGACAGTGTCCTTGAGGCCATTATGCTAAGTGAAAGACAGACACTGTATGCATAATTCCACTTATTTGAGGTGCCCAGAGTCATCAATTTATAGAGACAGAAAGTAGAAAGGTGGTGACTGAGAGGGGGCATTTAAGAGGAGTCCAGAAAGAAAGAAGAATAAAAACAGAGTGGAAGGAACTAGCAAAGAAACGATGCAGGAAAATTCCCAGAGCAAAGGAAGAGTGAGACTTCAAATTACAAGTATGAAAGTGAAGAAGACCACATGGTCGACATCTACCTCAGAACAATTCCCCTCCCTCTTCCCTGCTAATGACTCTCCAATTCGAGGGCTGAGGTAGCAGGCAGAGAGCCTGTGGCATCGGGAAAAGCTTACCCCTTCCAGCCCCAGGAAATTGAACGAGTTGGCTTCAGCCACTTAGAACAAATTGCATTCTCTCACCTGTGAGTACTGTCTTAGTCCATTCTGGCTATGATAGCAACATGTCAGAGACTGGGGGCTTAGAACCAAGAAGTATTTATTGATTGCCTGTTCTGGAGGCTAGAAGACCAAGATCAGAGTATAAGCAGGGTCCGGTTTGGGTGCAGGCCCTCTTCTAGGTCGTGGACAGCTGTCTTCTAGCTGTGTCGTCACATGGTGGAAGGGGTGAGGGAGTTCTGTGGGGTCCCTTTTATAAGGACACGAATCCCATTCATGAGGGCTCCACCCTCATGACTTACATACCTCCCAAAAGCCCCAGCTCCTACGACCATCATTCTGGGGATTAGGATTTCAGCATATGAATTTGGGTGGGATGTAAACATTCAGACCATACCAAGTGCCTAGGAGTCAACATGTGGCCAGATTCTGGCCAATGAGATGTTGAGGGGATGTTATGGGTGGGGGTGAGGGGCGCTCTTTCACAATAAAATTAAGAGCCTCATAAAGAGAAGGATTTGCCTCTGCACTAGTGCAAGGATTTGGTGTGGAAGCCCCATCTGTCAACCAAAAGGCAGCAGGCAGAGATGAAAAATCCCTTTCCTTTCACATCCTCTGTAAAGCTGTAGTCCTCAATGATACCACCAAACTGATGCATCTAAACTGGGACCATCTTCTTCCTGTCAAGTGTATTGCTTAAGCCACTGTTCATTGAGTGTTTTGGGTTTTGTTATTCTTTTTTCACTTATGGCTAAAAATATTCCTAACTGACATAACATACTTTTATAAAGTTTCTTAGAAGCAAGAACTAATTTTTAAAAAGTCTAATGGATTCCAGAGAGAAAAAATTACCTATAAAGGAACAAGAATTGGATTGGCATCAGACTTATCATCAACCAAAATAGATGCTAGAAGACAGTAGAGCAAGATCTTCAGAATTCTGCAGGTAATATCATTTCGAACCTAGAAAACTGATGACGGTCCTGGTTGGAAACAGAGGGCACACTCAAAAGGGATAATTGAAAAGAATTTAATGAAGCTGTTCAAATACAAAATGGAGAGAATTCATTTCCAATCCACCCATTTGAGTAAGTTACTTGAGGCTATAATTTCAAAAAAAGGTTGGGGTACAGTCAAACCAATAAAACAAAAAGGAATAGGTTATAGGCAATAATGGAACTAACCAGAAAGTCCCCCAGTGATGCTATACAGCAGGATTAGAAGCAATTAGTCTAGATTCTATCATAAATTAGTGATCTCCAGTAAGAAAACTTTAAAGAGAAAAAATGGACTAAATCCCAAACAATAAAGGAGGATGGCAGTGTGAGAATTATAGTAGAAATTAGAAAGGCAATCAGAAATTTTTTTTTAAATCTATGCAAGAAATCATAATTCAAATATGAAGCAAAGTAATTATCCTCCTTTAAATATCTCAGGGATAATTAGAAACTTAGAGAAGGAAGTGTCATCTCAACTCACTATTTGACCAGGCATTAGACAATATTATATTGTCATAATAATGTAAATGTTGTTTACTGGTTTTGATTATTCGAATGAATCTATAGTCAAAGAATTGAAGACTTAATTTATGTAAGTACATAGTTTTAAATTGTGACATTGGAGAAGACACCACATAAAGAAGTTAGACAATAAAACAGGCAGCGTGTGTCAGGTTGGGTTTCCTGGAAGCAGACCCTGAGCTGGACTTCTGAATGCAGGAGTCTCGGTGGGGTGTGCACGCTGGGAAGAACACCTGTGAGAAAGTGAGAGAAGCAAGTTTGGGCAGAGAAAGAAGACGCAGTTGCAAGCTCTCAGCCGATCCAATGGAGAGCTCTGGAGGTCCTCTGGGGCTGGGGTGGCCCCTCAGAGTGGAGGCAAAGAGCCAGACCTTTGTACTCCCACAGTGACCAGGTGTGGGCATGAGCTGTCCCCTAAGAGGGGGCAGAACCTTGGGCAAGGCAGTGCCCTTTAGCCATGGCTAGTCCTAAGAGGGACACAACTGTGTCCACCAGCAGCCAACTCATCCCACAGTTAGAGGAGTGAGCACCTCACTCCTAATGTGTGACTCAGATATTGCACCACTGTTGCCAGTCTCTCCTCTTGCCCTTGAACTGCTCAGATCCACTTGCTTCTGATACTGCCTAAAATTGTGTTTGACCCATAACATGCAGTTAGTAACCACGTTTGTTGAATCAATCAATCAATCAATCAATCCATCAAAAAACTAACACTGGCAAGTGATGAGGTTCTTGCAGGTCCATGAGGATGGGAAACCTGGAAAATTTCAGAGAGCTAATGAGGGGAGAGGCTCAGTAATCACTAAGATGGACTTTCTTGCCAGCTTGGCAGGAAAGGAAACTAGAATTTGGGTTAAGGAGAAAAAAGAAAGTAGTATCAAATACCCAGATAGTTTTGCCATCTTGCTTAATACCTACAGAGATTGGAAAACAGGTCTATTAGCCCCATTTGATTTCTAGGAAGTTGAGGTTCAGCGATGTCAAGCAACTTACACCCATGATAGTGAGGGACAGATCTGGGCTTGGAGCATCATCTGACTCCGAGCTCCACTGCCTCTCGGCCAACGCTCTGGAACGTTGCGTTCTGGATTCCAACTCCACCATTATTTATTAAACAGGCTCTTAGGGGCACCCTGGGGATGTCTTGCAAAGATGACATTGTTTTGCCAGAAAAATGAGTTTGAAACACTGAGTTTTTAAAAAGTGTTTTGACTCTCAAGACGCGGCTGGCCTGCACAGAAGCTGCTGAAGCTGGGTCTGTGGGGCACTGAGCTCTGGCTGGAGGTCCTGTGTCTCCTGACCTGGGTCTGCTGGAAACGGAAGGGAAGGACGGAAGAGAATCTGGCCTGGGGGATGTTCACACTGTGGCACAAAAATTTCCCAAACGTCATTAAAAAGAAGGGAAGGAAAAGAAACGCCTCCTTGGCATTTCGGTGCGCAACCTCCTTTCGCTGACTGGGGCAATTCCTTTGCCAAGATGGCAATTCCTCATCGGCCCATCCCCGGGCACAAGGGCTCCAAAGGTCCCGGGCAGCAGTGGAAGCTCCCAATTCAAGGAGACCCTTTCTGTGTCCTCTGGCAGGAGTGGGTCCCCTTTGGAGATAAAGAACTTTCTTTTAATAAGCTTTTTATTTTTAGAATAGTTTTAAATTCACAGAAAAATTCTGAAGATAGTACAGAGTTTCCATATACCGCACGCCCAGTTTTCCCTGTTATCAGCGCCTAACACATCAGCATGGTGCATTTGTCACGACTGATAATCGAATGCTCATACATGTTCACTAAATAATAATGCATTATTTCTTAAGTGATAAATCACAGATAAATCATGGTAAGTGATCAGCCAGAAGCCCTCGGTTGCTGTCTAATGCTCTTTGCCATTCCAGGATCCCACCCGGCTCATCGCGTCCCCCTAGGCCCCTCCTGGCGGTGACGGTCTCATAGATTCCCTTGCTTCTGATGACCTTGACAGTCTGCGGAGTCCTGTCAAGGATTTTGTAGCTGTCCCTCTATTAGAATTTGCCTGATATTTTTCTCATGGGTAGACTGGGGTTATAGGTTTGGGGAGGAAGCCCACAGCGGGGAACTGCCCTTCTCACCGCAGCATTTCAAGGGCAAATGCTACCCGTATGACCTATCACCACTGAGGTTAGCTTGAATCGCCTGACTGAGTTGATGTTGGCCAGGTTGGAATTTTTTTTAACAGGGCCCAGAGTTGTGGGGACAGGAAGTACAAAATCTCCCGGGCAGGACCACACCTGTTTCCACTTCTTAGATCCTGGAACGAGGCATTTTTCCCACTGGCGAGATGGCCCAGCCATAGAGAGGTCTCTGATTTAATGCACACATGGCATCCTGAAGGCTGGCACACCAGTCTTTCAGGAATGCTGCCTCTGAGCTGGCTCTACAGCTGTGCCCTTGGAATGTTTCAGCAATCATTGAGGCCAGCTGCCTCAGGGCGGTGCAGTCTCTGAAGCCAGCAGCAGGTCGCATAGTCACGGGCTCACTCCCACACCTCCTTAGTGAATGGGTCCCTGGTTGAAGGCTACAGTATGTGGGACTCCAGGTCTATAGATCAGGCATTCTGTAGCCACCAGATAATAGTGCTGGCTGAGCCTCTGTGGGCAGGGAAGATAACACCATTGCTGGACTAGGTATCCATCCCTTTGAGGATGAACCATTAGCAGCCATTCCAGAATGCAAGGGCCCAAAGAAGTCGATTTGCCACCAAGCAGCTGGTTGGGCTCTTTGAGGAGTAGGCCCATGTCAGAGGTAGAGCAGGGCTCTCTGTTGTTGCAGGCTGGACGTTCAGAGGCAGCAATAGGCAGACTCACCCTGGTGAGTGGGGGTCCGTGCTGCTGAGCTCACACATAGCCTCCACCTCTGCCGTCATGGCCCCCCCCACTCACGCGCCTGTCTTGTCACTTCTAGGTGGTCAGTGGTGGAGTCTGGTGAGTGTCAGTTGGCTGATTCATTCCATCTCCTTTGTTGTTCAGTTCATCTGTATTAGATGCTTCCTGGTGAGCATTATTGTGTGATATAAAAATCTTCACACTCTGTGCCCACTCACATATGTCCATCCCTATGCCTCTATGCCACACGGCCTTGTCTCAGATATTCCAGTCCCAGCCAGCTGCCCAGGCCAGTGGCCACTGCCCAAGAGCATATCTACATTTCTCACTCACGCCACTTCTTCCTCATAAAGTGATGGCCCCACTCACTTCAGGAATGGCCCTTGGCCGGCACCCACCAAGGAATTAAAGACAGCACTCAAGGTGAGAGTTGTTTCTCAGGGTGGGTGGGCCATGGGGACCCAGTGGCTTTTGTGGGTTGCTTGGATTTTTTGGGTGGTAGTGGTGCAGGGGGTTCTAATGGCCGCTTCAGGGATTAGTACAAGATACATGCTCACCAAAGCCACTGAGTCTCTCTCCATGTGCGTCCCCTCGGCTCTGTTACACTCGTGACACCAAAGGACGTGGTCATGGTAAGCACAGTATTTAAAGTAACTCACCAACATGACCTGCAACATACCACATACTATATATTGATCATTGCTACCATTGATTAAGGCTTTTCCATGTGCCAGGCACTGTGGGCCAAGCACTTTACCTACATTATCACATATAATTTCATGGCGGCCCTATGAGATTGACAATTTTATTATTTTCATGTTACACATTTGACACAGAAGCTCCAAGAAGTCACCAAAGTCTGTCTCACTCCATACTCTTAACCACCATGCTCACCTCCAGTCGTTTTCTTGAGAGCAATTGTGTTGCTTAGAAACACACATACATACGTGGCTACAGATACCTGTATACAGATACATGCCCAAATAAGTATTACAGACTGGATACTTGAGGAGGTGGATACTTGAGCAACAAAAACCCTCCTTGCCTGGACCCCTCAGACTGGACCCAGGGGGAGGAAGTTGGAGGCAGGAGTGTCCTGATGCAGTCCACCCGGGCCACCAGAGCCCACAGCATCTCTGTGGCAGGGTGGAGAAGGGTGGGAAATAGACGTATAGCAGGCAATCATCACATTGGCTTGCTGTCTGGCTACCCAGCAACCCCTGCAAGCTCCCCAGAAGAGCACAGAGCTATGGAGACTTTAGTCTGTTTGATCACTGATTCCTCGTCTCACTGATCTTGCTGACTCATGGGACGGAAAGGTGCCCAAGGATGTAGCCAAAGAGCTTCCATCTGCCGAAGTTCTTGGTCAGGCAGGCTGGGAAGGTGGCAGCCCTGTCCTGCTCACCAGGACCCTCTCCTCCTAGCGTCGCCTCACAAGCATGAACCATACTTTCCCCTCAATTTTGAACCACGGTCTTTGGCTTAAGTATTTAGCTTTAGGGAGTAGCAAGCCAGGGCACATGGAGTGCAGGGCAGTTTAAATCCCCAAAAGGCCCTGGCTGTGGCAGGATGGGGGGGGAGCCCCTGCACTGCTCAAAGCCACCAGAGGCCTTGCAGCAGCTGCTGCCTCTCTCCTCTGCTCCCTGCTGGTCCCTCACTAGCCACGCTCGTGGTCTCCCTCCACAAAGGCATCTAAAGTCATCACCTTCTGCTATGGGCTGTTGGTGCCACCCACCCACCCACAATGTGATGGTATCTGGAGGTAGAGCTTTGGGTGGGTAATGGGGTCATTAGGGTCATGATTGGGATTAGTGCCCTTACACGAAGAGATAGGAGAGAAATCACCTCTCTCCCTCTGCCATGTGGGGATATAAGCATGTGGCCAGAAAGAGGACCCTCACCAGAACCTGCCCAGGCCGGCACCTGATGTTGGACTTCCAGCCTCCAGAAGTGTGAGAAATGAATGTCTGTTGTTTAAGCTGCCCAGTGTGTAGTGTTTGTTGTAGAGCCTGAGCAGACTAACACATTCCCATTTCGCTGGGGTTCGCCTCCTGCCTATCCACCCCACAAAGCACTCCCACCCCCAGAATAACCATAGATATCAGCCAGACTAAAATTGTGTGCATTCAGAGACTCATTCTTCACACCTATAAAACAGCATATTTATACCCACTGACTGCACGCACACTCAGTCATTTGCCTCTGGGATCATCCCGCCAGAATGAATGAGTCCTGACTACAGGATCAAGGTTTTTGCTGACGTGGAACTTTATTTACTGTTTCTGGGGAACCTTCATTTGGGTGAATGACTTATATCCCCTAGGGTTTCAGTAACTCCTGACCAATTTACGTGCCTGGGGAATGCACACCTATTATATATACTACATAAATTGTGGTTCTGCTAACCTGCAATGAATACAAATATTTTTGCAAGTGCAACTTCTACTAGAAGCTTCTTCATATTGGCAAATGTGGCAGTAGTAATGTTACTGATATTTCATTTGGAGCAGCCAAAACTGGGAACATAAAGACATGTCTACCCACCACTTCTCATCACACACTTTCAAGAATATGTGAAACAGTACAGAGAGATATACTGGAGTAATTTTTTGTGACTTTATTGTTACCTCCTCCAGTAGTCTCGCTTCATTTCATAACCTTCTATTTATGATAGCCTTTGAGGAGAAGGTACATGAAAAGGTACTTCTGGCATTGTGGGGCTGTCTAGTTGGGTGTCTGTTGTAGGAAGTGCTGACAGTCGGAATGAAAGCATTAATACTCATGTAATGTAGGGAGAAATGTACTCACATCTGTGTGTAAAATAAGCAAAGTAAGTGGTGCTCAAATTAGATTTGCTTTTCCCCCTAAAACTGGCACCATGTAAATGAGGAGGCACATGACAGCAGGTGTCAGATGACAGCCGAATTATTATGGCAAAACTGCCACGCCAGCGTTGTCCAGGCGGCTGCCATCCGGTGACTTGCCCATTCATAGAGAGGCAAATGGAAAGACCACAAGAGCTGGGATGCTGAGATGGCAGCGCAGTGATTTGAGGAGCTGTTTGTCTGAAGCCCAAGAGAACTGTAAGCCCAACCTTAATTCACTGAGGCCAGAGCCCCCGTCGTCCTAGGCAGACATAAGCACAAATAAGATTGCCCCGCGCAAACGTGTCTCCTAAAGAGAACAATCTGTCTATGGTTCCTTGTCCACAGTTTCTGGGGAAACTGATGCTTCAGGTGCCATTTTGAAAATTGCATCCAACACAGGCCACCCTGGAATGAAAACAAAGGTGCCTTCCTGAAGCTACAGCTCGGGAAAACTGAAAGATGTAAGGGAAAAAGCAGGGCTACGCGGCAGTAACTGGCTAATGCATGCAGTCCACCTTGCCCTGGCTGGGACATTGGGTTTGCAATTTTCTTTTCTAAAGCTTTTTTTTTTTAACACTGACATCTTGGCCCTGAAGACAAATGTTTGCTTCCTTGTTTAGAACAAGAAGTGGGCTGTGCTGGTTTGGAAACTGTGAACGCAGTGGGCTGTTTGGTTTTTTTTTATCTCCCAGAATATATTACCTACTGACGTGATGTGAAGGGAGAGGGTCTGGTTCAAAGTAAAACCAAGTTTCTCACAAAAGCCAGCTCAATGGCCTTCTTGTGCACACATGGGAAAATAAGACAACTGAAAGGGAGTAGGTCTGTTTAGGTGTCTCACTGTTCAGAAAACAAAACATAGTTTCCTCTTCAGTTTTCTATTTTGTCAACAATCTGGTACAATAATATTGCCTCACGTTTTCATTTGACTGGCTCACAGTATGGGGTCAAGTTGAAGACCTCAAAGGAAGTCCTCAGGAGGAAAGACACTGCAAGGTTCAGAATTCAAGGCTGTCCCGGGAGGAAAGGAAGGCAGGGGTGGCCAGGAAAGCTTTGCTGGCCTGGATTTGAGCACCAAGCCTTGTGGGCCTGGAAGAGCAGGGGGCAGCTGGGGCAGGGGGTTGGCATCTGTGGTCAGGCTCCTGTCTGACAAATGCAGCAGTCACTGAAAGCAGAGCCCCAGCTGGGGGGGCGCTGCTCTCTGGAGGGAGCTAAGCGTCTGAGCCCAGTTCCGGGGTCTGGAGCCTGAAAGCGAAGCAGCAGCCGGAAGCCTGGGGGCAGCCCCCTTGCCGAAGTCTCTCTGCAGCAGGGCCTCAGCTTGCTGACACCTCCGTCCAGATGGACACTTTGACCTTGGCCACGGCCGCTCAGGTCCTCTTCTGTCCATGCCGGGCCTGGGCTTGGCTGGACTGCCACGGAGGGCAGGAGGGACGGCCATCTGCTGTGGGAGGCGTTGGCTGACAGTTGGCTCAGCGGTAGGAGAACTTTTCCAGGCTGAAACGAATCCGAGGATGGGCCGGCTGCTGGGGTTGTGAGCCTCACAGGAACCCCGTTAAGGCCAAGTTGGACAGTGGGGTGGGGAGAGGCTGACAGTGAGGGACTGGGCCACCCTCGTTGCCACTGCCCTGGCGGGGCTCTGAGCAAGTCCCTGGACCGCAAGCCTGCCAGCGACAGAAGAGCCAGGCCCAAGGTGAGACAAGAGGCCCAGGGGCCGTGGGAGGAGGAGGGGCCCCATACTAGACCTCTGCCCTGAACTCTTGTGTCCCGACCCCAGTCACAGTGGCCTTTGATGACCATCTCAGTAGCTTCTTTTGAAGGTGACTGTGGCTCGGTCTAAGTCAGTCACTCTCTGAGTTGAGGATGCAGTAAAGAGGCAACCATGCATGAGGTTTCTATCCCTGGTGCCTGGGGACCAGGGGAGCACATCAGGGCCCCCTGAGAAGCGTTGCCAAGGAGAGGACAGCCAGCCCACCCCAGGGCTCCTCTATCAGAGGCGTGCAGTAGGATCTGGGGGGTCTGCTTTTCCAAAACCTGAGGTTTCCTGGAAAAAAGAAACTGAAATTTACCAGGAAAACAACCTCAAAGGAAGATTTAGAAAACAATGAACACTTTGTTGAGAAAAAGAGGGACTTGTCTAAGACTTTCTTCTGAGGCTGATTATTTTTGCAAAAAGGCCTGATAAATAATCATTCTTTTATTAGTTCAACATCAATTTATTGACCACCTAATGAATATATGTCACCCCATTTGCTGGGCTTTAAAATCCTCAAGCTGAAAGATGTTTTAGAGATGGAATCTTCCAGATTCATGACTCTTCAGATGAGGAAAATGAGGCCCAAAGAAGGGACATGCCTTCACCAATGTCACACAGCCAGGGGCTCAAGAGAACTAGAATCTAGCTGCCTAAATCCCGCATTCCTCCCACCACCACCCACCTAACCCCTGGCTGCCCAGTGGGAACTACAGACATATTCTGTTTTTCCTATCAGTGTTTTTCAGCCAATTTTAAGGAAGACTCCAGATGCCCATCTTTCCTTATTAAGATTTGACCACGGAGGACACTGGGCATGTTTCCCACAGGCAGGAATCTGCTGAGCCATGTCTCCCTTCAAAAAGAGCCCAGGGCCTCACTTGGCCAGAAGCCTGCCCTCTGCATGTCCCCCACCTGGCCCGAGGGCGGTGAGCTTGCAGAGACAGCACGGGGAGAAGAGGCTAGGAGACAGAGCCATGGCTGACCGCTTCGCCCTGGCCCTGCAGGAGGAGTGTCGGCCTGAACTCTCAGTGGCCAAACCTGTTAGTCATTCAAACATAAGAAAAGAATGGTTATAAAAACATAAAAACCAAAAGCACAACTGCCATATTTACATCTACATTATGAACGTCTATTGTGCCTGGATTTCTGTGGAGTCTGAAGCCGTGGTCCCAGAACACAGGAATTCTTTTCTAGAGGATGCTGGCACCGCCAGTGGGCCATAAAGGTTCAAGAGCTTCCCTTGGCCTTTTTCCTGGCCCCTCAATGGCTGCCAGGGAGAGGTTTTGCCCATTGCCCGCTTCCCTAGCCATCTGGGACCAATTGCCTCCTTCCCAGAGTTGGACCCAACCTCTCAGCAGCCCCACACCTGCCCCACCCCCACAAGAGAGACGATTGGTAGCTGGTGGAGGGCCTGGGGCACGGGGGCTGCATTTCTGATCAGTTCAGGCAGGAATTCACCCTGACACTCCACGTGAGGGAAGGGGGTTTGCTCTGCAAATGAACTATGTTCGCACAGCAGAAGGTAAATGTTTAACCTACAGAGAGGATACTTTGAAACCACTTGGCTGCCCTTTTCCGCAGACAGTCCACCTGCTAATTGTAAAGAATTACATTAAAATGGGCCCAGCCTGACTCCAGACTTTCTCAGACTGGGAGCACCTGGCAGCAGCCAGCGAGCCAGGCCCTGTGGGCCTTCTCCAACCCAGAAGAGCTTTTCTGTGTTTATTTGAATGAACTGCGTGTTATACAACATCTGCAAACAGGACAAACGAATTAAGTCTCTTCAGGTCATTTTATGAAGGGACACGGAGCAGGACTGGGGGTGATGGAGACGTCATCACAGCCATTCACCAGGAAAACGCCGCCGTCCTGCCCAGCAGGCACTCTCTCTGGAGGTAAGAGCTGGAGAGACCTCGATCCCTCCAAAGCGGGTGGCGGGGAGAAGGCAAGAGAACAGAAGGTCTAAGGGCAGTGTGAGCCCCACCACCGGCGAGGTCACGGTCATGTCAGGCGTTGTCTGGGCTGCTCCCTCTCGCTGCTTTCAGACCCTGTTCCTCCCATCCTCTCCCGTCCTGCTGGGCTGTCCCCCACCAGCCCAGCCCGCAGCCCCGTCTCCCACTCTGCCGGCTGTCAGCAGTGGCTCACGGGAACCACCCGGCTGCCTCCGCAGTCTACAGTGCGGCCTCGGGCAGCGGGCAGCTCCTTGGAGGCAGGAACCACACCACCACATGGTGCCTATTTGTCCCCACTCCCTCCCTACATCCCCGAGCACCTCAGACAGTGCCAAGCCCAAAGTAGATGCTTAGTAAGTGCTGGCGGAAATCAGAGCTTAGCACTGCAGGGAAAGACGTGGGAAATCTACAAGAATGATGTGGGAACTTTAAGAAGTTTGATACAAAATATTCCAAGGCCAGAGATTCCTAAGGAAAGCACCTTATTTGGAAGTTGTGAATCATCCCTTAATTATTTCAAGTGTGGGTCCCTGAGCACCTGCTGTGAGCGAGGGTCCAGGCTGGGGACAGGGCAGTGAGGCCCGAGGGCACATGGTTGGAGATGGTATCCACTCTCAAGGTCAAGCAAGTGGAGGGGGTGGATCTGAGAGTGAGTCCCTCCATTCACTGTCCACTTTGTGCCTCAGGCCTTCCTGCCTCCTGGTTGCCTCCCTGCTCTAAGCAACAGTCATTTTGATACCTTCCGGGGCTGTGGGCTGACGGGGTCCAGCTTGGGGCGCTCCCGAGGGGCTCGCCGGAGAGCTCACGAAGTGGCAGCCGATGGGCAGCTGCGGCTGCAGTCATCCAAGGGTTCTGCTGACATGTCAGGGCAGCTGGGCGTTGCCCACAAGGTGCTGCCACAGGGCCTCTCCAGGGCAGGCAGTGTCACGAGGCAGTTCAGGCATCCCAAGAGTGAGGCTTCTAAAGGGAGGGAGGCGAAGTCACCAATCCCGAGAGACAGCCTGGCAGCAGCCCAGCCGCACTTGTGGTCAGTTGGGTCTGAGGACTAGCCCGCGTCCATGCAGTGGAATGCACACCACCTCCCCATAAAGAATGTGACAAAGAATGTGTGACCGTTTTAATCTGCCATGATGACTTAGAGAATAAACCATTCCCTATTTCAATAGGGGTTGTGAAAATAGGAAGATTGGATGACCTGAGCAGGAATCCGGGCTCCGCCACTCTCTGTGAGTTTTGTTTCTGTCATTTATTAAATGGAGATGCTAATACCTGCCCAACAAATATCTATTAAATGCCCACTATGTGCCAAACACTATGGCAGGTACTGGGGATAGGATGGTGAACCAGACAGATGACCCTGCTCCTAGTGAAATTTTATTCTAATGAGAGAAATAGATTGTTTCAAAAAGAGACAAATACATTAATTATACATTGTAATAAGTTATATGAAGGAAAAGGCTGAAATAAGGAACAGATTGGAGATATGGTGGGGGAGGGCTCATCCAGGATGCCCAGGAGGTGGCATCGGGCTGAGACCCCAGTGCTGGAAGGAGCTGAGCGCCAGGAGCTGGGGCAGGAGGGGTGGGAGGTAGTAGTGGTTCTAGCTGGGAGGCAGGGGGTGAGTCTTTGTGGAGGAAAACACATTTGTTCGCTGGCTTATCACTCATCCTGAAAAGGTAAGTAAAAAAAAAACCATGAAACAATCAATTTGCAAATGCATTATGAGCACAGAATGCCAAGAACTAGCAGCTCTGGGACTGAGAAGTATGTGGTATTGACTTTTTATGGAAGGCTTGAATGATGGAGCATAAATAACCCCCCTGATGTTTTTAAGAGTAATAAAATGAAGCTTTGCTCTCCCCCAAAGCCCAGCCCTCGTGGGAATGTTCACGCCCCACGTGCTAACACCGCAGGGGTGAGGATGGCGGGGGTAGGACTTCAGCACCACACCGCTCTACCTGCATGGGGCCCCATTCTCGCGGGGTTCCCACCGCCCAGCTATACCTGCCCCACCTGGATCTTTCTTCCCCACATTCACCCAGGGCCGAGAACTGGACCCGGTGGCCGGTCTTTCTCTCCACCCAGACCTACTGGATGACCTTAGAGATGCATATAACCTCCCCTGCCATCCACCCACCCTTGCCAGCCTCCCCCACGGCTGTGTTCCATGGCTCCACATGGCACAGAACTGCTCCAATGCAGTGATAGCAAATGCCAGGGCACCACCCTCTGACTGCCGTTTGCCTCACCTCCCCCTGAATGTGTCCCTCGTCGCCCCACCTCACATTCTCTTCCACATTTCAGGAACCTTGGGACCCATTGAGATTCTGTGAGTCTCTCCTCCTGGCTTCCCTTTCATCCCTAATAATTCTAGGTGTCATTTGCTTTTAGCACTGCCTTGATAATACCCTCAGCTTCACCTTCAAACCACACTTGCTGATGAACCACTTCTAAGTAGACCCCTCAAGACCCCGATTGAACCCCCACTTCTCTCTTAACCCACCCCAGTCAGGTTTCCACCGCCAGTACTCCTTAGAAATGCTTTCATCAGCTTCACCAGCGACCTCCAGGCCGCTAAGCCCACTCTCAGCTCCCAGATTCCTCGAACCCTCAGCTGCACTTCCTCCGCCCTGATTCATGTTCCTCACGTGGCTCTCCGGGCTTCCCTCCCATGCGGATTGCGGCTGCTTAGGTTTATGCCGGTTCTTCTTCTGGCTTGGCTTTGGCGGACCCAGCCCTAGGTCCTTGGACTTCTCCTGTGTCCACGTTTACGCTCTCAATTATCTCAATCTCATGACTTTAAATAAAATGTGTATCTGACGATCCCAAAATATGTATGTTTCTAGCCTAGATGCATCTCCTAAACTCAATACTTGCACAGCCAATGGCTCACTCAGCAAACATCCTAAGCACATCCAAACTGAATTTTTGACCTTTCCCCCAAAACCTGCCCCATCCCCAGTCTTCCCCAACTCAACTGGTACTAACTCCATCTTTACAAATTTCTCAAGCTCCTCATTCTAACTTCAAAATATATCCAGTTATGGTTAGTGATGAGAAGCTCCAATCCAATGGACTCTTGTGCAGATAATACAATATAAAAATGTAACTACCTCACGGCACTGGCCAGCAGCCCAGAGCAGACAGACTCCGGAGGGGAGTGAACACCTGGGGGAAGCGTGTGGCACTGAACGAGTTTCCGGCTCTGTGGGTGTTTCCAAGGCTCAGACCTACACCAAGTGGGTGGTTGAAAGTCCAGTAGAAAACCTTTAGTCTTTCTGGTTCGAAGAAATAGGAGAGAGAGTTCTAATCAACCATATTTGATGGAAAATGAGGGGAGAAAGGTTGGAGATGAGAAAAACACAAAAATAAAGCCCTAAATTCTGGATGTAAACTCAACCCTCTTGCTGACTCCAAACCACCCATAAGAAGGACAGATTCCAGAGGCCCAGCTGGGACTAGAAGGACCGAACTGGTATCTGAGCAGCCACAGGGCAGTTTAGCTGGAATCCAACCAAGTGAAGTGCCTGCTTAAAAAATAAGCATTCTTCAGAGGAACAGGATGGAAGCTAGTATCTCTGCAACAGAATATTTGCAGTGCAATCCAACATTGCCCAGCATAAAGAAACAGGACAATGTGACCTATTTTTCAAGAGAAAAGACAATTTTTAAAAGACTACCTTTCTGTATTTTTTAAATGTTCATAATAACATATAGGAAATTATGAAAAATATACATTTCCAGAATCTGATCACATCTTTCCACCCCCATTGTCATTGCCCTGAGTAAATGACAGGTGGGAACACCACACTAGCCTCCAAACGGATCCTCTGTTGCTCCCTTTGCCTCCCTAGGGTCTACTCCCAACACAGCACCCAGAGAAATCCTCTCAAAATATAAGTCTGACTATAGCAGCCTCTGCTCAGAGCCCTCCAATGGCCACCATCTCACTCGAAGTAAAAGCTGAAGCCTTACAATGTTTTGCCCATTCGGGCTGCTAGAACGGAGTCTCATAGGCTGGGTGGCTTATAAACAACAGATGTTTATTTCTCAGTCCTGGAGGCTGGAAGTCCAAAGTCAAGGTTCTGGCAGGTCTGGTGTCTGGTGAGAGCTCCCTCCTGGGTCACAGATGGCTGCCTCCTCACTGTCCTCACGTGGCAGAGGGCTGGGGAGCTCTCTGAGGTCTGTCCTCTAAGGGCACTAATCCCATTTGTAATTAGGTATTTGTAATCCCATCTGCTGGACACTCTTCTCCCAGATTCCTCCTTGGTTAACTTCAAGCCTTTAACCAAATTTAACCTTCCCACTGAGGCCACCCTGACCCCCTCCAAATACTGCAACCTGCTCCCACCTCCACCCTCAGCACTTGGGCTCCCCTCAACCTGCTCTGATTCTTCTTTCCATAAGACCTTTCACCCCCTGACATACTACGTAATTTTCCTCCTGTTGTGTTGACTATGCATGGTAGGTCTTCCCAGCTACACGGACAGGAATCTTAGTTTTGTTCAGCAGTTTGTCCCACAGCCCCGTACAGTGCCTGACTCACAGCAGGCGCACACAACCACGGAAATGAATGAACACATTAAATAGTGCTGGAGAAAACCACATAGATGTGAGCGCCAATACCACCAAAATTATGGTCAGGCTAAGTACACGTGTCTCTCCTCCCGTGCAAGGTCCCATCGAAATGAAAAAGAGGAGATATTTTTAAAAATTAAGACAAGCAGTCTTGAAATATAAGAAAAGGAGTCTGCAGCCAACTAGGGAGTTTGAGGAACCTCTGGAAGGTAAGTGGCAAGTGGACCGGGTTGATGGCTACACTCGCAGGGAGTCAGCACGTATGCAGCACCTTCTGTGATCAGGCACCGTCCTACGTGCTGAGGTACAGCAGTCAGCAAATGTCCGGCTCTCCAGGAGCATAGGGAAGGTAGGCAGAAAATCAACAGGGAACAGACAAACACTGCTTTATACAGACAGGTGCTATGAAGAAAATAAAACCTGGTAATTTGTTATCAGATTGGATCCTAGTCACAAGAGAAAAAGGAGCAGGAAATGAGATTTGCTAGGTAGGCAAGGGCCGGATCCCACTTGGTACCCTGTAAGAAGTTTGGATTTTTATTCTACTTGCAGTGGGAAGCCAGTGGATAGATGAAAGCAGGATGTTTCTGGTTTCTGCGTGTAGGATAGACTGTGGGGGCAGAGAGCAGGAGTGGAGGCCGGGAGGTGGGTTAGGAGACAGTTACAGTGATCTGGGCAAAATTAGACCGTGCTGGGACAAGGGCGTGGCAGTGAAGGTGCGAGGAAGTCTTTGATGCCAAACGTGAGGGAAAGAGAGGAATCCGTTGTGAATACTGTTTGGGGCCTGACCAACGAATAGGTGGTGATACAATTTACTGATTTGCGAAAGATCCTGCTGGGCTCAAACACACACGAACGGGTCTCCCAAATGGGTAGTTGCCCTCCCTGACGGTTCTGTCCAGATTCTAATGCATGGGGCTTATAAACTGGCAGGCCCCTCTGTAGGGAACACTGGGGTAAAGAAGGTTATGTGAGAACCCACAGGTAGCAAAAAAGGAAAACTACAAGCCAATATCCTTCATGAACATAGATGCAAAACCTAACAAATATGTGCAAATCAGTTTCAGTGATAACTTTTGGCTTCCAGTTCTGCATGTCAGGAGCCTGGAAGTGGCCACTCCATCCCAACAACAGATAGAGAACTGAATAGAATGGATCCATAAGGGAGGGGACAACACAAGGCAAACCTCTGCCCCCATGCGTGGAGACAAAGGCAGATAGGTCCATCATGGCTTATCCAAGCAGATACCTCCGAGGGAACAATACCCACGCTGGGCAGGGACAGAGCTAGGGTGGACACCGTGCGGGAGGCTTGGGCGGGCAAGTCTGAAGGGGAAATCTTCTCATAAGGGATTTCCAGATACGTGAGATTCACTTCGAGGAGTTCAACCACATTCCCACAGTAAAGATCAGAGAAAAAATTCCCCTCCAGCTTCCAGCAGTGGGAGGGGAAAGGGATCGCTGACCTGTGCCAGAGCGCCCTGTTCTTCCTGCCCTCCGGGGGCCTGGTGAACAGAGCTCCACCTGCTGGGAAAAGGGGACTAGCCAGCCCCAGCTCCCTCCAGCCGACCTGTGTCACCTAAGCAGGAGGAAAACCAGAGAAACATCCATGCAGTTCACAGCCCGGAGGCGCAGGCTCACTGGGAAACTGCAACCTCATCGCAGGATAAAGAACTTTTCCCTCCCCGCACCTCAACACCACTGCACTGTTTGCAGCAATTCCTTTTACCACTCCATCATGTCTGATTATCAATTAAAGAATTACAAGGCATACTAAAAGACAAAAAACACCGTTTGAAGAAAGAGCAAGCATCAGAACCAGACCTGGTGGGATACTGAAGGTACCAGACCAGGAATTTAAAACAGCTATGCTTAATAGGCCAGAGCTCTAATGGACAGAGCAGACAGTGTGCAGGAACAGGGGGGCAGCGTGAGCAGAAAGACAGGAATCTAAGAAAGAACCAGAAAGAAAGGCTGGTGATCAAAACCACTGTCATGAAATGAAGGGTGCCTTTGACGGACTTCCTGGGAGACTGGGCATGGCTGAGGAGACCTCTAAACCAGGGGATATCCCAACAGAGTCCTCAAAGACTGAAAAGCAAAGGTAGCAAAGAACATCCAAGAACTGTGGGGCTGTTGCCAAAGGTAGAGCATATGTGCAATGGAAATACCAGAAGGAGAAGAAGGGCGGCGAGGAAAAGAAGAAAGATTTGAAACAATGATGACTGAGGAGCTCCCTGAATTAATGTCTGACCCTCACCCACAGATCCAGGAATCTCCGAGGACACCAAGCAGGGTAAATGCCTCAAACACCTACACCTGGGCATATCATCTTCAAACTACATCAAACCACAGATAAAACACCCTGAAAGAAGCCACAGGGAAAAAAGTCAGCTGACCTGCCGAGGAACACAATAAGAACTACACCCAGCTCCTCAGATCCATGCAAGCAAGAACAGGGTAGAGTGACATATTTAACATGTTGAGAAAAAACCTCACCAACCTAGAATACTGGGTCCTGTAAAGGTATCCTTCAAAAGTGAAGGAGAAAATAAGTGTTCAGATGAACAGAAGTCGAGGGGGTGTGTTGCAATAGTCCTTCCTTGCAAGAAATGTTAAAAGTAGTTCTTTAGAAAGAAGGAAAAAAATACAGAGCAAAAAACTTGCATTTAGATAAAGAAAGGAAGATAATCAAACAAGTATAAGGGAAGGTAAAATAAAAACTGTTATTTTTCTTATTCTTAATTGATCTAACTGGTAACTGCTCAAAACAATAATAGCCACAATGTATTCAACTGTGTTTACTTAGTGTATATCATGTGTATATATATATATATATAAACTAACATGTTTACGTGTAAGTGAAATGAATGACAACAGTACAAGGGGCAACAGGAAGGATTTAGGATTATTTTGTTATTATGAGGTACTCACACAGCCCATGAAGTGGTGTAGTGTTATTTGAAAATGGACTTGGATTATTATAAATATATATTGCAAACTCTAGTGCAACCACTAAAAAAATATTTTAAAAAAGAGAAAAAGAAGAACTGATATGCAAAGAAAGCAGAGAAAATAGAATCATATAAAATGCTCAAGAACAACAGTCAAAGGTAGAAAAAGAGTGGGAGACAAAAATAGGAACAAAGAACAGAGCAAAAAATGGAAAACAACCCTTACTATCTAACGGTGGATATGAATCCAACTCTATCAAATTCAGTGATAGGTAAAAAGGATAATACATCATTATTAAGTAGGGTTTATCTAAGAATGTAAAGTTGTTTAACATTTTAAATTCAAGCAAAATAATGTACCACACTATCAAATCACATAATGATCTCAACAGATGCAGAAAAAGCATTTAATACAATTCAATATCCATTCATGACAAAAACAAGAATAGTAGGGAACCTCTTCAAACTGAGAAAGAGTACCAGAAAAAAAAATCATCATCTAAAGGTGAAATTTCAAAATCTTTCTCCCCTTGAGATTGGGAATGAGATAAGATTGTCCACTCTTTTATTCAACATCATACTAGAGGTCTCTGCTAGTGCAATATGACAAGGAGAAAGATTCAGGATAGAGAAAGAAAATAGAAAGCTGCCATTATTCACAGACAACATGTTCGAATATTAGAAATTAAAAAGATTATACGGCTAAGAGAATCTAAGGTCACTGGATGCAAGGTCAATATGCAGAAATGTACCAGCAACAAACACATTGAAAATTAAATTTTAAAATATCCTTTACCATAGCATCAGAAAACAAAATATCTAGGAATAAGTCCAACAAAAGATGTTGCTAAATCTATACATACAATAAAAGGCAACACAAGATCAGTGGAAATTAAACAGAAGGAAGAAAGGAAGGCCACATTCATGAATTCGAAGAGTGAACATTATAAAGACATAAAATCTTCCCAAATGAAGTTATAATTTCAATGCAATCCCAATAAAAAGTCAGAAGTTTTTTTCTCTAATATGTGTACGAATCAATAACTTGATTCTAGAATTTATGAGGAAATGATAAAGGCCAAAAACAGCCAAGACAATTTTAAGGAAGAACAAAGCTAGAGGACTTCCACTTACAGGTATCAAGACTTAGGACAAAGCTACAGTGTGGTCCTAGTGCAATGATAGGCAAACAGCAATGGGACAGAACACAGCATCCAAAAAGAGCCCCACACGTATGCACTCCCTGTGTTTATGACAGAGGAGACATACCAGAGCAATAGAAAAAGACGGTCCTTACACAAAATGAAGCCGAGTCAACTAGACACCCATATGGGCAAAATAAATCATAACCACTACCTCACACCATTAACAAAAACCAATTCCAGATTAATGGAAGATCAACTTGTGAAATAGACAAAAAAAACTTTCAAAGAAAAAAGGAAGGAGAATATCTCTCAGCTGTGAAGTAGGCAGAGATTCCTTAAGCATAACATTAAAAGCACTAACCATGAAGGAGGAAAATTAAATATTTTAACTTAAAATATTAAATTGGACCACGAAAAATTAAGACTTCTGGTCACCAAAAAACACCAAATAAAGGCAAGCTATGAGGAGTGACAAGGGAGTCATTTCCAAAATACATACAGAATTCCTATGAATAGGAAAGAGACACGCAATCCAATAGAAAACTGGGCAAGAAATGAGCAGATGCTTCACAGAGAGGCAACCCAAATGGCCGGAACATATGGAAGTTTCCCAAACTCATTAGTCATTAGGGAAATACAGATCAAGACCACAGTGAATACTAGCACATATCTACCAGGATGACAAAATTAAAAAGATACCCCCAAGGGCTGGTGAGGATGTGGGACTGGGTCTCTCGTCCATGGCTGAAGGGAATTTGACAGTATCAACTATGGTGAACATACACTATGGCTCAGCAAGCTATTCCTGCTTAGCAGAAATGTACACAATATGTTCCTTAAAACACGTGCAAGCATGTGTATAGCAGGGCTATTTTTAATAGCCCAAAGTTGGAAACAACTTTGGCAGAGTTGTTAAATAACTTGTGATATATTCATATAATGGAATAATATTTAGACATGCAAATGAACAACTGATCACTACACACAACACAGACTTCACAAACAATATTCAGGAAAAAAAAGCAGACACAAAGACACATACCAAATGGCTCTGTTCAGATAAAGTTCAAAACCAGGTCCAAAGTCAGAATAGTGGTCGCTTTGGGGTGGAAAGTTAGTATATGGGGACACAAAGGGGGCTTTTGGGGTGCTGATAATTTTATTTTTTATCTTTTGGTTGCTTATATGGATATGTCCCTTTGGGAAAATGTATTGAGTGTTACATTTATGACTTGTGCTCTTTTTTGTACTTAATGTAAGAAGCTTACTTAAAGTAAAAATGAATATTAAGCCCATAACAAAATAGCTGATCCATCTGATAAAAGAATAACCAGAAAAATTGAGTTCTTAGAAATTAAAAATATTATCATTGAGAAAACCATTAGTGGACCTCCTAAGCAATGCAGTGAGCATGGCTACAACACACTGTTATTCTTGAACAAGAATCAGTAAACTTTCTCTGTAAAGGACCAGATAGTTAATATTTTAGGTGTCACAAGCCACACAGTCTGTCACAGCTGCTTAGCTTGGCCAGTGTGGCCCAAAGCCACCAGAGACAGTATGTAAATGAACAGGCAAGGACGTGCTTCAATAAAGCTTTATGAACACTGAAATTTGAATTTCATATAATTTTCACCTGCCTTGAAATATTATTCTTTTCCCTTTTCTCCTCTACTTAACAATATAAATCCCATTCTTAGCACACGAGCCATACCAAAACAGTCCATGAGCCACATCAGCCCCATGGGCTGTCGTCTGCCCACCCCTGGTCTCGAAGATCAATAAAGGAAATCTCGTATAATTTATAGCAGACACAGAGAACTAGAAAAGGTGAAGAAACGAGTACAGTAGACCCAGAAGGAGAAATATTAGTTTCATTAGATTTCCAGAAGCAGAGATACCAAGAGTAAATAAGAGTGTAATATTTAGACTACAAGGGCCCAGGGGATGAATGAAAGACAGTTCATATCTAGGTACTCTTGGTGAAATTTTAGACTCCTGAAGGTAAAGAGGACCTTCAAACCTGCTGCAGGGAGCCACGCATTTCACCTGGATGAGGGTGAGGCTTCGCACAGACTTGTCTTCAGCCATGTGCAGCGCTGGCAGTGGCAGAACCACACCTCCACGTTCTGTGGGAAAGGGTTTTCTGATGCGCAAGTCTACACACAGCCAAACTGCCAGTGAAACGAGGGGCAAGTAAAGATACATTCAGGTACCGATCCGCAAGGAGTCAGCAATGTATCAAATGTAAAATGAAGATCTCCAGAAAGTTTCCTGGGAATCCGGGTAGGCATGTTTCTTAGGTGTGAGGCCTGCCACCAGGACACGTCGGGCCACAGACACAATCAGTTGCTTGCCCTACACTCTGCTGACAACCCCCAATTTCCTTCGATATGAGATGGCAATATGCTTCAGGCAGACAGCTCAGAAGGGTAAATATTAGTCTAAACCTTTCAGAGTAAATCCATACTCTTTGCCACCAATCAGTTAGGGGTGGACCTGGGATGAAATTCTGGCCTGTGACTTTTTAAGGGAAACTTCTAGAAAGCTCCAGAGAGAGCTCTTCCTTGCTGATAAAAAGAAACAAGAGAAGAAGGCTCTTCCTCCGGCTCTCATGTCGCTGCGTCTGCCCAAGACGCTGGGCGCTGGGGCGCCTTCTGTTACATCAGGGAACAAGCCTGAGGACAATAGACAACATGAGGGTCATGGCAAAATGGAAAACAGAAAGCACCTGGGTCTCTGATACTATCTGAGCTGCCTAATTAATCCAGCCCGAACCAGCCTACCTCCAGATTCTTGATTCATGAGATAATAGATGTTCTTTTGTTCAAGTCCCTCCTAGTTGGACTTTCTACTGTTTCCAACCAAGAGAAATCAGTTGCTTTAAGTCATGAAATAAGACTTGACGGCACTTACCGTCTCCATATTTGTAAAACTGTGCCTCTGGGCCTGGACCAGGCCCCCCACAGGACCCCAAAGCGAGAGTGGGGCTGCTGCGGAGGCCAGGCTGCAGGCTTTGGGCCTCACTGGTCTCAGAAAAGAATCGAGAATAAACAGGGTCAAAAGTGATTAAAA
Source organism: Manis pentadactyla (assembly GCF_030020395.1). Taxonomy (NCBI): domain Eukaryota; kingdom Metazoa; phylum Chordata; class Mammalia; order Pholidota; family Manidae; genus Manis; species Manis pentadactyla. Next base: position 134,243,300 of record NC_080026.1, on the reverse strand, counting down.
CAAAATTATCGCCGGTAAGATCCGGGTGGACTTGGATGCCAGATCCTGAAATGTCGGGGCAGCCAAAGCGTCAGCATGAACACAAGCCCTCGTGAACGGGCTGAGCGTGCTGGCTGCCTCGGCTCGCGGGCACAGTCGGGCTGAATCACTAAGACTGCTCAGGACGTCTGACCGTTTCCGTCCCGCCAGGTCAAGGAGGAGCAACAAGCTGCTCTGGGCACTGCTCCATAGCGCCTGCTTGACACTCACCCTCTGCACCCAACCTGCATCCTGCTTGACACTCACCCTCTGCACCCAACCTGCATATGCTTAGATTGCTGGGAACTGGAATTAGGGGGGCAAGTGCCAGCCCGGTGTCATTAGGCCACTGCTCTGGGCCATTCGGGATCCATATGTGTACAGACACGTGTATCAACCTCAAAGCCACGTCCCCAAGGGTCCTCTAGCAACAGCTGAAGCCATTAGAACTATTTTCTTAGCTGGGTGAGCTTTGATTTTTCAGCGATGCTCCCTGAGGACTCACCAAAAGGCATGACTTGTCTGTGGCCGTGCGTCATCTTTTGTTCCTACACCCACTGGCGAGGTGATTCCCACCCCGGGAGGCACACCGGAATCCTATGGAAACTTTGATTTGACTTGTCTGGAGCGGGGCCTGGGCAAAGCTCACCAGGTGACACTGATGTGTTTCACAAAAGAAAATCCCTTCGCGAGGAAACATGTCCTGTGAGCTCGGTGCGTGGGCCCGGGGACACGGCAGGAAGGTGTTCCTGGGAGCCGGGTCCTTTGGGATTCCATGTGGGAATGGAGAGCAGATTCACCTGCTGCTCTGCGAAACCCCTGGCTAAACAAGCAGGAGACGCTCCTTCCTTGCACACCCCTTCCTCGCACACCCTCCCATGCACACTCCTCCCTTGCACACCCCTCAAGCTCTCTGTTTTGTTGCTCTTGTTTGGTTGTCACTGGTATTTCCTTTGAAACTGGAAATAACCCTGCAAAGTCGGGCAAAGCTGAAAACCTTGGTTTTCAAAGTCCTAGGGGGTGATAGAATTAGAATGTCCTATGATGAATCATTGACTTGATCCCATGTTGCACATTCTACAAACCTAAAATAACATTAATACCACCACCAATATGCTTACTACAAATATATAATACTTTTTCCTAGGCTCTCCCATTCTTCCCCATTACGGCAGTTTGAACACACCATCAGATCACGGAGCCATTGTGCAGGGAATGTGCTCTCTCTCTGCCCTCACTGAGTCTGTGCTCTGTGGGTAACTATATTTAACGCTTACCAGCTAGTGATTCTGCAGTCAGTTGGGGTGTCTGAAGCTTGCTTTCTGCAGGTTCCTTAGGAAGGAGTCATGGGATCAACAGTACAATTTGTCCATGATCGTTATGCTTTGAAGTTCATTTTGCTTGATATAAATTCCTTGACTCACATTTTCTTTCCTGTTCTTCTGTTCTTTATTCTAACTTTTTTAAATAGTAATAATTCTGAAGGAGGTTTGGCACTTGATACTTTTCTGTTATTCATTTTTCTGGGTAATTAGTTCTCCTGAACTCTTAGAATGAAGAAATGTTCAAAAAAGCTTCCCTAACTTCACAGAGCTCCCTGTTCTGTCATTTCTGCACAGAGCCCAAAAAGTAATGTGACCTGTTTCCTGGGCTTTCCTGCCACTGTTCCTCTGCCCCATTTTGACCTTGATCTTTTATTTCCATCCTTTCTGTTGTCCCTACCCTTCTCAATTTTTATCATATTTCCAGCAGTTTCCCCCTCATGTGGGACCCCTTCAGGTCTTCTTACCACAGGCCCCTTGCACTTGCTTTGCATTTAAAGAGGTTAAACCCCTCCTGGCTCCAGCAGCTGCTCTCCAGTTTTCCTACCTTCTTTCCAATGTGTTCTCCTGGCATTTTCAGGGGCCCCTGTACTTAGATTCATTAAATGCCACTCCATCTCCACCCTCTTCCTCCTGCACAGACTGATGATATGCAAGACTTATGGTTCCTGGTGTTTCTCCCACCCACCCACTTGCATTTTGGGGAGGATAGGGACCCCGCCAAACTAGTAACTAAAACTAGTGTTACCTAGCTTTCTTATAAATATCCATGGATTTTGCTATACAGTTTATCTCTCTACTTTAAATAGATTCAAAGAGATTGGAAAACCATGCTGTATCCATGAGACCATACTAATAAAAATGCATGATTGAATAAATAATAAGTAATGGGGAGAACAGACAAAGCTATCATGCAGATGGATTCCAGACAATGTAGGGAGAAGATGAGCTTTCATTGAGCTGGAGCTTAATTCCCAGTGGTTACGTGCAGACTGCCACGTGACTTCCTTCCAAAGAGAACAGAAAGGGAGTAGGGAGGTCACTTTACAGAGGAGAAACCTGACAACACGACCTCAGCCAGGCGGTCAAGGTTAACAGCCATGCTGGTAAGTCAGCTTGACAGCATGTGCCCTTAGTATGATGTAATCAGAATGACACTGTCCCTCTGTGGTCTTCCTCCCAAAAACCCATAACCCAGCCTAATCAGGAGGAAAACATCAGACAAATCCCAGTCGAGGGACCCCTTACAAAATACCTGACCAGCCCTCAAAACTGTCAAGGTCATCAAAAATGAGGAAGGTCCGAGACACTGTCACAGCCAAGAGCAGCCTGAGGTACTGTGGTTTCCAGAACGGAATCAAAAAAAGAAGGAAATCTGAATAAAGCATGGGCTTTAGTTAATAATGATATATCAATGTTGGTTATTTAGTAGTGACAAATGTATTATATTAACATAAAATGTTAATAATAACAGGAATTGGACATGATGAGGTTACAAGAAGTAAACCCGAAGAGGGTCCTCCCCAGAACCTGACCACCCTGTCACCCTGACCTCGGACTTCAAGCCTCCAGAACTGTGAGAAATAAATTTCTGTTGTTTACAAGCTAGTATTAATGATAATGATAAGAACAGAACTGGCTGTGGGGTATATGGGAACTCTGAACTATCTTTACAATTTTTCTGTAACTCTAAAGCTATTCTAAAATAGGTTATTTTTTTTAATCCAGTGGAGGGTGAAAATGAATTTAGAAAGGCATTGCTCAAATACGAAGACAAGTAAAATGTGACATGATTTTAGGGAATTTATGAAATGCAGAAATGGAGAATCCATTTGGACATTCCCCGATGAGTGGCCCAGGATAAATGATGTTGAAATTATAGAGGAGGAAATATAATCATTGTACAGGACTCGGTTCTTTTGTGAAAAATATTTGCAGAATCATGTTAATGTCCATACTGTTCATTGATTTCAATCCTATAGCATTTATGTGTGGATCAATAGAATCAAACGTTGGCATCCTTTGCAAAGTGGAGTAAATATACGAGTTGGAGAAGTTGGAAAGGGGAAGTGTAGAGTAGGGGTGGTGGGAGCTGGGGTGGCAGTCCCTCCTTACAAAGGGGGGAGTAGCACTGTCCCTGGGTGGTGGAACAAGAAACAGAGAATTAGGTCATGTTTTTCTATTTTAACAGTGTCCTTGAGGTATAACTTACATACCACAAAATGCCCTCAATCAGTGTAAAATTTGAGGATTATTAGTACATTGATGGGACCATACAACATTTCTCCACCTCGGGCAGAGCTGCATGGCTGTTTGCAGTCACTCCTGGCAACCATTAATATTCTTGTCTCTATGGATTTGCCTGTTCTGGACATTGTCCCTACACGGGATCACACGATATGTGGTCTTCTGTGCCTGGCTGCTTTCCCTTGGCATAATGTGTTCAAGGTTCGTCCACATGGTGACGTGTTGGCATTACATTCCTTTTCCTTGACAAATAAGATTTTTGTGTGGACATAGCACATCTCAGCCACTCATTAGCGGGTCTACTTTGGGGTGTTTCCACCTTTGGAGATTATGAACAGTGCTGCGCTGAGCCTCGGGCACGTCCTTGGGTGAACGCACGTGTCTGTTTCTCTGGGTAGATGCCTCGGAGTGGATTACTGGGCCTCATGATAAATTTATTTTTACCTTTTTGTGAAACTGCCAAACTGTAGATAATTAAGTATAGATAGATAGATAGATAGATAGATAGATAGATAGATAGATAGATAGATAGATAGATAGATAGATAGACACAAAACTTGAAAAAAAGCTAAAAATAGTGATATGATTATATGGGGGGGATAAAGTTAATAAATGATGATTTCATGGTTAAAGTAATTGCCTCTGAGGAGAGGACTGGGGAATGGGTGGTAAGGCAAGCAACCCACTGCAAGTGCTTCGGTACAACTTTATATTCTAATCACATGCATGTGTTACTCTGATTTGAAAATGTTATAAGTAAAGGATAAACAAGAAAGTGTACACAGGCCAGGAGGGAAGCCATGGGGCTTTTCTAGAAGCAAGATATTGGGTTTGGGTGCTCAAGCCAGAGATGAGGCAAAGGGGGGGATCTCTAGTGATTGTTAGGGGGACTATTTGGAAAATCCTGGGGACTAACGGTGCCAGCCCACATCCATGGGTTGGGGATCACACACAGGCATTGTGATGGCTCACAGCCAGTAGGTAAGGTCAATGTGGAGGAACCTCTCTGCTGAAGATCCAACTTTCTAACAGCCTGAGTCAGTTAGAATTCTCCAGAAGGAGAAAACTTCTCTGTCTGGCAGCGTATCCTGTGGAATGACAGACTTTTTAGTAGAATGCCTTTGTGGCTTTTTAATCACTGTATCACTTAGCATATTTTCAACCCAGGCGTGCATATCAGGTAAAGTGGCCTAGGTGTGGGTTTTATTTTTCATACATGCCAAAGAGCCTTAAGGGTGAGCAGTTTCCAGGGCTGGTCTAGTGGCTCCGCTGCTTCAGGATTCCAGGGCCACACAGGTGATTCTCTTGGTTTTCCCAAGAGACCAAGACTTAAAGGGTTTTCAGATGCCTGCAGCAACAGTAGGCTTCGCGTCCTCACGTGACAAAATTCAAAAGCAAGAAGGAAGGGGTGAGGGTTCTCTTCTCAGGCCTCTCTCTTATCAGGAGGATTATCTTTTTCCAGAAGACCTCAGTAGACTTCCCTTGATCTCACTGGCGAGGATTGGGCCACATGCCCATGCCTGAGCAGTGAAAGATCAGCTGGCATCTGCCATTGGATGGACGTATTAGTCAGCTAGGGCTGCCATAACAAAATGTCACAGCCTGGGTGGCTTAAGCACAGACACTTCCAGGAGCTGGAAGTCCAAGACCAAGGTGCCGGCAGAGCACTGTTTCTGGCTTGCGGACAGCCGCCTTCCCCGACATCCTCACGTGGCCTCTCCTCCGTGCACGCACACTCCTGGTATTCCTTCGTCTTCCTACCAGGACACCAGATACATCAGATTAGGGCCCCACCCTTACGACCTCATTTAGCTGTAATACGTTCTTAAAAGTCCCATCTCCTGAAATAGTTGCACTGACAGGGCTCCCACGTAGGAATTGGGGTGGGTGGGGTACAAGTCAGTCCATCATGTAAGCGACCAGGATCCCCACAGTGACAAGATTGTGGGAGAGATTCTGGCTACTTTTCCTCTCTGAATGGTCTTTTCACGTATGTGCGCGCGCGCGTGCACACACTCACACACACACACTCGTGCTTTTCTTTATTTTCATTTTCTAACAGTAACAATCTTGGTACAACAGATTTCATGGAGAAGCAAGGGCAGGCAGTGCTTCTGACCTTCACCACCAGAGCTGTGAGCCCTTCCCACTGTCTTCTCTACTCCAGAAACACCCCCCCACCCCGCTCTGCCTATCACTTAATACTGCTTACAAGGGTCTTGACTTTTAAGCAATGCAACATTCAGTGTGTATTTAAATGCCATCCATTACCATCAAATGGTGACATTTACTTCATTTGTAATTCAGAAAAAGAAAACACCTCTCCGAATCCAGCAAAGAGACACTCATATCAAAGATAATGGACCAAAACAATTGTCATCCCTTGTATTTCAAGTTTGGAGAACAGAGCTAATAAAAGATTAAAAAGAAGGCCCAGGAGCCGTAGGAACAAGTGTGAGCAATCACTTGTCACTTGAGGTTAGCACAGAAGTTATTTTAACAAGATATTACTTGCAGAATTTCCACCATAAATCTTTTATTAAGTCCAAGAATCTCAGTCAAGACATTTCCCATGCAAGATTGTCAGAAATAATGTTCCTTCATCGCTTCCTTTAAAACCTGAGGATGAGAGAAGCTAAGTGCTGACCTGCCTGACCTTCACATAAACCTGATATTATTATTGATTTTCCTCTACTCAAAGAGGAGAAATATATTTTTTGGACGCGAACATTAACGCGCCTGTTTAGATAAGCCTGGACAAAGCCAATGAGTATTTATTTTGCTCTCCTATTTGCTTGGAGTGGAAGCCCCTGGGTGGGTGTAATAAGCCTGGACACATTTTGATTGCTGTACATCACCCCTGAGCACAATAAAGAAATGGCGGGAGACACAGCCTGGTCAGAGTGTGAAAAACACCGTAGAATTCCAGCAACCTTAGCAGCCAGAGCTGACCTTCCCAATTAAGCAGGATTTCTTCTTAGAGACTCCAGGAAAGAAGTGCTCACTCCGCCTCGGAACCACACTCCAGCATCTCATGGAACGCATCCTCTTGCTAACAGCTGGTTTCAGCCAGGGCTAATGGCTAGATTTGTTTTTTGTTGGTTTTTTTTTGCATGTGGATGTCAAGTTGCGTTTGTTGAAAAGGCTATCTTTGCTCCATTGTGTTGCCTTTGGTCTTTGGTCAAAGATCAGTTGACTCTATTTATGTGGGTCTGTTTGACTCTCTATTCCGTGCCATTGATCTCTGTGCCTTTCGCCAGTACCACACTGTCTGTAGCTTTATACTCAGTCTTGAAATCAGGCAGCATCTGCCTTCCGACTTTGTCCTTCTTCAATATCATGCTAGCTATTCTGGGTCTGTCTTTTCATAGAAAATTTACCATCAGCGGGTTACTACACAAAATAACTTGCTGGAATTTTGACATCTGTTGCAAGTGGAAGGTTCTCTCTACCCCAGTTGTGTTTTTTCCTTTTATTTACAGAAACCACTTTTGAAGCAAGTACCAGACTCTTCCCTTTTCTTATCAAAGCAGGAGGTTTTATTGGCCTGACTTAGTACAACAAAGTCTGGGGCTGAAGCTGAGACCCCAGAGACCGTTGTGTGGCTGTCGGCTTCACTGTGACGGAGCTGGGCTTATGGTTTATCACTGGTCAACTGACAACATCGTCTTGTTATCCATTAAGATCACTCTCCTGGAATTTAAGTCTGATTAAAAAAAAAATCCATCAGTTTAGACAATGGGGATGATTGAAATGGAGCAGAAACAAACACTTTAAAGAAATCATATGCATAATATATACTTGATAAATTTATCCTCCAAGCCTTTAGTTTAAAAAAAATAGGTTGCTAATTTTCTGATGTCTGCCTGTTGTTTATGTTTTTCCAAAACACTATAAACCAGATAATTAATACATAAAATGTATTAAGCAAGGCAATTAGAAGGGGGGAAGATTTTTTAAATAAACTAACAGAGACTCAGTGGGTTATTGGATGCTTATGTGCACATAAAGTGATTTTAAAATACTTTTAAATGTTAGTGCAGGAACTTATTGCAGATTGAAACCCAGTGAAAACAAAATTTATTATCTGCTGTAATATTTACCTAAAATATGCCCTGTCTTCTGTCTGCTAATGCTTTGTAATTAAAGAGCAGATACACATGATTCTAATAGGTCTATAATTCCTGGGACTCAAAATTTAGATATTGTTTGACTTTTGTTTTGTTGTGTTTTAATTTTTTAAGTACAAAACTTTTTGTACCTCTCATATGTTAATGAACAGTTTCTCACACACCCTAGTGAGGTATAGATTGGAACAATCTGTATGGAAGACAATTTGGGGCTATCAGTCAAAAATGTAAAGCACGTACCCTTTGACCTGCCAACTCTGCCTGTAATGATTATTCCTACAGATCAATCCACACACATGCAAAAAGGTGTATGGACAATGCTAGTTGCCGAGACACCATTCATAATAACAACTGATTGGGAGTAAACTCCATGTCCATCAATAGGGGACTAGTTTTAAAAAATTATGGCACATTCATAAGTTGGAATTCTTTCAACCTCTATTTAGAAAGTAAAGAATCTCTGTATTTAGAGATAGAACTATCTTCAAGATGCTCTGTTAAGTATAGAAGAGTAAGTTATAGGAAAGTGTGTGTAGAATGTTTCCACTGGTGCACAAAATACAAACATACAAACTTAGACTCTAACTCTGGAGAAATTCTTAAAAACTGGTAAGAACTGCTAACTGTAGAGAGAGAGCTGGGGATGGGGTGGGAAAGGGTCTCTCCTTGTATAAAATCCTGTAGGTTTGAGCCTGTATAGTGTGCCATTTCACCTATAGAAGAACAGCAATTTTTAGAAAATTTTTAGAACAAATAGCAATAGTAAGATAGAATTAATTTAATTAAATATATACATTTATAATAAATTTAATAATATAAGAATAAATGTAATAAATAAGTAATAAAACTAATAACCACCCATATTCCCAGCACCCAGAATTAACCAGAACTATTAACATTTCACCATATTTATTCCTAGCTTTTTGTCCATGTTCATTACTTTGAAAGATTATACACCCCCTATGAACCCATTGTCCTTTTTGAAAAAAATAGGACATTCTAGATAAAGCTAAATTCCTTTGACCTTCATCACACCCAGCTGGCCCGACCTACCTCCCCAGAGGAGATATTCCCATGGGTCGTGATTACCTTTGCCCTCTTAGGGAATACTTTTGCCAGCCTTATCCACCTATAGAAAACATTTTGTGCCTTTAAAAATGTATATAAATAATATCATGGAACAGCCCTCGTTCTCCAGCTGAATTTTTTTTTGCTGCAGTCCTATTTTTTGAGGTTTATCCATGTGAATAGATATAGATCTTGCTCACGGTTTGCTATTCCAGGATGAAGAATTCTTGTTGCCAGTTCAGTACCATCTTAAAGGCATCTTCCTCAGAATGAGCTTTCCTTCATTCATTTCCTCAGCACACATTCACAGAGCACCTGCTCCCAGAAAGCACCATGTGGGGAGGAAGGAGAGCTCAGCAGGTGGGAGGGAAGGTCAGATCTGGACCACGCACCACACTTCTCACACGAGGCGAAAAGCGGCGACCCCCAGAGAGGGGCTGAAGGTGCTGCAAGGGTCAGAGAAGGCGTGACCTCTTCCACCTGGATACAATCCATGGATCACTTCCGGCTGGAATAAGTGTTATTATTACATGCAGACAGTGTTGCAGGTGTTGTTTGATGTGGTTTACGTGAATTTTCTCATTTAGGCTTTACAACAACCCTACGAGGTGGTGCTATTTATGACTTGTCCCACTCAGTAGATTCAAACAAAAAGCCTCAGGGAAACTTCAGTAACTTGTTCACAGCCACCTGGTTAATAAGTGGTAGATTATCTCTAGTCCTTTCAAGAACCTTTCCATGTAGATATAATTCTTACATTACAGGAGAGGAATCAAGGCTCAGAGGGGTTGAAGAACTGTCCCTAACCAAGTCACTCAGCTCATTTCGCACATCTGTTCCCTGAGTCCCCACTGCCTCTTGAATCCAGTAGGCAGATCCTGGCCGTCAAGGCTCACACTGACACAGGCAGGCATGGCAAGACTGCCCACGGTGGGTCTGCAGAAGGGCAGGGCAGATGTAGTGCCCTGACCCAGTTGTGCACAGGCATCCCACCACCGCCTGCAGGCAGGTCCGTTCATATTCCCTGCTCCCTGACACCCAGACACCCCACCTGGTCCTTTAACTTCCTTCCCTCTCTGTGTCTTTAGTCACTTGCCTCCTTCCTTCTGCCTGAATTTTTCTTCCTTTCTGCCTGTGAAGTTCAGTTCCAAATGTCCTTGCAGTGGCCAACGATTTTTATTTGAACATTTTACATGCTGTGTGGTTCTCACCCTCAATCTGCCCATCATTTCTTCCACTGCAGGGCCATCTTTCTGTCATTCCACAGACAACCTGCACAAAAAAAACCATGTGACTCCAGGGGCTGGTCTTGTTCCCTCGCACCCATCAGAGCCCCAAGACAGACACAGCCCGACTGGGCCACAGAGAGAATTCCTTACCAGTAGCCACAGCAGTTGGTTCAAAGATAGACCCCGATCCAAGTCAGGCCAATTAGAGTCTTTGCCAGACTTTTCTTTCTCTTTGGAATCAGAACTGTAAGGAAAATATAAATACAGTTGCTATTCACCACATGGAAAGAACTTGCTTGGGAATAAAAGCAGTGAGGCAAGCAGGCTGAGAGACGGAAAATGTGACAGAACTCTGACTACATTATTTGAATGCCTGGATCCAGCCATTCCTGATTTCCCCCCAGAAATTCTCAGTTATACTTGTAAATATATTCCCTTTTTTTTGTTTAGTTGTGTTTTATGACTTGCATCCCAGAGAGTCCTGAATAGTTCATACCTCAATATATAAAATAGATATTTTATAAATTCAATTTTTATATTTCCCTTGAAATAAAAACAGCAAGCCTTTTATAATAAGCACACAAAAATTGGCACTAGGAGTTATGGATGCAGGTCACAGTATCAGCATCAGTAATCAATTGTGTTCCTTATTTCTGGTTCTCAATATCAGTAGAGTCCTAAGTCACACAGTTAAGTAACTGTAAGTGGTGATACTTTTAAGCAGTTTACATAAATACCTCTGGATGGTCTCCTAACTGACCTCGAAAACCTGAAAGGGGTAAGTTAGTTTTGTGAACCATCAAAAATATAATATAGTTGTTTCCACCAGCGGTGTGGTGGGGCACGTTTGAACTGGCTCAGGAGAGCTGAATGTTAAAGTTTCAGAAATTTTCTACACCACTTCTTAAACCATTGTAGCTTGAAATTGGCCATGGTAAGAATATTTATATCATGAAATTAGCAAACACTAGAAGTCAGGGTAGGCATTTTTCCCCACAGTTACACATTTGCTAGGGTACCAGTGGCTCCTGTTCCTTTTCCATTTTTATTGCAATGTTATATACATATAATGAAGTGTGTGAATCCAAAGTGTTCTCTTGATGGATTTTTACATGTATAGGCACTGAAGTAACCACCACACTGGTCAAGAAATAGAATGTTTATGACACCCTAGAACACTCCCACATGCCCCCTTGCTAGTCACAGTGCGCGTGAGTGTGCAGACGCAGACGCACAATCACAACCACTATTCTTACCTCCTTGCTTATAGATTCACCTGTTCTCACACACACACACACACACACACACACACACACACACACACACACATGCAAACACAATCATAATCATTATTCTAACCTGCTTGCTTATAGATTCGCCTGTTGTTAAACATGGTGTGTACTCTTTTGTGCCTGGCTTTTTTCATTCTTCATTATATCTTTGAGATTCATCCATGTTGTTGCCTATAGCAATATTATTCTTTTTATTTTTTTTTAGTTTTATCTATTCCTGTGTAGTATTCCATTACATCAATACACTACAATGTATTTGCCCATTCTACTCTTAATGGGCATTTGGTTTGTTTCCAGTTTTTAAATAAAGCTGGTATGAACACTTTTGTATATTCTTTTGGGGGATAGATACACTTATGTCTCTTGGGTATATACCTAGGAATCTAATTGCTGGGACATAGGATATATGCTTGTACAACTTCAGTAGATTCTACCAGTTTTCCAAAGAGATTCTACAAATTAAGTCTCCCATAACAACATATAGGAGTCCTAGTTTCTCCACATCCTCACCAGTACTGAGCACTAACAGTCTCTTCAGCATTAGCCATTCCGGAGCATGCACAGATGTCTTATCATGATTTTTATTTGCATTTCCTGATGAGTAACATTGAGCATATTTTTCACATGTTTGCCATTTGAATATCCTTTTTTGTAAAGTGCTCGTTCAGGTCTTTTGCCTATTTTTCATTAGGTTGTCTTTTCCTTATTGACTTATAGGAGTTCTTTATATATTCTGGATACAAGTCCTTGGTTGGATATATGCATTGCCAATATCTTCTTCAGTCTTTGATTTGCCTTTTTACTCTCTTTAATAGCATATTTTGATGAGAAGTTCTTAATTTTAACTATATCTCAATTTTTTTTTTTGGTTCTTAATTTTAATGAAGTCAAATTTGGCAGTCTTCTCTTTTGTGGGTAGCATTTGTGGGAGTGTGTTTATCCTGTTTAAGATATCTTTGCCTAACCCATGATTATGAAGATACTCTGTTTTACTTTAGATGATACACTGTTCTACCTTTACAACTGCCTCCATGTTTTCTCAAATATGAGTCAGACAATAAACACTCAAAATTCACACGTTCTAAAACCACCATAAGATAGCATTCTTATAACACAAACTGTAACTGCCTACTTATTTTGTATTATGGGAACATGTGCCAGGCAGATGCCCTTGAATTTGCTTAGTCTTTAACTGGGCATGTCGTGTCAGTTCTGTGATGGATATACACACCTAAATTCAGAAAAAGACCAGCATACAGCTGAGGTCTCCCTCACGGCAACACATTTATTAGAATATCATACCTGTGCACAGGAGAGATCTCAGAAGCTTTATTCCAGAGTCAGCCCATGCGACTGACCTGGTCATCCCATCACAGATTAAAATCAGACTATAACACAACTGAATGGACACAATAGCTCTTTAAATTACAGTCCTACACAATTCATCACTAATATATTCCAAAGGTAAAATTTAAGCCAAATATTTTATTACCATTGGTGATTCTGGCTTGAGGAGCATTGTCTGATAATTAAATAATTTTATAAAATTCAGAAGAAATCTGCTGGAGTCATCTACCCTTGGAAGCTCACCAAAAGCCCCTTGACCAGCCTGGAAATCCCTGTTGGTGAAAAGGCAGATGATACACACCACTCTGCATGGCCAATGGAAATCATGCCCATCTTCGAAGTATGGGGATACCTGTCCTTCTTCATTGTGATGATGCCCCAAAATTTATAACATTCTATAAAACTTGCAGCGGCAATCAATACAGATTTACAAGCTGCATCCTCAATGAGTCTTTAAATATTTATGTCATTGCTTTACTTAAGTTACTCACTGAATTATGTTGTATGTGATCCTTAGGCGTTCAACAAAACGTTGATTAAATATCCACTTCTCTGTTTCATGTGCTGTATTAGGAAATTACATTCTTTGAGACAGAAAACAGGCAGGAAGCCAACCACCCCTGGTAAAGGCAAAATGAATGGCTCTGATGTATTTCTCAGGCCCACTCATAGGCTGGGGGAGCAGAGGGCAGGAGCAAAAGGCAAGGGAAGTTGAGATGTATCACCCTGCTGGGTGCTGGGTGTCACTGACTACTCACCCAATCTTATGAGAAAGGCATCGTACCCATGAGCTAACCAAGGCTTTGGAGAGTTCAAACAACTTGTGCAAGATCACACAAAGTTTTTGTTTGGAGGGAATGAGAAAGGTGGGGACCAGGATTCAAACCTAAGTCTCTCATGCCTAAGCCTTCCTCCCGTGGGTCCTATGGTGGCCACACATTGGGAGCAGGTAATAGAGGCAGGGCTGCCTGGGACAGCTTGTTCTATGTCAAGTGTTCCTAAGTAATTGGATTTAAGGAGCTTTTGTTTATGGGTAGGGGGTACATAGATTTCTCTCTTGCTACGTTGCACGGTTGAAGCTAGTGTTTTTGCTGATAAATGCATGTGGACAGGTTTTCGATTTCCTTTTCATTCCTGGAGATATTATTTAGTACATTTCTTTGATGGCTGGCGATGCGCAAATCGGTTTTAATATCAATAATGTACCGTTTAGAAAACATTCCATCTGTAGGCCCGCCAAAAAAATATCCCTTCGTGTCAGGAATTACTGAATCCAATCCTAGGAGGCTGTGGGAGAGTGGAGTTCCTTAAGCAGAAGAGTAAACAGATGGGCTTTGGAAAGCGCTCGCGTTCTTAAGCACTGAATTAGGTCTGGACAGAATGGAGTTGCATATGCCAAGGCTTGTTAGCCAGCAGAGTGGTAGCAGGGAGACATCAAAACGATCACGACATTCTTCAAACCTTTGGGCTTAATTTGAGCCTCGGTGATCTGACAGAACTGGTTGCAAATTGCCAGGTGCCCCGCTGGTTGGATGATTTAGGCAGAGAATGCATGATTGGCAGACAGTAATGAGATACCCCAAAGGAGCTTAGAGCAGTTGAGAGCTTTTGATGCTCAACACATCCTTCAGGGCCATCTCCTCCATGGGCAGAAACCAGTAAAGCCACGATGGCCAGCTCCTGGCCTCACCCCCCAGGTGAGCTCACTGGTGCAGAGAGAGCTGGGGTCAGAAGGCTCTGGTCGCACTTTGTTCAAGGGACCCCTCCACAGTAACCACCCCGCCCTGGCTCCTTCACTCTCCTCCTTTTGGGGGTCCTTCCCTCCATCTTCAGTTATTCTCTCCATCCACCACCTTCACATGGACATGCTCATTTGATCCTGAAGCCCCTGTCCATTCCCTCCCCCAGTCCTGTGTCTCTCTGCATCTGGTGCCTCCATTTCCTCTCTGCTCACCCGCACCTGCGGCACCTGAGACGGGGCTTCCCAGCACTCTGCTAAAGCCACTTCCTCAAAAAATACTGAAATCCACGTAACCAGCATGGAGCCCGGCGTACCCCAGGAGTGCAGTGCATGTGTGGGGAATACTTAAGCCAAGTGACCTTTGCTATAGCTGTTCTACGTCCCTGAGCGCTGCTGGCCGCCTGTCCCCACCCACACCTCACTCCCCAGCTCCTGGGGCTGTTAACCCCAGCGTTCCTCTACCTGTCCAGCCAATCGTGTGCCTCCCATCCTGGCTCCCTGGCCACTTCCAGGTCCCTGGTCACTTCTCTTCTCCAATCCCCCCTTGACACAAGCCGTCATCATCCCCAGGCCAGGATTCCCAGACTCCACCCTGCATTAACTTATTTTTGTTTTTTTTTATTAAGGCAAAATTCACATAACGTAAAGGAAACTGTTCTAAAGTGTACAGGTCAGTGACATTTAGCATGTTCACAATGTTGTACAGTCACAACCTCTCCCAATACCAAGGCGTTTTTGTCATCCCTGAAGGAGTGTCAGTGTTCACTAAGCCATCATTCTCCACTCTGCCCTCTCCTCACCCCGACAGCCATGAACCCACCTTCTGTCTCTGTGGGTTTACCAGTTCTGGACAATTCATAAAAATGGAATCAGATCATGTGTGCTCTTTTGTGTCTGACTTCTGCCCCTTGGCATGTTCCCCAGGGTCTTCATTTGGGGGCACATGCATCAGTATTTCAGATATGTTTATGGCTGCATAGTATGCCATCATATGGATGGCCCACAGTTCGTTTACCCACTCATCTGTCAATGGACATTTGGGTTGTTTTTGCCTTTGGCTATTGGGATAGTAGTTCTGTGAACATAGATGCACAGGTTTTCCTTGAAACCTACTTTCTGCTCTTTTGGGTGTATACCTAGTAGTGGAATCGTGGGACCATGTGGCAATTCTATGCTTAACTTTTGGAGGAATTCCCAAATCTCCCTCTGTAACCCTAATCTAGCCACTTGGGCCTGGGTTGGTAGATGTAGTGAACCTCTTCACTTCTGGGGACAGTCCCACTGTCAGGCCACATGTCCAACCCTCTACCCCAGCCCTGCCTGTGGTCCCACTGGCAGTCCCCTTGCTTGCCGGCAGGGACCATCCCTCCAGTTTCCTAGGCTCAGACCCTCGTGGGGGCCAAATCTTCATGAAGCACTACTTCTGTAGTCATTCCAGACTTTTCTTCTACACCTCTCTCCAAATTCTAGTGCTCAAGACCATCTGAAGACAGAGCTTGTCTATTCACTCATTCACTCACTCATTCAACCACCATCCATCCGGGCTGCACCCTGGGCCAGGAGCTACAGAAGACAAAGCTACAGGAAACATAGTCTCTGCCTCAAAGGGCTCAAATACACCAGCAACAGAAGCCCACCGAGCCACAGTGTGTACAGCGGCATGACACAAGTCAGGCCCTAGAGCTGCCGAGGCTGAGGCGGCCCAGTGAAGCGTCATGAAGGAGGTGGCGTTTGCGCAGTGCCTGCTAAAGGGCACACATTCTAGAGGCAAGAGAGCAGGGCCAGGGGAGGCAGAAAGGCTGCTGTGGACTGTGAGCTTCTGGCAACAGCATGTGCTGCTCACTGGAAGGACCCCCGGGCTCAGAAGCTCCTTCTTGAGGTCAGGGAATAAGGCCCCAGGGGAATGCAAGAGAAGTGGAGACTTTCCGTGGGGAGCGGTGGGAGCCGGAGCTGGTGAAGGTATGGAGAGTAGAGATGGCATTGCCATGGCAACGCTCCAGGAGGGCTAATTAGCGGTGGTGTGGAGCATGAATATGGGGGCCACGTCTGACGAGGTAGCCCACTTAGTAGGCCAGCATTTCCCATCATAGGCTCCTAATGATCTCAGTAAGAGTTACATGAAAAGAGGTGCTGCAGTTTTAAAAAATCTGATAGTATGATAAAATGTTAAGACAACTCAGAGGGTGATAGGCCCGGGGCACTTCTACACTAGCCTCCATAATTAATGCATGCTCAGAATACATCCCAGTACTCATTTTTTAAAGAAACCAAAATAACTCCCACCACCAAAAAAGTGATTATGTGAGTTTGGGACACACTGGAAGTGAACAAAGTTAAATCAAGTTATTTACATCAAGCCTTCTCAGGGCCTCTGGTGTTCAGATTCTCCAACTGACTTGAGCACAGATGGATTAGCGATCTGCCTGGACCAGCGATCTGCCTACTCAGGGCTTTACAAATATCTCCCGATATCTTGGGATATTGAGATTTAAGGCACATTCTTGGCCTCAAGGATCTTAGGGTCCATCATGGAGAGAAGGCTGTGTGTTGTGGGGGGACACTTACTAACAAATAATGGAAACCCAGGGTCTGTTGGATCCGATGAAGACGTGGCTCACCAGGAGCAGGCTAATTAATAATTTGGCCCCTCCTTCAAAATAACACATTTACAATATTTAATGGTTAGAGAGGTAGAAGAAATTCTTTTTCTATTAGTAAGAATTAGCATAGCCAGTCTTCATGGCTGAAATAAGCAGTGTATTGCATGTACTGAGCAAAATATTACAGCTTATTTGGCACTTTCTCAGCAGATTTTTGAGACCCCACACCGGAGAGCATGCGTCCCTCACACGCACCAAGGATAGTGGTGTTCTGTGTGGAGACAGCAACGACGTCCTATTCAAAGCACACCCAGAAGTTCTTGCACAAGCTTCACTGCCAGCCACACATTTCTCACATTGCCATCATGCATATTTTCATTTCTGTTTTGTTGTGTGAATTACCAAACCAGGCAAGTGTTCCTTGGGGAGTGCGGCCATATTAGACTGTGGAAGATGTCAATCATGGAAGAAATCCCTCATTCACAGTGAATAGAACTATGCCATGCACCTTTTTGATTCCACAGTTTTGGTGTCCTGAGACTGCCAGGTCCAGGGAAGATCACTGATGGGGCTCAGGCTGGAGGAGGTGGCCTCAGGTTGCTCCTCACCTGCTTGGGCCAGGTGCAGAATCATTCGGTGGGTTTTCCGCACTGGCTTTCTCCTCTGGTGGGAAGGGACCAAGTTCTATTTCACTTGGTGGATAAGGAGTCACATGTGGAAAACTGTGCTAACTAGCTCTAATCTTTGATTGATGCCAGTGATATTTTGCAGCAACTGGGAGTCACCCCTATAGGTAATCCCTCCTCCTTGCCCTGTAATTGAACTTTAACCTGGAATTACAATCACCAAGAATATAAAAACAACACTTCTCACACTCCTCTGCAGCTAGCTGAGGTTATTAAGTTCTAGCCAATGTGAGCAAAAGTCAGGCCGTATCCTTCCCCTTTGCCCCTCCTACTGGCCAAAAGGAGGACATGGTGGTCAGCTGCCTGGGACCATGTGGACAAGGGCAACATGCTAGGGATTGTGGAGCCACAAGAGAGGACCTTGTGCCCAGACAACTTCATGGAACGAAACAACATTTCTATTCAGACTTTAACATAAATGACAAGTAGATACCTGTCTGGGTTAAGCCACTGTTGTTAGGACATTGTCACACACAGCTGAAACCATATCCTAATAACGCTGATCCCTTAGAATCTGCCTGGCTGAGTCCCACCTTAATCAGTGTGCAGTGGAGGCATAAAGGACAGTTTGAACAACAGCCCTCTTGGGATTCAGGAAGGTTCCTCAGAGAAGGTGACATTCGGCTGGAACTCAGACCCCCTAACAGGGGAAGGAAGACACACTGGGAGACACAGGAAAGAGAAGGGACAATTCATTCATCAGTTGTTCTCAGCAGTTCTGGGCATACACACAAGTCCCTGAAGAATGCAGGAAGGGATGTGGAGGAATTCCTGAGAAGCAAAATGCCTATTCAAGTTAAGCAAGGGGAAAGACCTAAGGGTGGGTGTGCGGTCAGTTACGAGGCTTTTGGCTGCAAGAGACAAAAGGCTACACAGACCGACACCTTGGCTCACGGGACCCCAGATGCAGGGTTTGGGTGACCAGGCGGCCCAACAGTATCACCAAAATCTGGTGTCTTCTCACCTCTCTTTGCTTTCTTCATTATCCTCATCCTCAAACTGGCTCACTCCTGGTTATAGGACAACTGACTGTCACATTCATAGCAACTTTGAAGACATCTTTATTCACCTTCTAAGGGAAAAAGAAATCCTGGCTCTCTCACAAGTGAAGAAGAACTTTCTCAGAAGCTGCTAGAGAAAAACTCAAGACTCACTGGTCAGACAGAGTCCTCGTCATAGACAAGGACAGCCAACCCTTTACCGGGTGTTGCCCACCCTTGTCCTGAGCCAGTTCCCGGCACTTGCCACTGCATGACATGGGGGCTGGCCCCAGTGTGCCCTACCATTCACTTAAAGGACATGGGGCCAGAATTTTGAAGCCAGCCAGATAGCTCTCATCCTCTGAAAAAGAGAAAAAGTCTTCAGCTCAGTATGAAGAAACACAGAAACTTACAGATTTACCTACCCTTTTCTCCCATCTCCCATCAACTGAAAATGTCAGCTCTGGAAAATGAGCAGAGAATGAAATGAGTTAACGAGGTAGCCCTCTCTGGGGGCCAGGGAAGAGCAGGCATTTTCACCTGGAGGTAATGTCCAAGGTTAAATACAGAAAAAATAACACAGTACACAATTATAGCTGTTCATTCTTCTGCTTAAAGTGGGGAGTAAAGGTCACAAATCAAATCAGCACATTAAGTCCAAGAGTCCCCTGTCTGCAGTCACCTCAGTCTCTTTGTCAGCACATGACAAAGGCGTCCCTGTTCCAT
This sequence comes from Manis pentadactyla, assembly GCF_030020395.1. Lineage (NCBI taxonomy): Eukaryota > Metazoa > Chordata > Mammalia > Pholidota > Manidae > Manis > Manis pentadactyla. The sequence continues at coordinate 134,223,914 of NC_080026.1, read as the reverse complement.
CAATTAGAAGACCAGGGTCTCCAGAGGGTGGCTACAGAGCTGCAGGTGAGGGTGGCTGGGCCCTGTGTTAACTGCCCCACAGAAGCCGTTGGCTCCCAGGCTCAGAGCCCAGGTGGCCACGTGGCCGGAGCATCTGCCACACTGGGCGAAGTTTGCAAAGAGAAGTTTGCCACACTTTGGCTTGAAGCAAAGAGAAAAGCACAAGGTGCGCTCCTACCAAACTGAACATGATCAGTGTCCAGCACTGTCCTCCGTTCTGGGGGCCCATCCTTCCTGCCACCACAGTAGAGGGAAGGTCCCCATTTCTAAAATGATGGTGAATGAAGGTGAGTTTGGGATTTGTAAATGTCTTCCTGACTCAAATAAATAGAAGTGGAAAACTCAAGGTCAGTGCCCAACATTTTGTGCCCTTGATCAGTCTAGACTGAAACCCACAGGTCTGGAACCCTTGATGCAAGGGATGCTCATCTCTCTCCCTGAGAGATTCTCACTTTTAAAAAAGTTTTTTATTAAGGTATTATTGATACACACTCTTATGAAGGTTTCACATGAAAAAAACAATGTGGTTACTACATTCACCCATATTATCAAGTCCCCACCCAGACCCCAATGCAGTCACTGTCCATCAGTGCAGCAAGATGCCACAGATCCACTATGTCCCTTCTCTGTGCTGCACTGTTCTCCCCGTGATCCCCCACACCATGTGTCCTAAACATAATACCCCTCAGTCCCCTTCTCCCTCCCTCCCCATCCGCCCTCCCCCACCCCTCCCCTTTGGTAACCACTAGTTCATTCTTGGAGTCTCTAAGTCTGCTGCTATATTGTTCCTTCAGTTTTGCTTCGTTGTTATACTCCACAAATGAAAGAAATCATTTGGCATTTGTCTTTCTCCACCTGGCTTATTTCACTGAGCATAATACCCTCCAGCTCCATCCATGTTGTTGCAAATGGTAGGATTTGTTTCTTTCTTGTGGCTGAATAGTATTCCATTGTGTATATGTACCACATTCTCTTTATCCATTCATCTACTGATGGACACTTAGGTTGCTTCCATATCTTGGCTATTGTAAATAGTGCTGCAATAAACATAGGGGTGCATATGTCTTTTTGAATCTGAGAAGTTGTATTCTTTGGGTAAATTCCAAGGAGTGGGATTCCCAGGTCAAATGCTAGAGAAATGCTCACTCTTGATCTCCCACAACTAAATAGGCTCAGCTCTCATGTTGGTTTTATCTGATCAAATCCCACCCTCATCTATTCTTCAGACTAAATAATTCCATGCCCAGGACCATTTACCCTGGTCCTATTTTCCACCCCTTTCTCCATAGTCATCCTTTGCTTTTCCTCTAAAAAGTCTCCACCTTTTCTCCATCAGCCCCGTGGGAGCTAGGACACCCACTGAGCTGAGCCCAGGGCAGGCACCAAGGCTGTGCCATCCTGGGCACCTGGCTAGACCACTTTCCCGCCGCAGGAATGCTCCCTCCCTACCCGCCCGGTGGCCTCCCCACCACCCTGGCTCCCTCTGTGCCTCATGCCCACTTGGCCTCCCAAACATTTCCTTCCTGACGCCAGGTCAGCAGCTCTGGCCCCTCGGAACTGTGCCCAGGGGTCCGCTCCTCTCTGCGCCCAGCCCCAGCCATCGGGCCTACAAGAAGAAGCCATCTGAAATTCAATCCTGCTCCCCACAGTAGGCTCCTCCACAGCACTTAAGAAGCAGGTACAGTCTCCCCAATTTAATAACAGCTATTAACCCAAGAAAATATTGCAGTGAGCGTCCTATGTGTTCCAGTGCGTATCCAGTTCACGCCGAGATGAGATGCACGTGGATTCTGGACTCTGTCTCCTCGGCTGTCAGCTGTCAGTTGCCCACCGCTCTGGTGCCGCTGTGAATCACACTCCTCCCATTAATCTTGATCCCCAGTCTGGCAGGCAGAAGCCTTTCTATGGAACATATCTGTAAAACTTGGGATAAAGGGGAGAGGAATTATTCGGTTATTTGATCAGCATACAGATCAGCATACACCTGTAACTAACTGAAGGCAGAAGTTGTGACACAGATCTAAGCAGGGAGACAGTGTCTTCTGGAATGGCCACCTATGCTGTTCAGATCTCCTGGAAAATGGTCAAGTGTTACTTCTCCATAAGTAGCAGCCCTGTGGTTGAGTTTGGTTTTAGACAAATCAGAGTTGGTAGTGTATGAGATGAATGATATTAGGGAAATATTAGCATTCTACACCTTCTTGCCCTATGAAGCTCATGAGGGCTGACACCCTGCAGTTCCTAAGAACCTCCATCAATGTCATGGACAATATGCTCTGGCAGGTGCTAAGTCCTGTCCCCCAAACCTGGACCACTCCAGAAAAAGATGCTTAATTACAATACAACCACAGAGGATACTGCGCTTCTTGCCCAACAGAAGAAATAACATTTTATTTTGGAAAATGCCAAACCTGCTTTTTTAAACAATTGCCTTAGTGCTGTGATAAGCACTCATGTACCCCTTACCTATACACCTGTATTCATCAATTTAGTCACATTTGCATATTCCCCCTCCTCCCCTCTCCCTCTCATGTATAATGAATTTTTTGTTTTTGGCTGAATTAATTGAGAATAAGTTGCAGAACCATGACCCATCACCCTTAAATATTTTAGCATAGATTTCATAGGAACAAAGACACTCTCTCATGTTACCAGCGGTATAATTAACAAAATCAGGAAATTTTACCTTGACACAATACTACTATCATAGAGTTCATACCAAATTCCCAATTGTCCCAAAAACACCTTTCAGAGTAATGGTTTTCTGACTCAAGATCCAACCCACGGGTACATGCTAAGTAACCGTTGTGGTTTCCATTAACCGGGACCATCTGCAACCTGTCTGCCTTTCGTGATGCTGGCAGCTCTGAAGAGAAAAGCCCCAGTGTTTTGTAGCACATTCTTCGATTGGAATTTGTTGGCTTTGTCATTAGATTTGGGCCATGGGTATTGGGCAGAACCACACACAAGCAACAGTGGGTGCTCAGCACATGAGTTAGTTCATCCCCCTTTGGTGGTGTTGGTTCTGACTTGATTAAGTCACTATCTGCCAAATTTCTCCACTGTAAAGGTACTTAAAAAAAAACCTTGTCATTAGTATGTGTGCGGAAATGCTTTGGAAACTCCATTCAGACTTTTTGGTTAACAGTGAACAAGCACCAAGTTAAATGGGTCACAATCTCCGGAATCAAGTTCAGTCTGGCGGAAGACACAGATAGACAAACATCACCTATGATGTAGCCTCCAGTCCTTGGAGGAAGGAAGTGGGAAGTGAGCAAATTCATGAACTCCCCACACACAAACCAGATAAAATAAATGCTACGGTAGAGGTCCTCGCTAACTGTAGGTATCAAGGGACCAAATATCTAATTCCAAGTGTGGTGATTAAGAAAGGCTTTGCAGGAATGCACAAAAAGTGGGGAGAGTCTGTAGGCGAATCACCTGCAATTAGAATAAGCAAGTCACAAAAGAAAAGGTGCAAATGAACAATAAACATGGAAAGACTGTCAGCCTCATCAGTAGTCAGAGAAATACACATTAGAATAAATGAGCTTTTAACCCATCATAGAGGCAAAACTTGAAAATATTGATAACATCAAGTGCTGATGGGGATTTAGGGAAGCTGGTGGGAGTGCGAACTGCTACCTCTTTGGAGAGGAATCGTGTAGATCTACTAAATTTGTAAACATCAACGCATTTTGACCTAGGTAGGTCTTTATTTGAATCACTCCCTATGATCAAGAAAGATGCCTGATGGAGAATGTAGCCGATGATACGGTAGCATCTTCCTGTGTTGACAGATAGTAACTGCACTAGTGGGGGTGAGGATTTAATAATATGGGTAACCCCTGAACCCCTGTGTTGTATACTTGAAACCAGTGTAAGACTGTATATCAATGGTACTTCAGTTAAAAAAGGGAGAGATGACTGAAAACTATGTGTAGGTGGTGGAATTTCAGTCTATATCAACAAAAAAACCAAGAAATGTCATAATCTTTTGTCTATGAGTCAATTTTAATCTCGTCAGAGCCCCATGGATGGAATTGGCAGGTGCTTCAATTTCAGTTATTTGGGGAGTTCTGCCCCCTCCCTAGAGTCACCAAGGACCCCAGACATCTAGTATTATCCAGAAAATTCCTAGAAGGGCCATCTGGTCTCCAGACCATGTTGGCCTCTACGGTGCTGCTCAGGGCCCAGGAAGAGAACAGCTCCTCTACTTCTGGGCTTGGGCACAAGGAGCTTTAAACAGTCTTCCCAGGCACACCCACACCCCTCCACCCTCAGGCCTGCCACCTCCTAGGAGTCTGAGGGAACAGGATCCAGGTCCCAGCACAAAACCCTTTCCCCCTTCCTTGTCTCTAAGGAGGCTTCGAGTTTCTCATGTTCCCACAGACCCTCTCAGCCAAGGCACTCCCCACCCCTCATGTAAGACTGGGTGGGGGCCCCCAGGTTACCACTTGGTTACCAAGCCACACCAAGGCTGCCAACAATCTTCCTTTATCTGAGTGAAGGAGGCAACCCAGACTGTGAACCCCGTGAAGGTGAGCTGTGTCCAGTATCTTAGCACTATCTAAATCTCGGGTCTAGCAAGTTGTAGATCTCCAGTCAGTGTTTGTGTAATGAATAAAGAAATAAAAGGATGGAGGGATAGATGGGTGATGGGTGAGTTCATGGGTAGGTGAGTAGATGGACAGGTGGGTGAATGAATGGCTGGCTAGATAGATAAATGTTCATGTGGGTCAATAGGTGAGTGATGGCTGGCCGAGTAGATGAATAGGTATTTGGGAGGATGAGAAAATGTATGGACAGGTAGACAGAATGATGGGTGGGTGGGTAGATGGATGGATGGGTGGGTGAATGGATGAGTGGATAGGTAGGTAAGTGGATGAATTAATGGTTGGATTGGTGATTGCATGGATAGTTAGGCCACTAGAAAAAAATGTTTTTTTTTAAGAGTCTTCAGGGCACACTATTTTCAAGAAGACCAGAGCAAGAACTTCCTTCTTTTTCCCAACCCCTTTAGAGTAAGTAGTGATCCAGCTAAAAGCCCCCTGGCACTGGCCAGCATGCTGTGTCACTTGCATCCCCAAGGCCTAGCCTGTTTGCTTTGGGGCTCTGAGGGATTCTCAGGATGCTGGGGCCCCACACTCTGAGCAGCTCACAGTAGACCTCACCCAGGACAGGCCTCACCCACTACAAGCTGCTCCACAGAGCAGCACAGATGACATGCATTTATTGGATGAATGAAGGAATCCATCAGCCAAAATGTACATAAATCATCCCTAATTCTGCCATCCAGGAACAGAATAATAGTCACCAATTTTGTGTATATTTTTCCATTATTTTAAATGAACACGTGTGTATTTCAGTGCAAAATGGATCATGTTGTTATATACCACTCTATAATCATATTATTTTACATAAAAGTGTATTTTGAATAATTTCCATTTTATTCAATATTCTTCAAAAACATAATCTGCCAGTACATGAACGCACCATCATTTATTCAACCTGCTTTTGTTGTCCCCAGTTTTTCATTTTTATAAGCTCTGCTCATATGGACAACTTTACAAGTCTATTTATACAAACATCCAGGCTCATTTTCTTAGAAGAAACACCTCTTTGTAGACTCGTGCCATCAAAGACATACAGAACCATGAGACTTTTCCTGAGTGTTGCCAGATTGTCTTCTAGAAAGACTGTGCTAATTCACACTCCTACCGGCAAGAGAGAATCCGGGTGTCTGACACACTAACCTGGTCTGGTTTCTAAACAAGCACAGAAGCAAAGTTGCAACATGAGATCTACTGCTTTTAGACGGGCTGCAGGAACCCCTGATGGGCTTGCTATACTCCCTGAGAGCAATTTTCATTTCTAAAAAGAAAACTGCTCTAGCGCTCCGAATGCCATCCCAGAGGACCTGGTCCCTCATTAAGGACGGTAACGTGCTCCACACAATGCCGAGTGTTTGGAGTCTGAGAAGGGAACAGAAGCAGAGGGAAGGAACAACGTCTGCTCTCAAATATGTCTGTGCAACTGGTATGTGAAGTCAGTGCTGGGCAGGGAGAACCTGGGAGAAACGAGCTCTTGGGAGAAAGCTGTCAGCACTCCTTCACGCGGAAGGCTGGGTAACCATCATCCACAACTCTCATTTTTTAGAGACAGCAACTTTCTCAGGAAAGAAAATTGAGGAGTGGAGGGATGGAAGCAGGGCGCTCACCTATGGGAACAAGCAGTATACCATTTCCATTTCCTTCCAGCATTTTTTTTTCGTGCATATAGATTATTTCTTTTGTGTGGCTGTAATAATACAGGAATGCAGTGCTGTCACACTATAAGCATGTTTCTATCTTATTACCGACTCCCAGTAAACCTAATTTTAACCAGTGTCTCATATTCTTTCCAGTGGATGGGACATAGTTTGACCATTTCCTTGCAGGACACAGAAATTACATTCAGTGTTATTAACAATGTGGCACAAAAGTTGGCAAGTGTCCATATCTGCTGTCTCCTTGCTTTAAACACACATGATGATAATTGAAGAATCCACTTAGAAAAAAATAAAAGGCACATTTAGAGATGTTGACTCTTTGGTGAACAATCAAATGAGGCTATAAATTGGTCTTCATCCCGCCACACCAGCGGGATGCCATCGTGGACATCTTTTGGCAGCATATTCCCCCAAATCACAAGGCCTAGGGCTGCAGGCCAGTAGGTTAAAGTGTTCCCCGGGGACTCCCCTGTGGGATGCCATGAGCATTCTGTCTCCACATGCAGACTGCAGCCACCAGAGTGGTGGGGACTTTGCCTTCGTGAGCCCTTGTGCTCACTGTGGATGTGATTAGAAAAACATTCTCCACCCAGTTTTGCAGCAATTCCTCCACTTTTGCTCAGTAACTTCTTGGGCAACTTTAACTTTCCCGACACACTGCTTTGCACTTTGATGCCAGTCACTGGGTTCGAGTCCAGGACTCCAGTTCACAGCCCTGTCTCCTCTAGAAGTGCACCAACAGACACGCATGAACCATAAGGAAGTAGGAATTGTTCTTGTGAAAAGTTGCCCCTCCCTCCTCAGCATGGCTTGTGAAAATAAAATGCATTGGCTGAAGAACAGAAGATTAATACAAATGACTAAGAAACATAAGAAAAATTAGCCAGTCTCACTAATAATCAAAACAAAGAAAAAAATAATAATACCTTTATGTCTCACATCAAATGGGTAAATAGTAAAAACGGGTATTACGTGGTGAAATAGATATTCTTCTTAGACCAGACTTAGGCTGATTTAACCTTTCTTTTTCCTCAATCAAATATTACTTTATCAACAACTACTGAGGTATAAATGGATGTGAATAGCGAATAATGTGAAACCTGAGTAGCATGAGGCTCACTGTGACCTGGAAGGGCAGTGTGCTCCCTGTTACGCGAAGGCCCCCAGGAAATGATAAGGGGACAAGTCTCTGCGTCATCGTCTGGCCCCAGCTTCCCTGAGAACTGAGAGTCCCCTTGGGGGTGTCACTGGGAGAAGCCATGAATAATTCCTGGGAGCAGGGCTCAGCCCTGTCAAGTCGTCAGGTAGAGTATAGAAGCGGGCACGTCCTGGGCATCCCGCAGGAATAGGTCTGGGGTGGGGAGGCAGTGGCTGCTCCCTGTGTTTTTGCTGCTGAGTCCACAATAACTTACCCCTGGCCATCAGGGACGGGTCAAAGCAGAGCACCTCTGGGAAGTGAAATGAATATCCTGAGCTGAGATAGGCAGCAGACACCAGATTGGCACATGGTCCCAGGAGCCAAACACAGGACAGGCTCATCCAGGCATCCTCACGTTTACAAGGATGAGGATCAGCAGGTGAATGGATCAACAAAACATGGGTCAGCCATACAAGTGGAATATTATTCAGCCAGAAAAAGGAATTGAGTGCTGACACATTCTACAACTTGGTGAAACTTATTAATGGTATACTAAATGAAATGAGCCAGACACAAAGGACAAAGACTGTATGAGCTCACTTACATGGGGTCCCCAAAATAGTCAGATTCATAGACAGGTCGTAGATCAGAGGTTGCCAGGGACTGGGAGGATGTGAGAATATGGAGTCATTCTTAATGGGGACAGTTACTGCTTACAGTGATGACAAATTTTAGAAATAACAGTGATGGTTGCACCACATTGTGAATATAATCAGTGCCACCGAAATTGTACACTGGAAAATGGTTTTAATGGCAAATGCCATGTTGTCTATATTTTACCACAGTTTTTTAAATATTTTTAATTCAGGAAACTAAAATGGAGTGAGAACAGAAGGCATCTCGTGACCTGTCGCTGCTCACGCCGCTTTGCCTCCCTGCCCCTGTGTCTGGTGCTCGGGTGGACCCAGGCGTTCATCTTCACCGTCACCCCAGAGGGCTCTTTCACCTGCCTCCTTCTCGTTTGTCTCCCCATCTGCCCTTATGTTGATTTTATTTTGGTAAAATATAAACTACAGTAGCTTCCTGAGAAATGGGTGCATGGGATATACATTTTTTAAGACTGCAAGTCTGAAAGTAATTTTATTCTATTCTCAGATTTGATTGGTAGACTGAATAGAATCAGGCTGGAATTCATTTTCCTTCCATATCTTGAAGGCATCACTCAATGTCTTACTGTGTCCAGGTTGCTTCCAGGCTGAGAAGTCAAAGCCAGTCTGACACCTGACTCTGCGAATATGCTTGTTCTCTTGCATTGGGTTTATTTTATTTCTTTTCTCTGTGACAGCTCGTCACTTGTTTGTCCTCCATGCCTCAAAATTTCATGAAGTGGCTCTATTTGGATTCATGGTAAATTCATGAACCCTTTCCATCTGAAACACATGTCCTTTCACCTTGGAGATTTTCTCTTGAATTATTTCACATTATTTTCTCCTTTCTATTTTCTCTCCTTCTACTTTCTGATCTGGTCCACTAATTTTGTAATTTTTATTTTCCATTCCTTTATCTTTTCACTCAATTTCTGTGAGATTCCTCAACTTTATCTTCCTATCCTTATTCTGGATTTTTCACTTCTAGAAGGCTTTTAATCTTCAAGCAATCTTTTTTTTTATTATTGGCTGGTTTTAAGTTACTGATTTATAGGAGTTTGTATAATCTGGAGAGAAGCCCTTTGTCTAATGTATGAATTGCAAACATCGAGCCCCATTCTGTGACACCTTTTCATTCTGTAAATGGTATCTTTTGAGGAGCATTCTAAATTTTAATGAACTCCAATTAATTAATCTTTTAATTTTTAATTAGTGTGTTTTTTTGTGTGTGTGTCCTATTTAAGAAATCTTTGCCTACCTCAAGGTCATGACAATATTTTCCTATGTTTTCTTCTGGAAGTTTAATTGTTGTGCCTTTAGCATTTGTATCTACCTTCCATCTCAAGTTGATTTCTGTGTGTGGTGTGAGGTAGGTGGTAAATGATTCTGATCATTTGCTTTGGCCCCTTTCTTTCATGTTAGAGACTTTGTTTAGATGCCTGGTAATCCTTGGTCACCTTCACATGTTTAAATATGAGGAACTAAAAATTTGTTTGCAAACTGAGTGTGTGGATAGGGAAGGTCAACAATGAATTCCCTCTAAGTTCATCTGGAGTATCAACACATTAATATCTTTACAGCCTTTCCTTTGAGGATATGTGCTGGACAGACTCCCGAAAGAAAGTTCCTTCAGTCTCCAGCCTGGAGGTCCCAGCCTGGCTGTCAGTGTTCTAGGAGTCTGGGGAGAGAGTCTGGGGGTCCCAGCAGCCACCTCTGCTAGCCCATCAGGGATGATAAGCACCCCCATCCTAACTGTGTCAGATGGCCCCATGCAGAGTCACCCAGGTTTTTCCTTCTCCAGAAAAAGCAAATGTCCAAACTTTTGGGAAAATAGAGGAGTGGAGGATTCTCCTTGCCCAGCACGCAGAGTAGGGCTGCAGCTCTAGGTGTCTAACTGCTTCTGGAACACCTCGCGGCTTCCCTAGACTCACTTGGTGCCTTCTCCTCCTGCAAGTTTTGAGGGTTGAGCTGTGTTGAGTTGAGTTGAGTTGGCTGTTTTCTCTACCACCAGCTGAGGACTCAGTCTTGCCAGAGCTGCTCTCAGTTACCACTGGTCCATCTGCTTCCCAGAGTCCCAGATCGTGCTGCTGTCCTTCTCTCGTGCTCTTGCAAGTTTACACCTTCCTAACAAACTGTAGTGCAGTGGGGCCAGGGAAGTAAAATTTGCATCTTCAATCTGCCATCTTTACCTGGATGTTGGTATAAATGTTTTTTTTTAAGAAAGCAATTGACAATGTGTATCAAGATACCTTTTCATTCCACTTCTTAGACTTCTAGGAATTTATCCTAAAGAAAGCATCAGAAAGATGAACACAAGTTTCTGTTTTGATGTTCACTGCAGTGTTACTTATAAGGCAAAAAACTGAAAACCAACTAAATGATCCCCAATAGGAAAATGGTTTGGAAAAGTGGTAGTGCCTCCAAATAATGAAATAGTAAAAGTCATTAAAAATAATATCTATGAAGAATATTTAATAATAGGCAAAATGTTCGCAATATAATCAGTAAGTGATAAAAGGCTTATAAAACTATATGTTCAGTTTCATTCCAATTCTAGAGAGAGAGATAAATGGATAGAGGGAAGCACACACTCATGGAAGGGTGAGGAGGAGGAGGGGCGGGAAGGCGTGGGGAAGAAGAAAATAAAGGAATACCAAAATTTTAGCTATAGTCATCTTTAAATATTTATTAATGCTATAATCAGAAAAAAAAATTAATTGTTTTAAAATTGAAGCTAGGGTCTTGCCTTGTCTCAGCAATTCTCTAGTCCTTATAGCTTATTTTGCATGTCCGTGGCATGACTCATGAAGGCATCCTGCCTGGAAGACTTATTTTCCAACTGACTCCCACCTGTCCTTCAATTCCCAGCCCAAGCGTCATCCTCTTTCAGGTTCCTGTCCGCGCCAGGCTGTCCATTCTCTACTTCCTAAGCCCCACGTGTATGTCTATATTAGAATGCCTTCCACATTATTATAACCAGTGGTTTTCTTTTCTGTGACCTTCTTGAGGGGATAAACCTGTCCTGTTCACCTATATGTCCTCAGCTACAGGCAGGGCACCTGGCACCAAGCAGGGCTTCACTGAGGACAGCCATAAGTGTTTGAATGGCACCGTGTTAATGGGATAGACTGTAGGAATGAATGGCATTTCCAAGGACCATCTTTCAGGGCTTGGTTGTGTGTTCATCTGTGCTCTCCGAGTTTTCCATGATTGTGCAAAGCCTGAACTGTTAGACCTACAATGCCAAACTCTGTGCTCATCGGTGACACCTACCCAAATTATAGTTACAAAGTTTAAGAGGAAATAATCTGCAAGCCTCTGTAGACTGGCCTTACAAACCAATCTCAGAGAGAAAAGGCAAACCCCATGGGCCGCAGCTGCAGTTGACAAGAGTAGTTCAAAGTACAGGGTTCTGTAATAATTATCATTATTTAACATCATTCCACAAGGAACCATTAGAGGAACAAGGCTCGAAATTAGAGTCAAACGATTCCCTCTTCTCTTCAGTCTACGCACACAAGACCCCAGCAGCACAGCAAGAGGGGTGGGAAGCTGTGCTCAGTTATACTGTAATTATTTCTAACTCCATCCCCAACCCCAAAATACCGTCTTGTCACATGGCTTGTCACTTTTGCATGGCTCAGTCTATCATAACTTGTCACATTTTCCCAGCTTTTATTGCAGTTTTCATGAAGCACATGTATACCTGGTAGAATAATGACTTAGGCTGGAAGATTCTTTTTAAAAGCTGCTGAAACCTGGTCCTGCCTCTGCTCCTACAAAGGCGTGGCATCAGTTCCCTCTCATTCGACGGGGGTCTACTGTGGCGAGGATGTGAGCTTCCTGCAGTGGAGGAACACTGGAACGGCCTTGCCTAGAGCCCCTCGCCACTAGCCAGAGGCACGTGGACACCCTGCAGGCTCCCTCAAAGGGGAAGGACAGTCTGTCGCTGCTGCACAACCAGGCAGAGTCCATGGACTCTCCCAGCATGCATCCCGAGTGGCTTCTGGTGGCTCAGGACCACCCACGCCCATGCCCCTTCCTAATAGCATTCTGGTCTCCTTGCAGGAGTTTACTTTACCTTGGGACTGTAGGCAGAGCCCTGACTTTCCTGAGCCGAGGTCAGGCAGGTGGCTTATGCTAGGCTCTGAGGCTGAGTCCTTTTCTGAATGCAAATTTTGATCAGGGAGACCAGTTGTCCAAGAATGGAAGGTGATCCCAGCATTCCCACCTTGAGGCTATTTCCACAGCTTCTGTCCTCCCATTCCACAAGCTTCCTTGGTTTCTGCCTGTTTCTGAGCCCGGTCTGCATTCTTCCCAGTGATTCTGGAGATTTCTCCAATAAATTCCCTTTCGCTTACATCCACAGTTAGTTTCTGTTGCTTACAACCTGAGTACCTGGTTGACCCAACTTGTTCCTCCCTTTTCCAAAGGCCTTAGAAGCTGCTGAGATTCCTGAGCCTGGTGACACAGCCTTGTCTCCTGGATCAGAGCTGCAGGTCCCACGCCCTCAGCTAGCACCCCTCCTCAGGATCCCCCAGGACCCCCACCTTTGCCACACTCTGTCCCCTCTCCCTGTGTCATCAGTGCTCGTTCCCTCTGCGGGCTGCCTGTCACCCCATCTGGCAGTGAATCTTGCTCAAGCTGCTTCTGCTAACTAGAATGACCACCCCAGATGTGATGGGACCACCTGCCCCATAGAGCCATTCCCTCACACCCCAGAGGGACTCAGCGGCCCCCCTGAGGGCACTTGACATGCACCTTTCAGGACACTTAGGACATTTGACCTTCTGTTACAGCTATTTCCATAGATGTCTCTTAAACTTCCTGATGGCAGTGACATGTCAGCAAACTGTTGGAAAAGCCCGAATCTTCCTGGCATTGTCCTCCTGCCGGCCATGTTGGCGCATATCAATTTGGCTGTATCTATAGATAGACTCAGCCAAGCACAGACAAATTCTCTGAGGCAGAGGCCAGACCCGTCCACTCCAGTTACAGGATAATCTCTGTAAGAACATGTGCCCATCTCACTCACCTTCTCATGCAGACCTGGACTCTGTTTTCCATTAAATGTCACATCCACTGGTCCATCTTGATCAGAAACAGCAGGCTTTCACTGCCATTAAAAACATCTTATTAAAAAGATGGACAGATCCAGTAATGGAGAGTTAAAGGGTGGTTTGGGTTCAGATGTGCCTCTGGGAGATAGAACTGCTTTCCACCAAGTAAAACTCAAAGGCTTGGCTGAGCTTTCAACCTCCTCTGTCCCCCACCAGTGCACAGACACACACACATGTGCACATACATGCACACACAGCGGGCACCCACCGCATCCCAGTGGGACTTGCCCTGCCTCCCACATGCCCTCACCTGCCTGTCCTCTGCTGTTGCTTATGCTCAGTCTGAAACATCTTCTTCCTGTCTCTACCCGGCAACATTCTTTTGGTTTTTCAAGGCCCCTCTGTTACGGCCCACCACTGCCAAGAAACCTTCCCACCCCCTTTCTCCCAGAACCTTCTGTAGCTCTCGGAGGGTATTTGCTTACCAGCCTGCTGTATATGGGGACTGGTATACGTCAGTGCCTCCCACCAGATCATAGGAAAAAGAATGAACCTCTGTCCTTTAGTTTCCTCACCCGCAAACTGGGTATAATTCCAGCGCTTGGCTTGCCGGGAGGGTAGAGTGAGTTCAGGCACGTAGAGCGCTGTCGCGGCGCCCGGCTTCAGCAGCCCTCTCGGGAGCGCTGGCTGCCTGCGAGCCCCGTGCCTTACCGTGGGCCCTGGCTCTTCTCTCCACGTTTGGAGATGAGGAAGCTGAGCACACAGAGGTCGAGTGCTTGTCCCAAGGTCGCCGAGCCCCTGAGCAGAGTCGGAGGGCTCCCACCAGGTCCCGCCGGGTCTGAAGTCCGCTTTCTTCCCCTCCACCTAGACTAAGACTGCCTCTGATTCACCCACGGTCAGGCCCTCAGGTGTTGCCTTTTTTGAATTTTGAGGAAGGAAACGACCATATCAATCCACCTTTTTCTTAAAAGAAATCCCCCTTTTATGAACTCACACCACAACTTAGCCAAGCTCCCAGTAGACTTTTAGCACCACCTTTGTACCCCCAGCCAACAACAGCAGGTTTGGGTGCAAGACAGGGCTGGGGGCGTCATGCCGTAGGTGAAGATGCATTCGATTCACTGAAAGCACTGTGGCACTTTCCAGTGCAGGGGGGGGGGGGGCGTTTTCTCCACAGAGGAAAGGCCTTCCGCACAAACCAGGGCTCAGGATACCCAGGGCACCAACGCTGAGTCCCTCGGTCCGGGAGACGTCCTCCCCCAGCACCCGCTCCCAGAGGCTCCGTGATCTCTGCAGCGCCCGAAAACCAGGGACTGGCCACTCGGGTGGCTTTTACTCTCAATATGCTCTCAATGAGTGACAAGCATTTCTCAGTGCAATTTGTCAGCACCCCTGCCTCCTGCAGGGCCACATCAGCACTGGACCTGAAATAACAGCTTCTGGTAGGGTTGCCAGATTCAGTCATTGGAAGTACAGGATGCTCAGTGAAGTTCGGTTTTCAGAAATATAATAATATTGTAGTATAAATACATTTCATGTAATATTTCAATATACTTAGACTAAAAAAATCATTCATTGTTTACATGAAACTCACATTTGACTGGATAGGCTGTATTCATCCGACAACCCTAATCTTTGGTAATAAGCAATATGAAGGAGCTGCCAGCCACATGCTAAGAAATCATTTTTCTATGAGTAAATGTGTGTGTGAGGGAGAGAGAGAGAGAAAGGAAGAGAGAAGGAAAGGGAGGAGGGAGGGGGAGAAAAGTCAGGTCTTAGTTTTGGGAATAGAAACAACAAAAATTCTGAACAAATTGAACGTGAAGCTATCTTGTGAGCATAGACGCTGAGCTGCTCTCTCCCAGCCAGCCCGACCGCCGGGGAGATCCTGTTCATTGCACGGGGTGTCAGCGTAGAGGCCGTGACCATGGGATCCCTCATTGACAGGACTCTGCTTCCCATGGGTTTCGGGGAGCCACTGCTTAGGGTGAGTCTGGCAATGTCACGTGCACCTGGGGCTGGCGCTGCCAGGTGCCCGTTTCCAAAATACAAGAATCCAGATGCTGATGAACGTTCGGCTTCCCCGGTCCTGGCTGTCTCATTTGCCCGCATTTGTGTCAAAGGGGATCCTACACAAGGTCCCCCATGTCTAGTTGTCTGTTATTTGTACTGAGTGGGGAGCAGGAGCCCACTGGGCAGTGAGCAGCGGTCCTGGGTCCCTGCAAGGCTGACCCTGGGGTCCAGCTGCACACCCTCAGGACCTGCCTGGACCTGCCTGGGTTCACCCTCCCTGAGAGGATGCGGGTTAAAAGGCTGCTTGAGGCTTTGAGCCAAACCTTTCCTGGCTTATTGCCACCGAAGAGGAGTAGGGCCAACTGAACGGCCAGTCCCCAGGTTCTGGGCGCTGCAGACCATGGAGCCTCTGGGAGCGGGTGCTGAGGGTGGACGTCTCCCGGACGCAGGGTCTCAGCACTGGTGCTCCGGGATTGCTGAATCCCAGTTCCTGTAGAAGGCCATCCTTCAGCCAGAAAAGTCCTCCTCCCCCTGCTTCAGAAAGTACCACAGTGCTTTCAATTAGCCTCACTACACATGCCTGGTGCCCCCCACCCTCCTTTTCTCCAGGGATCCGGTTCTTCACTCTCATCAAGGCCCAAGACATTTTCATTCCCTGCCTATCACTCTCTGCAAAGTGTCCTTCCGTTTACTTACTGGCTTGTTCACGGTCTGCCTCCACAAATCACCCCCATAGTTGTGTAAACTCCTTAAGAGCAGGAAAGCCCTGGCTTATGGCAAGTAGGGAGACTGAAGAGATATAACATGCTTAGGAAATTATTGTTGTTGAAAGAATATGATGCCACCTCTTCCAAGAACTCCTCCTGGATTTCCTCTAGCTGCTTTGTGACCCCTCCATGCTCAGAGCCCGCTGCAGCACTGCAGGAGCCCTCTCTAATACACTGATCGTATCTGACTGGGATTGTAAGCTGTGTCTTATTCCTCCTATTGGATTGCACATTCCTGGGGGGCAGAATCTGAGCCTTACCTAGTGCATTCTGTACGGGTTGTATGTACCCCTTATTCTGAACAAACCCATCCATGAAAGCATGAACAAATACAGGCAGTGGGCTAGGTCTCTCAGACCCACAGGATATTGGTGCAGGACATCAAGGCTCAAGTTCTCAGCCCCAGCTCTCCGCTAGCAAATCCCCGCACCTCCCTCCGGGCTGGCCGGGACCCAGACCTGCGGGCTCCCCCTGGTGCTGATGGTTCTGCACTGGGCCGCACCCCACAAGCAGCGGCACCACTCTAGGAATGGGCACCCCTCTCACATGATGGACTCAGGGTATCACTGCTGATTTGTGGGCAGAAGCCCCCTCAGCCCCAAAGATCCTGGGCACAGTGTGGGTGGCAGGGCAAGTGATGGGGTTGGGGAGCAGACATGGGAGCCCCGGGCAGGGCTCAGCAGCTGTGGAGAGAGAGGAGCTTGGGGTGGGCTTGGCAAGAGCTCGTCTTCTGGTGGAAATGAGGGCTCCAGGCTTTTCCCTGGTGCCTGTCCTGGAGCATGGACGGAATGCTTCCGCAGGCCCATGCAGATCCATGCCCACACCCCAGGCCACCCAGCCAATCCACTGCTGGAACAACGGCAACCATCACAGTCACTCCAGTAGATGTGCCCTGTGCTTGGGAATTCAAGGGAAAGGTCTCCAAGAGGTATGCAGCTCTTTCCCCAATTCATTCATTCAACAAGCATCCACTGAGCAATTACCCACCAGGGATAGAATGCCATCCTCCACCCCACACCTTCCCTATGTTATTGCTAATTCACACCCGTGCTTGTTCTCTGGGAAACTGAGGATTGGAAACATGACTCAGCGTGCCTGAGGTCACACCATAAGTGTGTCCAGGTCTTTGTGATTCCCACACACTTAATCAGTGTCCCCCATGTCTCTTACTAGTTTCCATTGCATTTTGTTCAAGAAAAGCACATGCTTCGATATGCTTTCCAAGTTTACCTAGATGCAGGTTTTAACTAGAAGGAAAAAGCCCCTTTCTTTCAGTCATTCATGCAGCAGTCAGTTCCTGGGTACCAATTTCACATCAGGCCCAGAATAACATGCCAGGAAGGCCCCCAACAGGAGTGAGACCTGTCACCTTCCCACACAGTGGGCAGTGCAATGGGGAACAGTGTGAGGAATGGCAATCCTAAGTGACTGCCTAGGAAGGGTGACCCATGAACCATTGTTCTGGCCCCTAGACTTTTCCTTTAACCTATCTGCAAGGTGGAAATAAAGATAATAAGTGAGTAATCTTCAAACCCTTATGCCACACACATAGATTGTGCATGCATGTGCGCATGCACACACACACACACACACACACACACAGGAACACTTCCCGTTGTAATGAGCATCATTTTATTTTCATACCCCTGTTTGTTTTTGCTTATCACAGGCTAGGGTTTTCCTGTTGTCTTTCTTTTCTCTCTCCCTTTCCTATTTCCCTGGTATGACAACCTTGATGAAAGAGAATTGGGATATTAGGCTGCTTGAGAGGTATCATTAGAAGTGCATTGATATTATTTAAGACAGGGCTCATTAAAACAAAATAATAAAAAGCCAGGTGATAGCAGGGAAAACAGGTTGTCTGGGTGCCACTGCACAAAGTACTTCATTAGTGTTCCTAATTAATACTAACAACTGTCATGAAATAAAAATATCACATCCTTTAAGATCTGCCTGCCTATCAGGTACAGTTCTAGCTGAAAAGCCCCCATGTCTGTTTCCCTGTGATCCCCTTCTGAAATAATTGGTGTGGTTTGATTGATAATGTAGATTCCTCTTTAAAAGAAAACACACTATTTTTCATAATCAGAGCCAGAATGCATAATGAGCGTGCGGGTGATGCCTTCAGCGTCAGGTCTGTCAAGGCGTGTGGTTATTTCCATATTGATGCAAACTAAGATATTACACTCCCTCATTACGTTGACATGGCACATCTTTCAACAGTCAGCTCCGAATCATGCATTCCTTGCAAACAAAATTACCTTCATTTTCTCCTTTGGTTCGGCGGAGCTAGCAGTTAAAATGTGCCCTAACAAGCTAATCAACTAATTTTTAGAATATGTTGGAACCGTTTAATATTCTGAAAGAAAACAAGAAAAAGTTGCTAATGGGTCTGCAGGCATAAACAGAAATAAATAGACAACTGGTTCATTGAGCATTAGCATACTGAAGTTTGAGCCAGTCACGGTGGAATTCATTTTGCAAGTCAAAAAAGCAGTATCTATTTGTATCCATAAGCCAAACAACCTCATTTACTCCATACATACTTGAGCAGATAACCTTGGTGTGAAGGTAACAAGGAGAAAGAATTCTTTAAAGAGTGGTGAGTTCTCTGGCAGGGGAAACCAGTCCTGGGCGGGAGCTGACTTTGCAGCCTAGGGTTGGC
Source organism: Manis pentadactyla (assembly GCF_030020395.1). Taxonomy (NCBI): domain Eukaryota; kingdom Metazoa; phylum Chordata; class Mammalia; order Pholidota; family Manidae; genus Manis; species Manis pentadactyla. The sequence goes on along the minus strand of NC_080026.1, from coordinate 134,205,314 downwards.
CTCCTTGCTGTGCCGTTAAGAAATGCTCAGTTTTGGGAGAAGGGGGATGAGGAGGATTAAGGGGATAAAGGGGCACAAAAATTCTCCATCATAATATAACTTGTTCACAGGGACGGTAGTACAGCATGGAGAATATAGCCAATGATTCTGTCACATCTTCCTATGTTGACAGATAGTAACTGCACTAGTGGGGGTGAGGATTTAATAATATGGGGAGCTGTTGAACCACTGTGCTGTATACTTGAAATCAGTATCAGATTGTACATCAACTATACTTCAGTAAAAAAAAAAAGAAATGCTCAGTTTTATCCGGGGGTAGTCCAAGAGTTCAGAGGAACCCCAAAGCGTAGTGCACCCCAAAGATGAGGTCATGAATGTCATGAGATACATTTTCTGTAGTGGTCATCACTGAAGGAGCCTGGGAACAGCTGTTGGGGGCCTGCACCCAGGATGGCCCCAGGGTGGTTGAGAGGAGTCAGCAGACACAAAGCTGGTGCATTAGTTAGCTTGGGCTGCTATAACAAAATGCCACCAACTTGTGACTTAAACAATAGACATTTATTTCTCTCAGTTCTGGAGGCTGGAAGTCCAAGATCAAGGTGTCAATCAATTCAGTTCCTGGTGGAATCACTGCTCCTGGCTTGCCTTCTCACTGTGTCCTCAGGTGGGGAACAGAGAACATTCTCTCTCTTCCTGCTCTTATAAGGGCACTAATCCCACGTGGGGTCCCCTCCAAACACCATCATGTTGGGGCTTGAGACTTCAACATATGAATTTGGGGGTGACAATTCAGTCCAGAGAACTGAGGTTTAAATCTCAGTCTCTGGGATCCCACCAGCTGTCTGACCTTGAGCATGTTCTCATTGTAAATTGGGACAGGGGGATAAGTGGCTCCCCTTCACAGGCTGGAGGGAGGGGTGCACGTAGTCATGGGCACAGGGCTTAGTATGTGGTATGTCCACCTGGGTGCTAGCCATGTCCTCCTACTCCTCCTCTGTAGGGACCCTAGCACCCTGCTCTCCAGGCAAATCTAACACCTCTCCAGTCCCCAAACCTGCCCATGGGAGTCTGTGAATGTATTTTTGACTTTGTTTAGGAATCAAGATGGTGTCACATTTGTCAGACAATCAAAATGGACAGGGCCAAACACATCCCTCCAATGTGAACTTGAACTTTAAACTATGCTAAACCAGTGTCTCAAGGACCGATATGACCAAATTCTTCTTTGACAGCAACCTTAAGGTTGTTCAGAATACCAGCTGCAAACTGTAACCTTGTAGGTCTAAGATGTCCCCCTGTCAGTCCTTACTTAATCAGCACCCTCACCTCTTGCCAGCACCAGTCATCATTTCTGACAAACAACTTAGGTGATTTTTCTTAAGCTTGCAGTATTTGCCTTTGTAAGCCTCCTCCATTTTGTAGTCTGATGGGACACAATTCAAGTGCACCTTGAATCTGTGTCTCCTGGGCTGCAGTCCTAAAAAATTCTAAATAAAACTTTATCTGTTTCACCTGACCAGGATTGTTGCTTCATTTCTTGGCCGACAGGCCCCACCTTCCTGCCTTTGCCCAGGCATGCTCTCCACCTAGACTGTTCCCTCCCTCACCACCTTCCACCCACCTGAGTCCTACCCACCCTTGTCTTTTGCGGCCCTTCTCAAAGACACCAACCGCCCCCAGATCCTTCCCTGTCCCCACTTAACATACCGACTGATGGAGCCTCCCTGACTTTGACCCTTTCCAAGACCACACAAATGACTCTCTCTCTGCGGAGCTGTGAGGTCTCAAGGTCGAGGACAGAGACTTGGTTTTCTGGTGTTTCAACATTGGCCATGGTGCAGGCACACAGACACTCAGCCCAAGTTTGCCGGATGGACAGGTGAACAGAGGGCCAGACATCCAAAGGGTGGATGGATGAAGGGATTGGGTGATACTTTATCTACATTTTTATTATGGTGCTTCCCATCTTTCTCATCAGCTGGCAGTCGAGGGCATATGTACTTTTACCCCTTTTACTGCATGGTCCTCAGGAGGACCCTCGCCCTGCCCAATCTACACCTGCCGTTCCCCAGGCCTAGCATGTCCTCCTTTTCCACTGAGCACCTGACACCTTAGAATGTGGCGTTACTTATATGTGTGCCGAGAGTTAACCTCTTTAACAACCTGGATGGCACCAGCATGGACAAATGGGACAAGTGCTGGCAGACATGCCAGAAGGAGGTGTACTGGCTGCACGCCAGCCCTGCTTCTGTGTCTCCACCCTGGTGAGACCCAGCCAGGCCCGCTCAGGCTTACCTCTCTTTCCCCAGCACGAAGTAAGTGACGCTCGGTAGAGGCTGGATGGAACGGGGCTGCCTCAGGCTGGCCAGCCCACCCGGAGACGCAGGTGCCCCTCCTCTGGGTGCGGTGTCCACGGCTACCCCAGACCATAAAACAAACACTTCTCCTCAACCAGACCAACTTTGCGAGACAGCAAAGATTTAGGAGGGGCATTTGCATTCTGTCCCTGATCCCCAAAGCTACATATTTTAAAAATCTAAAATGAAATATAATCTGCTAGGCAGTAGCTCATCATTTTCCCCAGAGGTGGCGCTGTAGCTCTCGGCTTAGGCCTCAGTTCAATGCGAGAATAATGCCCCCCACCCACCCTGCCTTCGCATGGCATTTTGCCAGTTCTTCAACGCCGCACCTCCGTCACCCCGTTGGTTCCACTACATTTTACATCACACCTGGTAGGTAGTAGTATCCCCCTTTTCGGATGAAGAAAGCTGACGCCCCTTGACGCTGAGTGATTCGCCCAAGAACGTCTCTAGGAAGATCTGGGTCAGGACTTGAAACCAAGTCTTGCACAACTAAGTGCATTTCCTTTCTTGTGTCCCAGGTGCTTCTCTAGAGTCTATGAAATCCGCTCGTCATTTAGCAAATAGCTCCTGAATACCTGTTTTGTGCCAAGCCCTGTTCCAAGAACTGACGAGAGGGGAAGCACCCCTAAGCATGAAGGTGCCCGGTGTGTCTAGAGGGAAAAGGGGGCCCGGTCGCTGGGCAGGGGCCACAGAGAGGGGAGGGGGCGAAGAGCCAGAGCCCAAGCTGACTTCAGGTCACAGGGCTTTTAGGAGATTTACATAATTTATTTCCTTTTGAAAAGCACCATCTAAATTTATAAATACAGCCATGCATTTTCCTCTTTTGAAGAAAATCTACAGGCAGAAATTGCTAACTCATAACCCACAGTCAAGAAGTAAGAACATCATGTACTGGCTTGAAAAAAGATATTTTCAGAGCTCGTCCCTGCAACCACGACTTAACACAGTGCTTTACACAGATGCACTTTAAAAACTCTCCAGGTATCACTTTTTAACAACCAGTTTGGCAACGTGGAACAGAATGAGAACGTGCCATTGATAAGCAGGTGGGAAGCTGGCAGGAGGGGGCGGGGTTGATGTGAAGGGAAAGGGAAACTGAGTCTTCCCTTGGCAGTGGCAGAGAGCCCTGTTTCATGCGGCTCCGCACCGGAGCAGGTCCTCGCTGTGAAAACCTGGGAGCACTATTTAGAGGGCAGAATTCTGTTCCTCTTATCCGTCTCACTCAGGCAGGGAGGTGTCATTCTATTTTCACTTTTCTCATTCCTTTAACAAAAATCTTTAAAAAAAAAAAACAGGTATTTTAGGACCAAGCATCAGTTTTCTAGAAAGGGCAACTTGAGAAATTGTTAGAAATAGACCCTCTAAAAGTGCATTTAGGGGTCAGAAGACAGCGGAAGTCCCTTTAGCTGGAGCCCCAGCAAATACACTTGTAGGTGTTATGGCAACAAATGCAATGTTACAGTTGCAGAGAACATATATGTCAATGTTGGCCGCTTCCTCCATCTTTGTGCAGGCGTGACCTCAATACCCACGTGTGAGGGGTTGTCATAGAAACGGTAGATCACCCTCTGGACCTGTGAGACAAGATGGCCCCGGGCATCTGAGCCACCACCAGCAGCTGCGTGGGTGAGCTCGGGGAGAGGCTGAAGCCGGGTGGGGACAGTACTGCCCATGGTCCCCCCGGGACGCGTTCTTCCTGGGCCCCTGGGGGACGTGCGGGCGCCGGGGTGACCAGGAGGGAGCCCTGACTCCCGCCGCAGGGCTCAGGGGAGCCTTCCTCAAGGACGTGCACGGGCTTTCAGCCGGGCGCGGAGGGGAAGACGGGGCTCTGCGGGGCGACGGTCCAGACAGAGGGACCCGCGTTCAGAATTCTGTGTAACTACGGCGGAGTGCGTGCCGGGGGCAGACGTGGAAGACGCATCTGGAGAGGCAGGTGTGCGGCCCAGCATCCACAAACGGCTTCCGTACACGAGCCGGGCAGATGTTTGGTAACTGATGAGCTTCTTGGTGGAGATAATACTTTTTTTAAAATGTGGGCTGCAGCTTTTTTCAGGGGTTACTAAAACAGATTTTTAAGATTCTGATGATGAATGTTTCTAAATATTTTAATGGTTCCTTTTATTTCTTGACTTGCGTATGGTAGCATAGCAAATTCTTCGAAATTAACATCCACAGAAAATTTGGGGATTTTTAGGATACTACATTTGGGGAGGTTTCTGTTTGTTTTGTAATCAAATTACATTTTATTTTTAAATCCAGATGGTGTGGGGGGACAGGTTGTTAAAAGAATCACGAGTTACTTATGAAAGGAGGAGCTCTAGGCTCTGTCATTGCTGGGAGGCTTGGGCTCCTCCTGCTACACCCTGGGTCAGCCATGTGCCCCTTCCCTGGCTGTAAAGTCAGAGTGATGCCACATGTAGCCTCTAAAGCCACCCATGTGTCTCTCGATGACAGTCATTCCGGGCACCTGGCAAATACCAGATTGCATGTCAGGAAGTTAATGGGACTGGACACCAGGTAAATGGATGCAAAAAGAAATGGGTCTGCCCTGGGCTGAGCCCTCCTGGGAGCCTGGTCAGGGTGAGCTGCACCTTGGGTGAGCTTCAGGCTGGGAGCTATATGATTTGGGGGCAATCGGGAGCCCATCACATTCACTCTGGTCCTTGGGGCCCCATTTGGAACCTCAAACTTTTGCTGCAGATGAACAAGTGCGCTCTGACAGGCAGGCAGACAGGTGTAGGGGTCCCATCTCGGGCACCCAGGAGAGAATCACTGACAGTGCCCAGCAGCAGGCAGGGCTGGGTCTCTCCGCTCTCCCAGAGCTCATCAGGTAGCCCCCCCGCCCGGACCCACCCAGCAGGCCTACATGCTCGCCAGGGAGCCCTAGCCTCTAAAGCGCTGTGCTCTTTTTCTCAAATTATACTTATTGACCATGATGTTCTGTCCTGTTTATTAGTTAACATTTTCAAAATGCTTTGACGATGAAAAGAGCTGCTTAGCAGCTAAGTTTCTATGGTTATTTCTGCTGTTATTAATATAACACCACAGAGACAATGCTACACAGCCCTGTGGATGATGGTCAGCTTCAAACAAAGAACAAAGTCCTGCCCCAGCAGAGTTGGAAGATTCCAGCACAAGAGCAAAAACAAATGAAACAAAACACCAGCAAAATGGAGCCCAGATGAATTAGACTGTTCTGAGCACAGTGACTAGAAATCAATGGGCCCTTGGGGAATGACTGAGCTCCAGGCAGTCCAGGAGCTGGGCTGAGGGGCATTTATCCCCTGGACACATACGGCATGAAAAGCATCTGAAATGAGACCCCCAGTGTTGCTCTTGGGGCCGCACCTCATGGACCCCATGAGGGGCTTCACACACCCAGGGGTCCTCATTCTCACAGCTTCCCTGTGTCACTCCCATTCTTTTGGCTGGGACAGCTGAGCTGAGGTGGGCCTGAACCCAAGCTCCCCTTGCCTGGCCACATCTGTCCCTGACAGAATGATCTTGCTATTATCCCAGTATAACATGGTAGAGAAATTCTCCTGCAGCTAGTGAACAAATTTCCCTCAGGGAGGCTCCCACCTTTGTTGGGAAAAACTAATTAACAAATCTCCACTTGGAGCAGAAGCAAAGTTCCCAGGAGTCTGAGGGCTGGAATCTGCCCTGTGCTGGTGAGAGCTGCGGGGGAGGGGAAAGAGGCATGAGGCAGGCAGGGAGGGAGAGGGCTGGAGCCTGTGCAAAGCACAGTGGGAAGGTTTAACAGCCCCTGAAGTTGCCATGCTGGTGAAGGGCTTCGTGCAAATGGATCTTCAGCGGAAACCAACAAAGGAGGTGAACTTGGTGTACAGGTGATGGAAAGGACCCGAAACAGCGTGCGGACTCAGATGGCAGTGTGATAAAGCCAGCTCAGGGCACAGCTCCAGATTCTCACAGGCATAGTCTTGAGGGTTCAAGACACGTTTATTTAAATCCTGCCTGACAGAGAGGCCTCATCGGGAAACACCAGAGTCTGAGCTCCAAGAGATCAGGGACCACTTCTATGGAGGCCGATTTGCCAAGAAGCCAACAAAGCTTACGGTTCAGGGCCCCTCAGTCACCCAGGCCCCTCCTGAGGCAGTAGGAAAACCATAGCAACTTGGTACTTGGGAGTCTGTGTTCTTTTAAAGAGGGCCCCCCCAAACTGCATGAGCTTCAGGTCACATCAGCCGAGACCCCTACTCAACTGCCTTGTTTACCACTGTATCCTCAGAACCTACTAGCACACAGTAGGTGACTTAAGCTGCACACTAGGAGCTTTGATGGGTGGAAGGAAAGAAATATGAATGGATAGGCAGTTGGACAGAAGAAGGAAACATGGATGGATAGTTGAATGGAAAAAGGATGGATGGATGGATGGATGGATGGAAGGAAGAGAGGAAAACATGAATAAATGGAGAGTTGGATGAAGAAAGGGAAAGAGGTAGGGTGGGAGGGAAGAAAAGAGGGACAGATGGGGCGTGGATGCACAGAGTTACATGGGTAGAGGAATGGATGAAAGGGGGAAGGGGTGTAGGTGAAACAGTGATGGCCAATTAGAACTGAAGAGAAATTGATAGCTCTTGACTAAAGGGGAGCAGTTCCATTTTAATTTAATTTGTACAATGCCAAAAAATATCTGGAAAGGGCCTCAAAAGTGTAGCTCAAATTCCTCCAACTTTATGTGTGAGAATACTGAAATCTTCACATAATAGGGAATTTCAAAAGAAGAGGCACCTACGAAGAGAGAAGCGCTAGCTTACAGAGGCCTCCATGGCCACAGACAATGTCAACTGATATACAAAGCAGGGAAAATGAACTACAAGTTCTGTTTACATTCCTAGTTTCAAGGTTAACTGTTTATTTTTTAAGTTTCCCTCTTGATGAGCTCATTAGCCACCTTAGTGAATTTAGAAGTGCTTGACTTTCAAGAAAAATGTTCCCTTTCTAGCCTACCATGGCACAGCAGGGCTTCAGAGCAGCAGAGAGGTCCCGGTGCTGGCATTGCACATGGAGCTGTAACCCAGAGCAGAGGGTTCCTCCTCACAGCCCCAGGAAGAGAACCCAAACAGGGAGCCAGGGGGCTTGAATATTCTTGAATATTCTTCTCTGATTGTTTTGCCAATTGCCCTTTGATCTTGAGAGTATGCAGGTCCCTAGGAGTGGAAAGTCCCCTATTTGCTAAGAGTTGGTGTTTAATGAAGGGTTAATGATGATCAGCCATCTTCGTTAACCTTCAAAGCTCCACCTGGGAAAATGGTGCTCTAATGGGTTAAATTGTGTGTGTGTGTGTGTGTGTGTGTGTGTGTGTGTGTGTGTGTGTGTGTGTGTCCCAATGACAAAGTTACGTCCGCCAGAACCTCAGAATGTGACCGTATTTGGACTAAGGGTTTTTGCAGATGTAATTAACATAAGGAACTCAAGATGAGAGCAGCCTGGATTAGGGTGGCCCTGCATCCAGGGATGGGTATCTTTATGAGAGACAGAAAAGGAGACACAGAGACACAGGGAGAGGGCCACGTCACCGGAGGCAGAGACCGGAGGGACGCCAGGAGCCACCCGAAGGTGCAAGAGGCAAGGGAGGATCCTCCCCTTCAGAAGGGGTGCAGCCCTGCCCACACCTCGATCTGGGACTTCTGGGCTCCGGAACTGTGAAAGAATAAAGTTCCATTGTTTGACGCCAGCCAGTTCGTGATAACTGATTATAGCAGCTACAGGAAACTCATAGATATTTCTCTCAGTCGGCCCAAATAAAAACCCTCTTCCCTCTTCCCCTAATTCCTCCCGTAGTGGTGAAATACCTGTCTGAAAGGAATGGAAATTATGCAAGTAAAATGATAATTGTGATTAAATTATTTCTTCCTCCAGGAAAAAGAATCCCATCTAGGCAGATGTGAACCTTTGGAAAAGGCGGCTCCATCCCTGTCTTTGCTGGATGCCTCTATGTGCCCTAGGTCCCATTTTCATATCCATGTAATCAGGCTGATAGTGATTTGAAATGTACCTTCTTCTTGTACCTAATAGGACAGGTATTCTTATGGTGTAGGCACACACCACACCGTGACTTCTGTACAGTAACTGCTCAGTGATTCTTTGTGCTACCAGGTGTGGTTCAAGTGATACTCACTTCAGAGATGGTACCTGCCATGCCTGCTTATTCTCCAGGAGACTAGAGAATCCATAATTTTGATTTAAAGCCTAGGGAATATATTTATTCCTTTGGAGAAAACAATCTTATTTTATCAGAACCACGATTTCTGAGTTAGAAATTAAATATTTGATTTGGCAAAAAAGTGAAAAGAAATTGGGGGATAATTCCTAAGCCACTGTGCATTGAGTCCATTTTGCAACAACATGCTCAAAAGCACCTGTTAGAAGATGAGGCGAGCAAGAACCGAGGAAGAATCCTAGCTGCTACTGGCTGAGTGCGGACCTTGCAAAGGGCAAAGCCAGATGCTCTACCTAGTAAGTAGCTTACAACCTGGGGTGACTTTGTCCCCCAGGGGCTATTTGGCAATGTCTAAGGGGTATTTCCAGATGTCCCAACTGCAGGGGTGAAGGTCAGGGAGAGTACCGGTGGGTAAAAGCCAGGGATGCTGCTAAACACCCTACAGTATATAGGACAGCCCCCCCACCATAAAGAATTCCCCAGCCCAGAAGGCCGATTGTTCAGAGGTAACAGCCTAGCCTACCTGCCATCGTGTAGCCCCCGGGCACAGATCCATCAATAATGCCCAGCAGACCCAGCCAACAGAGGAGGAGGCTGAGCTTTAGGGCTCAGTAATGTGCCTGCATCCATGGCAAGTATGGAAATCCTTAGTTTACTCTGTAAGGATCGATACCGAGAGAGTAATCATTCCCCATTCATAGGAACCTGGAAATGGAATTAAGAAAGAAAGACGTCCGGTGTTCGACAGCCTGGTAAAGTGATATTTGTGGCTGTGAGTGTTTCTGGGTGGTGACCGCAGCTAGAGCACAAGACCAAGGGAGCACGTTCTTGTGACCTGCCAGCCCATGTTCGCCTCTTGGCTTTTCTCCTCTGCTTTATCATCCATAACTGGATAACTTTTCTCCAATTTTCTCCTTGGAACAGTGAAGATAAGGTTTCTGTTTAATCATCCTCCTCTAAGCACTTGCAATCAGACAGGATATTGCCGCTTTTAAAATAAGACAATGACATTTAATGACTTTCATTTCTTCCTATACAAAAGATTAATTTATATGCTGGAGCCATCGTTTCATTGGAAAACTCAGCCTATTCTTTGCGAAATGCTGCAATATGATTAACAACTCAATCCCACCCTTATATTGGTAATTGTGTGGCTTTCTCTATGTGTATTTACCCTCACAGTCTCCCTTAGCCTTTGCTTTAGCATGAGGATAAAGTTAGCAAAGGGTAATTTGGAGGAGTGGTACCCTGGAATCAACCTTCTCCGCCTCCAGATCTCTCTGACGTATTAGCGAGACAGGACAGTCACGCCGAGGGAATGCAGTATAGGGGACCTTGCTTGAAATGCCTGCTCTGCCGACAGATCAAGGCCTCGGTGATCTGACCTTCACACACCCACCTCTGGGGCATCCTTCCACACACCCTCAGCCCTGGCCACACCAGGCAGCTTCTTTTCCCCAAAATATCCAATGGATCCTCACATTTCCTCATCACTTTTCAAGACTTTCCCTTCTGCCTGAATGCCTTCTCTCAGCCTCTCCCGTCAAAATCCTATTCACCCTTCAAAGTTCATCCCAAATGTCTTGCCATGAAGTGTCCAGTGGCTCCCCTGTAGCACCCACTCCCTCCTTTCTGGGCTCACACGGTCCTTGCTATTAAGGCCTCTGATGATGGTGCAAAAGCCACCCCTCAGTGATTGTTCTTGGTGGCCAAGCGCTCTGTCGTTACAACAGCCCTGAGGTGCTGAATCATCCAGATCGTGTTCCAGCTGAGGAAGGCAAGATTTAAAGACTGTCAGTGTTGAGTTCAAGTTCACGCAGTTATAAAGAGGGCTTCATGAGCTGTGAGTCAAACTCTGAAACTTTTTCCCCTTATAAAGCCCAGTACTGAGAGAGAAGGGTCTGAAAGGTCCCCAACCCAAAGGGGTCACCATGGCTGCCTCCAGGTGCTTCCCTGGGCAGTGTGGGACCCGTCCCCTGGCTCACTGCAAACATGGACCTCTTTCCACCCCACCCCCGCCCTGAACCTGTTTCCATTTAGAAATCACTCTATTAAACATGCAAATGGAAACCTTCTAAAATGGTGCCGTGAATCAATATTAATAAAATGCGTTTATCTCTCACCTACAAGCAGATTTTGCCCTCCAAAAAAAATCCCACCCCTTGATGTCTCAAATAAAGGGAAAGGGGTCAGCTGATCCTCAGGCCCTGTTCTGGCTCAGCAGCTTGCTTCTAATTCTTCCTGATGTTAATAGTGTGACCTGTTTCCTAAGAGAAAAGATGCCCTTTTGGGGTAGAGTCCTAGCAGTTGCTATTTTCCCTAGTGCTCATGGATGACCTGATCCGTTCTGACAAGCTCCTGGTGCCCCCGAAGCTATACATCACAGAACCTAGGAATCCTTGCCGCAAAAGCTTGACTAGCTGCTGTCGGAAAAAAGAAATCACAGTTGTAACAGTCTTTCCTGAAAAGAGAGACTGACTCATCTCTGACACGGAAAGTCCTCAGCCACCTCTCTCTGCACATTCCCTGATATGATACAACTCTGTGACTGCAGATAGAAGAGTGGGCCACCTTTCTGCCCAATGCCCACCACCCATCCACTTTCTGCTTGCCACCCACTGCTTTAACTCCACCTTATTAACCTGGTGCCACCCACTATAAAATATGTCCTCCACCAGATTGCCTGTGGTCCAGAAAATCATAGCGGGAAAAGGTGCCTTAGAGAGCATCTCTTGAGTTACTCTTACTTGTTTTGGAGTACCTCTTCAGGTGCTTTAAACAATTTGGTGAAAAGCTCTGGCCGTCCCCCCAGAAAAATGCACATACACACAGGCTTACAGTTTCAGGCAGTCTTTAAACCTACAAAGCCCATCCCCAGAGACCCATGCCTGAGAGCCCATGGTCCAGTCCGAGAGAAGCCCAGAAAACCGTTACAGCTGGTCGGGATCCTGCAGCCAAGAGCCGAGGAGGGCAAAAATTCAGACCGTGGGTCTCTTGGGCAGACCTAGTAAAGCTCCTTGTGCTGCCCCCACCCTCACAGCTCCCACACTGGATCAGGTACCCCTTTCCGATGATCATACATGGGGTCATTGACTAAGCTTTTCAAAGTAAACTTTTTAATGAAGAGTAACACACATACCAAAAGTATGCAGCTCAATAAATGTTTACAAAGCAAACACAGCACCCAAATCAACACGCAGCCCACTCTGAGCACCTCACGGTGTTCCTTAAGGCCCTGACAGTCATCCCCGCCCAAGAAGTTAGACATTATCCTGACGGCCACCACCCCAAGTTAGTTTTGCTTGTTTCTGAACTTTATGGAATCAAATAATACGTTCCCTTTTGCATCTGGATTCTTTCACTCAAAATCATGTTTGGAAGATTCATCCATATTGTTGGATGTAACTGTAATTAGTTCTTTTTTATCATGTAGAGTGTTCTATGCAATGAATATGCCACAACTTGATTTTCTATTGTTGGTATACATTTGAGTAATTTCCAGTTTGGGATTATTACAAATAGTGCTGTTATAAACTTTCTCATGCGTCACTTTTGATGAATAAACGTACTTTACTATTTTGAGCATATACCTAGGTGTTGACGAGCTGGGTCACAGGGTATGCATATGGTGTAATTTCATAGTTAATGCCAAAACATTTTCCAAAGTGGATTGTCCCAATTTACATTCCCACCAAGAGTAAATGAGAGTTCCAATTGTTTCACACCCTCATGGTGGTGTCGATCTTTTCAATTTTAACCATTTAAATGGGTATTTAAATGGGCTGTAATATGCATTTCATCTGTGATTAATTGGGTTGACTACCTTTTCAGATATTTATTGGTCATTTGGATATTTATTGCTCTTTTGTAAAATATTCAAGTTTTTTCTCTATTGGATATTTTTCTATTGGATTGTTAGTCTTTTTTTTTGGTGGGATTTTTTTTATGTATTCTGATATGAGTCCTTAGTCAAATATATGTATTGCTAATGTCTTCTACTGTGCCTTTTATCCCTTATTAGTGTCTTCTAGTGAACAAAAATTCTTAATTTTAATGTAGTCCAATTTATTAATCCTGTTCTTTATAATTGGTGTTTTTGGTGTCCAGTTTTGGAAATCTTTCCCTAGCCCCCAAATCATGAAGATATTATCTACATTTTCTTCTAGTTTTACCAATCTACTTTTCACCATTTAGATCTATGATCCACTGGAATTATTTTAGTGTATAGTATGAGATTGGAGTCAGGTTTCATTTTTTTTTCCATATAGATATCCAGTTGATTCAGTACTTCTTGTGAGAAGGCTGTTCTTTCCCTAGTGCACTGCAGTGCCACTTACCTTTGATATTAATTAGCCAATCTTCTATGCATGGGTCTATTTCTGAACTCTGTTCTCTTTCATTGGACTACTGTTTATCCTTGAGCCAATGTCATGCTGTCTTAATTACCAAGGCTATATAATAATTCCTGTTATCTAAAGTGTAAGTTTTCCAACTTGTTCTTCTTTAAGACTGTCTTAGCTGTTTTGGGCTCTTTGTATTTCCATGTAAATATAAGAACCAGACTCAATTTCCACAAAAATTATCCTAGAATTTGGATTCAGATTGTATTGAATCTGTAATCTGAGGGAGATTTGATATTTTTACAGTATTGAGTTTTTGAATCCATGAACATGGTATATATCCTCATTTTTGGGTTGGTATATATATCCCCATTTTTAGGTCATCTTTAATTTCCTTCAATAATATGTTCTACTTTTCATTGTTGAAGAGTTACATATATATCATTAGATAAATTCCTAGATGTTCAGTGTGTAGGTTTTTGTTGCATGGGGGCTTTTTGATGTGGGGGAGAGGAAGTTGGTACTACCAGAAGTGATTTCTTACTCTTCTTTTCTTCTGTGATTTTTTGTTGTTGTTGCTGCTATAAAGAAATACCACTTATGTTTATATATAGATCATAGGTCAGACCTTGCTAAATTGATAAATTCTAATAATTTACACATTATTTCCTACATGCACAATCATTTTATCTAAGATAAGAATAGTTTTATATCTTTTTGTTTTGTTTTGCCTTTTTCCCTTTTTCTTGCTTTATTACACGAGCCAGGATCACCAGTAAAATGTGGAAGCTGTAATAATGGCCATTCTTGTCTCATATGCTGTTTTAGTGAGAAAACTTTTGATAATTCACCATTAAACATGATGTTTTATTATAGGATTTTTAACCGATGTAAGAGGTTCCCTTTATTCCTACTCTTAGTTTTTACCTTTTACAAAACGCTTTTGTTGCATTTAGGTTTTCTCCTTTATTCTGTTAATGTGGTGATTACAGTAATTAATTTTTAATGTAGTGTTGATGCTGCATTCCTGAATAAAACCAACATGTCTTTTATACGTAATTGTAATCGACTTAGAATATTTTGTTTAAAATTTTTGTTATGTTCAAGAGGGAAATTAACCCATAATTTTCCTTTCTTGTAATGTCCTTATCAAGTGTTTGTAAGGTTATGTCAGCCCCATAAAGCAAGTTGAGGAGGGATTCTTTTCCTAAGTTTTGATACAACTTGTTGGCTATTTCCTCCTTGAATGTTTGTAAGAATTCACCGATGAAGGCATCTGAATCTGGATCTTTCCTTGTGGGAAAAATTCAACTACAGAATAAATTTCTCCAATAGACAGAGGACTATCGAGATTATCTATTTCTTTTTGACTCATTTGTGTAAGTGTTGTTTTTCTAACATGTTGTCTGTTTTGCCTAATTTTCATATATATTGGAATGAAGTTGTTGATAATAATATCTTTTAACATCTGTAGGATCTCTAGGAATTTTTTTTTCAATCCATATTTTGGTACTTCATGTTCTTTCTCAGTCTTCCTAGGGGGTTATCAACTTTATTGAACTTTTCAAAGAATGAACATATGGCTTTATTAACTTATTCTACTTTATGTTTGTTTACTGTCTTATTAATTCCTGCTCTTACATTCCTTATTTCTTCCTTTCTGCTTTTTTAGCTTTCATTAGTTGTTCCTTTTGTAACTTCTTGAGATGCATATTTAGATCATTGACTTTCAACCTTTCTTTTTTCTTATTTATTTTAACCTTGTAATTCCTCCCTAAACAGACTTCTGGCTGCATCCTACAAGTTTTAATATGTACTATTTTCATTTCATTTAGCTCAAAATGCTTCATAATTTCTATTGTGATTACCTATGTCTTACCTATGGGTTACGCAGAGGTGAATTACTTAATGTCTAAACATTTCTAGTTAACTTTTGAAAATTAGTTGATAGATTAATTCCACTATGGTCTAGTTTAATTCAGATCACACTCTAAAGACTTTGAAATATTGATATTTACTTTGTAGCCCATTACATGGCCAACACTGGTATATGTCCCATGTACTCTTAAAAAGAAGGTTTAATCTGTCATTGTTGGTTTCTGTGTCCCACATAGGTCAACTGCATCAAGTTTATTAAGTGTATGTTGTTCTTTTTCCTTAGCAAAGTTTTGTCCTGAATGTTCTGTATTTGTCTTTCCTTTTTATCATCTGAATTAATCAAGTATTTTGTGTTATTCTGAATTTATATTAACTTATAAATTATGCATTCTTTTATTATCCTTTTTTAGTATCCTTTAAGTTGTCACTGGATTATAATATGCTTCCTTGACTTATCTGAGTCTAATTTAAATGAGTACTCTTGTCACTTCCTACACACGAGGAACACAGAATCCTTTAATTCCATTTCCACCACTTTCTCCTGCCTATTGTGTTTTTATTAGCATGCATTTTAATTCCACATATATCTTAAACCCTGCAAGACAATATTATTATTATCGTGCAGTTACTATTCCTTTACACTTACCTACATATTTATCCTTTCCCTACTCTTCATTCCTTCCTGTATTTCTATATTTCCAGCTGGAATTACTTTCTTGTAACATAAGAGAATTCCTTTAGCATTTATTTTAGTGCTAGTGTCTTGACAACTAACTTTCTACTTTTATTTGACTAGAAAATGTCTTTATTTCACTGTTGCCTTTAAAAGATATTTTTTTCTGTGTGTGGAATTCTAGGATAACAGTTTATTTTCTTAGAGCATTTTAAAATTGTCATTCCATTGTTTTCTGGCTTCTATCATTCCTGTTGAGAATTCACCTCTAAGTCTCATCTCTGCTCCTTGGAAGGTAGTATCACCTTGCTAGCTGCTTTTAATACGTTTCTTTGTCTTTAGTTTTCTTATGTAACTAAGATAGTTTTCCTTGTATTCATCCTATTTGGGCTTTGTACATCTTCTTGAATTTGTAGTCCAGTGGATTTTATCAGTTTTGGAAATCTCTTCAAATGTTATTTCTTCAAGAATTTCTTCAAATGTTATTTCTGATCACTCTTCCTCTCTTCCCATTCAATTGCACATAATTTAACCCTATTTATCATCATTTCCCCTCTGTCTCATGTTCTCTTTTATAATTTCCATCCTTTGGCTATTTAAGCTCTGATCTGAATATTTTATGCTGACCCATCTCCCAGTTTCTGTTTTAGCTCTGCAAAACCTATTAAACCTGCTCCTGGTTACATCACCCTCAGCTTAACCAGAACCTTATCAGTTGTTTGGGTAGCTCTGGGAGCATTTGTATATTTCAGAAGAGAATAGAATTTTTTTTTAAATAGTACAACACCATTAAGAAATCTGACCTGTGAAGAAAATGACCAAGAAGAGAATGTAATGAATAGTGAGATTTTTGTCAGTGAAGCCTATGATGAGCAGGAATTTTTAACCTGTTCACAAACTGACCTGATAAAAAAGGAGCTGAAACATCTCAATAAAAATTGTTTATACAAAAGAAAAACCCTATTAAATTCTTAACTTAAATTTTTGGCTTTTTCAGGTCTAGAATTTTCATTAGATTCTTTTTATGAATTTTGGTTTTCTGAAGAAATTCTCATATTTTTCTTTAACATATCAATTACAGTTATTTAAAAATACATCTCTGAAAGTGTAATATGTGGTCCACCTATGGGTCTATTTCTATCATTTGTTTTCTTTTCTTGATCCTGTTTCTTACTATGTCTATTAATTTTTTATTGAGAGAAAGATAGTGTATAAAGTGGAGAAGTTCTGGGTGATGGTATCTTCTTCCAGAGAAGACTCAACTCTGTTATCTGGCAAACAGCTAGAATGTAGACATTTACCTCCAATCCAATAAGGGATATTGCTGATCTGAGGCTGGATTACAGTCTTTGTAAAGCTCTAGTTTGTCCCATCTAAGGGTGTATCCCTCTAGGTGTCCAATTCAGAGCCTGGAGTATTTACTAGGGGCCCTCCTGAATACACCCATCATAAAACTGCTAATAACTTGCTATTTTTTTTCAGCCACTTTTTTCCTGGGATTCTTAGCATCTGGCCCTGTGCAACCATGACTTGGTAAATGCCTAAAGGCAAAAACCATCAAGCATCAGGCACACTTCTTTTCACTTATCTTTGTGATCTTGAATCCTTACATTCTGACTGCTAAGCAATCCCAAACTCCAATTTTTGCTTCACCAGCCCTGCAAGATTGTCAGAATTTCCACTGGCATCTCTATCTCATAGCAACTGCCTTTTACCAAGCTTCTCAAGCCTCTTGTCACAACCAAATATCAATAAAGCATCCAAAGTAAAAGTGACATATAGAGTACTAATCTGCCCTCAACAATCTCTCCACTCCAAAAGCTTTGCCCCTCAAATCCTACCTATGTTGGAAGCTTTATGAGACCTTCAAACAGAGGTTTTTAGGGCTTTTGCTTTTTATTTACTTTTGTGTGGATTTTCTAGTTGTTCCCATGGGTCTGTTAGTCTGATAAAAGCTTCTCCATCAAAAACAGAAGGGAAAATCTCATTAAGATATTTTTCAGCCTGTACTTCAGAATCCAAACATCATCCCACCTCTTCTTTCCAGTTTTATCCCCTAGCTTCCCCCTAAATGTGAAAGAACTCTGTCTTCCTTCTCAGGGTGTGCTCCTGTGGTGTTCTTGCCCAGAAATGCCACCACTTGCCAATTCCACCTGTCAAATTCTTGGCCATGTTCCAAGACTCAACAGAAATGTCACTTCCTCTATGAATCCTGTCCTCATCCTGCCAGCAGAATATGATCTTTTGCTTCCATGACCATCTATCCTGCAACTGCCCTACACTGCCAGTTCCTTGATGGAAGGACGGGGGCTTACTCATCTGCCCTTACCCAGTGCTGAGCAGGGCAGTTAGCCCAATCGCAGAGGCCCACTGGCAACATTACACCATCTAGATCTCTGACATGAAGTTTGGTATCATTGTGGTCGTTCAAGCATCTTGTGTATAAGTCGAGGAAGCCCAAATCAAACTGGCTTAAGAAAAAAAATGTGTGTGTGTATGTGTACATAAACAAACATATAAGCAAAATACTATAACAATGTATATTTTATATAATTATATATATTATATATATATATATATATATATATATATATATATATATATATATATACACATGCTGAGAAGGCAGAAACCACAGCCTCCCTTTGAACTGAGAGCCCATAAGGAAATACATTGTCTAATTCAGTTCGTGAATTACAGCTGGGGACCCAGCTATTCTCTAATGAATGGAAAAGAAAAACCGATTTTTAGCTAACCTGCTACTCACTTTCTAGTGCCGATATTCCACAAATTCTACCCAATGACAACTCAACACTCTGTAATCTGCCCAACTGAGTAAAGTTCTGGAACCTTCTATGATGATTCCAGCCACAATGTTACTACAACCACTTCTTTTACAAACTCCAAATCCCTTTACCCTATCTCAAATGAATCACCTTCCACAAAGAATCTTGCCGTCTGACCTCCCCACGGAGGATTAGCTATGGTTTGGGGAAAGAATGCCAGTTTCCTACCCAGAGAGCTGAGGCTCCATGTCCCGCTGTCATTCTGTGTGTCTGCTTCTCGGGTAGGGGGCTGGTGCTAGCGCTCACCTTCAGCCCTTCTTGCCAAGAAGATGTTCTCCATGAACACTGCAAGTGAAGCAGATTAGTCTTAAAGCAATTTGCTTCTTTTGCCAAGGAAAATGCTATTTTTAAAAGGACTAAATGGTAATGTCCATGTGCATAACCTTTGACACAGTGTTCCCATATCTAAGAATTTATCTTAAGTAAATTATAGTAGACATGGACAAAGATGCATGTAGGAGGTTGTTCACTGAAGCATCATCCTTAATAGTTAAAAAAAAAAAGGAAAGAGCCTAAATGTTCAATAATGAAAAGGCTATAGAAACAGCGGTCTCAGCTGCGTGAGGAAATCTTGTACGGACATTAAAAATCACATGCTGACATATTCGCTGCCTTGGGGAAGTGGCCAAAGTAGAGTGGGAAAAAAGGCTGAAAAGTAGGAAGTACAGTTTGCTTTTTAAAAAATTAACCTTTATGTAAAATATACATTGAGCAGGTCTAAAGAGACACACACCAAATACAGCAGTGGTTGCTGCCGGGAAGCATGACTACAGCTGATTTTTGGTTTCTGTGTATGAAGAACCATCATTTCAGTCCCTTCTTGGGAGAGAAATTTCTACACCCAACCAAATAGCTAGTGCCTCGTCCATATCAACATCGGACCACAGACACATCTGTTTTGAAGAATTTGCTCTTGTTAACTGGGCTCCTAAGGACAATTGTATTTTTTAAAGCATTAATACTAGCCTTGAACATGGTTTTATTGGTAACTTTTTTTAATGCTATAATGTTGGGAAGGGACCAATTCCCCAAACTAGGAGCAGGCTTTTCAGGCCAAGAGTCCCAGCTTGGACTTAAAAGCCAGAAGCAGGCCTCCCATCAGACTGGTATGTGAGACCATTCGTCTTCAGCTGCTGGACTGGTGGGTGATTTCCCTCCCATTTTCCAAGCTCTGAAACGCTGCCCCATTGTCTCTACAATAATGCATTTCCACGTGATAAAAAATCTGACATAGACGAGGCTCCAAATGTCCCTCTGAAGCCCAAGGTCTTGGAGAGATGATACAAATCCAACAGAAGTCCGGCCAGAAACCTAGAGGAAGTGCAGAGGGGCTCAGAGTACCTAGACAGCTTCGTGCAGTAATTGACAGGTACTGAAAGGTGCCAGGTGGGAATTTTCTCCTCATTTAAATATGTGAATCTTGACTCTCCCTGGGTCCCTTTATTGTTTGTTTTTCCTGCTTCTTGTTACATCTTAAATTTGAGCATTATTTTAAGCAAAGTTGTTGTATGTTAATTTACTTTACCAAACACACACAGAGCAGTCTCAAGAGCTGACATGATAGATGGTAACTGTGCAGGCTATTGGCCCCAAAGGCAGTAATTTGTGCTTTGAAATTCCTTAATTATATATGTACACAATGATTCTAATAGCCCCCACAGAGGCACTGGGCCCGGCCAAAGTCCCTCAACACTGTCGCAGAAAGAGGCAAAAAACTTACGAGGAAGAGTTTTTAAATCAGTAGTGGGGATAAATGTATTTTTTTTAACCTGTAATGTAGTATACAAGACATTCTAATCACCACATCTATAATTACAAAGAAGAGTAAATCACTTAAATATGAAGTGTCCTTCATAATACAATAAAGAAGAATAATTAACGTTTAACTCAGAGCTGCCACCCGGATGTTGGATGACCTGGGCTGACCCTTGGGAAATGTAAGGGTAACAAAGGAAATCAACTTTCAGAACTGAGAGGGGGGTGCTGGTGGCTTCCATGGGAGTTCATGTCTTACTTTTTTTTTTTTTTACACAGCAAGACAAATAAATGAGCCATTAAAACAATCACACATAACAAGAGCACCTCTGTGTAAAAACTCGAACTTTAAAAATAAAAAAGCAATACTGTTTCACAATGTGTACTCTTGACAATAAGTAGCAGATATCTCTTCACAGTGCACAGAGCATTTTCAAACAGAGCTGTTGGTATGGCTCACCACAGCCCCATGAGCCCAGCTAGAACAGCATTGCCCATTTATAGAAGAGAAAACCAAGGCTCGGTGGGTGGACTGGCGTAGGGTCCCACAGTCAGAAGTGGTGGAGCCAGAAATACAGCCTCTGAGCTGTTCATTGCAATGTGCCTTCCGTGCAAAGGACAGGAAAGAAACCATGTGGGTGTCATCTGTGCCATGGGGCACTGGCCCAGGAGGCTCCAAAGCCTGGAACTCAGAAACACTGACTGGCCATCATGAGGATGGCCCAGTGAGAAAGGGCAAGGCCCCGCCCCTACTGGTGGCCCCAACTCTCCTCCAGGGAAGTGGCGGCAACTACCTGGGGACAGAGCCCAGACTTGCCATCATCCCCCAAAATACCTTGGGTGGCACACTTAACACTTCTGTAAACAACAGGTTCCCCTTCTTTGCAGGCAAGTAATTGTTGCCCTGCATAACTCACAGGATTTCTGTGATAATGAAAATTCATGCCTAGCATGTAGACCAGGAAGAGCTGATGGTTTCTTTAGAAGAAAAATGGGGGTAATGAATTAAGCATGTGGAGATGCTTCTGAATTGTGCAGGCTTCACACAGAAGAAGGGCTGTCATTATTTTTCCTTCAAGAAATAATATTGAGAGCACACCGGCAGCTTTGCACTGTGCTAGGTACTCTAGGGTGCAGAAGATGGGACGAGACACATTGTCCATCCTTGGGGAACAAAGTTTTACACACTTAAACAAAAACAAAAACACTTAAAAAAAAAACTGTCAACAGCAGCAGAAATCACAATGCAGAGCTCTTCCTTTGAGCTGCAAGAAAAGGTCATCACAAGGAGCTTTGGAGATGGGTTCTGGGACACCGAGGGCCTGAGGGCTTTCAGGAGGAGGTGGTGCCTCGGAGATCACCCAGCTCCTCATGATTCAAAGGTGGGCCAGTGACCAGCAGCGTCCACATTCCCCTGGGAGCTTGTCGGTGACGCAGACCCTCAGGCCCCGCCCTGGACCTGCTGAATCAGGGTCTGCAGTTTAACAAGATCCCTGGTGATTCATGTGCACATTACAGTTTGAGAAGCGCTGGGCTGGTAGACCCCAATTCTTGAATTCCAGACTGGCTGACCCCAGCCTGGCTGGGGAGCTTCTCTAGTAAAGTCCACCTGCGTCCCGCTGGCTAGAGGGGCCGGTGGGATGCAACACCCCTGCCACTTGTAGACTCTGTCCTGAGTTTGGACTCAGGACTCAGATTTGAAGACCCCATTCTTTGGCCACAGTGTCTTAACAGGTAGGCTTTTTCCTAGCAGCATTGCCAGGGGCCTGCCCAACTCTGGGCAGAAGCTCCTCCAGAAGCTCACTGCTCAGTTATTAAAGGGAACTTCCTGTGGTCCCCCAAAGTAAATTTTACAACAGCTACATATCCTGTGTTAAGGCAGATGACTACAAACATAACATTCAGATTTGGTGAGCATCAACTTAGCTATTTTCACATTAGGCCCAAAGTTAGGGAGACAGACAGGCAGACACAGAGAATCACGATTAAATGAGACAGAACGTCCACGGGAACCAGCACCATGGTAGGAAGCCTGAGCCATAACGGACAAATTGCTGGAGGCCTAAGGAGAACATGTCCAAGAGTTGAAGCTCCAGGAGGACCAGTTGGTCGCAGAGGGCCCTGTGCTTTTGTGAATTTTTATTTCCAAATCTGCCAGGGTCTCATGGTAAATATCAGAGAAAAATCCCTTCATGCTTCTAGTAGGGGAAGAGG
This sequence comes from Manis pentadactyla, assembly GCF_030020395.1. Lineage (NCBI taxonomy): Eukaryota > Metazoa > Chordata > Mammalia > Pholidota > Manidae > Manis > Manis pentadactyla. The sequence goes on along the minus strand of NC_080026.1, from coordinate 134,183,061 downwards.
AAAATGAAGTTTTTTGAAATATTCCAGAGCACTGTATTCTTCTTAGCAAAGCCTGCCCTCAGGAGAAACCAGTTAACCAGCACCTACCCTGCTGGCAGGGCTGGGGATGGGGGCAGTGGCAGGGGAGTGGTTTAGAGCCTATCTGACCTGCAAGAAGGGGAACACCCGACTCCAGTCCACTGCAGCCATCCTGTCCCACCGAAGGAGCGAGAAAAAACAAGCTGAGGGACAGCAAAGTTCAGTCCCGAAGCACAGGATCGCTACAAGTCACCCCCCCACCACTTCACCACCACTTCACTAAAGGCCTGTTCACAGCAATTCTTTTTACCCAGTATATCAAGTCCTAGTATCAGTGTTAAAATTATAAGGCATACTCTAAAAGACAAAAAAAACACCATTTGAAGAAACAGAGCATGCATCAGAACCAGATATGACAAGGACATTGGAATTACCAGACCAGGAATTTAAAACAACTATGATTAATATGCTAAGAGTGCCAATGGACAGAGCAGACAGCATGTAAGAATAGGTGGGCAGTGTAAGCAGAGAGATAGGTATCTAAAAAAAAAACAAAAATAAATGCTAGAGATCAAAACCACTGTCACAGAAATGAAGGGTACCTTTGATGGACTTATTAGTAGACTGGACATGGCTAAGGAGAGAATCCCTGAGCCTGACAATAGAAACTTCCAAAACAAATCAAAGAGAAAAAAGACTTTAAAAAAAGAACAGAATATCCAAGAACTGTGGGATGACTACAAAGGTATAACATATGCACAATGGGATTACCAAAAGGATAAAAAAGAGAAAAAGGAACAGAAGCAATATTTGAAGCAATAATCCCTGAGAATTTCCCTCAAATTAATACCAAACACCAAACCACAGATCTAGAAAGCTCAGAGAACACTGAGAAGAAAAAATGCCAAAAGACTACCTCTAGGCATATGATTTTCAAACTACAGAAAATCAAAGATAAAGAAAAAATTCTGAAAGAAACCAGGGGAAAGAAAAACTTTCCTGTAGAGAAGCGAAGATAAGAATTATACGCAACCATGAATCAAGAAGGGAGAGGACTGAAATATTTAAAGTGTTGAGAGAAAAAAACCCACCAATCTAGAACTCCGTACCCTGTGATATTATCCTTCAAACCTAAAAGAGAAATAAATACTCTCAAACAAACAATAACAGGGCATTTCTTGCCAGTACACCTGCCTTGCAAGAAATGTTAAAAGAAGTTCTTTAGAGACAAGGGAAATAAAGAAATGAAGAACATCAAAGAAGGAATAAGTGAGAGTAAAATAAAAATACATTTTTCATATTTTTCCAAATAACAGTTTGTTCAACATAATAACAATTATTTGATTATGTATGTTTATGTCATATATATATGCTTATATACAAGTGAAATGAATGACAGCAATGACACAAGGGAAAGGAGGGAGGAATTGGAATTATTTTGTTGTTATATGGTACTCACACTACCCATGAAGTGCTATAGTGTTATATAAAAGTGGGCTGGGATTAGCTGTAAACAGATACTGCAAACTCCAGCACAACTGCTAAGATGGTTTATAAAAGTATAACTGATATGCTAAAAAAGGAGGGATAATTTAATCATTTGAAATTAAAGCCACAAAAGGCAGGGAAAGAGTGCAAGACAAAAAACAGGAACAAAGAACAAGGGCAAAAAATAGAAAACAGTAACAAATATTATAGATAGTAATCCAACTATCAATAATCACTTTTAATGTCAACAGTCCAAATGCATCAATTAAAAGATAGCAGAGACAATCAGAAATGAAGACCCACTATATGTTGTTTACAAGAAACCCACCAAATATAAAGACACATATAGATTAAAAATAAATGAAAGGATAAAAATATACCATACTCACAAAAACCAAAAGAAATCACACAAAGTAATTTCAGACAGAGAAGACTTCAAAGCAAGAAAAGTTCTCAGGGATAAAGAGGACATTATATAATGATAAAGGAGTCAGTTATCCAAGAAGGCATAACACTCCTTAATGTATATGCTCCTGACAACAGGGCATCAAAATATGGGAGGCAAAAACTGATAGAACTACAAAGAGAAATAGATGAATACACTATTATAGTTAGAGACTGCAACACCTCTCTACAATACATGAACAGATCCAGCAGGCAGAAAATTAGTAAAGACATAATTGAACTCAACACCATCAATCAACTGGATATAATGGACATCTGTTGACTACTTCAGCCAGCAACAAAAAAAAAAAAACATTCTTCCCAAGCTTAGATAGATCATTCACCAAGACCACATTCTGGGCTATAAAACACACCTTAACAAACTTACATAAATAGAAATCCTACAGTATCTGCTCTCAGACCACAATGGAATAGAAATCAGTTATAGAAAGATACATGGAGATTAAACAACATACTTCTAAATACCACATGGGCCAATGAAGAAATTGCAAAAGAAATTAAAAATATTTTTAACTAGATAGAAGTCAAAACACACTGATTAAAAATTGTGGTATGAATCAAAAACAGTGCTTAGAGGGGAATTTGTAGCATTGAATGTATATACTTAAATAAGATCTAAAATCAATTAGCTAAGCTTTCACCTGAGGAAACTAGAAAAGGAAGAGCAAATTAAATCCAATGTAAGCAGAAAAAAAGAAATGATAAAAACTAAAGCATAAATCAGTGAAAATTGAAAACAAAAGCTGATTATTTGAAAAGATCAATATAATCAAGAAGCTTCTAGTCAGGCTAACTAAGAAGATAGAGGCCACAAATTATTAATATCAGAAATATGGGACATCATTACAGCTCCCATAGACAATTCCTTGAAAGACACAAGTTTCCAAAACTTACACAAGAAGAAATAAAATCTGAATAGACCTATGTTTTTTAAAGACATTGAGTCAATAATTAATAACCTTCAAAACCAAGAAGTACCAGGCCCAGATGGGTTCTCTGGTGAATTTTATCAAATATTTAAGGAAGAAATTATACCAACCCTCTACATTCTCTTTCAGAAGATAGAAGCAGAGGGAATACTTTGTAACTCATTTTATGAGGCCAGCATCATCCTAATTACAAAACAAAACAAAAAAATAACAAGAAAACTACTGACTGATATCTGTCATGAACACAGATACAAAAATCCTCAAAAAACATCAGCAAATTGTGTATATATATATATATATGAAATAAATATAAAATATATTAAAAGAATTATATATCACAACCAAGTAGAATTTATCCCAGATATACAATGCTGGTCCAACATTCAAAAATCAATTAATGCAATCCATCACATCAACAGGCTAAAGAAGGAAAATCATGTGATCATATTAATAGATGCAGAAAACACATTTGACAAAATCCAAAACCCAATCATGCTTAAAACTCTCAGTGAACTAGAAATAGAGGGACACTTCCTAAACTTGATAAAGAATATTTACAAGAAAATCTTCAGCTAACATTCATACACAATGGTGAGAAACTCATAGATTTTCCACTGAGCTTAGCAACAAGGCAAGGATGTCCTTTTTCACCACTCTTTTTCAATATCATACTGGAAATCCTGGCTAATGCAATAAGAAAAGAAAATGAAATGAAATAAAAGGTATACTTATTGGGAATAAAATTAAATTGTTTGCTAGTGACATAGTTATCTATGTAGAAAGTAAAAAAAAAAACAAAAAATGCAAAAAGCTCCTGGAACTAATCAATTATAGCAAAAGCTGGAGATACAGGTGAATAAAAAGTCAATTGATTTCCTATGTATCAGCAAGAACAAGAGGAATTTGAAATTATAACACAATGCTATGTACATTAGCACCCCAAAAAGTGAAATTCTTAGGTATATACCTAATAAAAAATGTGCAAGATTTGTATGAAGAAAACTATAAAACTCTCAGGAGTAAAATCAAAGAAGTAAATAAATGGAGAGCTAGTCCCTGTTTACAAATAGAGAGACTCAATATTATCAAGATCTTGGTTCTTCCCAACTTTATATATAGGTTCAATGCAATCCCAGTCAAATCTCAGCAAGTTATTTTGTGACAATCAAAAAACTGGTTCCAAAGTTTACGTAGAGAAGGAAAAACCCAGAATAATCAACACAGTCCTGAAGAAGAAAAACAAAGTCAGAGGACTGACACTACCCTAACTCTAGACTTACTATACAGCTACAATAATCAATACAGTGTGGTATTCATGGAAGAAGTGACAAGAAAAATCAATGGAACAGAATAGAGAAAGAAATAGACCCACATAAGTATAGTCTACTGATCTCTGATCAAGGAACAAAGGTAATAAATGCACTGGAGAAAAGATAATCTTAACAAATGGTGTTGGCACAACTGGACATCCACATGCAAAAAAAAAATGTCGACACAGATTTTTACACCTTCCACGAAAAAACTAACTCAAAATGGATCACAGACCTAAAGTACTATGCAGAACTATAAAACTCCAAGAAGATAACGAGAAAGTCTAGATGACTTGGGTTTGACAATGACTTCTCAGATGGGACATCAGAGGCACCATCTATGAAAGAAAGAATTGGTAAACTGGGCTTCATCAAAATGTAAGTTTCTCCCCTGTGAAAGACACTGTCAAAAGAATGAAAAGACAAGCCACAGACTAGGAGAAAATATTTGCAAAGACACATGTGATAAAGAACTGTTACCCAAAATATACAGAGAAACTCTTAAAACTAAACAATGAGAAAACAAACAACTCAATTAAAAAATGGGCCAAAAACCTTAACGGACACCTCACCAAAGAAGATAAACAGATAGCAAATGAGCATATGAAAAGATGCTCCACATCATATGTCACCATGGAAATGCAAATTAAAACAGCAATGAGATACCACCATACACCTGTTAGAATGGCCAAAATCCAAACACTGACAACACCAAATGCTGGTGAGGATATAGAGCAACAGGAACTTTCATTCATTGCTGATAGGAATGCAAAACTTTCCAGCCACTTTGAAAGACAGTTTGGTTGCTTAAGAAACTGAATATAATTTCACCATACTATCCAGCAATAGCTCCTCTTGATATTTCCCCAAAGGAGATGAAAACTTATATCCACACAAAAGCCTGCACGTGGATACTTACGGAAGCTTTATTCATAAAACAGGGACTATAAAGCATCCACTGGGATAATGCCTAATTGTGATCCACAACTAGCAGTTACTGTTAGCAGCAGCACCCTGTGCTAGCCCAGGAGGAACCGGCTGCTGACCAGCCCATATAGGGCCGCCACCTAAAGGGTCACATCTGTGCCCAAAACCTGGGGGAGGAGGGGCATGAACAAAGGGCTCCACGTGGAAGCCTGGATGGTCTGGCCAGGGACAGCTGAGTTCAGGAGCCAGAGAAGAGGGAGGGCCCGGGGCAAGGTGGGGCCACAGTGGGCACTGTGGGAGGCCCACCAGCTGCAGATCCCCTGTCTGTGACCTGCCTCTAGAGGCTGCCGCCGTGACCTCCTGCGCTGACCCCGAGGCCCTACCTTGCCCCATTCAGACAGCGCAGCCTCAAAGCCAGCCTCGGACGTGGTGCCGAGGGCCCGAGTCTGTAGGCCAACTCTGTCCTGAGCCCCCTTTGTTGTTCAGAAAGGTCAAGGCCAAGGCCAAGGTCATATTCAAGTCAGTGCATAAACCAAGATCCACCCTGGCTGGACTCCAGAGTGAATACTGATGACACAGCGCGCAGTGCAAGCTCCCCGGTGCATAGCAATGCCTCTGGGTGGTGAGGCACGAGCCTGTGCTGGCACACAGAGGGTCCCACCAAAGCCTGGCAGACCAAGGCAGGATGATCTGCTCCAGAATGCAAGGGCCCAGCAGACAAGCAGAAGGGGGCCCGCTGGCCTAGGAGGGTGTCCCCCAGGCCCCTCCCTTCTCACCCAAGCTTCAGGAACCGGGCTCCTGTTTGGGTTTTGGGCACCCAAACGCCAAGACCCAGTGGCCCATGAGGCAGAAGGTGCTGATCAAAATTGCCATCCCATCTCCTTCGTCTGATTGTGAATCTTCTCTGAGGAAAGGCTGAGGGAGCTGACGGGAACCGTCAATCATTTCTGCAGGAAGGGGAGAAGCCTCCCTTGGAAATTAAGGGACGGCTGTTGACAGGCCAGACCATCAGCACGCCAGCTGCCTAATGAAGCAATAAAGGCCTTTGTTCTCCCCACTTCTCGCTGCCCTGCTCTTACATGTACAATTATTACAAAAATCAAAGAGAGGAATGTTGCCTTGAGATATGATTTCCATATTGGTATGGATTTTATTATACAAGCTGTACAATACGCTCCATTATCATTTTGATTATACGCGCCTTTCATTTGCACTATTGGACCATTATCTGCAGTACATTCATTACATTATAAGAAACTGGAACTCTATCCTTCAGATGAATTGTAAAAAAGGATTTCTATTTTTGCAGATTGATATTTCAGGAGAGAACATTAAACAGCAAACATTATTTGTAAAGTTTGGGTTTTTTTTTTAACATAAACTCTTAAAAGAAGGAAATAACCCTGATATTTCTAACAGACAGAAGAGCCCCAGGCTAGATGCAATAAATGATTGCAATTTAGAATGTATGTACTATTAAGGAGTCGTGATTAAATTGTAAGTTCCTTGAGAGAAAGAAAGTCAAACAGATGAAGCTGGAGGTTCGGCCTAGTGGTTGGGGAGAGCAGATCTTGTACTTGGAGAACAGAAAGACTCAGTTTTAACCCTGGCCTCCAGATCCGGAGGCTGGATTCACAGAGAGCAAGGGAAGTTTCGGGGTGGAGCAGGGCGACGGTTATGCGTGCCACGGGATGGGATGCTTGGGGTGGCCAAGTTCATTCCTCCAGATAGAGACCCCCAGAGGAGGGGTCTTCTGGTTGTGACTTGGAAGGGCCAGTTGAGACCTTTTGGAGGGACTCACGACCCCCATAGGCCTCCCAAGTATCAGAGGCCAGGATCTCAGCCAGAGAGGCACCCACAGGAGCAGTGGGAAAGCAAAGGAAGAGCTGAAGAGAGAGCAGGGGGAGAGAGCAGACTGGTCCATGCTGGGCACTTGCTCTCTGTGCCGCTCCCAGCCTCCCATCACCAGGAGTGAAGCAGAGCTCGGCCTGCTGCTTCCTGCTGCTGGGACTCCACAGGCTGTGGTCCAGGCAGACCCAGGTGCAAAGTTGGCTCTGCCAAAGTCTAGGAGCTGTGTGTCCTTGAGAAAAATCCTTTACCTCTCTGACTCGATTTCCACATTGAAAAAACGTAGTTATATCTCATCTAAGTTGGTCACAAGTTCAAGGTGACCCAATAAGCTATGGGAGGGAAAACTCCTTGAGAAGGATAATGCTGTTTATATTATATTAATAATAATAACATAATAATTTACCCTCTATTACAAATACAATTACTTTTCCCAAGTCAACCTTTCTCCACTTAAGTGTCCCTCCATCATTCGGGGCCACCTCTGCGGTGGGGCCGTTTCTGATCTCCCAGCCAGAAGGGCCCGGTCCTCCTCTACCCCAACACGGGGCACCTTCTTTCTCTTGAACAACTTTTCCCTTCTGCCCTCACATTAGATCAGAATTTTCAGACTTCGGGTCACAGTCCATTAGTAATGGGTTGTGAAATCAATTTCAAGATTGCAACCAGCCATTTTTCTTTTTCAATAAAACAGTCAACAATAGAAAATATCAGAGTACATAATGCAAAGTAAAAGTGAATATTGTTTCATGACTTTCTGCTCCAGACCATACAGGAATGTGCTCTTGGTCACATGTAACCTGCATTTCTTCTGATGGATCACTGATGAAGCACTTGAAAGCCACTCCATCCGAGTCCGCGTCCCTGAGGGCAAAGCTTTATATCCAGCTCTGTGGCTCAGAGACCAGCCGCTAGCTCAGTGAGTCCAACACAAGTTTGTTGAATGAATCTTCATTATTATAGTTACTGTATTACTGCGTGATTTACAAGTTGGACCTGTTTGGGGCCAGGAAAAGTGTGCAATTACTGTCTCAGCTGATGGGAAGATCCAGGTCGTTATTATCTGTTCCTGCAGAAGCAATTAGAACTCTTTAGAAACAGTTCTTCCACGTGCAACAGGAATCACCCAAATACGCCCGCCTCATTAGCTGCAAGCCTGGGAGGATTAAATATCCTCCTCTTCCTTCCCTCCCTGCAGCCCACCTGGCTGTGCATGGGGCTGACTCAGTCTTTAGAAGATCCTTTTATACACTGTTATATTGATTTTTAAAACATTTTTAGTGGACACAATGAAAAGCTCGCCCAGGGAACCTCCTTCAACTTGGAGTTGAAAATCCATTTCTTAACCCCTTCCTGTCTAGGACCTACCTTGCCACAGAGTGACTCGGGGCTGCAGCGGAACCAGACTTTACTCATGTGCTTCTCTAACCCTTTTAGGATAAATCTATTGATTTTTGAATAAACATTTTCATCTTCCCATTCTCTCCAGCTTCCTAATTGCTCGATGGGGTGCCTCCTGGGTGTGTTGCATGTTGATCTTTACCTTATTAAAAAAAAATGGATGTTATTTTTAGAGTTCATAGCTCTTTATTTATGTGAACCTATGTCTCAAGTCCAAGTTCATCAATTACTTTAATTCCCACTAAATGTGGAGCTGGATTTCAAGTGGTGCTGGAAGGTCAATGCACCCTTTTAGCTTCAGTTTAAATCTCGATGAGGATCGGAGACAAGGGCTCCTAGCCTTTCTCTGCTTTCACCCTTCACCAGGCCAGGGCCCCAGCCAGCAAGGCTTCCTAAACCCTCGGGGAGGACAGGGCCTACTCGGGGCTGCCGGGGAGAAGGCAGCCCAAAGAACCCCTTTACCTGTGGGACTCCTTGTGCAGCTTCAGCCTCTGCCCTGCTGCTCAGGACAGGGGGCAGCCTGCAGAAAGCATCCGCAACCCTCTGGCCTTCGTGGGGTGCTCGGCCGGCATCGCACGGCACGTTCAGGGGTGCACAGCACCTGCCCATGACTAGCCCCCCTCACCACACCCGCCTGGGCTCCCCAGAGCCCACCTGACAACCTTCTCTGCACCTCCACCCACCAGGCTTGGTGACCCAGACACCTTAGCAGAGATGGGGAGGTCACAGCAGCATGAGGAGGTCAAAGCTGGAAGCCCCCAAATATCCAGGTAGTGAGTGCCCACCACGTGCCAGGCTGCAGTCCAGGTGAGGGGCACAGCTGCTGCCTGGAGGGGGAGACTGTTCTGGGAGCCCCGGGAGCAGCACCAGCACTGCAGTGCAGATAAACCCAGGGCGCCAGCATGGGGGCGGGGAGGCTTCTGGACATGGCAACCCTGGGCTGAGGGTTGAAGGAGAGAGCGGGACAGGTCGGGGCAGGGAGATCAAAGGCCTTTTAGATGCTGCCAGGGGCTAAGGACTCAGATAGGGAAGTGCCAAGACTGAGGAGTTGGGGTCCTGGGGGGGGGGGGCTCAGCAGAGATGGGGTTTCGGAGCTGGGCTTGTCCACACAGAGGAGGCCCCCAAGAGATGCACCCCAAGAGGCAGGAGGAGGACTTCAGGCAGAGGCTCGAGGGGCCCCAACTGTACAGGGCGGCCCCAGGAGGGGGGCCTGGGAGGGAGCAGGCAGGCAGCCAGGAGGAGGGACACGGAGGGGGCAGGCCTGACAAGGGCCAGACAGGCCAAGGGAGGGGAGGCCGGGGAGCACCCCCGGGTCCGGCCGTGAAGGGGCAGGCGCGACCTGGGCCGGAGCCGTGTACGGAGAGCAGACGCTGGACGGCGGGTGGGGGGCCGGGGAGGGCCCAGGAAGGAGGGCGCGCAGGTGGCCAGTGGAGACGCCCCCGGGAGCTTGTCTGGGGCAGCAGGGGGGTGGGCAGCACATGCTGGGCAGAAGGCCTCTTACCAGGAGGAAACGTGGCTGGGAGCGAGGAGCAGCCCGGAGAGAGAAGAGAGGGGAGTTCAGACACGGAGGGACACCCGGAGGACAGGAGGGCAGACGGGACGCGAATGCACATGGGCACTTCCCAGGCTGCGGCCCTCGGGCCCCGGAGGCGTCATCAGGGGCACAGCTGTGGGCCAAGAGGAGGCAGCACAGGGTCACAGAAGCCAAACAGGTTCTTTGGAGCACAACTGCTCAGGACCCAGCCCAGGCCATCTTGGGGCCAGTCACACTCAAAGGAAACGGGGATCTGACATCAGCGGGCAGCGAAGGGTGGGGAGGAAGGAAGGGTGTCGCTGGGAGACTGGGCGCTCTGTCTGTCACTAGGTCGTCAGCAGACTTTTTCTGTGAAGAACCAGAGAGTAGATACTTTAGGCTTTATGGACAGAGAGATAAAATCAAGGATGTCATATAGGGACATATATTACAAGAGAAGAACAAATATATCACAAATATTTTTATTGATGAATTCTTAGTATATTTTTGGTCACAAATATTTCTCAGCTCACACAAAAATGGGCAGCAGGCCCCTGGTCTGAAGTGTGGACAGTTCAAGATGTGAGTGAGTCCTGGCCCCCTGAGGGGGGAAGACGTGATGAAGTTGCGATCCAGCAGGTGGAGGTGGCCCGAGGAGGTGTCCAGGGAAGCGACACGCAAGCAGAGGTTCAAGGTCAATGAGGACAGTGTGTGGCCAAGGGGTGGCTAGGGAGACGGGACAGTTTGCATCCAGGGGCAGAATGACCCGGGGGGTACAGCTGGAAGGGACAGGCCCCACAGGGCGGGATGCGGGACCAGTAGTCCGAGGCACCCCCACCCTATCTGAGCAGGGAAGGGGCCTGCTCAGACAAACATCGGGAAAGATCTCGGGCTCCACAGGAGAGAAGGAGCTGAGGGGTTCAGGCTGGAGTGCAGGGAGACCACGGTGCCAGCCGGGTGAGGGGTGAGAGCCTCCACTGAGGCCAGCCCCAGGGCTGCAGCGGGGGCCTGGGCAGATGGCAGGGGGCAGCCACTGAAACTCATCAGAGAACTGGCCCAGAAAGACCTGGCCAGGGGTCTTCAGCAGAGGTGACCAGTAATCCCTCAGGAAAGGCGGACAGAGTGCAGAGGAATAGGGTCCAGTCACCCAGAGCCACCCTCAGAGAACGAAGGAAAGTGGAGTCACAGGAAGAGAAGTTGGCCAGAGGAAGCAGCCGCCAGCAGGACAGGGCGCCAGGCCCCCACACACAGGCCAGGCGTCCCCGTGCCCAGCACCAGGGGCAGCCGGGAGGGAGGTCAGAGCCGTCTCAGGGGAAGCTGAGGACGCAGAACCAGGACAGGAGGACAGACAACTCTTCCCAAAAACTTTCCTGTGAAAGGGAAGAAAGATTTGGGGCCAGCATCTAAGGACAGGTGCGGAAGCCGGTGAGAGGCCAGGAGAGAAAGGAGGTGAAGAGTGACTGTACTGATAGGAGCCCCTCCCCTGGTGCCCAGGGGCGCCGAATACCCCACAGCTCGCACGACTCAGGGTCGCTGTCAGGAAGCTAAAGAACCAAGTCCCATGAAAAGCCTTGTTTCTCCTAAGTACTGTGCCCACTCCTTGTATTTCTTTTTTGAAACTGAGTGAATTTGACATCTAAACAGCCCCTCTTTTTGCTTTGTCCCCCAGGAAGCTCAGAGCTTAATCTGCAGGCCAAATCTAATAAGTGTACGGGAGAATGGGACTTGCAGATCAGAATTATTTTCTCCCCTGGTCATATCAACTCCTCTGTCTATATCTTCTGCTGTCCCCAATTCTGTTTTTTATTTTTAAGCTTGTGTCTGTATTCCATTGTTTCCTTCTAGTAGGCTGCTTCGGATGTTTTGCGGAATGACGCCTTGTACCTATGAGTGACTGTTTCCAGCAGGATCCTTCCCCAGAAACCTTGGCCACCTTGGACCTCTCGGAGGGCACCCCAAGGGGCACTGGGGAGGGAGCTGTCTGTTCTCTGCTTGCGTCCCCATGACCCTCACAGCTCTCTGAGCAGAGCTGCTGCTCCTCAATTACTGCTTACACATTGCTGAGCCAAAGGAGAAAAAGCCAGTGTGATTTCTAACTAATCTTGAATAAGTCAGATATAGGGGTTTTTTTCCCCACCTCTGGGAAGATTGTCAAATGAAACAATGTGGCTTTGAGCTTCTGACAGATGCTAATGAATTGTTGTTTACATTTTTGATTTACTGCCTAAACAAAGATAAGACATGCTCTTGAAAACACATTGAATGCACAATCCAAACACATCCATTAAATCTGTCACAATAAACATGACAGCTTTCTTCTAACCTAACAACTGGCATGCCTCATTTGCATATTAATGAGAAAACCGGGATCAGCCTGCACAAATTACTTATATCTCATGAAGGGGCTGCTCCTGATGACAGCGAAGCACTTGGGGGTGTAAATACACCAAGTTAATACCTTTGCTGTTTTGATGCCTTTTCTACCTCTTTGCTTGGGCAGCCCTGGAGTCCTCGGTAAGTCACCTCTGCCCCCTGTGTGGGTCCAGGGATCCACAATGAGCGTCAGTGTGGGCTCAGAAAGAGCCGGTCCACATCTAAAACTGTCGGCACTCCAGGGATACTTACTGAGCATTTACTATGAGCCGGTCAGCACTTTCCAACTGAGGTGTTGCTTGATCATCAATTGCATCAGAATGAACCAGAAGGAAAATATTAGATGTTTATTGAGTACCAACTAGAACTTCCACGTGCATCAACACATGGAAACCTCACAGGAAGCCTTTGAACAAGGTTGACAAAAGCAAAGGTTACATACCCTCCCTCGCCTGTGGCAGACATGACTAATCAATTCCAGCATTCCTTCCAGCAGAGCCTGAAATCAAACTCACAGTCCTTCCCAAGACTCCAGGAGGCTCTTGCCATCCACAAGGATCCACAAAGCAATGAAACCCACCGGTATGGGCCTTAGGATAGGTGTGATTGTTGCCATTAGAGAAATGAGAGATCAGCTCAGAAAGGTAGGGGGCCTGCCCAAGCCACCAAGTTAGTAAGAGGAGAAGTCAAGATTCAAGCCTGGATCCTCCAGCACCTGGCCCCGTTCTCTCTTCACTGGTCTTCCATGGCTTCCAAGAGCCCCTCGTGCTCCCCCTCTCCGCTGGCTCCTCCTGCTCTTGGGTAGGATTAAGTGGGTTATGATACAAAGTATCAGTAACAAGATAACTAAGATTTAAGTGGCCAGGGAAGATGATGTTTCCAGGGAAGGAAGTCCAGGCTCTAACACGACACTCTAGGAATCTCTTTGGGGTCACCACTTCTGAATGTCTGCAGGAAGTCCTGCCCTCCCTGTATTTCTCAGACAGACTTGGGTTTGCAACCTTACTCCAGGAGACCTTGGGCTATTTACTTCGTTTCTCTGAGCCTCACCTATAAAGGGAAATGACAGTTTTCACCTCCTCCCACTGTTGGGAGCCTAGCAGAGATCTTGCTCTAAATAAGAGCCTGGCACATAGTAAGTGCTCAATAAATAGTGGCTTAAAAATGCCAAAACAACAACAGATCCCAGGTTACAAGGGGCTATATGGGACTGGGCATTGTTTTTCCAGGTTATTCCACCCTGGAATAATTTCACAAGAGGGGAAAAAAAAGTTCTATTCCAACTGAATTACGGTGCAGATAGAAGCATGTCTGGTGCTATTCCTGTTTCCCTTCATTAATTTCTTCAGCTACCACTCCTTGCGATCTATGTGCCAGACTCTGTTCGGGGTGTCACACATGGTGGTAGGGAGCTCCTAGGATGGACTGCGATGTCCCTCATCTCCTGGTTCTCACGCCCTTGTGCAAAAAATACCCTTCCCTTGAGTGTGAGCTGAACTTGAAAACCTGGTTTCTAACAAACCGAATATGGCAGGGGAGAGGAAATGTCACGTCTTGAGATTAGGTTGCAAAAAAGACTGTGGCTTTCCTCTTGGGCTCTCCTTTTCTTGCTCTCAGATTGTTCACTCTAGGGGAACAGCTCCCGTGTCACGGGGTAGCCCTATGGAGAAGCCCACCTAGTGAGGAAACAGAGGCAGCCCCAGCCAATGGCCAAAAAGGATTTGGTGCCTTCATTCCATCCGCTCCTACCAACAACTACCTAAGGGAGTGACACTGCATTCAAGCTGAGGGCTCCCCTCATTTGAGTCTTCAGATGGATCCGCAGCCCTAGCTTACAGCTCAGCTGCAGCCTTGTTGAAGCAGAGGCACCAAGCTCAGCCACACCAGAAACTGTGAGATAATAAATGTCTTTTGTCCTCAGTTGCTAAAGTGGGGGGCAATTTATTATGCAGTGATAAATAATACATATTAAATGAAACTGTATGAAATTGCTGTTCATTAAGTTTAAAAAATTTGTTAAATATCAGCAAATTCCTGTGGGTTCAAACTACTTTATCCAATTCATTACATATTAACATCTTGCAAGCTATGCACATACTATTAACCTCACTCCAAAAATCTGGAATTGGGCTCTGAGCAGGTCAGTGATTTCCTGAAGGTTATAGTCTGTATGGGCTGCAGCCAGGACCCAAACCCAGGATCAAGGCCCATCTTCCTAACTGCATCCCCATTGGACACACACAGCATCCTCCCCCATGCCAGGAATTGTTGTAGGAACCGGGTGACAGGTGAATGGGGCACATCATTGCTGTTAAGAAAACAGCTCCCCAACGGGCTTTAAACAAAGAGAAAGCCAGAACCGCTGGAGCAGAGTCGATTCGGGGACCTGTGCAATGCCCCTGCTGACTGGAGGGTAGACAGGAAACTCACAGACGTCTCGTGGTAATTATCTCCAGAAGATCAGACCTGTGACATTTCTGCAAGACCGATTCTGCCTCGATTCCTTCCGTCTATTAGTCACTATCTCACAATTACTTTGCCTTTTCTAATCAGCAAGCAGGCTTTTGAAGCCCTTTCTTGAACACATTTATCATCTCTAATACCATGCGGATAGAATCAATTTTATTTACCCTTGCTGAGCCTACAGGATCTCATTTGTAATTAGAGAAGAGCGTGCTAGGGGAAGGATTTGTTTTTACTAAATTAGGTCAAACGTTCTCACCCTTGGAGCGTCTGGCATGTTCATAACCTGCCCTCAATCACCGGCTGTGGGCTGCTCAGGCTGCTCGTGATCTTCCTTCCCTAGATCAATATCCCTCCTTATTTTTCCCATCTGAGTGGCTTCGGGAATTGTCTTCCCTGCCCCGAGCCAGTCCCAGCGATCCACTGATGGAGTGAGATTGTTCCCAGCCCACTAGGGCTGAATCTGACATTGATCTTGCCTAACCCTAGTAGAAGATCTGACAGCAAGGAGGGAGTCAGGAGCCAGTGGCAAAGGGAGACTCGGTGGCCCCCTGGAAAGTGACAGACCGATGGAGGCAACACTGCACTGCAGTGTCGGGACAGTCACTTTCCTGGGAACCAGGAGAGCTCTTCTAATCACAGGTGGGTCCTGTGGGTGCCAGATTGTCATGAACCTTCCTCTTCTCCTTGAAGGGAGGCCCTGTTCTCTTAGACTCATGGACATCGCGGGGGTGGGCTGGACCACAGCATGACCCAGTCAGTGTTCTGACTGCCCCCTTTCTAACCTTTTAACATCACCGTACAGACTAGACAGCAGCGCTTGGGAACCACATCTCTTATGGGCTCTTTATTTGGGTCCAGAAGAGGAAAATCGGGAAACAAGCCCTCAGACATCATGACAGAGGAGGATCCGGCAGCATCTTTTGCCCCCCTTTTTCACATTACAGTCACCCCTCCTTGACAGCCTATCTCCATGTAGGAGTCTCATAAAAATTAAGATATTCTAGATAGTCTTAGGAAAATGAAATATTGAAGGATGGCTCCCTGAGCTGATAATGGTAGTGAGTTTGAAAAATAGACCTGAGTGCCATGTTTAAAAGCCTAAAGTCATAAAAGGTATTATGAATGGATGGATTGGGAACCTCTACAAGCAGACTTCATTGATGTCACCGTAAACGATGAATGCTGTCACTCTTTTTTATATATAACAAGAAGATATGCTGCTGCATCCAGATCTCATTGTAGAAACTGTCAGACTCACTGAAATGGCATTGCATAAGCTATTTATGACGATATTCGGGAAAATACAAGGTTAAGAGATCTTTATCTGCTGCCTATGGAAATGCGCTTCCACACTGAGGCTGGTACATGAAATAACCTTCCAGATAACCCGTGACATTGGGGGAACAGGAAAGTGAGATTAACCATCGGAGACAGATCTGCATCCGGCTATGTCCCTGCTTGCTCTAGATGCCTTGGCCTCATGGACACACATTTAGCTTTCTCCAGGCATCACCCACTTGGAATTTCACAGCACTACTTAGTGTGGCAGATTCACATGATCCAACATGCTCACTCTTCCAGAAAGCAGAGGAGTTTCTGGAAACAGCTGCCCAGTGGGGAACCACATTTCCTTGCCTCAGGAGTGGCCATGGGACTGGTGTACACCAATGACATGCGAGTGGAATAATGAAAAGGATTACTTTCAGACCACAGTTTTTTTTAAACAGCTGTGCGTCCTCCACAATCTCCCTCCCCTTCTGATGCCCGGAGGCAGAGGATTCCCAGGCTCTCAAGGAGGGTGGGATCACAATCCCAGAGAACCCTGAGTTCCTGCATCACCCCACAGCCCACCAACCTAATACCACCCACATACAGAAATAAGAAGTGAACTTCTACTTCACTGTTAAGCCCAATGGAACTTAGAGGCTTGTTTGTTATAGCAGCTAGTGTTACTAATATAATGTTGTACCTTTCTAAGGATCTTATTCATTCAGTTACCCACTTATTCACTCAATGAACAGGAGGAAATATGGCATATAACCTCCAATGGGCGAGTTAAGACCTGCTTCTGCCACTGACCAGTTTTGTGACTTGAGATAGCTTGGGAAAACTGCTTACTTTCTCTCAGCCTCCGTATTCTTTTTTGTAAAATGAAGATTTTTTAAAATCCTGACACTTATTCAAAATAGCCAAAACTTGAAAGCAACTCAAGTGTCCATCAAAAAATGAACAGAAAAACAAAATGTGGTATAGGGTCAGAAATGGAATAGTATGCAGCTGTGAAAAGGAAGGACATCTAACACAGGCTTAACCATGGATGAACCTTGAGAATATCATGTTAAGTGCAAAAAGTCAGACACAAAAGACAAACACTGTATGATTCCACCTATGTGAGGTTCCTAGAATAGTCCAATTCTTAAAGCAGAAAGTAGAATGGTAGTTGCTGGGGGCTGGGGAAGGAATATGGGGAGTTTTCATTTAATTTCTGTTTAGTAAGATGAAGAGTTCTGGAGATGGATGGTGGCGATGGTTTCACAACAGTGTGAATGTGCTTCATGCCACTGAATCGTACACTGAATTGAAAAGAGCTGAAATGGTAAATGTTATGTCTATTTTACCACAATGTTTTTTAATCTTGACCTTACGGTGTTAATATGGATATGGAATCAAATAATATATTTAAAGTGCTCAGCACAGAGCAGGGCAACATAACTAAACTCTTAATAAGTGATGACTATTGTATGCATTAAGTGCCTACTACATGTCTGGCACTCTGCTAAGTTCTGGGGAGAAAACAGTGAACAAGAAAGAGATTATCTCCCCACCTCCACAGCGTTGGGACGGGGAGGGCCAGGTCAGTAAGCAGACCACAGGCAGGTGGCCCGCTCTGGAAGAAGCAGATGCTGGGTAGGGCCTGGGAAGCCCACCAGAGGGTACCTCACTCAGCCTTGGGGCTGGGAAACGGCTTTCGGCAGAGACCTCTCTGCAAGGGTCCACCTGGGGGCGTGCTGGGGACCGGCAAGCAGCTCGCTCAAGGGCCTCTAGTGTGGTCTCAAACGTGCGTCTGTCGTCCACCGAGGCAGAGGATCCAGGCAACCTCTCACCCCATATCCCCAGCCCTGGCCCAGCACTGTGAAAACAGTAGGTGCTCCAAGTTTCTCTCTTTCCGTTTACTTCTCTGTCGGCCTCCTAGAGTCATCAAGCTTGTGGCATTCCTTAAAAGCAAGATTTTGATTTTCAAGTTCGAGCTCTGGAAAAGCCAGATACATATATAGATATACAAAGACACATGGTATCCATTGCAAAGAACCCTCCTAATTCAGAACCCAGAATCTCCTGGGAACACAGAGAAGTGTCACCACCGAATGGCCTGTTATTTCCCCAGCCTGTTGTGGGCTCAGAGGGTGGGAGGAACGTGGGAGTTCAGAGGAGGGTGTCCAGCCCAGGCTGGGCCAGCGAAGGCAGGTTCCTAGCAGATGAGCTAGGCCCCTGGGGTCCTGCACCCTCACTTCCCCAGTGATCCCACCCACCCTGCCCTCAGCCCACACGGAGCTGACTGCACTGGGTGCCGGAGTTGGTGTGTGATCCAGGCCTGGGCAGAAAAGCAGGGAGACGGTTCCAGAAGCCTTGTCAGGCCTGTTGGGATGTGGGGAGCCTCCTCCGCAGGGGGGCGCTGTCCTCACAGGAATGCAAGCTGCCTGGAGCTGCTGGCAGCCCACTGTCCCCCTTAACCCCACCAGCCATGCCTGCAAGAAGCAAAACGCCTCCACTTTGGGTTACTGAGCCAGTGAACTCTCCCTTTTGACTGTCTAAATCTGTAGTTTCCATAATTTGTCTCAATATTTGTCTTTCTCCCAATCCTATTTCTTCACCACACGGGGCTACTGGAGGGCAGAAAGAAGGGGGGCGGGACATGAAATTAGAAAACATCACAATGATTGTTAAGCAGTCATTCACATTTGTAGGGTCACCAGCCATCCGGGGTCTCCTAGGACTGAGGGATCCAGGGCTAAAGCCAGCACAGGCTAAGGCAAACTGGGCCTGCTGGTCACCTTGGATTCCCTGCATCTCGCCCTCTCCCCAGCTCCCAGCTGTGGCTGCCTGCATACTCCAGGTCAGAGACAGTGGGAACCCAAGAAGGTCCTGGGCGCAGAGAGCAAGCACTCCATCCAGGCCCTCGAAGGCAGAGCCAGTCACGGGCTGCTGGCGGCTCTCAGTCCGTGGCCAGGTCTGCGCCCCCTCCCCACCAGGGGCCCACAGCTGGCAAGGCTCCAGAACTCTGCAAGACCAGAGCCTCCTGGGTGTGTGCTGGGTGTGGCTGCACCTTCAGTAGAGTCACTCAGAAAGAATGCAGAACCAGAAACATTCCCATCCGCAGATGGGGCTCCAGAAAGGACCACTCCCTGCAGGTTAAGGCTCACCACTGGCATTTGCACAACAAATAAGTGTTTCTCTTTTTCCTGGTGATGCACTATTTGTAAGATGATGCACTATTTGCAAGATAATATTGAAAGAGAAAGGGTGTGGGCAAGAAGTTTCTAGAAAACAAGGTTCCGTCCAGCTTCATTGAGTCCTGCTGGCATCTTCCAATGAGTCAGGAAAAGCTAATTTCACGTTCTCTTCTGGATGGAGTCTTCCAGAATCTCCCTGGCACACCCCCAGAAACAATAGGCTGGGCCTGCGTCCTCTGGCCCGGGAGCCAGCCCCCCAGGGCCAGGAGACAGTGAGGAAGGGGCAGATGCTGTTTTAGCAGGCGGACAGGAAATGAGTGAGGATTTCCTGCTGGAAACCTTAGCTGCCGAATAGAGCTAAATTCCCCCCCTTACAACGATCTCGCCCTTGCTTTCTCTTTCTGTCAATATGCTATTATCTTCAGTGACTCCTGCCCTCCCAAGAAAAATGAGGCAGGAAATAGACAATATAATGGGAAATATGGCAAATGCACATTTCCTGTCAACAATATGCCTTACTAATAGATCGTCAGATGAGTATTTTATTAGAACAATGATTATGACAGCTACAATATTTCCAGAGACAAACTAGGGTGGATCTCAGTTAGAGGAATGTGGAAACGGCTTCGCCAAGAAACAGCAAGGGTCTGGGGCTTGGCTGTGTATCTGGGAGCCAGAAAACTACCCATTCTAATCTGAGACCTGGCTCCCATCACTGATCGCTGTGTGGCCATGAGCACGGATGTGGACACTCTGTCTCCCCCCCTTTCTCCCTCTCTGGCCTGAGGTTGGTGACCCTCCCCAACCTCCTTCCCGCAAAGCCTGAAGATGGGGAACCTCAGGGGGATCACCCTCAAGATGCTGAGGGCTGCAGAGGCGACTGTGAGAGGTGATCTCCCACAGCCCGGCTGGCTCCCTGACTCCAGCTCCTGGTCGCAGGGTGACTGAGCTCTGCCTCAACCAGACAGGTCCCCTGCCACACTCCTGCTGAGCTGGGGCTCCAAGCCCAGGCCTATCTCAGCCTGCCCGCAGCCCACACAGACGGATCCTATCCAGGACTGCAGATGTCTTCAGAGCATGGTGGGAGAGGAACGGAAAGGGCAAAGGCTTTATGCAAATGCCTCCATTTGTGTGTGCCTCCTTCTCTGTCCTTGGAGCACCCTGCCTGCCTCACAGGCAGCTGGCACTGTCTCCAGGTTGCAGGGACATGGTGATGAGGGACCCATTCCTCCTCAGAGCTGAATTCAGGACCTGGGCCCTTGACCTTGGGCCCACGCTATCCTGTAGAAGAGCTTCCCACAGTCCAAAATCTCACTGGTATGGTTTTTGATGAATGCCTGCCACCTTCCCACCTTCGTGGGCATGGGCATTCCTTGAAGGCTGGCCCCCATTAGCTCTGCTCACCACTTTTTCCCAAAACCTACAGCAGCACCTGGTAAGTCATTAATAAATGTGTGTTGGATAAATGAATGTATGAATGAATGAATGAATCTAACTGAGCAACTGCCCTGGTGTGGGTACAGCTGGGAACAGAGAATCTTCTGTCATCTCACTCATGGACAGGAATGAAATCTGCCATGTGTCCCCAACCCAAAAATCAGGGCCCAGTTTCCTTTTACCTCCACAGAGTCAGTTCCAGGCCTCCTTCCCTGGCTCAAGGGCGACCACCTACCCAGGAATCGGTGAGCTCTGTGTATTCTCAGCCTCTGTGAATTAACGAGCTGTAAGGTCCCTTTGCTGTGGAGAGGTGGAGATGGTGGGACGGACTGGTGGCTCATTTCCTTCAGAATTTAGAGGAACGATCAAAAGGAAAACACACTTGATTTTGCCTGGGACCCAAAACATGAATTGGAATGAAGAATTCATCTCATAAGTGGAAAGCCAAGAGCAGAGGAGAGGGCAGAGAACTATTCAAGTCCACGGGGATCTTAATTTTCTTAATAGAAAATTTATTTAAAATGCTTAATCATAAAGTGAGGATTGCCTATGCATGTTCAATTTCAAACTTCATCAGATTCTGAGGCCATAAAGCCATCACCATCAGGTTAGCAAAAATATAAAAATGAAAGAGAAAGGGAAGAGGGAGATGGTTTGAGGGTTTTACCACCACCACCCCCCAAAAAAAGGGAGAAAGAAGTTTCATCTCCAGAGCAGGGTCTATAAATAGACCAAAAAAATCAGCAAGAAATAAAAATCGATGGTTAAACAAAAAGTAGAGTAAAGTTATTAAAGAACAAAAAGATTTTTATAGCAATCAACTACTCAATTTATGGAACCGTTTCCAGATGAGAAATGGAATGACCAGGATAGAGTTCCTGCCAAGGGCTGCCGGCCCCTCACCCAAACACTCCCGCTGCTCAGTACAGTCCCCGATGCCTGGCCCTCCTGCCTGCGTCCTCCTGAGACACAGGGACCCCAGGACTCTAGGGCTGATTTCAAAGAAAGCCAGTCCAATTCCTTTAACTTGTTAATATGGTCTTAATCTGTCCAAAGATGGGCTAGGCTTCTAGGGGCCCAAAAAATAGGCCAACAAAAGCCAGTCCATGTCCTTTAGGAGAAAACAGAGACAAGTACCCCTAAAATTGTAAATCACAGCAGAATTCCTCCATAAGAGATATACAGAGCTCTGTACTTTGTTTTGAGGAGAAAGGAATTTATTTTCAGTCATAAAGGCAATGTAGCTAGAAAGCTAGAAAACTACAGAACATAAAAAAGAAATTTTAAATAATCTGTAAACGACCAAGTAGAAGAATTGCTGTCCGGTTTTTAACCTATTTCCTTCCAGCCTTTATGCATGTATAAAAATATTATGTTTGTAAATGGCCTACATGTTCAGATCCTATATCACAAGCAGTTCCCTATGCCATTGGATACTCTGAAAACACAACTGTAAGGGGTTGCATATTTTGCAGCATAGCCATGCTGTGATATTCTGAGCCACGACACTCTTGATAAACATCTAGAGTCTGAATCCAGAAGGATTCCGTTCAGGGAACATACAAGCAATGCCTTAGCAAACTGCCTTAGGTAAGGGTCTCTGATAGCATTTCTGGTTTTTTCCATAGTATAGATTCTTACAGGTGGACTGGTTGGGTTTGAGGGAGAATCCTAAAATCTCCTGATCCATGTGCCGCATGGGATTCCTGAATGATTGCGTCCTTTAGGCTCTAGGCGATCTAAGAGATGGTCTGCTTGCTGCCTCCTGGCCAGCTTGGAGCGCTGCATGCGTTTGTGCAGAATTCCTGCATATAAAACATTTAAGTAGAAGAGGCCCTTCCCAACATGTTTAATTAGGAGTTTTCCTGGGAAACATAGGTTTGTGATGGGGCCTAAATGAGGGGGGTGTCTTAGAGGTGGGGGAGGTGAACACGGTGCTCCTGGCGGAAGAAGCCCTCAGAGCAAAGGGTCAAGAGCAAGGCAGGTGCTCACATTGCAGGAAGGGTGGGTGGTCCTGTGTGGCTTGGTGAAGAGGGTGGGCACAATGGACTGGAGAGAAAAGCCAGACAAGGAAGGGCTTGAGTGCAGCGTAAGTGGACGACATGCAGTGTACTCACCAACAAGAAGGAGACGTGGAGGCTTGGGGGACACACCGTGACCTGAGCTCCACTCTGGAAGACCCGTCTTGCCACATGTGCTGGAGAGGCAGGGAGCCAGCCACAGGAGACCAGCCCTGAGCTGCCACAGCGGTCCCAGGAGGAGGTGACAGCAACCCAGCCCTCGGGGATGGACAGAGGCGGGCGCATCAGTGTTCACGCATGCCCACGCAGTGGTAGAGAGGTGTGTGGCTGTGTTTTCTCTCTGCCACCAAGCTGTTAGCTCCCTAGGCTCAGGGCCTGGGTCCCACTCTCTTACCAAGAACTAGCACTGTGCACACGGGATGCATTCAGGGGAGACGGCATCTCAGGCCTGGCAATCTGCTCCCGCCCCTTCAACTGCGGGCCTGGCAGGCACAGGCAAGAGCAGAGAGGTGGAGAGGGATCTGGCTGGCCCTTGATGTGGTGACCACGGTCATCGGCCAGAAATGGGTTCTTTCTCTGAGTAAAAGCCGTGGTCAGAGAGTGGCCCAACTCAGACGGAGGTTCCAGGGGGAGTGTTGTTTGGTATTTACTGGCCCAAAGGGGCCACTAACTGCCCCAGATTCAGGGGTCACATGAAGCCCTGAATTGTGGGGGTAACGCAGAGGCCATACAAACAGGCAGGAGGAGGAGCAGCTGCAAAGAAGAAAAGAAAAGAGGAGTGTGCAGGGCCCCCGGGGATGGGGTGGAGGGCCTGAGAATAGTGTGTAGAGACCCTCAGGACCAACTGGAGAGAGGGTGGTGGGCACCCCCGGCAGAGCCAGCACCGGGCAGTGCTGCAGTCAACCCGGGGTGGGTTTCAAAGGTACCAAGTTGCTCTGCCACCTCGCATCCTTGCTCCATGCATTCTGATGTAGGTCTCAGGTCAAAGGCAACTCCTCCAGGAAGCCTTCCCAGACTAACCTCCCCACTGATGCAGACGCCCCTCTGTGCTTCTGCTCTGTACAGCCCCCTCCGCCCATGGCTATGGCTAGTCTGCCCATCACCAGTCACCTGCAGGGCTGGTCCTGGGCTCAGGGGCTGGGACTGGACTCTGCTGATATGGACCAGAAGCCAGAGGGTAAGAGAAGCCATGGACGCAGGCCATAGAGGCCAGCTCCCCAGGGCACAGAGCAGAGTGCCGAAGAGTGGAGGGGATCTGGGGGGGCAGCTAGAAGCACAGCATCTTCCCACAGCCAGCAAATGGCAGAGGCGGCCGAATTTACATCTGGATCCTTCACTGCTGCACTGCTCTGTCCTGGGGTCTCCAGGAGAGGGTGGCACCTGGCACTTCGTGGGCCCTCAGGTCTCATTTGTCATTGTACTGAATGAATGAATGGATTCCTGAATTCCAAGTGGAATGTGTATGGGTATTAGAATCAGACCTGGGTTTGAAGCCTCACCACTTAGGATTGTGTGACCTCGTGTCTTTGAGCCTCAGTTTCCTCGTCTGTGATTCGTGGGTAATCATGATAGCCTCCCTTATAGCTCTGATGAGAGAGATACACAAGATAATGCATACAAAGCACCAGGCCCCAAGGGCAATAAATGCTAACGATTGTTATTATTGGTGATATAATACATGATGGAATGCATATATTGTGTTTGGGTGATCTAGACTTGGCCTAGTCATTCGCTGCATTCATCTGACAGCTGACAGAGGTCAGATGGGGGGAGGGAGGTGGGGAGAGGCAAGGAGAGGGTTTTCCCCAGTGCCCAGGGCTGGCCAACCCCCAGTTTGCTTTGTGTATGAAAAGCCCCTCTAACTTCATTAGTCATGAGCATGGCATCAAGCAATAAGTTAATTTCTAACTGTGGCACTTGATAAATTTTCCATTTACCTCATTAGTTTTTACAGCCTGCAATATTGGTGAGAACACTTCCAATTAACCATATGGGAAGCTTCAGTATGGAATCACAACAATTTTTTAAAATGTGTTATTTAACCAAATAAGAATCACAGCCCCCAGAAATAAAGGCGCGCGGAACCAGTACTGGAGTCCGGGGGAGGAGGTGCTTCCACAAGGCCTGTCAGCCGGGGTCCTGAGCGGAGGGGCTTGCCTGGAGGGGACAGGCGGCCTTGAGGAGGGCTTTCCTCACGACAGTCAACTAAGAGAGGACCCGACTCGGAAGATGAGATCAGTTGTTTCCCAGCCATGTTCCCCGGAGCCCTGGGAAGACCCGCAGGGCTTTAGTGTAGGATGGAGAGGGGGTCCCTGAGCCTCCCAACCTCACTCTGGACTTCTAAGCAAAGCTTGGTTCATTCTGAGTCTCAGCAAAGTGTGAAACCTTCTGGCTTAAGCACCCATCCAGCTGGTCTCCCAGTTTTCACACTTTGGCCCCAAGAAAAACCTGGGATTTCGTCCTGTGGGCACCTTTTCTCCGTGGTTCTTTCTAGAGGCTGACAAGCTCCCTTCTCCTCCTCCTGCTCTCTGCCACGAGTTACTCAGAGCAGGTTTTCTTTTCGAGAACAAGAGGCATGTAGCCCTGGTGCTGAATCAAAACCAGAGTCTGGTGAGCTGCCCACATTCTCACCTCTGCTCTGCCAAACCTGCGGACACCATCCCCGCAGACACTGTCCCCTGCGGACTCCATCCCCTGCAAGTGAGCATATGCAGGTCTCTGACCTTTCTTGTCATCTTTGGCCAGTGGCACTTCGAGCTAAAAGACAAGGGTTCTGGCTCAGATTCAACTGAGGCTGCTTCAGCTGCTAGAATCAGATCTGCCCAAGTCCAAGTGGCTTTAAGCATTTGGACCTTTCAAATCCCCAGGATGAGAAATCCAGGCAGGCAAGATGCAGACCGGTCCATGGCTCAGCAAGGCCATCAGAGGCACAAGGGTTTTCCTTCTTCTGGCACTGCCATTCCCAGTGTGGGCACTGGGCCCCTGCTCTTTGCTCTTGGACCCATTCCCTGCTCTGCTTGCATTCAGGGAGCTATAGTGTTCTGGCATAGTTTGGCCAACAGGAGGCACTGAAGGAGAACTGGAGGGCAGGTAGAGCAGTGAAGTCAATGCATTTCTCTTTTTCTCTCTCTGTGCATCCCAGGGCACCCCTAGCAGTGACTGAACCTCTATCATGGCGCAAGCTCCCACCAGACAACTTTTCCCTTCTCTTCCTCCCCACCCTCTAGCTCCTTCTAAGAGGCTCTTGCCATGATTCTAAATCCCAAGTCAAACTTCTGGGCTCTCATAACACTCCTTCCTCCTGTCCTGGGAGTGTTAACAGTCCTGTGATTGCTGTCTGCTTGGTGGGGGTAGCAGGGTGTGGGGGCTCATCATTCCCTTTGGCTTGTCAGCTCTTCCATGCTTACATCTATGTAAGCAAGCCCTGAATTAATTTCCAGTTTAAAACACTGTTTTAAGAATGTTTCCTGGCTGGACCCCTGCTAATACAATGGTCACCCTCAAGCTTTGTATTCATGGTTACAAAATAATTGCTGCAGCTCCATTCATCACATCCTCACCACAGTCACATCAAAAGTCAAGAAGAAAGACAGTTTCTCCTTGTTAGCTTCTTTTAGTCAGGGAAGTAAACCCTTCCCAGAATTGAGCAGAATTCTATACTCTAGCTGGAAGAGAGATTGGGAAAGTAAGTAATCCACCAATTTTAACCCCTATAATGTGAGATGGGCTTTTTGGGTAAGAAAGAGGGAGCTGGGCAATGGCTGATGAATGAGCAACCCACCATGTCCAGCACATTTACCTGGAGTGTGGACACGGTCATGACACTTCCTTCCTCTGCGTCCCAGCTTCCTCATCTGGAAAATAGGCGAGTTCCATTTTCCATTCAAATCCACTGAATATAGATCAGTGGATTCTATATTCTCCAGAGCCCTTGGGTTTCAAGGAGGTGCCCTAGGGAGCCACTGTGGGACCGCTGTGGGGGACAAGGAAGTGGGTTCTGAGCAGGTGGGATCCTACCCCCACTGCAACAAAAATAGCCTCATTTAATCTTTGTAGAAATAAAAGAATTCTGCTAGGTTTGCTGATTCCTAACGTCTCTTGCAGCTTGCAAGGACCAGGATTCACAGTTATAGATCAATTTATAAAAATGAGGAAATAACCACGATGATGTTCTTGCTAAGAATGATCCATTAGCTTTGGGAGTTATTCATAATAAACTTTGGAGATTGATTAAGCTCCTTGGCATTTTGCCACCTATTAACCAATCTGCATGATGCTGCAGACGCCGTGCCAGGTAGCAGAAGACATTCTTCCTGAAATATTCTTGACTCTCTCTATTCTCTTCAATTATGAGAAGGCGAATCCCCTACACACATACAATTATTTTAAACTATTTGTCTTGCATAGAAGATTTGATCTTTGCAGGTCTTTCTCGCCAGCCTTGACACTAACAGATTGCCTTGGAGATGGTCTCAGAAAGGGAAGACGTGCCCCTAATAGACGGCTCTTCTCATCTTAGCTTTCCCCCTGGACATTCTTCTCCATTTGGAATCTCCCTTATTGCCCTTTGTGCATTTAACTCTGTGAGAGCCATGCCAGAGACAGCACCCACTTTACTTCTGTTGCTTGAAGTCCTTTTATGGAGCCAGGATTCAAAGGCACTGGCAAGGAAAACAGTGAAGGCCTTGAAAACCTTGGGGCTTTTACCAAGGCTCCATCCCCTGCTGAGAATAACCAACACTATCTGACAGGTATCTTCAAGGAATAAGGTGAAGGAAATGTGAGCATCTTCTCTGTAATCAGCACGGTCAGAAGACAATCCTGACCCCCTTGACCTGTGCAGCTGTTTCACTCTCTTACTTAGGGCTGTGGACTCCTGAGGCTGTTCTGTTCTGTTAGAACCCATTTCACAGATGAAGAACCCAAGGCCCCAAGAGGCTAAGAAGTTAAATGTCTCACTCAGGGTCACACAGGTAATAAATGACAAGGTCAACACTTGAACTCAGCTCCCACTCTGAGTGGAACGCCCACACAGGGATAGACCCTTAACCAGGGTCTGACACACAGGAGATGCTTGCTACCTCACTCTCCTTCCTCCCCATCCCCTTCTCTCCCCATGGCTCTGGGTGGCCTCTGTGGGTTCAACAGGAATGAAAAAGGTGGGTCCAGCTGTGCCAGCCTCCTTGCAGATCTCACAGGACCTGCTTCAGCCTGTGTGACACACTAGTGTTTCTTTCTCAAGAACCCATGTAAAATGCGACTACAGTGTGTCTCAGTCAGCTCAGGCTGCTGTAACAAGGTACCGTAAACTGGATGGCTTATAAATCTATTTCTCTTGGTTCTGGGGGCTGGAAATCCAAGATAAAGGTGTCAGCAGGGTTGGGTTCAGATGGAAGCCCTCTTCTGGGTGCAGACTGCCAACTTCTTATCAGATCCTCACATGGTGTGAAACAACCTCTGTTCTCATAAGGGCACTAATCCCATTCATGAAGCTCTACCCACATGACCTAATCACCTCCCAAAGGCCCCACTTCCTGAAATCACCTTTGGGGGTAGGTTTCAACACATGAATTTGGGGGGGATACAAACATTTAGTCTGTAACAGTCTCATTTTGAAATACTCAAATAATACCAATAACAATAATAATACAAATATACAACTTAAGTCCCCCTAAGGACCTTACCTCCAATTCCAATCTCCTCCCCAAAGTAATGACAGGCATTTGTATAGTGCCGATCCTTCCATATCTATTTCTATGCACTTATGAATCTATGCATATAAAAATATCACATAAATAAATATGTATTGGAGGGTTTTTATCTGCTGGAATTATACTAACTTAAGTGGGAGTACACTGTACACGTTCTTCTGCAACTTGCTTTACAGAATGTTCCAAACCAGCATGTACCTTTTGGCCTCATTTGCCTTTTTTCTGCAGCTTAGTAGTCCAATACTTAGTATGGATGTCTCGTGGTTTGTTTAACTAGTCCCTTATTGATGGACACATAGGGTTTTTCCAGCATCTCACTATTCATAATGATGCTGCAACAGGCATCCTTGCTTTGGCTTCTTGAACACAAATGAGTATTTCTCTGGAGAAGAAAGTAAGTATTACTGTAGGAAAAAAGAAACCATAAATTAGGGTAAAAGAAAAGTCAACTGGGAGAAAGTATTTGCAACATACACAACAAAGTATAATAATCAGATTATATGAAGAAATGCTTCAATTTAATAATATAAAGACAAACAGCCCAATAGAAAAATGGGCAAAGAATACAAAGAGGAAATTCATAGAAGAAGAAACACAGCCAAGATGCATAAGAAAGGCTGCAGCACCTCACTACAAATCAGGAGAGAACAAATGAAAGGGGGACATAAGATACCCTCTTAACTCACCAGATCAGCCCAGATTTTTAGCTGAGTGACCAGTCACTGGCAACAGCCCAGTCCTACACTGTCAGACTGCAAACTGACCTTGCCCTTTTGCAGGGCCATTTAGAAGCATCTTTTATACTTTCAAATGTGCTTGCTCACAAGCCCAGCAGTTTCACTTCTTGAGTTTGCCGTACAGAACAACAGTGTTGCACTATTGTCCTGTACGGCAAACTCAAAGGCCATCCCAGAAGGGTCTAGAACAGAGTTGGCAAGAGCTGCATGAGTGGTGGGACAGGCCAGGGAGACCGTGACCCAGGGTGCATCCGTGTCCATGGCCTCAGCCAGCCAGCAGTGTTTTCTACCCTGTGCTCAGGTCCCTAGACCTTTGAGGGACCACTCATTGTTCTCAGTGGGGACGAAGACTACGGGATGAGAGAAGCATCACATGCAGTGGGTCAGGTGGTTCTGAAGAGATCATGCACATGGTGAGCATCCTTGCGTGTTCTGGGTTTAACCTAAAGTGCTGTAGTCCTGCCCTAATAGCCACCCAGTGGCTAGAGCAGCAAGTAGCACACTCTGCCTACTCAGTGGAGTCAGGACGGGGCTCCCCTATTCCCCCTCCACACCTGTAATCCCCTCAAGTTTTCTGGGCAGTTCCCTCGGGTGAAATGCATTGGCATGGCAAGCTTGACATCACGCCCTACTGCCGTGGGCAGATGGCTTTGGCTTAATGCCCCCCCACCCCGGCTCCCAGGGACCCTACCCTGCTCCTTACAAAGGACTTCGGCCCAAAGGGCACAGGCTTCAGCTGGGCTTTTCTACCCAACCAGTTCCCTGGAGCCTTGGGATCCTCCCCTTGCCAAGTTCCTGGGGGATGGCCCACCAGCCTGGGACCCAGACAACAGATCCTTGCAAACTCCACATTCCATTTGAGCCACGTCAAAACTTGGGAAAGCCGATGAGGGGCTTTGTTTATGAACTTGAAATAATTCTGTGACAGTGACCTGGGGCATGGAGGTAAGAGCCTGCCTTGCTACTTGGGAACATTAACAGGCCTTCCCAATAGGATGGGCAAAGATAAAAGCCAACTAATGCCATGAGGTCCATTTATTTGAGTGGAATGGCAACCCGTAAAGTCAAACATGAATAAACAGCACAGAATCCAGCTGAAGCTTAAGAGGCTGAAGCTCTCCAGCTACGAGGACATCGGGGTACTGAATGGAAACACACAGGATACCCGGAAACTTCTTTCCTGGGTTCCCAGGCTCGGGGCCAGCCGGCTTGTTCTGAAGCCTCCCCAGCCCCGCCCCTTCCCCCACAGGCCGCCCCACTCCTTGACCAGGAAGCCAGAACGCTGGGTTTCAGACGTATCCTCACTGCCAATATTAGTTCCTCTGTAAAAATACAGTAATCTGAAATATCCATGCAAATATTTCCTATTTTTAATAACATGGTATCAATTTGCAAACGAAGTAATGATCTCTGTTACTTTTCAGGAAATTATGTTTAATATGCTTTACTAGAGCAAAGGAAGAACAATTTAATTGAAAGAGCCGCTATGAACCATATTTAACCTCAGATGTACTAAATGGAGTGTCTCAGAGATAAGTTATGGTTTTTAATTTAATGTAAACTATTCTGTGCATAAACACTGTGTTTGTGCCACTCTAATAACGACTGGTTTGGGTTTATGAACTATTTTTTTTATCATCTCTTTCCTCCTGTGAACACTCCTCAAGAATGTGAAACCCAATTCGGAGGTTTTTCCACATAGAATCTGAAATGAAAGGCCCTACAGGCCAGGACTTCTCCACTCTCTGGGCACAGCTGTGCCTCAAATGTGACACATCTCACAACTGGGGAGGATCCCAGGTTTTGGAGAAGGGCCCACATTTCACCGCCCAGGCTGTTCCTGCGCCTGGCTGGCTCCTTCACTGCTCTGATTAATGGATTCCAGCCACCGTACTGGCACTTTAAATGAAGTTTCGTGCTCACCAAGATTAATTGCTGAATGAAAAATATTGAAACTTTATTATTCATATAATTCACTTGAGGGGATGATCCCAGGAAAATGTAGTATGTGGTTGAAGTTCATCATCTGACAGTAATAGAAGGGAAGGAAGACCGAAGGAAGCACGTGGCTGTATGTCACAGCCTGACCTGTGCCGCCCCGGGCACCAGTTGCCGCATGAACTGGCGCCAGTGTGTTCAGGAAAACCGCTTGTTCAGCCCAGCACACCGTCTCCCGACCCTGGCCTCCTGGGCTGTCTGTCCCTTTTCCCGGCACAGGCTCGGGGACCCCGTCCCACCCGCCTGCTGCCCTGTTTTATCCTCTGCATATCTGTTCTCTCGTTCGTTGCTGTTGCTTGTCAGTGAGCTTGTCTTTTTGCCAACTAGCTGGGTGTCCATCGCCCCTGGTTTGGGTAGGGTGCCAATGTCCCTTTCAGAAGCTGTCCTCTCTGAGCTTCAGTTGGGACCCCTTGGGAGAGCATGTGACAGGTGCGAGCCAATGAGACTACTGCATTCCTCTGGCCACAGTGATTGGTTCGGAATGGACACATGACCTCCTCAGGGCCCCAGCCACCCTGAGTCTTCCCCTGGGGCGGCTGGGACAGAAGTTGACACATTGGGAAAGCCAAGAGCCGGGAAGGCTGGAGCTGCGGGGCCTCACACCAGCACAAGGGGAGGACGAGCAGGAGTCCTGGGGGCCGCCCAAGGGAAAGATGGGCGAGGTCAGCTCCCGGTGATGTCCTTTGGGCCATGAATCAAGCCATACCTGAAGCTGGCCCTACGTCTGAGCACTGGACTTTGTGCTTTTGTGGGCCTGTAGTCAGTCTTTGCTTAAGCCAGTTGGAGTAAAGTTTTCTCTCAGGGACCTTAAATCTTGAGTGAATTGACAAAAGAACAAAAAATATCAGCCAGAGCGCATTTATTCCAGTGGCTTCATGACAAGGCTAGGGTTAGTTCCTGCTCCCCAGACTGCTAGAACTATTACTGGCTTTTCATGTCTGTTCTTAAACCTGGTTCTCTAGCTTCCCCTCAATAATTTATGTTGCCTAAAAGCCTGTCAAAAAATTAATTTTCTGCTTAAGTTAGCTGGGTGTTGGCTTCTGTTGCTTGCAACTAGAATTGCCTGATAAAACACAGACGCAGTCAGTGGGGACAGTTCCCGGGCTCCAGGGCTCTGCTGCCGCCTCAGGCCACAGGGACCCCGGGGCCTCGGCCACCTGGCATCGGCAGACATGTATACCTACGGACAGAGCTCAGGGAGAGAGACCAGGAACAAAATCACATTGCAGAACAATACCATTGATGAACATTTTAAAAACACACAAACACAAAATTGTTTACAGATGCATACATATGTAGTAAAATTACTAAAATGGAATGGGAAAGACACACCCAATTCACATCAGTGGTTACTTCTGGGGAGGGGAGGTGGGGAAAGTGTCCTGGGGAGGTGCTTCCCTAAATTTTTGTCCTAATAAAACATAAACCAAATGAAGGCCCTCCCAGTTCTCAGGTACAGGGAGGAGCTGGTTGAGATCCTGGCTGGGCTCCCAGGGGGATCTGGTGGGACGCAGAGGGAGACCCTCGCCTCCAGCAGTCCACAGCATGGATTCTGGTGGTCAGGCCAGGGCAAACCAGGATGCAGAGGACCTGGGGAAGGTGGAGAGAAAGAGAAAGGCCACTCATGGATGGAGGGGAGCCCAGGGCGGGGAGGGACCTTGGACGGTGTGGTCATGGTCTGAAGAACACCTGAGGTCTGCGTCTGTAGGTCAGCTTGCAGGAAGATACATGTAAGGGCTTAGAAGTACCCACATTATTCTCTGGTCTTTGTCTTAACACTGTACATTTTCAAAATAAAAACTAAAGAAAACTAAAAAACATGAAAAAGACTGAGAAAGACAAAGAAGAAAATGACCACCCACAATCTCATCATACAGATATAAATAACCACTTTAAACATTTTAATGAGGTTCCTCCTCCTGTCTTGGCTACAAAAGATAGATACTCTCCCTGCATCAGGAAGCAGTATAAACAAAGTTGGTGGGTTACCATTTGTGCTGTGGTTTTTCCTCTGGAAATAGTGGGGCTATGAGGCAATGAAAAAAATAAGAGCAAACAGCTGCTAATGGCTCACTGGACTGGCACTGTTTTAAGTGCTTCACATAAGCTGGCACCTTCCATCTGCACAACCCCACCAAGTAGGCTGCTATCATGAATTCCCATTTTATAGATGAGAAAGCAGAGGCCCAGGGAGATAAATGGCCTATCTGGGTTTACATGGCTGATGTTTATATCCAAGTTTCAAAACTGGCAAGTCTGGCCCCTGAACACTTTCCAGTGATCACAGGACTGCCTCTCAAGGAAGTGGACTTCTGCTGAAAATTCACTGGGCCACTGTGGGTGGTCCAGGTTTCTCCCCCTGTGCTGTAAGGGCGCTGGGCTCAGCCCTGAGCCCTGCTCCACAGGTGAGGCTCAGAGAAGAGTCACGGTCTGCCCAGGTCACACTGCTCAGGGGGGAAGCCACAGGCTTTCAGTGTTGGCCTTCCTGCTGTCTGCCCACTTCAACAGGCCCTTCGCTGTCACTTGAGGAACATCCCACTCTGTGCCAGGCAGCCAGAAAGCCCTTTGTTTTTTCACACATCTCCCTGGTAGAAGTTTGCACAGAGGGTAGTACAACCCCGCATTCCAGCCTTCCTTGTGCCAGCAAGTTCACAGAAGCACAACTTTGTGCACCCAACCAATGAGTAATAAATTTAATAATTAAAGAGTAATCAATCACACCTGAAACTTCTCACTTGGGGTGCAATTAGCCTCTGGCACCTTTAGCATGAGTTACTGGTGATGAATTGTGCCCTCAAGGAGGCATTTGTAAGTACAATTAATTGTGTGCAAAATTGAACCCACAGATACTTGGGAACATTAAAGTCATTCCCATGAAAAGAGTTTGTTCAAAATTCAAGCCCTTATTTTTTTCTAAAGAGCCCTGTGGTGGGCTCCCCAGAAAGATCCAGATGTGTAAGGTCTCGGTGGGAGGCCACCCGCTCTAAGCATAAGGGTCACAGGGACTCAGAGGCTCAGCGGCTTTGGGAGTCCCCAGGCAGTTGCACAGCATGCAGTAGTGGCTGGCACATCGAATAGTTAACTATTTAATAGGAAATCGTGGGAATGGAAGAGCAGGAAGGATCAGCCAAGAGTTAAGGCAAAGACTTCCTACTTAGTCTCTTTCTAACTTCTCACATGGGAGGCCTGGTTACAGGTCCTCTTGGTCTGGCTGCAGCCCTCTGAAACACACCTGGTCCTGGTCTGCAGGCAGCCCGGGAGTGCAGGGCTGGAGCTGGGTGTGCACCTGCCACGTCACACCCACTCAGAGCTGCAGCCACGCCCCAGGGCCAGTGAGCCAAGCCTGGCTCCTCAGGCGCTCTCCAGGAGCACACGCACTCAGACCCCACTGCCTGCTCCAGGCCTCACACCTAACCTCTGCCCTTCCACCCCCAAATGATCAACTAATTCACCTCCACTCACATTCTTGTGCTTTCCCACCGTATGCTGCCCAATAAGCCCTTCTGTTCACACACACAGGTGCATACACGCACACATGCACAAGACGCACATTAGCATGCAGATAGGCCCACACACATAGATACCTGCACACACATGCATATACACAGATATACACAACTGTGTTTATACACAGATAAACATGCAAGGGCACACAACTATATACAACTCACATGTATACACATGAGCATATACACACAGACATGTATAAACACACAATGCTCTGCTCATACACATTAATGCACACACATACATATACACATATGCCTACATGCACACATGTAAACACACATCTGTGCTCAAAGACACGTACTCACACACTCATGTTGCCACATGTGCTCACTGGATTCATTTTCCTAGACTCTGCCCTGGCTGCATTGCCTTTCCGGACCCCCCACCCCTTCCTCCCTGAGCCAAGCTCTCCCCTTCTCTGGGCCATGGTTCCTCTCAGGCTCTCTCTACCTGGCACCAGCTCTGACTGCCCTCCAGGCTTAAAGGCCCTCAGCACAGCGCCAGGGACAGTGCTTTTTGTCCTCAGCCCCATCACCATGCCTGACATGCAGCAGGTGTTCCTTAGGTATTTGGGGCATGAACGAATGAATGACAAATCCAGCAAGGAGAGAGCTTGGGGCTTGGTACTTGCAGAAGAGGCTGCCTGGAATCCCCTTAGAACACACCTGTGGGGGACATGGAGGCAGGGGTCACCGCCTGGAGGTGTCCTGATGAGTAGGAGGAGGGCCCTCAGAGAGCCACTGGTTCACTGCCCCTGTTCAGGAAGGGGGTCCACAGGGCCGCTCCCTGTCCCCGCAGCAAAGGGGAAGGCGGTGCCCTGGTCACCGGAGTGCAAGTCCCAGCTGGAGAGATGGCTCCAGGCAATCCAGGCTGCCCTGAGTTCTCACTGGTTGCATGCTGAAGGGCCTGCCATGGGGACTGGGTAGGATCTCACCATCTCAGGTGGAGATAAAGCAGGAAGAGCCGCAGAAGGTGGTGGTGAAGGACAGCACACCGGGTAGAAGGCAGGAGGGTGGGCTTGGAGGAGGGAAGAGGTGACAGCTGACGCCAAGAGGTGTTCTACTGGGGATGGTCTCAAGTGTGTGTTAGAGCTTGTACTGCGCTTGGGTGTAGTACTGAACTGGGGAGCCATTGAGGACTCCAACTAGGAGGCCTTTAATGCCAGCAGAGGAATTAGGACTGACTTTGATAGTTAGGGATCAGCAGGTGGCTCGACATTCTGTTTATGCTCTTATTCCTCCTTCTCACCCAGTGAAACCCTATCAATCCTTCCAAATGCCACTCAGACGGCAGAGCCCCAAAGAAGCCTTTGCCCCTCCAAAACAATGAGTGCCCCTCTGGCTGTACCTCAGAGCCTTTGGGTTGCTGCAGTGGCTCCCGTGGGTCTCCTCCTCCAGGCGCTCGCTCCTTGGCGGGGAGGAACACGTCCTTCACTTTCTACCCCCTGGGCCGATCGATGTTTGGTGAGGCACAGACATTCCTGACTCCAAAGAGCCTCCTCGAAGAGGGTGACGTTCCACTCTCTGCCTGCAGCCCGGCTGCGAGGGAGGGTCAGCTGAGAACAGTTCTGCAATGTGGAACACTTCCTCCTGGCCCTGCTTTGAGCGCCCAAAATGTTTGGGTCTCTGGGTGATGAGAACTGCATTCCTTTTTTAAACTTTCTTTCTTGATGATACCTCAATATGTGCTCCATTGTCTTCTGGTGCTCATGTGGGCTTCCAAGGGCCACCAATCACATAGAAGCTTCTGGAAGCTTACCACAGGGCAGAACCATCTGTGATGTTTCTTGTTTGCAGTTTTGGGCACTGGGAAGGCTTTAATGGATCCTGGGTAGGAGGTCAAGTGCAAAATGGGGTCAGCACGTTTACCAAAGCCCAATATTCTGTAATGTTCTGCCACTCAGCCAACGCACAGGGCGCCCCTTGAGATGACAGGCCCTGGACGGGACACTCCTGACACAGAGATGGGTAGGACAAAGCTCTCCCCCAAGAAGCTCCCAGGCCTGAGGCGGAATTCCAAAGAATGGGAGCGGTGCTGTATGGAGGCCAGGAAGCCCCAGGCAGGGCTCCTTCTGCCCAAGGGGAGGCAAGCCTCCAAGAGGGGGTATGCTCTGGACAGGTTCTGCAAGGTGAGTAGGAGTTCACTGGGTCGAAGACTAGGGGAGGTAGAGATAAAGAGGGAGGGGAGAAGATGGGGAGGAGTTGAGGGGAAGAAAGAGATAGGTAAAGAGCATTCTGATACACAGAGACAGCCCAGGAAGAGCAGGTGAGACAGTAGGGGTAGGACCTGGCACACAGGTGTCCAGGCTGTGCGCCCACAGGCTGCTTGTGTCAGCTGTCTTCCAGTTTAAAAGCTGGTTCATTCATTCATGTGTTCATGCCTGCCTTCATTCATTCAACAGACATTTATCAAGCTGTTGGGGGAAGCCCTCCTGGAACTTGTGATCCCGCCCCAAGACTTCTCCCTGTCACTGCCTCATGAGCATCGCAGGCTGATGAGTGACCCTAAGGGACCAATATGCTAACCCTAAATGGGTTATCTAATGCCACTTCCACTTGAAGACCTTAGCATCAGAAGCAGCCCCCCTGCTGAGTGCCACCCACATGCAGCTCACCCTTTCAGGCTCCGCAGCTCTTCCAGTCCCCACCACATCCCTGTGGGCCATGCACTCTGACCTTCATAGAACAGAGGAAGCTGAGGCTCGGAGGGGAAGTCTGCCAGGCCCCAGGCTGGCTTGGGAGCTAGGTCTTCTCCTAGGTGTCCGCGTCCTGAGCAAGGCAGGACACAGTGGGGCGTGTGGGAGAGAGAAATACAGAGACAGAGACAGAGAGGCAGAGACAGAAAGAAGCCAGGCTCATGAATCAAAATGAGGGTGGGCTTGTTCTGCAAGACCTCTCTCTCTCCGCTGGTGGCACCCAAGCCATCAGCTACTGGCCTATAGAACTTTCTTTTCTCACTTGCTGTCTGCTTTCCCACAAAACAGAATAGAAAAAGAAAAGGCCTCAGCCCTCCTACACTGCTGGTGGGAATGTAAGCTGGTGTAACTGTTGTGGAAAGCAATATGGAGGTTCCTCAAAAAACTAAAAATAGAAATACCATTTAACCCAGGAATTCCACTCCTAGGAATTTACCCTAAGAAAACAAGATCCCTGATTTGAAAAGCATATGCACTTCTGTGTTTACCACAGCACTATTTACAACAGCCAAGATATGAAAGCAACCTAAGTGTCCATCAGTAGATAAATGGATAAAGAAGATGTGGTACATATACACAATGGAATATTATTCAACCATTAAAAGAAAAGAAATCCTACCATTTGCAACTTGGATGGAACTAGAAGGTATTATGCTCAGTGAAATAAGCCAGGTGGAGAAAGACAAGCGCCAAATGATCTCACTCATCTGTGGAGTATAAAAGCAAAACTGAAGGAACAAAACAGCAGCAGACTCACAGACTCCAAGAAGGGACTAGTGGTTAC
Source organism: Manis pentadactyla (assembly GCF_030020395.1). Classification (NCBI taxonomy): domain Eukaryota; kingdom Metazoa; phylum Chordata; class Mammalia; order Pholidota; family Manidae; genus Manis; species Manis pentadactyla. Next base: position 134,144,979 of record NC_080026.1, on the reverse strand, counting down.
CAATGGGGAGGAGTTAGGGAAGGTGGGTGGGGAGGGAGGGAGAAGGGGATTGAGGGGCATTATAATTAGCACACACAATATAGGTAGGTCATGGGGAAGGTGGTATAGCATGGAGAAGACAAGTAATGACTCTATAGCATCTTACTATGCTGATGGACAGTGACTGCAATGGGGGAATTGATAATATGGGTGAATGTTGAAACCACAGTGTTGCTCATGTGAAACCATCATAAGATTGTGTATCAATGATACTTTAAAAAAAAGGGAAAGGCCTCAGGAAACCTTTGGTCTGTATAAGAGAAAACCATGATTTGCTGATGCTTCCCGCATCCCAGTGTTGCCACGTGGCACAGTACCCGTCCTGCCAGGATCCTAACTAGGAGTATCAGAACATAAGCAAGGCACACAGAGTGTACTGTTTGCAGCACAGCATTTTCTTCTGTGCACACGCCTTGGAAAAGTAGGATCAGAAGTTCACAGATCGAACCCGCCTTCCAGACCATCAAGGTAGCAATGGAAAGGCTCCTGTGGAGCTCCCAGCCCCCAGCCCCCCAGGCTCCCCTCTGGAGGCAAGCGAGTGCCCTGGGGTGATATGGGCAGAGTTTGCACCTAGGGGGTAAGCCACACCTTTCCCCAGGTCCCAGGGACAGCAGGTTATCAGAGGCCCCTCCCACCCTGTTAAAGGTCTCTGGGCAGATGTGAGCCAGGGTGCCAATGGCCACCATTCTTGTGGGCAAAGAATGCTTAGCTGTCTTGAGTGAATTCCATTTGTATGTGATGTGCCCTCAGCCTGGGTACACAGCGCAGACCCTCTGTCTGCCTGTCTGACCCTCAACATCTCAATTTTTAGTTTGTGTTGGAAGTCCTGCCTAATTAGGAGGCTTCCTGCTTTCTGTGAGACTGGCCTTCTGGGCAGAACTCGTAATCAGAGCATTAGAGTAGCACTCTATTAACTACAAGAAAGTTCTTAGATTGAATTAATTGCTAATCTCTGTATGCAGTGCTCCCCCAAGATATTTTATATTACAGTAAATAACCCCCCCACTTGAATTCAGAAACATCAGCATAGGTTTTATAAATACATAATTATATTTATGGAAAGCCACACCAACCTTGACTTACTCTTCAGAAATAAGCCAGTGTCCGCGGTTGGTAAGCCACTGCAGATTTTTTCCGTGACTTCAGAGTAAACAGTCTGAACATCCAAACTTACTGGTCAAGGGTCTTAGCACTCCTCATTGCTAGAAACGTCTCAGTAAAAAAGTAGGACATTGCAAATGGTTTTCATTGGTCATAAGAGGGACTGTCACACACTAACAATGGGAGTGGACATTATGGGAGAAGCCATTTGGAAAATGTTTTGGTGACAGCAGTCAAAGGCTTAAAAGGTCCAAAGTTTCATAAACTCTCTCCACATTGTAGTACACTGTGCAGCCAAAAAAATGTATATAGGCCTCTATTAAATTACTCAAAAGATGTTCATGATGCATAAGCTAGAGATGTACATGTATAGTTATTATATATATTATACTGTTATACATATGCACATAAGGAAAGATCTGAAGGAAGTCAACAGTAATTATCTGTGATGGATTTACCAGGTAATTTTCCTTTCTGTATATCTTTTTTTAGCTGAATAATTTACATTGGCTAGGTATTTCTTTTGCAGTTGGGAAAAGAAGCCATTTTCATCTTTTTTTGGCATTTTATTTCTTATTGAAGTATAGTTGATATACAATATGATACTGGTTTTAAGTATACAACTCAGTGGTTCAACAACTACCCACATTATTAAATCCTCACCTCAATGAGTGCAGTTACTATCTGTCAACATAGAAAGATATTACAGAAACACAGAGAGCCATCTTTACCTTGAAAAAAGAAAAAATAAACAAACAACATGAAATATAATTTGACAAAAAATAAACACACTGAAAAATGTACATGCCTTTGACTTAGTGGTATTCACTTGTGGAATCAGTCCTGAGGAAATAATCTGGAATGCAAACAAAGCTTAATGACACAAAAATATTAATTGAGGTTTCATTCATATTAATAATATTGTCAACAATCTGAATGGCAACCAAAGGGATTATGGCACAATCAAAGGAGGGGATATTACATACCATTTTGAAGGTTTTTGAAGAATTTGTATTAATGAAAAATACGCTTACATGATAATAAATGAAAAGCAAAATAAAAATAACAAGATTTGCCCTAAGAATGGAGAACCATTTAGAAAAATGCAAAACCCACTGAAGCCAATTAAATCCCTAGACAGGCCGAAAACGGATGTCTCCCTGTCTCAGATTTCCTTCACAAGGATCACAGCACCTTTTGTCAAGCCTGAAATTCCCGCGATGGGCTCAAGGCTGTTGGTTCCTTTACCGGTAAAGCTGTGGTGACTCTGTGTTTGTGCGGCAAACAGAGTTCTGGTCAAGTATGTGGACCATACAGTTGTTAGTGAACAATACAAAATGCTTCTTCCGCGCACTTGGGCAGCTCTCCAAAACCCAAAACCCCCTTTCTCAAAATCGAAACATCGCCCTGGGTACTTTGCTGCTGAATGAAGTCTATCTAGATTCTGAAAATGGACCGTTACACCCAATCACAGCAGAGAGTCCCACTCAGTGCCCTTTCCGATCTGAGCCACGCAGCTCATTTGCTTGGGGGAGTCAGGTCCCCCTCTCTGGTCCCCTCTTCCCTGAGGACAGGCACCACTGCCCAAAACCTGCCCTCACCCCACTTCGTGCCTCCGTGCGAGGAGGTGTATCACCAAACACCCTGGAACAGTCAGCGCCCGTCATGGGGTTTCTGCACCTGCACCGATGGCCGGTGCCTCTTATATTTGCCCCTGAAAAGACATCTGGTGGGTTCACATAGGAAAAGACGATGATGACAACTAGACTGCTTCGACTTCATTTTTCTTTTTTAATTATAAAAATAATGTGTACATTTCGATATAGAAAAAGCATAAAAAGGATGTAGAGAATGAATGTCACCTCTCACTGCCCAGTCTCACCTCCCAGAATGTGGCATAATCCTTTCGGGAATTCATTCTTATTCTTCCTTTTAAAAACTGCTTATTTCTGTTTACAAAACTGGTGTGTGTTCATTTCAGGGAATAGAGACAAACACACAGAAATACACACAAAAATCCTCTCAAATCCTGATGCCCAAAGATGACCCCAATTGGTATTTGTAAGTATATCTTCTAGTCTTTATTCCAGGCATTTATGCCTGACTTACTGCAAAACTGGGAATATAATTCCAAGTTGTAATGTGCTTTTTTAACTTAATATGTCATGATCATTTTCCAATGCCACTAAATATTCTTTTGTGACAAAATCCTTATTGGCTGCAGAGTATTCATTCCATTGGATGACTTATGATAATTTGTTTATCCATCCCCTATTGCTGAATATTTGGACTGCTTCTATTTTTTCACTATTGTATATCACACTGTGACAAACCATGTGTGCACAAGTCCCTGAGAGCTTCTCAGGATATGTTTGCAGAAATGGAATTCCTTGCACAAAGGGTAAAAACATTTTTGAGACTTTGGTTAAACTTTTACTTTACTTTCAATTGTGCTTACAAACATATAACATTAAAATGTTCAAATTAGCCATCTCAAACATTTTTCAGTGTCCAGTTTAGTTAAAGGTATATTCACAATGTTGTGCAACAAATCTCTAGAACTTTTCTGACTTAACACAACTGAAAACTCAATGCCCATTAAACTCTAAGTCCCTGTCTATCTCCTCCCAGCCATGCAAGTCCCTTTCTACTTAGTGTTTTTATGATTCTGACTTTTGATAGCTCACATGAGTGCAGCATTTGCCCTTTCGTGACTGGCTTATTTCACCGAGCATATTGCCCTCAGGCTTCATCCGTGTTGTAGCATGTGTCAAGCTGTCCTTCCTTTTTAAGGCTGGATAATATTCCATTGTACATATGAGCTGCATTTTGTTTATCCTCTCATCCATCACCGGACATCTGGGTTTCCACCCCCTGGCTGTCGTGAATAGTGCTTCAATCAGCATAGGTGTGCAAATCTCTCTTCATGACCCTGCTTTCCATTCTTTTGTGTACACACCCAGAAGTGGAATTGCTGGGTCATCTGGTTGTTCTGTTTTTAATTGTCTGAGGAACCTCTGCACTGTTTTCCATAAAGGCCACACCATTTGACATTCCCACTAGCCATGCACGAGCCTTCCTATTTCTCCACATCCTTGCTGACACTTGTTCTCTGGTCCACAGCGGCCATCCTGAGGGGTGTGAGGCGATATCTTTGTGGTGATGACTCGCATTTCTCTAATGTTTAGTGATGCTGAGCGGCGCTACATATGCTCGCTGGCCATTTTTTGAGCCTTTTAATACAAATTGCCAAAACTTCCTCCAGAAATGTTGGGCCAGTTGAAACACCCACAGGAATGTGACAGCAATTCTGGCTTCTGGCCAACACTGTGTGCCCCTTAAGTTTGAAACTTTCCCCCAGAAAATGTAGAGGAAATACTAAGCAAGCTGTTCACATTCGCCTTGTAATGGTAGCAGCTAAACATTATCTTTGAAGATAAAATTTCCTGGTGCTGGGCAATGCTGACCTCAATTTTCTTCTGCCACTGGTAACACTGGGATCCAGGTCTTTATTTGTAGGGCTTTCAGTGTCCTTTTCCTGTTCTAAACAGTTGTATGGCTCCTGAGTTTTATCATTAAGATTTAAATGGCCATTGGATTTGGGGCACTTCAAGCATTCACATCAAAGATTGCTCCATAAAGAAGCCCTCGGGTTTGAGTGACAAGCTTAAGAAACCCTTTTCTTGTGATTCTTGGTCTCCACTACGGGCCCATTGTCTTACTCTGCGCTCCCGCCAACTCTTCCATAATACAGTAAAAATCAAAGCCTTAAGTAATAGGAGGTTATTTGCAAATGGTATTCTTTTTCTTTCTTTAAATAGTGCAGTTCCTTGTTAATAGATGAAATTTATTGAAAACCCTTTTGAGAATCCTCATGAGTAGGCAGAGGCTGGACAGTCTGTCCCCAGCCACCAGTGGTGACAAGATGAAAGCAAGAAAATGCCTTTCTGTTGGCTACTAAACTTCCTCCCAAGAAGCCCCCCTTTTTAAATTAGGGTTTGCACATTTCCCAAGAGTGTGTTCCTGTGAACACGGAAGGTACGGCCACTTTTCGGTCTGGCCATTCACTGGGAGTTCCATCTATGTTCACGTGAGCCACGTGAACACAGCTACTTTCAAGAATACAGCCAAGTCAGGCTTTCCCTATTGGGCATTTCCAGAAACGGCAGGGCTGGAGGGTGTAAGACCCGCCCCCCACCCAACCCTGGGGATTCTTAAAATCATTCAGGGACTTGGTAACAAGCAAGGGCTGTAAGAAAGAGCCATCTACCAAGTTTCATTTTATCAGCAAACCCATCATGTATTTCTATCTGTCACAACTCATCATGGAAAGTTATGTGAGCCATATTACAGAAAGTCATACAAAATCGAAACAAGGTACAAAGAAACTGGGTATCAGTCAGGGTCCCAACAGAAGAAAAAGGCACACTCCAAATAGGATTTGAGGAGGGCTTATTTATTAAAATGTGCATGCAGGGAAGCCCCGTAAGATAGTGCAGCAACCGGGGTCTAGCAGCAGCAGAGCTGTGACCACCTCTACACCCAAAGGGCAAGGAGAGGAAGAAATTACTAGAACCCAGAGAGAGAGAGAGATGTATGTAGTATCAAAAGGGAACCCGAAAGGACTGAAGTGCTGATCCACACTACTGACGTGGCTGAACGTTGAAAACTTTATGCAAAGTGAAAGGAGCCAGCTGAGAGGCCACGTATTATTTGATTCCACTTACGGAAAGTGTCCAGAGCAGGCAAATCCGCAGACGCAGGAAGTAACTTACTAGCTGTCCGGGGTTGGGAAGAATGAGGAGTGACTGCCGATGGGTTCTAGGTTTCTTTGTGGGCTGAGGAAAATGTCCTGTAATTAGATAATAATGATTGTTGCCCAACTTTATGAATATACTGTAAACCACTGAAATGGTGTACTTTAAAATGCTGACATTTGTGGTATGTGAATTATATCTTAATAAATTTCAAAAAGGGGGTTGGGGAGGGCAGTATGACCTTTGGTGGAAGGGCAGAGTCAGCCCAGGGCTGTCTGGTGGGGTGAGTGGGAGGAAGGACAGGAGACCAAGGAAATAAATACACTGACCTCCTTGCCTCCCTCCCTCTGGTTGACTAAACCCATGGGAGCCATGGGTGAGTGAACATCGGTGAAGTCTATAAGGTCGGCCTTCCAAGACAGAAAGCAGGAGTGGGGAAGGATGCAGAGTGGATCTGGAAAGCAACCAGGTGACATCTGGGACACCAGAATGAAAGGAAAAGAATACGTAACTGAGACAAAGCCAGGGACAGTGAGGGTATGTAAACTATGTCCTATAAAGTACTCTGTGGTTGCTAGAGTTAGTTCAGATTTGGGGTATGAGTTCCCTAGCAACTAGCACAGAGAGGGCAATCTACCAGAAGGGAGGTTGTGGTGTCCATTATGTAAAAACAAGCTCAAAAGAAAGAGATTCTGTGGAGGGTGGACGCAGCGGCATGCTCTGTGTTTAACATGCTACAGCTAGGGTGGAGGGGAGATGCTACAGGAAGGTGGGCAGGGAATTTTGCTGCTCTTCTCTGTCTGCTGCTCAAGACTCATAAAGATTTCTCTCCCTACATTCACCTGGCAGGTTGCTGTTACCCTTAAAAGTCCTGGCAATACCTTAAGCACACAGAATGCCGCATGGCTCAAGAAGGTGGTCCCACACCGTTGTCAAGGACTCAGTCATGGGGTCAGACCACTTGAGTTTAAACCCCTGCTCTCACAGTTAATTCTCGGTGACCCATGGAAATGGACTTAAGCACTCTATGTCTTAGTTTCCTTGTCTATAAAATGGAAATACTTAAAATCCGTTCCTCATAGGGTTGTGATGAAGATGAAATGAAATAATGCTTGGTAAGGACTTAGCACTGTCCCTGGCACATAATAAGTGCTTAATAAATGTTTAGGTTGGTTCTGTTGACTCTGATGGTTGACATAAGAGTGAAGAAGCCTTGCACGATCATCTTGTTTGCTCATTATTACAGGGGAGGAGCAGGAGGCCCAGAGAGGGGTGTGGTCTATCCAAAACCGCATGGTCCGAAAAAAGGCAAAGTCAAGAAAACAACCCAGCTGAGAAGTCTCGGCACACACCGCAGTACTTCTCAGCAGCAGCACCTGTGTCTATTTTCACCCAGGAACCGTTTCCTGGGCAGCCCATTTGGACTACAGGCGTAGAGAAAGCAAAAGCCTCAGAACCCAGTCCATGTTGTGCATACAGCAGGCCTTCAGCAAATGCTCTTGGCAAGAATTGGTGAATTTTTGTTTCCATTGAGGGGGCACCAGGAGCTCTTTGAGGGCAGGGTCTGTGCCCAATTTTTTGTCTCTCTTGTGCCTGGCACAGGAGCCTGGCATAAATTAAGTGCTTAATAAGTGTTTTATATGTATTAATTATTGACATCTGAGGCTATTTAAAAGTAGCTATGTGGGAAAGGCCCAGTTGGGATTACAGCCTGCATCAGAAGTTAAATTCTCAGCCCACTTACAAAAGGCCATGTCAAAACATGGCTGTAAGCCACCCTAGAGGTTTGGCTTCCTCATGATGACATAAAAGTGGAAATGCCATTTAAGGTGACACGTGAACCGATCTCAGAGGTGCAGATTATCCTTTGGCCTGAGCAAGCATTCTGCCAGTTTATCCAAGGAAAAGGAAGCCCTGGGCCCAGGTGTTGGGCACTTATTTAAAATTAATTCCACTCTCCATCTGTAGCAGGTTGAGGGGTGTCCCTCAAATGATAAGTGAAGCCCTACACCCTGGCACCTATGAATTCGGTTTCATTCAGAAATAAGTCCTTGAAGATGTGACCAAATTCAGATGAGGTCATACTGCACTGGGTGGGGCTCTGCCCCAGTGACAGGTGTTCTTATTAGAAGAGAAAACAGAGATACAGACACACAGGGAGATGGAGGCAGAGCCCGGGGTTGACAAGCCAGGTGACACCAAGGGTTGCTGGCGAACCCCAGAAGTTGGAAGAGGCCAGGGAGGTCCTTCCCCACAGCATGGCCTGGCCGACACCTTAATTTCAGATTTCTGATCTCCAGAACAGAGTCTCCCAAATGCCTGTTGTTTTAAGTCCCCTAGTTTGTGGTCTGTCCTCGTCATATTTGTTCTTCTGCTGAAGGGGAAACACCAGACAGGTAAGACAGGAATTATACTTACTGAGCTTCTGGTACGTGCCAGGCCCCGAAATGGACGCTTCCATGATTTACCTCATTGACTCCCGTCAGTGGTCCTATAAACTAAGTGCTCCCTTATTCATTCAACACATATTTATTGAACACCCATCAGTGAAACTGTCTTTGCGTGGGTCCCCCCAGAACCAAAACCCCAGACAAGCTACTGGGTACAGGGAGTTCATTTGGTGGTGACCCAAGGGTGTAGGGAGGGGATATGGGCTTCAGGGGCCCAATTATCCTGGGAACTCTGAGAGGTGTACAGAACACATTTCAGAACTGTGTATACAAAGAGCAGGAGCCCATAGCATTTACTAACTCACTCCTGCCTGTATTAATGGTTGCTTGTCGGATCTCCCCAACACACACTCTATCTCCCCTGAACGTCTGGGCTGTACATAAGTGCAGGTGAATGCCATCCTGGTATTGGAGAAGGCTCAGGGCAGAATGGGGAAAGTTGTGTCATCTGTGCATGAGGTGTGTGCTGTCAGTAATGGGAGCAGGGGAGCCTGAGCTTGCACCTAACCACTCCCCTCATCTGCATTGCAGTCAGAGGTGGGCCAGGTAGATTAGGTGGCAGAGGGTGCGTGGGACTGGCTGCATAATTTGCAGCATCCAGTGCAAAATGTAAATGCAGGTGCCTTGTTTAAAAATGATTTAGAATTTTCCATCATTAAACCAAGCAGAGCATTAAGCCAAGCAGAGTCCTTCTAAGCACAGGGTCCTGCACCACCGCTCAGATTGCAGCCCTGAGGCCAACCCGTAGGAGGCAGCCCCGGGGGCATCTGCTTTAAGCGCCTACTATGTGCCGGCTCCCCATGTTAAATGCTTTACTCTTGCAATAAGTGGTAGTTATTTGTGTCACGCCTTTTACCAACACATTAAATGTTTCTCTTCAGTGGGAATGAATTTAGACAAACGTAGATTACTTCCTAGCTGAGGAGTCCCTGAGTCCACTGGCTGAGAACTACCTTGAACCCAAACCTGACAACTTTCAATTCACATGCAAAGGAGTTTAGCCAAATGCAGAACCCTGCATGAACATGTTTCAGTTTTCCTGATTATCATCTATAACATTTGAACATCACAAATCCCTTGTTTGGCTGATATTTAACACAACACAGGTTTCTCTGCCTTACCCAGTATAACTCTGCCTAAATGCCATAGATATGTTAAATTTTTTTCCTGAGACAATAAACCATTCATTGAGAAACCATTCATATTAAATTTGAAGATGGTATCTGATCATTGGGCTTGCATGTTTACAGTTTTATGAACAGTAATTCTACAGGTCCCAGAGAGCTGCAGACCCTTCCCGATCCCGATCCCCCAAATACTTAAGTTACTGGTTCTAAGCTGGGCACACCCTCAAGTTCCAAAGAAAAGCAGGAAGATGGCCCAGTGTCTGCTCAGAAAGGCTGCAGACCTCGTGACAACGAGATGGAGTCTGTGAACCTCAACTGGGTCTTGGGTCAAATAAAAAAAAAAGTCTGCAAAAGACATTTTGAGACAATTGGGGGAATTTGAAAAGGGCCTGGGAATTAGTGCTTCTCCAGCTGTGGTGAAGGACCAGTTTTTGGTTTTGTTTTCCGGTGTGTCTCAGACTGATGCTTTTATAAAACAGAATACTGAATTTCATAAAAGCTACACAAAACGCAAGCCAATATTTTTATTATTAAGCTTAACAGATCTAAAATTACCCTGACAAATTTGAAAGTTGCTATGAAAGTTTCTAGAAGCTTGCTCTCAATTTTGGTATTTAGCTCGTTGCAGACGTGTAACAAATGGTCTGAAGGTTGGCCCCTGTATGCTGACCACACATTGACCAGTGCAGAATCAACAACCCTGGTATTACTAATTTTCATAGGTGTGATGGGACATTAGGGTTTTGTAGTAGGAGATCTTTCTTTTTAGGAGATACATTTAGGGTGTTTGCAACTTACTCTCAAATGGTTCAAGGAAAAAAGTACCTATGAATAGAGAGAAAAAAAGTGAGCTAATGCAATTGTGACAAAATGTGAACAAAGGGTTCCGATAGGTGGTGGGCCTATGGGTATTCATTATACTATTAAATACTTTTCTATAGATTTGAACAATCTTGAAATGAAAAGTTGGAGCAGGCTAGGAAAACTAGCAGACCACCGCTGCCTTTCTTCCTAGCACAAATCAAATGTGCAAACAAGTCTCTGGAGGTGCAGAGACCAGGACGCCAAGTGCATTGACCTGTCCACATCCCAGGGAGCAGAGCCAGGGAGTGCCTGCGAGGCCCCAAGACCTGCAGTTTCCACCTGAGCTCTCAACCTGTCTGCTGGGAGGCCCTGGCAAGGGATGCAACCTTGCAGCCTCAGCATCCTTGTCTGAAATTAAATACCTAATGAGAAATGAGGCTTTTTCTGTGATCACCATGAAGGGTGGGTATTGGCCAGCATGATCCCCCTGGCCAGTTGACCTGATGAACATGGCCTTATTAGTAGATTTTTTGGGAAAAGAATGAATGAATGGCTTTTTTTTGGTACTGAGCTTCCCTGGGAGGACAGATGCTCACAGAAGTAGGCTCCATCATTAGGGCATTTTGCAGGTGATTGAACTGCAGGTTACATCAAGAGCTTTAGACCCTAAAACCAATTCTGGTTGGAGCTAAGTAACCTCCTTTGTTGAAAGAACTCCTTTCCCCTGAGTGCAGCAATGCCAGGAGGCTGCTGCATTCCCAGTCTCTGTCCCTCCCTGGCTGTTCCCAGCAGTGGTCCCCCCGTGGCCTCACCATGGGGCCGAGACCCATCAGTAGCCTGTATGACTCTGGCATTAGTCATGACTGCCAACACATCTGAAAATCTGGGTGTCGTGGGCCTGCCCTTCTGTAGGAAAATTTACTTTCCAATTGGAAGGCTCAACACTGGACACATGAAGACGTGACCTCAGTAAAGGAAAGGACTTTTTAGGCTCCTGTTGGCTTCAGTTTGACTTCATGGGCTACTAATAGAGAATTCTAGGCTTTCCCACTCTGTGTTCCACTGTGTAAGGATTGCACCTGCTTTATCCCAAGGCAACTGAAGCACAGTGAACTTGGAACGGACCTTGGAGTTGGCCTTGCTCCTAACCCTCCGGGCGGGTCACCTTTCTCACAGGTAGTTGGGGGGGTTAATCCCTACCTCGAAATATGGTGAGGATTAAATGAGATAATGCTCAGGCCAATGCCATTTCCCTATGATCCTCTCTCCTTAGAGGGAGCACCCAGCTCAGGTTAATCTTTGTACCAAGGGCCCAGCCTGGTGGGGCACAGAGCAGACCCTCCTTAATCATTTGTAGAAGAATAGGAGTAACTCAATATGCTTATTTATTTCCTCCGTATGTTACACTACAGATCAACTCATTTCTGTTTTTTGTTTTCCTGGGCCTGGAGTCACTGTTTTTAAAGGATTCAGGCAGTGTGTGTGTGTGTGTGTGTGTGTGTGTGTGTGTGTGTGTGTGTGTGTGTGTGTGTGTGTGTGTGTGTGTGTGTGTTTAATTAAAAAATAAAAATGATGGGCTTAAACCCAAATGCCAATTAAATACTGAAATAGAGAGCTTCCACCACATGGATGTGTACCCCTCACCACATAGGGCACAAGCATAGGCATTTTAATGCACAGTTGACAAGGGCCACGGCATCTGTAAAGGCGACATGTACTCACTGATTGGAATTAATTATGAATCACACAGAGATTACATTATAGCCACAATGAGCACAGCTATGCTGCAGAATAGCGTGGCAAAATCCCCACCTCCATTCAGGACAACAACTGAGTGCTTCAGATAATTGTGGTTCTGAAGTGAGCTGAACCCTGAATCACAGAGATAGGTGAGTGACAATACAGTTAAGGCCAACTCCCAGCAACTCTTGCTGCACAGACCCTTGAAATACTCAAGTGCACACAACCAGTCCATTTTATTGCACAGAACAGTTACAATAAAAGGACCCACTATTATCTAGGGCCACTATCTCTTTTCTACAACTGTTGGTTCCTGGAAATGAAACAGGAGAAAGATAGGGAGAGGGGAACTAAGGCCCTTGGGTAGAGGTCTCTGATGATGGCCGCAGGAAAGCTCACAGTGGAAGGCCTGCCCCAAGCACCTTTTACAGGCCCCCAGTTTCGGGAGATATCAGAGCCACTCCCAAGGAGGCACGAAGCAGGGAAGGAATCAGGCCTCCTTGTTGAAGGGCTGCTGGACGGGGGACAGGAGTGCCTTACAGACCCAACACTTCACACTGGGGCTATGGATTTCATTTCTTTGAGTGCTTTTTAAAAACCTTTCTGATTTTGAAATAATTTTTAAATTTACAGGTAAGTTGTTAGAACTCCCATATATCCATCACCTCAACTCACCAGTTTTTAACATTTTGCTCCACTTGCGTTATATAAATTTTATTTTTTCAGAACTGCTTGTTGTAGCCATCATTTCCCTTGGCCCCATTACTTTTTCAAATTATAAAAATAGTATAACAAAATAAAGTTTAAAAAACCTTTAAAGATAACCCTAAATCCTATCTTCCTAAAACTAATATGTTCAATTTAAAATTACCTTATTCTTTTTGTCAGGTTTGCATATATGACTTTTGTACAACCTGTATCTCTTGAAATTTATTCACTGAACAATTCATCATTCATCCATCCATCCACCCAAGAAATACTTGACCAAACATTTCTACAGTCCAGGCCTTACAGAACAGATCAAACCATCACACAGTTTCATGGTTATAAAATGTGATAACTGCCATGGACTGCACGATTCCTCTTGTAAAAAACTCTTTTGCTCTAAGTCAGGGATGTTAATAGAGCTAGGGTATTTGTGGTATATTTATTAATAATTTCCTACCAACTCCCAAGAAAGTATTTTAGATGCGTATAGTAAAAACATATATACAACTCCACAGTTAATCAAAAAGTCAAAAACAGCAATCAGAAGGTCCTTCCAACAGCTTCTTATCCAGTTTTATCAAGCCCAGGAAGCAATCATCTGCATATCATCACAGAGCAAGAGTTTATTGAGCTTTATTTTCCATAATTGTATGATCAGAACAATTGATATTTTGTTTTCCAGATATGAAATTATATGGTAATATTTAATAGGCCTTTTCAAACAACACAAACCTCTCTTCTCTCATAGCAAGATCATGATCACTTCTCATGGAGGAAGGACCATGTTGCTTCCTGGACAGGACAATAGGCCGGCTGGCATCCTTGAGCACTGCATTTGACTGAGTTTCCTATGAGCCAAGGCAACAAGGAATCATGATGGTTTTCTCTGTTTTAATTATCTATTAAATTAAATGCAACCATTAGATCTCCTAGACAGATGCACTTTATTCTCTTTTGAAGGAGCACAGGAGTAGAGATGACAACTCCCATGGGTGGAGGGGGAATACAGACCAGCTCTTGCTGCCTGTCTCCCTCCAAACTGTGGGTGGCGGGGTGGCGGAGGAAAGTGACTGGATTAATGGCCGGTGGTAAGAGTGCTCTGCCGACATTGTGGCCTAGACAGAATCCACGGCTTGGTGAGGAACACAGAAAGCACCTGGCATTTACCAGCTCCTGTGCTTCCACAGGGGAAGGTGGCCCTGTGGGCAGGACAGGGCTGTGGGGAACACGGCAGCATCTCAGAGGGCTAGCTGTGCCAGGCTGGTCGGCAGGGTAATGGCTAGGCCTCCAGGAAAATACCTCCGTCTTGTCTGTGCTGAGATTATTCCTGTCCCACCACTACAAGACTAGGGCTCCCCTGGGTTACACCCCTCAACTGGAGAGCTAGGAACCGTCCCCCAGGGCCTTGGGGCTGGAAAACACCCCACTCCCATCTGAATGCACAGAAAGGAGGAGAGAAGAGTCCTTGAACAAGGGGAGAAATCTCTTTGATAAGAAGTTTGAACTTTATGCACAGAAAGAAACTGTTAACCCAAAGAGGCCAGTTAACCCAGAAGAAACAAAATCAAACTGGAAGACATGAAGATAACTTTCACTGGCAACATGAAGTGGGAATGGAGGCTGCAGGGCAAATAAATTGAGTTCCTCAGGAGAAAGAAGAGGCCCCTGCATACTTCCCCATGTAGCACGTACATGTCAAGCTCCTTCCCTCTTAGAAGCTTGATGAAACTTAGCTGAACAAATGAAGTATTTGGGGTGACTGGATGTTCCTATTTAACTCAGACCATGAGGAAAAAGTGATTACCATTCTCCTCCAAGAAAAAAAAAAAGTTAGATGCAAACTTGCTGAACGCTACCATTTCTTCTTCCTCAATATGAAATACGTGGACCCTTTATTCTCAATAACCAATACTTTATTTCTCACTTTCTCATTATCACAGCTTTTTGTTGTTTCTGAAATGGATCCTCAGGAGCCTTAAAATTTACCAGGCCATACTCATGTTGTCTATATTTTTTAACCAGTGTCCAACGACACATTAATCCCACTTTTTCTTCCTTTAAAGATTAGATTGAAGACTTACTATTAAACAAAGAAAAGGACTTTCAAAAAAGATACAAAAAATATGCTTCAAAAGTAACTAATTTTGCCTTTTCTGAATTCATACTAATAATGAAGTTACGTGTATATAAACAGATGCCCTTTGTGAATGGTGGCGGGTGGGGGTGTCAGAATCAGGTGGAGAGGGGGCCAGCCCTCTCTCCTCACTCACCAGCAGGGTGCCCTTCATTAAGTCTGTGGACCTCAGTTTCCCTCATCTGTAAAATGGCAGTATTACCAGTATCTCAACTTAACTGACTGCTATGAGGATTGAAGAGGCAGGTCAAGGGCTTAGCCCAGTGCCAGTCACTCTAGTGAGTCACAGACAAACATCGGTTGCTGCTCTTATTTTTATGACTTTTTTGTGTGTCTGTCAAAATCCATGCTGGGACACCAGAAATTGAACCTTGCCAATTAAATAGGATTAGATGAGAAGAGATCATGGACAGTACTGAAAAATTAACATTTCAGTACCATATTCTATAAAGGCAACCCACAGAGATAAAAATTAATAAAGAGCATTTCTTCTGTAAATTAACTGAAATGTATTTTAAAACAAAATATTTTCTCTTCATCTTAATTTTTTTCTTATTGAAAAATACCTTTATGTATAGTAATAAAAATAAACTAAGAGGTTTATAGTACAAAAGCTAGTTTGCAACATTTTTTTATACTGTGGTAAGATATTTGTAACATACCATTTATGATTTTATCCATTTTTAAGTGTACAGTTATGTGGCGTTAAGCCCATTCACAATGTGGTACAATCTTCATCACCAACCATTTCCAGAACTTTCTCGATACTCCAAATAGAAACTACCCATTAGACAGTAACTTCCCTTTCTCCCCTGCCCCCAGACCCTGGTAATCTCTGTTCTACTTTCTGTCTCTATGAATTTGCCTGTTCCAGTTACCTGTTAGAAGTGGGATCATACAGCATTTGTCCCTTTGTGACTGGTTTATTTCACTTAGTGTGAGGTCCTCAAGGTTCACCATCCGTGTTGTAGCATGTGTCAGAATTTCCTTCCTTTTTAAGGTTGGATAATATTCCATTGTATGTACGTACCATGTTTGGTTTATCCACTCATCCATCAGTGGATATCTGGGTTGTTACCACCTCTTGGCTGTTGTGAATAACGCTGCTACATGCAAATATCTCTTCAAGATCCTGCTTTCCATTCTTTTGTGTATATACCTAGAATTGGAATTATGGGATCACATGGTTGTTCTATGTAATTTTCTGAGGAACTACTAAATTGTTTTTCACAGTGGCTGCACCAGTTTACATTCCCACCAGCAAAGCACAAGTTTTGTGATTTCTCCACATTCTTACCAACACTTGTTATTTTCTGTTTTTTTCATAATAGCCACCCCAGTGGACATGAATTAGTATCTTATTGTGGTTTTGATTTTCATTTTCCTACTGACTAGCGATGTTGAACATCTTTTTGTGTACTTATTGGTCATTTGTATGTCTTCCTTTGAGAAATGTCTATTCAAGTCTTTGCCCATTCTTGAATTGGGCTTTTTGTTGTCAGGAAAACACTTTAAAAAATAGGAGTTTCAGATAATTCACGTGTAGGGGGCAAATGGGCTCACCACTTTAAAATGCAGGGTGTCAAGTTGAAGTGGGACATCGTTTTTGGGTCTAAAGATGCCTTCTTTTTAACATTCTCCAAACAAAGGACATAGTTAATTTCTAAGTTAGGTCGAGTTCCTAGTAAACAGAAAGGTTGAACAAGTGATATGAGAAACTAGCTGACTCTTCTAAGGTTTCTGGGTGAGAACAGAAGGCCACTCAGTTCCAAAGATCATCTGTGAAACATGGAAGCAGAAAATCTGTATTTCTGGTTCTTACAGTTTAAGGTTAAACAGAAAAGACCGCACAAGCAGTCCAGTGGCCTGCGGGTGGGCGGAGTCAGGTTTTTACCAACATCTGTCTCGGCTCCTGACCTGAGACAAAACTGGAGACGAGAGCCTGAAGATGTCTGTGGGGATACAGGGTCTCCAGAAGATGGAGACACCTGGCAGCGCAGCCACGTAGTCGGCCTGGCCGGGCCTCTTAGGGCCACGATATCAACTTGCCTCGGACATCTTCCTCAATTACGCGAGCTAGTGGGTGTGAAATGCCTGGTCCCGCACCGCCATCTCATCTAAAAGGTCTTCAATCGCGCTTTAAAGCTTTACTCTTTGGTGGTAAACAGGGCTCCAGAGTGGCGGCCCCAAGCTGCGGGGTGCGCAGGCCACTCCTACGTGCGCCTAAACAAACGTAGTGCCCACCTTCTCCCCGCCGTGGGCCGCAGAAGGAGTTTTTTAAATGTTAATAGATCGTGAGGCCTAAAGCAGCGCGCTTTGGGATGCAGAAAAGGGTTTGGCGGCTCGGTGGCCCGCCCCCAGCCCCGCCCCGCCCCGCCCCCGCTTAAGTTTTCTGCCTCCGTCTGGTGTGATGCTCTCCCGGGACGCTGGGGCCCCGGCGGAGCGGCTGACATCCCTGCTCGGCCTGCCCCGCGGCCTGCAGAGGCCCACCTCCCGCTCTTCCCCACGTCTTCCCTGCTCTACATCTCAATCCAGTCCGTAACATCTCAATACAGTTTTTAAACATCGAGACTAAGGGCTGTTCCGCCCACACAGGGGCTCTAGGAGGACGCGCTGCTGACCTCGAAAGCCAGGCGACAGTTTGTGGGGGTAGAGGGCGGCGGGGGTCCTGGGCGCAAGAAGAGCCCCCGCGCCCGGCTGCCCGAACTCCCTTCCGCAGACCGGTCATGGGCATGGAATGTTAGCCTGGATCCCCAGGGTTCGTGCGTCGACTCGAACCTCGGGACGTCGGGGCGGCGCGGCTCTGGGCTGCCCCGCGAACCCAGGATCCCGACCCTCGGGACCCCCAGGCTGCGGCGCGCCTCTACCCCGCAAGGCCCGGAGCTCCCACCTAAGGCAACGTTTCAAAAACAGCCCCGCCGAGATCCAGGCAACAGGAAGGAACATTTTTTTTTTTTAATGTGTAAAAAATGTTCTGCTTCTTGTAGGGAACACAACCGCTGGAAGTTCCAGCACACAGGTTCCCCTCCCCGCGCACCCACAGCCGTAGCCGCCTCTCCGGCAAGGCGCGGGCACCTCTCCCAGATCCGGGTTTGGGGAGCGCAAGTGCCCCCTGTGGCCGGCCCGCGCCTGACCCCGCGGGCCTGAGAAGGCAGAAACGGCCGGCGCGGGGGCCCAGAAGGAAGTTAGAGCCGCGGGGCCGGGAAGGGGGCAGGTCGGCGCCGCGGGCCTAGCGTGGGCCGGTGGGGCCAGGGCCACCTCGGGGCGCTGCGCCCAGGCCCTCCCGGGCTCGCTCCCCTCAACGTGGCCGGCCGCCCGGGGCCCCACGTGGAAAGGGCGGAGGAGGAAGGAGGGCGAAGGGAGGGCCGGGCGCCGGCCGCAGGACCCCCCGCCCCAGCTGCCCAGGCCCCCGCGCCAGGCCAGGGCCTCCCGGGCGGGGCCGGGCCGGGGAGTGCCCGCCGCGCCCGGCCCCCTCGCCCGCCCGCAGCGCCTGTGTGCACTTTCGCGGAGCGACTAATCCCCCGAGAGAGCCGATTTGTAGTGAGGAGTATCTGTAGGGGGCGAGGCCGGCCCATGTGGGGTTGTGTCATTGGTTTGCAAAGAGAGACCCCGCCTTTGACCAAAAAAAAAAAAAAAAAAAAAAAGCAAAAAAAAAAAAAAGCGAGGAGTGAGCGAGCGGCGACCCTCACCTCTCCTCCCGCCACGCTCTGCGCGGCCGGCGGGCACCGGGAGACGCGGCCAGCGACGCTTCTTTCCCTTTCCTTTTCTCTCCGTTTTCCTCCTTCCTCGGAGGAGAAAACAAATAAAGAAGAGCAAATAGCCGGGAGGCGCTCGGCTTCTAGGACCCTCCCTCCCCCGATCCAAGTTGGAATTAGCATCCTCTTGGGGGTAAGCGCGGCGCGGGGCGTGCGCGGGCCGGGGACCCCCAGCGCAGCCCCTCCCGGCGGGCGGGCGGGCGCGGGGCCGGAACCGTAGTGGGGAGGACTGGGAGCCGGGTGGGCGGAGGAAGGGGGTGGGGTGGGTGGGGAAGTAGGAAGAGGCTCGGCGGCGAGGGAGGAGGAGGAAGGGAAGGGAAAGGAAGGGAAGGGGAAGGGAGGGGAGGGGAGGGTGAGGGCAGGAGGGGGAGGGGCGGGGAGCTGGAGAGATTAAGTTTTTGTGTGTGTGTCCCTGTGTACGTGTGTCATTTTAAGGTGGCCCGGGAGCGGCCCGAGGAGCCGGCAGCGGCCCGAGGAGCGAGTGACCGAGCTGGGAGCCATGCCGCGCTGAGGGGGGGCCGCCCAGCCGCCGCCACCGCCACCGCTGCCGGGTGGGGTGGGAGGGGCGGGAGCCGCCGCCGCCGCCGCCGCCTCCCGGGTGGGCGCCCTTAGCTGTGGACGCCGGTGGCCCGGGACGAGGTAAGAGGGGCCCCTGGGGAGGGCTGGGGCCACCCCCGCCCCCGCCTCACCTGCGGCCGCGGGCTGGGGGCGCCGCGCCCGCGCCTCACTGCGCCACTCGCGGAGGAGGAGGGCGAAGGACACGGAGCCAGCATCCGAGGACATCTTTGGTCTGCGCCCCCGGCCCCGTGTCCTCGCTCGGCGCGCGGGGGTTAGCGCCAGCCTGGGGGTCCCTGCCTGCCGCCCCCCGTCGCCGATCGCGCTCGCTGGCCGCCTTTTGCGCCAGGATTTTTGTTGTTGTGATGAGAGTTGATGAATGCGAAGTAGGCGGTCACCTTCCTTCCCATCAGGATTGGCAAAAAAAAAGAAGAAAAAAAAAAGAGAGGAACCCCAATCGCGGCGGCGTCCGGAGGGCAGCAGCGGCGGCGGCGTCTCGGCGACGGTTTCCTAGGCGCCCCCGGCTCCTGCTCCCTGAAGCCGGTGGGTGCGCGCGCGGGGGCCGCCCACGACCCAGGCCGAGCGCGCGGCGCGCCGCGGGGACAATACGGCCGGATCCTCCGGGACCGGAGGCCGAGTGCGCGGAGCCTTACGCCTGCGGAGCGGGGGCAGGGGGAGCGGGGTGCGCGGGGAGACCGGGGCGCGCGCGGCTCGGGGCCCCCAGGGGAGCGGCCCCTGCTGGCAGAGGATCCTGCGCGGAGCCCCGGGAGCGCAAGTGAAAGACGGGGAAGGAGACGAAGGGAACCCTTTTGTTTTGCCGGCCCCGCATTGTTGCCTCCTCCGGGCAGCCGGGCCACATCTGCCGCCGCCGCCACCACTGCCGCGCCGACCTCGGCCCGCCAAAGTCGCAGCGGGGCGGGGGCCCGGGGCAGGCGGCGGGCGCGGGCGCGCCGGGCATTTCCTCTGCCCGGCCGCGCTCCCGCGGGCACCACTTCCTCCTAGCCCGCCGCCGCCGCCAATCCAGCCCGCCGGCCACCCCCGCCCCGGCCGCACTTTTCGGGTGGGGCGAACCAAAAAGAAAGTTTCGCAGGAGGGGCTGGCGAGGGCGCGCCCCGGGCAGCGGGGACCCAGCGCGGCGCAGCGACAGTCAGGCCGCCGTGGTCTCCTCCTCTTGGCTCGCCCTCCGCGGCGCAGGACAGACCCGCGCGGCCGAGGGGAAGCGCCTTTCTTTCTCTCGCGCGCGCTCCTCCCAGCAGCCCGGGGCAAGTTGGGCAGAGGCGCTCGGGAAGCCGGGCGCGCTGGGGCCTTTCTCCAGCGGGAAGCCTCGCGGGCGGCTGGTCGCCTGTAGCCCACGCAGCGCACTGGTGCTGGAGGCCGCGGGCCCGGGAGCTCGGCGCGGTCGCCGCCGGCCGCGGTGAGACACGCGCGCACGCTCCCTTCGGTGGCTGCTTGCCGCCACGGCGGTGGTCACGGACACTGAGTGCGCTGGTGTGTGTGGTGCCCCCCCCGTCCTCCGCCCGCGAGTACTTTTTCCGGAGGCGGCCCAAGCAGCATTTGGCTCCAGGGGTCCCCACACTTCGTCGTCCACAGGGGGAAGGAGGAATTTTGCGTAGCAGTCCCCGCTTGCTCTGCGTCCTTGCGGTGCAGGCTGCTGGCAGTGGCCTACGTCGTCACGCCGGGCTCACTTGCCCTATCCCGGGTAAACATCTTCCGGATCCCCCCACTGCACGCACACTTTTTCCTTTAAAGATTGGAAATCGGGTTTAAGTTCTTAGAGAGCCAGACGTGAGTGGCTTGAAGGGTAGACAAGAGAATTCAGTTCTATAAATATGCATTGGGAATTTAGAATGCCAAGTGCCTCATTTGCCATTCTGTTGGATGTTCTAGACCCTGGTGTATTTTTATCTGACATGGATAATTTGGAGGGGACGTACATTTTGCTTAGTTTACAGAGTGATTCTGCCTCCCGACTTTGGCAAAATATATCAAACTCTCCTACTCTTGTCTGTTAGGTGCCCGAGTTCAAAGACAGATTAAAAATTATCTCGTGTTCAGTACCTGAGACTGCTCTTCTGTCTCTACGGTTCTCAGAGGAGAACTAGTTTTCACGTACTAAGGAGAATTCCGCTGTTTTGGTTTTTTGTTTTAGTAAATCATTTACATTTGAAGTAATGGGACTTTAAAGGATCTTGTTTTTATAATCATCTGATTTCAAAGAGCTCTTCTTACAGCAATTATAATGTGATATTCAAAATGCTAATTAAACACTTTTCAGTCAGCCGCTTTAATATTGAAACAGGATTTCTTTTCTTTTTTTTTTAAGTAAGGGGGACTGTATCCTAGAGTAGAAACACCAAATCTCCTTTTGTCTGGCATCAGGTCTCTGAACTGCTCTGACACTCTCCTGTAAAAACCTTTGGTGCCCTTTTTATTGCTCCCAAAAGAAAAGTTAATGAGATGGTAGGTTTCAAGCAAAAAAGCAGGCCCTCCTTTTTGCAAAATATGCTTACAGTTGCTATTGAAGTTGTATGTTAGCCGGTGAATGCGCTTGCCTTTAATGAAACCAGTTTAATCGTTCACACTTGATCAAGTATAACAGGAGCAAACAAAGGAAATAAGCCAGCATATTTCTGGAGAGCATTGAGGGGTTTAGTTAAGTGTTGATGACGGGTCACTCCCTCCCCCAACTCTACCCCCCAGTTCAGGGGAGTGAGGGTTGAAGGCAAAGGGAATTTATGGCACAGATTGATTTTCTGTGCCCCAGGGTAGGGAACCCCAGTTTGTCTTTGTAGAAAGCAATTATTAGAAGGAATTTTAAAATCTTGGTTTTGGAGCTTGTTTAGAAACCTGACAAGGTGCTTTTGGTTTAATTCTTTTTAGGTAAAGCTAAGGAGGGAATGTTGTTTCCCTCCTTTATGTGTACCTTAATATAGGATGGTGGTGTGGCTCCACAGATAAAGAGTTCAGAGCCCCATGTTATTTATGACTGCACTGGGGATCTTTGAAACTGGCCCTTGAATGGGTGTTCTGGGGGAGGGGCAGGGTGAATCACCTTTTCTTAACTGTGATTTAAAAAACAAAAAACTCTTTGTCCATTAAACCGTATTTCTTTGTTAGGCATGAGTTGCAATTTCTGGGATTTCTCATCCACTTGGTGAAGAAATAAATATTTGCAAAGTGTGTGTCTCTTTAAAGTTAAAGTAAAAAGGTTTGGGTACTTAAAAATACTACTAGCACTACCAGCGTTGTAAAAAAAAAAAAAATACACCATGGACATACTTTGAGAATTTTGGCCTTTTAAGACTCAGGTCACACCTGTTCCTGGCCCTACGGAGTGGAGTTTGCTTTCCCTGGTATTGTTAATCTGGTCGTGTGCACAGATGAAACAGGAAAACCTGCTTTCTGTATAATTATTAACTAGCCCATCAATTACCCTTTCAGGATATAATCAATAAGTTTACTGTTAACTTTTAAAACTCCAAAAAGAAATCCTATTTGTGGGTCTGGAAAGTGTTTAAAAGAGAAAAGAAGCACACGGTTGCAAAAACAACGAAACTACAAAATCAACCTGCACCTTGTTCATCATTCTGAGTAGCTAGCTTAAGGTAAATAAAGGATGAATATTTAAAATAGGCCCTGCACAAGCTGTGCATCATGTATTTGAAAAGGATATTGTTGCATACTGTTAAAATGCTAAAGCAGAGGGAGCTCAGGTTGGCTCACACCCCTGAAAATCCTTGTTTTGCCGATTAAAAACAGCAAGGGTGGATGAGCGGCCCCCTGAGATCTAGCACCAGAATGCCATTTGCCAACAGTTCTCTTCCCTCATGAATCATTTTTGAAGGCAAAGTTATACCCTTTGCACTTAACGCTTTCTCTAAATGGAAAAAATTTAAAGAGTTTACAGCAACGGTAGAATGGCTGCCCCAGTTGTCATTTTTAACCAGTCATTTCAATACAGAAGGACTGTCATATAACATACGTGAGTGGAGTCTGGGTCCCTCTGTTAATGACCTATCAGTGAAAAGCATCATTCCAAGTGTCCCATGTTCCTGATATAGCCCACAATATATATTCATACAGTACATGACTGGGGAAGGAAATTTTATCTGTTGGGCTGGGCACCACTCGGTACTATTTCCTTTTACTGCCTGGTTGGTAGTTCCATTAGAGGGTGGAACCCATGTTTGTAGTACTTAAAAAATGGGAGTGCAGTTTGCCTGACCCTTTAAAAAGAAGTACTTAGCAGAAGTGACACTGGATAGTGAAATACTCAGGTGCCTTATTCCCCAAAAATCTTCCTGTGAATTGCTTGCTCAGGAATCCCTGGGTGGACTGCCCCTTCTCAGAACTCTTAGTAGGCACGTGAAAATGCTGGAATGGTTATGCTTGCAAAGGCCAGACTGCCTGAGATATCAGCTTTCTTCCTTACAGCCGGTAAGCATGTCCTAATTTACATGACTACGGTTAAAGTTTCAGCGCCCTGGGAAAGAAGGAAAAATGGCAGGTTTCTCCCTCCACCCAACCTTTTGAAGTTAATTTTTATTAAAGTCTGTGCTTGATGGAATATGTATCAAAGACTTACAAAAGGTTTTTTTTTTTTAGCTCTTATCTCTGGGTTTGGGAAATTATATTTAATAATTGCTAAAAACTTCAAAACCATTTTTAAGGTGTTCAGTGTTTCTTTTGATCATGATTTAATGGATAGTATCCAAAAGCCATCACTGTGACTCTAATGATATTCACAAATTAATGTTTGGGCATAATCTGTAGTTTGCTTTTAGCTATCATTAATGTTTAAAGTCTAAATTATGGCTGCACTTGGGCATTCAGGACTTCCCCAGTGAAAAGGACGACTTTGCACACTGTGCAAAAAAAAAAAGGGATTCACAAATGAATACAGAATGTACAATAGGGAGAGAGCCAGGCCATTGTTTGTGTGGAATGTTGACAATGGGAGCCAAGGGGCAGTTTGGCCTCCATTCTTCTGTAACTGCTGGAGAACACAGAAACTTCAGGAGCTGCAGACGGGATGGGAACCAGAGTCACATTCATCTGTCTTGGCCCCACATGGAAATCCAGTCCGCAGGCCTGCTCTCTTTCCAGAGTTTTTCTTAGAAGGTGGTCTTCGCTGGACTGCTAGGGAACTTGTGTGCTTTTCCTTCTCAATGATCTACTTTTTTGAAGAAGGAGTCTAACAGCAGATAGTAGGGTTCTTCAAAGCAAGTGTACCAAGCAAACTTTTTCCCCCATGAGTGCAATTTTAAGCAATCACATTCAACACTGAACCAGAAATGGAGGCATCTGAAGTCACAGGAAGCAGTTGTGTTTATTTTTATTACCCTTCATGTTCACGTCGCTTTTAATCTGTTTGGCGTGTTAGGGGAGAGTGCAGCTAAAATGAGTTGGATTTGTGTGTTTGGCTGCACAGCTGCTGCCACCTCTAAAACGGCGCCTCTGTGTTGCTCTTCCTCCTCTAGTCACAAAGCCCTTCATGTGGGAGCCGAGGTTCTAGAGCAGAGCCAACTCAGGCTAATGTGGCAGGCACTGCTGTTTACCTTTCTTTTGAACCCCTACCCTAAGTGTGATCAGTGTAGACATGGAGAGCTGCTGGGGGCTTCTGCCCACTCTGGGTTTAGCAAGGTACACTGGGTCAGAGCTTTGGGGGCCAGTTGACTTGTCTGTGTCTAGCCTAATCGTTGTTTTTAGAGTGTTTTAGAAATGGTCTGCTTTAACTGAAAAGTTTCACAGGTGGTTGTCTGGAGTTGGCTTAATATTCACAAAAATTGTGATAAAATTTTTGGGTTTTGGGTTCTCATTCATGGGGCAAGTGATGCTTTTCATGTTATGGAAAACTTACATCTGTCCTAGATATTATAAGAGTCTT
Organism: Manis pentadactyla; assembly: GCF_030020395.1. NCBI lineage: Eukaryota > Metazoa > Chordata > Mammalia > Pholidota > Manidae > Manis > Manis pentadactyla. The sequence goes on along the minus strand of NC_080026.1, from coordinate 134,119,922 downwards.
CATTTCTCGAATGTTGGGTGGTGGTTAGAGGATGTTAGTCCTGAATAGCTGTTGTTGCCTGCACCTGGTGGGCAGCCGCATCTTTGGTGGTGGTTGTCTGGGAATCCAAGAAAGTCTGGGAGAGGGGGCAGTGCTTTCCATCCATGTGGTTCTTAAAATCTTACTTGCCAAATGCAAAAAATTACACCTTCCTTTATGTCGCTGCTTTTACTCCCTTCAAAAGGCTCTTCTGATAAGCAGAAGTGTACTTTTTGCATTACAGTAAATCCTTATTTTAAAGACACTTGTTACTGGCTTGAAGATTGACTGGAAACAGTGGTAATATTTCTGTGTCTCATCCCAGCCTAGGTTGTGGCAGAAACTTGGAAGAGACCTTTTTTAAGGGATCTATAACCTAGATCGTATGTGGGTCTTTATGCAGTGTCGGCTAGACACGGGGTTGTAAACTTCACTGCTGTGCTTCAGCCATGCCTGAAATCTGGCCTCCAGCAGTATGTCCAAGCCCAGGACAAACAAAAACTTTATTATGGAGTCATGGAGTCCCAAGAAGTTTCTTCTTAAGGAACCATAGATTAGGATCATAAGAGTTCACCTCCTTAGGCCTACTGGGATGTTTGCTTCTTTCCAGAAAGACAATTTTAAAAGCCTACATAATGTGGAGGCTAGCATAATGTGGACAGAGCTTTCCAAAGAATCGGTTGATTGGGTGTAAACAGCTGGAATGAAATCTGGAAGTGTTGGTATTTGAATTAAACCTGGAAGTGTTGGTATTGTATGTGCTCCAGGTGTGTGGGAGGGCAGAGGGTGTGGGGGAGGAGGGAGGAACAGCAGGTGAAGTTCCTTTGCTGTAGGAGGTAAGAGGCCAGGAAAGGATTTGTGCACCTTTCTCGTTGAATGAACTCTGTCTGGGACTTTATTCTTTTGCTGATGGACATCTTTTGTGTGGATGATCTAGAAGTGCAAACTAAGTTTACCCTCTGCTTGTTCAGGCCCAGGTGGGCCTACTGAAGGGGTGGGGGCAATGCCCACATGCCCACAGAATGGTGGAGAGCCTGTGGGGTGTTGTAGCTCCCAGGCCTGTCCACCTGGGGTGCAGCCAGGGCCAGCAGTGAGCTGGGGGACCCTCGAGAGCCCTTACCTCTCTGTCCAGGAGTAGCTGAGGAGACTGAGAACGTTCTTGGTGGGGAGCGGCCTCACCCGATCACATGGGCTTGCTTTGCTGGAAGGGACAGAGTGCTGGTGACACCAGGGAGGCTTTGCCAGGCCAGATGGGCTGTGTGGGCTCCTGGCACTGGCCGAGCTCGGCTGACCAAAGGGTCGAGAGTGGGACAGAGCTTTCCAAACACTGGAGAGCCGGAGGGTGGCTCACACTTGGGAGCACTGATGAACTTCGGGGTAATACTGCATTTCCTTCCTGGTGAGGGTGACATACTTTTGAAGTCCTTTCTGCCCCTTTTCCAGACACTGTAGTCTGCACTGCTGACCAGTTACTCCACATCTGCCTGCCCTTCGGGGACTGGATGGAGCAGCATGGACGCCAAGTGGCAGTGACATTTTCTGCCCATATCCCTTAGTATCCCAGGAGCACAGAAATGTACCTGTTCCTTTTTCTCAGCACTTCACAGTTTTGGGCCAGAAGTCACTCTAGGAGGGCAATCAGTAAAGTGCGTATTTTACCTACAGATACAAAGGAAGCACATATAAGTTCCTACAAATAAGAAAATCTCAGAATGTTTTTGATCTTAAAAACATTTCACAGTCATTAATCTTCACAACGCTCCTGCGGGCTGGGTAAATAGAGCAATTCCCATTTTATGCGAGAAAGAAATATTGACTCGCCTGCTCCCAGTCATAACGAGGCTGATTTCCGCCTCTTGTTTCTGTAGCGCCCAGGTTTGGGGGCCCCGGCAACCCCTAAGTTCCGCGGGGCTACTTCCGGCCCCCTGCGCGACCTTCTGTTGGCGGGGGCGGGGGGCCTGGCCGAAGGCCGCGCCCGCACCTGGCCGCGCGCCCCTGGAGGGGGCGGGGCCTGGCCGCACTTAACCGCCTGCGCCGGGACAGCCGGGGGGACTCGGCGCTGCTGACGGGACCGGCCGGCTGGCGTCTGCGGTTCCGGGCTCCCAGGGCCCCGGACCCGCAGGTGAGGTCCCCGGGCTCCTGGGCCCGCCCCTCCCCCGCTGCACCCCCGTACCTGCCCCCGCTTCGTGCACTGGACACTGCCGGAAGCGCCCCTCCCCGTGCGCTTTTCACTTGTAAATGGAGCTGCTTCCCGTGGCGGCGGAGTCGTAGGGAGGTGGTAGAGATGGCCCCCGCCCCCAGCGCCCACTTCCTCCTTCCTCCCGCAGGCCGTAGTGCGGGGTCCGATCCGGGCGGCGCACACCCTCGGGGGCGTCCGACGCCGGGACCAGAGGGGGCCCGAACCCTCGGCGGAGCTCGGAGCAGAGCCAGGTGCTGTCCGGCACGTGCCTCAGCCATCTCCAGCGACGGTAGGCTCCGGGGACCCCAGGCTGGGGTCGCGTGGCCGCCGCCCCCCCCTTCGGCCCCGCCCATCCCCAGTGGACAGGGAGGGTCAGTTGCGCGGTGGTGGTCGGTTTGCAACGAACGGTGAACGGTCGCCTCTCGGACCGGCCGGCTGGGCATCCCGTCCCTTGGGCGTTGTGGAGGCCTTCCTCAGAATCCGCGTCCAGGATAAGCGACCTTCTCACGGTTGCAGCATGGTGGACGGCGTGAGGTTGCCCTGCCCATAAGAGGAGACCCAGGAAGGCGGCTTTCTCCTTGGTGGAGGGATTTCTGTGTGTTTGGCTTTTTCTATCCTTGAAAGCTTTTAAATCTACCCGGGCCATTTAAGTAGTTCTCTTATTTTTGTTAAGGTAACAAATATGGAAACCACTTACTAAGCATTAAACCTAGTATCTCTTGTCAGTCCCTCAGTAGATACTGGGTCTTCCGTTTGATCTTGACAGCAGTGTGGTCATGTCAGGCCCAGGAGGCAGTGGGGTGGCTTGCTGCTCACCCATCCTACTCCCCAAGGGGCAGAGCTGGGATTGAACCAAGCTGCTGGCAGTGAAGTTCCTGCAGGATCCCCTAATGGAGGAGGATCTCCTGCTTTGGGAGCCTCTCTTCTTGCCACTCTGAGTTCCAGGCATGCCCTGAATCTGGTGTGTTTGTCCCTGGGATTCAAATGGCCTTTACAGAAACAATTAGCTTTCTCAGGCCCTGGGTTGCTTTTTAGAGCTGTGGAGAGGTCTGGCTTATTTTAATGTCTTTCTTTGATTGGTGATCTTTGGGAAGGTTCTCAAACCTAATGCCAAGGAGGGATTTCTCAATAGTTTCCTGCACCAGGCCTGTTTTAAATTCACTATACATTTTAAAGTAATGAACAGTATAGCTCCTGTTCAGAAGCCCAAGACTGGTGCAGTAGACAAAGGGCGGGCCCTGTTGGATGCGTGGGGAGAATTCTGCGACTCTGGACTACAAACTCACTGTCCAGGCCAAGACCAGATGCCCAGAAGGACCTTGAAGGCCAGCCCAAGTGCTGTGGTTCCAGCATGTTCTTTCATTTATCCTCACATTAAGAGTGATGGTCAGTGTTCTACCAGTGAAGAAAATGAGGGATCAGGGAGGAAAGCTGAAGGAGACAAGAGTTTATTTAGTTAGCTTGAAGTCCACTGCACTAGGTGCTCCGTAATTGACTGAGGCTTCTTTTGCTTTTTATTGGGACTTGGTTACATTTTGGGGTGTGGTGGTGGCTTTGTCATGCCGGTCAAACCAGACCCCTCTGTCCCCCAATCTGTTCTCCCTTTCCTCCATCTAGGTGTATCTGATGCAACACCCCCTCACCCGCAACACGCACACATTCTTGTGTATGTGCATCCCCCCTCCCCGCCGGGATGCTGTGGCCTGGCTTTCACGGTGCTTAAGGGGTTTTATGGTGAAAATGGATTTAGTGGCCAGGTATCAATTTATCAGTAGGTAAAACTCAGATTGTGAGTTTGTGGTCTCACAATCAGATTTCCAAGTTTGTGGTCTGGGTTAGTGATCTCAGTCAGTATTACATGAGCCCCTCCTTCCTGGGATGAGCCCCCCTCACTTGGGGTGGGGTGGAGGTGGATGGGCCGCCCCCTTCCCTCCCTGTGGCTGCTCTTCACTTTCTGGCTGGGTTATGCACATCTTACAATAAGAGTTGGTTCTTGTGTTCAACATAGGGGAATTGGGGAAAGAGGGAAGATGGTGAGGATTTCACCTAATTGGAATAGTCTGCACCAGTCCAGCGAAAACCTGCCAGAAACTTGATTCTGCTAGGTAAACCTCCTTTGGGTTGCTGCCCTGCGTTTGTGTTGGCCTTAGAAAGGACCTTGACTTAATACTCTTGAACAAAAGTAGCAGCTTTCTTTTCAAAGAGGCGATCGGAATTGAAAGGGGACTGGCACAAAGTTGGGTGTGGTCTGAAATCTGGAGCCAGCCCTGCTTGGGTGGTTAACACACTGGGAAGGCTCCTGGAGCTGGAGCTGGAGCAGGTGATGCGGAAGCTCACTGACTGACCTTGGCTTCCTTTAGAGTAAGGTCCCTACAAGGTGGAGATTTTCCTGAAAAACAGGCTTTCCTTTAATTACAAGATTACTTTCCTGCCCTGCAATGCTTCTCTTCCTTTCATGAACACGTGTGTGCTTGGAGAACTACCGAAGTCTTTGCGGATGCCCCAAAGCCCCGGCGGGGATGCAGCGGACTCCCTAAGACCTTGGGTTCTGCCTGCTCTCCTGGAAGGCTGGAGGAAGAGGTGTGGATGTGGGGGGTCCTCTTGCTAGTTAGTCACATTAGGCCCAGCGTGCTGGCTCACCTCCAGCTTGGGTAATTATTATATTCTGTCTGTCTTAAGTTCCCTTCAGTTTTCAGGCAGGTCTCTGTTCTGTTTCTTTCCACCCAGAAAAGGCTGTTGGACGGGTGGCCTGAGTTGGGGCAAGATCAGTCCCGGGCTGCCTGTCGGGCATCAGCAGAGCCCCTTCAGGGCCGTTCTGCCTGGAGCGTGGACATGGCTGGGTTGCAGAGCAGAGCGTCTAAGTACAGGAATGCTGTGCCATGCCCAGTCCTTCTGTCAGCCTTGGCTGGCTGGCTGGCCACAGCATGCACATTCTTGATGAGAGCCAGCATTTGTGGGTGGTCTCAGAGCCCGTCGTCTTTGGGTCTGTGCAGGAGGTGGTTCTCCCAGTCCTGGTCCAGGTTTCAGGAATCCCTGACTGCAGAAAGGCTGCTCAGCTTGGCATCCCAGTGTCTCCAGCAGGACGCAAGGCCAATCTGATTGGCTTCCTACGTGCCCATGTGGGTGCCATGAGAGTACACCAGGTTTCCCAAGTCCCTGTTTTTCTCAGCCTTGGCCTTTGTGCAAAGTTCTGCTTATTCTTCTGGCTTCTCCAAGCTGCCTGTTACTTTTCGGCCGGGACTGAGGAGTTTTTTTTACTCACACATCCTTTCTTCTCATTTCCCAACTAAGCCTGGGATTAAGAATGTGGCTTCAGCTGACAAAAGCCAGGAGATTTCAGAATTAAAGCTGGAATTCTATCTGTAATGATGTCTTCCTGGCTATATTTAAGGAGGTCTTTGAAGGGGGTGGGTCATTTTTTTTCTTCTCAAACTGGCCAGATGTGCTCCGAGTAGTGGGGCAAAGGGGAAGCAGCTCAGAATTCGAGTTTTCTTTGCAGTAATTGCAAGCTCACCTCATTTGAGTTTTCTGTGTCCCCGGGGGGCACAAAGGGAGGAGGGGTTGTGACCACCAAGTTGTTTGGGCTCCCACCCTTGTGTCAGACAGGCCTGAGAGCTTCTTAGAAGCCCCTCGGAACTCAGCAAAACCACTTGAAGAGCACGTTGCAAGAGTAACTGCTTCTTTAAAATGTTACTCTGTGAGGAAGGTTAAAAGGGTTTCTTTGTGATTCCTTTCATCTTCTGGAGTAGCAGTGAACAAGCAGGGTCTCAGAAGGGAGGGTGGTGCTGGGAGTCCAGGCTGGATTCTCTATCTCTAGCGGGGAAGAGGGCAGGGTCAGTAACCACTCTTTGGCCGTGTCTGTTGCTGGGACTTCTGCAGCCTGGTAATTACTTGGCACATTCGGCTCCAGGCGCAGATCCAAGAGCTTTGCTCTGGGCCACCTCAGCAGCCTGCTTTGGAGCTCTGGGCTGACCTCTCTTCTGCGGTGCTCACTTCGATGGCAATGGAGAGTTCTCCACACAGAGAGGTTGGGAATGTCTTCCTTCCCAGGCTGATGTTGGGCCCAAGGAGAGATGGCCTCAGCCTCAGGGAGCTTACAAGAGGCCGCAAGGTAAATACAAACTCACCTTCAAGGAAAGGGGCACCAGACGGGACAGACTGTCCTGGAAAGTATGGCAAAAGAGGGCTGGAAAGAGGTGCTTGACTGCATTTGGGATTTACTGAGCCCTTACAAAGGGCTTCTGCTTCTGAGGCTAAAATGAGGGTAAGAATAGGGTGTGTTGGAAGGATTCAACGAGGTAATATTTATAAAATGCATAGAACAGGCCCAGCACATCACAGGTGTTCGTTAAATTTTTAGAAATACAAAATAAATATGTAAACAAGTAGATCAGCCCTCCTGCCTTGAGGTGCTGTGTGCCCGGTAGGGTAGGTTCCCTTGCCTGCGTGGGGATCAGGGTCTGATGTAGGCTGTGGAAGGAGGGGCTCCCCTCAAGGATTGTGGGATGTCAGAGAGGCTGCCTGGGCCTTGATTGCTTTGGTTGTTCAGGGGCGCTGGCTGGTCACGAAACAGTGGAGGGCCGTGAAAGAGGACGGGCCTGCAAGGCAGGGAGGTTTGCTCCTTTCACCTGAAAGATGGTTGAGTTTTATGGAGCCAGGTGAAGGGGTTGCATAGTGAGAAGTGCTTGGGGGTTGGAAATCTGAATCCCGATGCTATTTAAAAAAATAATAACCCGAATGTGCAGTGTGTGCGGCAGGGGAAGGGGGTGGGTGGTGGCTGCCTTGACGTGGGAGCAGCCTGTCTTCCTGTTGATTTCTGGGACCAAAGTGAAGTGATGAACTGAAAACCGTTCAGAAGGTTGTTTTTAGACTGTGGAATGTGACTCTGTATTAGATCACTCTGAGAAATGCCCAGTAAAATATTTACTTTATATTTAAGACCTACTTTCCCCTCCCAGAGAAGGAAGAAAAAGTGAGTGGTCAGGTACTGCCTGCATTTGCCTGGGGACAGCATGTGGGGACCCTGGCCACCTGGTCCTGCTGCCCTTGACAGGTGGGACCTGCTGGCAGGGGCGGCCCGGTTTTTAATTTACCATTGCTGACGGATAGAGCATGGTGAAGGTGGGCATGATGGGCCACATTCCCAAGGGGATTTGTTTTGGGAAAGGTCCCACATGTTCCCCTGCCCTGCACACATACGTGTTCTCGTGCTCCTTCACCTGTAAGTCCCAAGCTGGCAGTAGTAAGGCCCGTGCATCTGGATGCTTCCGGCAGTGGACTTCCTTTCTGAGAGTGGCTTGCTGGGTGTCTCCTGGCATGTGGTGGGTACTTGGCCACAGCAGCTTTGGTGACTGGCCAGGGTCCAGCAGGTTGGTTGAGTGGCTGTGTTTCTGACCCTAACCCTAGAAATGGGGATGGTACTTAATCGCCTCCCCCAGGGCCTGCCTGGGGTGCAGTAGGGCCAGGCACAGTGTGGGCATGGATATGGGCCCACCCAGGCAGTGGTACTGCTCCGTGCTTTGTGTTGTGCTCCAGGTTTGAGTAGTAGACGGGTCATGTAGGGAGTGTGAAATGGCGACCTGGGGCCTGGGGGTCTGTTGAGGAAGATGTACTTGCAGAGTCTGTAGAAAGAGACCATTGGTCATCCTCAGGGCAGGCTGGTCATTTCATGGCCCTGCAGTTTCTTTGGGCTTAGTTCACGCCATTAAAAAATCTCACTTGCAAATCCAGATGATCCTTGAAAGTGCCCTTGGGAGGCAGCTGGTGCTGGAATGCAAGGGTATCTTGGAGGTCAGGAGTCAGAATATTTCCACATTTGCAAATTCTAGGGAGTGCACAGTAAAAAAGATGCTGGTACACATGGGGAGCATTCACGTTAGCTGCTCCGCTATTACTATTGGTGATGGTGGCACTGAGAGTAGAACCGTGGCAATCCCCATGTTAGGGTGGCAGTGTGCTTGAGAGAATGAGCTCCTTTCCTATGCCCATTCAGGCTGTTGTACGAGGTGTTTGACTCACCACATCCCTCTAGAGCATAAAGTTGGAATTAAGGCTTCCCAGGAACATGAAGAGATCCTTTGGGCCCTGTTCTATCAGGAGGGAGCCGTTAGGTGCTAGCAGCCCTCCACCCACCCCACCCCAGGCCCGGCATGCCCAGGAGTCAGGCACATACATTCAGTGCATGTAGTCATCAGCTTGGCACTTTTCACGAGAGACTCATGCTCTCCCCAGGAAGGGCCTGGAGCTTGGGTGGTTGTAAGGGTGGCCTGTGGAGCAGGGGGCTCCACCCAGGGTCCCATTGGAAAGGCTCCAAGCTGGGGCCAGAGTAATCTGTTTTTTTAGCCAACTCCTCTGGGTAGGTCTTATTGCAACCAGCCCAGAACCTGCCAACAGCACACAGACCATCTTTAAAAACATCCCTGTGTGTGCATGTGCACACACACACACACACACACACACACACACACACACACACTCTCTCTCTCTCTCTCTCTCTCTCTCTCTCTCTCTCTCTCTCTCTCTGGAGTCGTTATTGAGCAAGTGATTGAAAGAAAATTCTATATAATTTGAACACTTCCTCACCCCCCAAATCTGAATGAATAGATTTGAAAATGGAAGTAGGGATTTCTACCTGACCCAAGCCCCTTGATTTAAAAGGGCTTCTCCACCCCTTTGAACAGTATAGTACCAGGCATTCCTAGGGACATGAGGGAAATTTGGGGTATGCCTATTAAATTGGGAGCTGGTTCCATATTCAGATGCACTTGACACTTAGCTTTCTCTCTTGGCCATTGAGAGGGGACTGGGCAAGTGTACAGCACACTGGCAAGGAGAGAAATTGTTTCTACAGATTACATGTTAGTAAAATATGAATCACTCAGTGAAGCACACTTTAAAAATCTGTACGTACAAGTCAGAGGTGGATGAAGGGCAGCCAGTGGTCTTCCCAGTGGCCTGTGTGAGCATGACTGTCGAGACAAGCACAAGGTATAGTCTGTCCTCATGCAGGTGAGTGAAATAACCTCCAGGAGCTCACTTGTGCCCATAGCCTTATTTCATCAAGATGCCAAGCACACATTTGGGGACGACACCTTCCACTTAATAAACACGTTTTGTGGCAAATCCTTTTTATCTTGATTGGTGAATTTATTAATTAGCTGGCTTCAGTGTTTCCATGTAGATGACAGCTTACCTTAGTTCTATTTGTAGAAACACTTTGTCCTACATGAGCTTATGTTGTTTTTAGTAACAACCCTGATTAGTAACAACTCCGATATTACAGCCCCTGAGACAGGCAGTGTGGTTACTTCCCATTGCAGAATCCTAGACTGGGCTCACGAGCCACGTGGACGGGCTCTCGGTTAATGAATGATGGAGCTGGATCCTACCTGGTTCTTGTCCATCAATAATACCAGGCTGTCTAAAGAACAGCTGGGTGCTCAGATAACCCAGTTCTAGGGATGAGGGCGGGTATCTGCATAATTGAAGGCAGGGAGAGAAGCAGGGAAGTCCATCCAGTTTAAGGGCCGGGAGCCTTTGCTGAGAGTTCCCCAAGCAAGTTGAAGAATGAACTTGAAGGGCATGGTGACCTCAGGCAAGGAGCGATTTAAAGGGCCTCCATGTGCCCTTCGATACAAAGCTGGTAACTGAGCCTGTTACACAGAAAGAATTTGCCTTTTCTGGTTTGGGTAACTGCTTTCTGGAAGAAGTTTGGGCTGCATTTTGAGTTGCTTCCAGAGCCATTTATTGTGAGAAATTACAGCCATTACTTGAATGTTAACCTGGTGAAATGGCACAAGGCTAGGTGTTTGGGGTGTTAAGAGACCCCCAACTCTGAATACAAAAAGTGAAAGCCTTTGGGGCCCTAGCAGTTTCTTTGGGCCTGCTTTTGGACTTGGGTTAGCAAAGAAATGACTTTATGATTTATGGTGTTTATGAAGACTAGCATACCTATCTGTTTTCATATAGACACCTTAATAGAGATTAAATACAAAATAAAGGAGAATGCATGAACAGAGATATTCCCATAAGCAATATTGTGGTGTTAGGCAGGGTAATTATGTTTTGTACACTTCCCAGTTAAGCAGTTATGCACTACTGGAAAAACCACCTTTAAGAGGTTTAGGAAAGCTTTGTAACGTAGCAGATCAAATAAAAATAGATGTATAATATTTTATGCCTAGGGTCTACAATTTTTACATTATTTGATAAGGTAACTCAGTTTGGATTGATTTGTAGAAATTTATGCAGTGACGTTGAGATGAATTTGCTTCTTGCACATTGCCTGTTGAACGAAGAGCTGTTGCTTCAGGATGTAGAGCTCCTACTGTGTGCTGGATGCTAGAGCTGTAGCTGCAATAGCAAGGAGGGTTTACCCTGAAGGTTAGCAAAGCAATTGCTCAAGTATTTGGGTCTACGTGGTGGGTCAGTCATCCTTTCCATCCAGCTTATCTGACCCTGAGGCTTGATTTCCTGTTCACTCTGAGCTCCTTTGAAGATCCTGCTGCGTCCTTCCCCAGAGAAGCCCAGGTGCCAAGATAAGGGTGAAGTCTGTTATATCAGTGACACTTCTACCCTCCGACCTCACACAGGTCATCTGCAGGGTCATGGGGTGCTGGAGATCCTCTCTAACAGAAGGTGGAGCTTGCGGTCTCATCGTGGCTCTGCCCTGAGCTTGCGTTGTGACCTTGCCATGTGACTCTGGGGAAACTCTGATGCTATGCCTCTGTTTCCCTGTCAGTGTGGGTTCCTAGGTTCCCCTGATGGAGGCACACCTGGGGTCCCAATGCCTACAGACCAGGACCCTTTTGGCTGTGTGCGGCCTCTTGGGGGGTGCTCAGAGGAGCTGCTGGCTTGCCTCATGGACACTTGTCCTGGGCTTCTCCGGATGATGATGGCAGCCCTTAGCAAGGTGATCGAGTCCCAGCAGGGCTCATCTGCAGGGAGTGGTGAAGGGTGGTGGGAACCTGTCCCGTCCTGGCCTGATAACGGATGGGTTTGGAGTTGGGCTGAAGGAGTGTGGTGAGGCTAAATGGGACAGACAGAACCCTGAAGTAAGAGCAGTTAAGGGTCAGTATGGGGTAGGAACCTCATTTCCCATTTCCTGGCCACTAAACTGGGGGAGGTAAGGAAGAGATCTTCCCTGACGAAACTGAAGTGCAGTTGGGTTTAGGGCGACCCTGAGTGCATGTGATAGGTCTCCCTGCCCATGCTCGTGCTCTTAGGGGTGCTGCTGATGGGGACACAGGCAGTTTCCTGGGGAGAGCTGGGGGCAGCGACCAGGGGTCACCTGCCCTTTAGTTAGAAAGGCCACTCTTGACCACTCTTGACTCAGTTTACTGCACAGGGAAAGTCATTTGTTTTCATTACGTGTTTTGGTCTTTTATGGAGCATCAACTTTTTAAAAATGTCATACAGGTAAAATTTATGTACAATAAAACTCACCTTTCAGCCTGCAGTTCTACAAGGTTCAGCAAATGTTGTGTAAGTGCCATGTGGTTTAGAACAACCCCATCACCAGGGAGAGGTGCCCCATGCCCCTTTGTGGTTCTGTCTTGCCCCAGCCCACCACTGATGAAATGGTCCCATTTTGAAAGTAGAAAGGACAGCCTGGGAAGTTTGGGGAAGTAGGTAGATGTGTGAGGTGCCAGGATTTTGGGGACACCTGTAATGTCCAAGGGTTTCACATGGCCCAGGAGGACAGTCTGGTCACAGCAGATGGACCTGCCTCAGTGGCATGTCCCATGTGTCCCAGGATGCCTGAGACCTCAGGAGCTTGGCATCTTAGGCCAGCCTCCCGGGCCTGTCGGGTCAGGCACACAATGGCTGCTCACCCTCCTCCACACAATGTCCCCTGGGTCCTTCTTGGAAGGTGCCTGGGGACAGGTGCCTCCTCTGTCCACCATGGCTGCTGGCTCCAGGTCCAGAGGGGCTGGGAGTGACAGCCGCATCCCCGGCTGCCTCCTCCTTTCTCCTCCATGGGGAAGTGGCTTTGGAGCAAGCGGGCCATGTACTCAGCCATATGCTGTGGCCGTTGCTTGGCTCCTGAGTCCCTGTTTGTTTCCCTGTAGGTAGAGGCCAGCCAGACCAGACACCTTCTGGTGGAGTTTGGGAAAAGCGTGGAGGCGCTGGTGGGCTTTCCTGAGGGGAGGTCAGCCGCTGCCAAAGCCAGCAGGGGGGGCTCCGGGCTCAGCTGTGCCAGAAGCGGTTGTGGCCTCTCTGGTTGGGGGGTGGGGGGTGCTGTATAATGAGGCGGTGCTGGGACGGCTCAGCAAGTGATCCCAGTCGCCCTCTGCGAGGGACCCACAACCAACTGGCTCTTTGTTCATAGTATTTAATACTCTTTTATTTCTATTGAGTTGGGAGGAATTTTAGAGTCTGGGGATGTTTTGTTCACTGGGGGTCGCTGCTCTGACTGATCTGCGGGTGTTTTTGGAAGGGTACTGTGAGTGCTCATTACCCCACCCCAGTGCTTACGGCGGTGACAGCATCTTTGATGCCTGTGAGCTCAGAGTAAACATGACCTTGATTCCTGGCTTGAAATTCATGTGTAAGCATCCTTGGCACCTTTGGGATGGACATCTGAGCTGCATGTGGTGAGTGTGGTGGCCACATGGACACCTGCTTACAGGATTAGGGGGCTGCAGGTGTGAGCAGACTGGGCCTGGGGTTAGTAGCTGAAAGGTGGGCACCCCAGCATGTCCCGAAGGCTTCAGTGTCCAGCGGGAAGTGGGCTGTCTGATGTCTTGGTCCCAAGCAGGTTATGTGTGCGCAGCAGGGTTGGCTGTCCGGCAGTTCTTACTCGTCCACAGCCAGCAGGAAAGCCCAAGGCCTCCAGTCTGGAGGGCCCACGAGTCTGGGCTCTGGTGAGACCCTGTTGCTGCCACAGCAGCCCTGTGCCCGAGGTTCCCTCTGCCACCCTTGCTCGGGGTGGGGGAGGGGTATTGCCTAAAGGCTGGGAATTTATTTAAAAGCAAGGGAGAAAAATCTTTTATGTCCTGAAGAGTGTTTCTAGGCATATTCAGTAGTGCCATCCACAACACTGAAAGTTACCTGTGGATCTTTTCACACAAAGTGCAGCTGTGAGCAGAGTAAGGCTTCAGTTCCAGGGCCTGCCCACGTCCCTTCCGTGGAATGCCTGCCCAGTGCCCTCCTTGGGCTCCACTTCTGTCTTCAAGAAGTGACTTCTAGGTAGGACATTACCTCCCTTGGGTGGATCCTAAAGTTCCAGCAGCTGCAGCGCAGAGTGAATGGGCAGCCACTCAGCAGAGCTCTCAGGATGAGCAGCTTTCTCTTGCACATTCACGCCCAGCTGCTCAGGCTCGCAAAATGAGGAAGATGCTCTTGAGGTGTGCAAGTTGCCAGATGACTATTTCAAAGGTAGGCAGTTAAGAAAGGCCTTTGCCTTCATTCAACAATACTAGAAATACATTCATTTGGTGAATAAATGATAACAGTAAAGCTACTTTTTATTGAGCACCAGGGATATGCCATGGGTAGAGATGATAAAAGTAACTGTATTTGGTGTACCCATCATAGTAACAGCTAACACACCTCTCGTGGGCTGGGGGGGTCTTACAGGGCGGTGCAGTAACCTGCAGCGTCGCAGCTCTTTGGTGACAGGTGCTGCCTGAGAACCTCAGTGGGACTCAAATCAAAAGCCCATTCTTTGGACAGCTAACTGTCTTGCCAGTGGGTTTCAGCCCCAGGCAAGTTCACTATGGATTCAGTGAGACCAAGGAAGGACAGTGGAACATTCTTGGGGTGAAAGGGTTATACCCAACTTTATTCCCACGGTGGCAGGTCAATCACTAGAATCCCGTCCACTCAGAGCAAGTCTGCATATAGCAAGCCTGTCTCTGCCTCTGGGCCTCTCCACCCCCACAGCTGTCTCAGTCCCTGTCCTCAACACTGCCACCACTCCAGTCGCTGCTCTCCTGTAGCCCTGCAGCCATGTGGCCATGCCACCTTGTTGCCCAGAGTACTGGGCAGAGCTCTTTAGAGTCAATAGCAATGTATTGCCCCCACGTGTGTAGTGAGCTAGCCAACCAGGGCCAGGTGAGAATCCTGGCCGCAGGGACCTTCACCGTATCCACAATAACCAACCGAGTGAATCTAGAATGTGCACAAGTGTGTCTGGATCTCGTAAGTTGTTCGTCTCGCATCCAAGAATCACGGTCTTGGGATGAAATTTCAAGACTCTGGAAGCTGACATTCATTTCGTTCTGAAAACGTAGATTTTTGTTTGGGTAGTGGTGTGCTAGTCTTTTGTAACATTTGGCTTCGGTGAAATTTCCCTTTTGTTACAGTAATTATCCTTTCCTGATATGTAAATTGATTACAGTGGCTTTTCCAGGTCTTGCACATTTGATTATCCATGAGCCTACTTCTGCTTCTTAAACTTATTTTTAGCACAGTCCTTGAAACCTCAGTGTGAGACTGTCCATCTTCTGCTGTTTCTGAACTGCTGAAGGTCGTTTTAATCAACCCCATTTGAGGTTTGCCTTGAAAGTCATGTTAATGTGGTGGGAACAGAGCCTGTTTGCAGGGCGCCAAGTACCCAGCTTTCTCCCTTTGACTCGGTCAGCACGGGATGAGTGAACTTCACCAGCAGCCACCTGGATCCAGGAGCTCCGTCAACACTGGGATTATAAAGGTGTGAGGCCCTGTTGTTGACACCAGCCCAGGTGGGAGGAGGTGTGAGGACCTGTCCCCAGCCTGGGTGGGACATTGTTTCAAAAGGTTGTCTGCCCAGGGCCTTGCATGTTGGTTTGCTCCAGATGGAGTGAACTGCTGTGCCCGTGGCTCTATTTGTGATGCTGATCAGCAGCCTTGGTCTTGTAAGTCAGTGGGAGGACTGTAGCTGGTTTTGGGGTGCAGCAGTGTTCCTTGTCCGGTCCCCTGGGGCCTTCTCTGAATCTGATTCTCCTGAGGTCACCTAAGCCAATAGCTCCGGTGAGTTGGGATGTTTTCTGAGCCTTAACCTCAATAAGAATGAAAACGTCTTGGTGTTTGATTGGATTTGTTTGCTGGAAGATTAGTACAAAAGCAGGAAGGAAAAAGAATGTGTGGTGAAGGTGATTGGTGGAGACTGGCAGAAGGTTATTTACGGATTTTTGCTGACAGTCCTTGTTTAAAGGACTTCCCTGCAAGATTTATGAAGCCTTTCCAATTTATTGTCTCTCCAAGTAAGGTAAGCAAATAATTAAGTTATTCCCTTTTATTATAAACCCAGCCAATGTAAGGTTAAAAATACGAGGAAACGGGGCTCCTTTTTTCCAGCCCAGTGTGTTTCTGGAATTTGGAAAGCATCTTGGAAAGGCTTTTTGTTTTGTTTTTAGCTCAAGCACATTGTGCATTTAAAAGATAAAGTCTGACCCTTGGTATCATGTGCACTGTTTCACCATCCTTGAAGAGAAACGGCTTCAGCCTGCGGGTTGGGGGGAGATGGTGTTTCAGGGGGGATTGCTGGAGGTTAATAACCAGACGCCATCGTTGGCAAGGACTCAATAAAACCCTACTCTGGTTTGGCCACCAATGCTGCACCCAGAAGGGACACCACCTCAATAGGCCTTTGTAAAAAAAACAAAACTCAGTCTGATCAAATTGTCCACTATTCCTCAACCTGCCTGTCTTCTTGATCACCCCACACCCTTAAACCCCTTCTCTAAAACCATTGGTGCATTCGATATTTTGGTGAATTGTGACGTTGGCGACATTGGTATGTGAAGACCCAGATGGGAAATCTAAGATTTTTAGGTAAAGAGTAGGCAGAAGAGTGAGAACGTGTAATAAACACCTCATTTCCTGGCAGTGATGTCAGTGCTAAAAATTTGGGCTGGGAAGGTTTGGTGACCTGTCACCTCCTAAGCAGCTGCCTCTCTATCACCTGCGCAGAGCCCATTTGAAATCATTGCTGGCTCCTTCAAGGCCTCCGGCATCTCCACCGGAGAGACATCCTGCTACCGTTTTGGGAGAATGCGTTTTATGTCCCTGTCCCTAGATGTCTGTGGCCGAGTGAAGCTGTTCTGGTGGGATTAATAGTCACCATTTGGATGGTGTCTTGTGATAGCCTGGAGGGTCCGAGTCCATCATCCCCTGGCACGTGGTGGGTGCACACTGCGGACTCAGTGACTTGGTTCTCTGCAGGGGGGTTGTGCAGGAATAAATCAGATCTAAGTAGAGAGGCTCAGAAGGTGCTGGGGCACAAGTCCTGTAAGAATGGGCTCTGTGTGGGTTGTTTTCCTTCTTCCTTCTTGCCCACCTTCTCCACAGTGCCTCTTCTCTCTGATGGACACAGCAAAGGGAGTGGACCTTTCATGATCTCAGAACAGTGAGGCCAAGGCCAGGCCCTGGGGTCACGGCCTGAACAGGCCTGCCCTGGACCTGCCTGCAGGGGGCAGACCATGCAGCCGGGTGCGGCAGGCAGGGCAAGAGGCCTGGGGGTCCCGGCACTAGAAATGGGTTGCAGCATATACACGGAGGTCAGGGAAGGCCTCTTGCAGGGGGTGGGCTGTGGGTTGTGAGCTGTGGTGGGAAGGGGCCCCTGGGCTCCCCCCAGCTGGTCCTCACTGCAGGCTGCCCCACCCCATGCCTGATCCTCCAGCCCCTTTTTGTCCCTGTCTGGGCCTGAGATCACCTGGGGAGCTTCAAAAAGATGTATGCCAGGCCCCACCCTCAGAGGTTCTGAGTCAGTGGTCTTGAGGTGGGACCTGCCTGGCGTAGTTTTAAACATCCAGATGATTCTAATGGGTAACCAGTGAGAGAACCATGGCCTGGCCCAGCAGTGCTCAGCTGAGGCCACTCGCCCCTTTGTGCCCGTGGGCCAGAAGGCCTAGGCTGGGGAATCAGGCAAGTCCTAACGTCTTACTACTGCACAGACAGGTGGCTGAGCAGAGAGAGGCTTCCTGGGAAGCCAACTCAAAACATGTGCCTGACGTTACAAGTACGCCTTTCCTGTGGGGCCAGATGCCAGGTGACCCAGGGCTGCTCACTGCGGAGTGTCGCTGGCAGACCTGGCATGGCCTGGTTTCCTCTCACAGGTGAGGGTCTTTGGGGCTGTGCCCTTCCCTCTGCAAGGCGCTCCTAGAGCATACGCACAGTTTTGCAGACCAGGGGCCTGTGAGCCTGCCAGAGAGTGGGGAGGACTGAGGTGGAGGTTGGGGAGAGCTAGCTGCCCCTGAATGAGGAAAGCCGGGGTCTCCCGCCCCGAGAAGGAACTCCGGGAGCGCAGGCCCCTCCTGCCTCAGGGAGCGGTGCTCAGTGTGTGGCTGGAAGGAGAGAACAGCGGTTACCTAGGAAACAAAGCTGGAGGGCCTGACTCAGCCCTGTGGACCTCTTAGGGGTCCATGCCTGAGGGGTGGGGGGCTGTGAGCCCCAGAAATGACACAGGTGAAGTGGGAGGGGTTGGGGAGG
This sequence comes from Manis pentadactyla, assembly GCF_030020395.1. NCBI lineage: Eukaryota > Metazoa > Chordata > Mammalia > Pholidota > Manidae > Manis > Manis pentadactyla. Next base: position 134,102,311 of record NC_080026.1, on the reverse strand, counting down.
ATCATTTGTGCATTTTATAGAGAAAAAGTCTGGCTCTTGACGATCTCCTGGGAGTCTGGGACCTGACACTGTTGGGAACCCCAACTGTGGGGACTCCGCCTGCAGAGGTGTGGGTGGGTGTGAGAATGGAGGGTGTGTTCTGTGGATTTACTGGGAGGGGAGCCGGCGCTGCGAGGGAGTGCCCAAAGGGGGAGAAAGGCACCCTAGCGGCGTTGCTGGGGAATTGCTGTGCTTCCCTGCTGGTGGGCTTTTTTGAGAGGCCCTGGGAGGCATGAGTGTTGGTGCTCCCAGGTAGGGAGAAGTGAGTCATGGTAACCAGTGTGATACCTGGACCAAGGACAGGCTGCCCCTCCAGTTGGGCTGAGTGAGTGGGGTGCCCCATAGCCCTGTGTCTAACTGCTGCCTCTTAACTATGAATGGTTTTGAGATTCCAAATCAGAAATTAACATCCTGGGTGACTGGCTTTTGTTGAGATGAACCCATTTGGGGTTAATGTAGCTGGGTAGCTGACCAGCAGGATGGGCTGAGAGGCCCCAGCTGGCGTGGAGAGCAGAGGCTTGTATTGGAGGAGGCCGAGGTCCTGTTGGCCGATCTCCTTCCTTGGGCACCTGCAGAAGTGGCACCTTGCGGGTGCTGTGTGCTTCACCTTCCTTCATTGGTGGGGTTCTTGCCCTTCGGTGCCGGGGTCTGGGGCTGCTGTTCCAGGTGCGCTTTTCCAGCCAGGTACACTGTGATCTTTCCTCTCCCTTGGGAGCTTGGCTGCTCCTGCCTCATTGAGGAATCTCCTGCAGGTAATGGGACCAGTAGGCCAAGCAGGCCCCACGCTTTCCCTGGGGTTACCTGGATTGGCCCTGAGCTCAGCTAGTACTGAGCTGTGACCCCCTGCCCACCTGGGGGAAGGTGGGTGGCAGGAAGCAGAGGGTCACGAATTCTCCATGGGGGGTCCATGTTGAAGCTTGGTCCCATTCTGCCAAATTCCTCCTGCTCTGTTGGCCTTTGCTGAGTAGGTCCCAAGTAGGTACACTTGAGTGGGACTTGGCTTGAATCTCTGCTTTGCTGCTGTGGACGCTGGCGTGATACTCAGAGCCTCTGTCTCCCCACCCATGAGTTGTGAGTAATAACAATTACTTGGAGAGGCAGCTGCAGTGAAAATAGGTAGTGGGTTTGTTTGAGAGTTGCAGCTGTGTAGGCTGGGTCCTGGGGCTGACTTGGTCTTTGCATGCACAGCAAAGGGAAAATAACTGGTCTCCTGGGACGTGGCTTTTGAATGCTTGCATTTGTTCCTTCTGATCATATGCCTTTAAAATCTCATCTGTAGTGCTTTGTTTTTTGCTTAATGTATGGGTGAAGTCTTAAATGCCCTTATGTGCTTTTCTTTTTGGAACTAAACTTCATTGCCCATGCAAAAGAAAGTTCCTCCCTCCAGTGGTTGGGCCCAGCCAGGAAGTGTCGACCAGACACTCAGAATTCAGTTACTCATGGGTTGATTCTCCCATGTTAGGCTCAGGGAGGAATACAGTAAGAATAAGGCAAATCCTTGGCTCCACCAAGCTTGGAGTCTGGGGAGCTGGATGCACCGGTTTAAGGAAGTTATTAGGCTTTGGGATTCTTTCTAAAACGACTCCAGATTTGTTAATTTTGATTTATTATTTCCAAGGCAAAAATGTCATTTCCAAGACCAGTACGGTCTTTTTATAGTGATTTATAGTTTATTATAGTGTTAAATGTGTTCTAGTTACAGCCTCCAAACAACAACTTGTTTTTAGATGGTAAAAATGAAGGCTCTGGAGAACTGACTGCCCAGACGCCCCTGGGAAAAGGTGGCCCTGCCTGCGTTCCTCCAGGTGTCAGTGTTTCCCCGTCTCCTGGTCATTGCACACTTGAGGTTAACTAAGGGGAAGTAAACTCACTATTGAGATTGAACTCGGGGACCACTTTCAGAGTGGTGACAGGACTGAGACACGGGCAGGTGAGCAGGGCTCTGGAGGAACTGGGCTTACTCAGCTTGTATCCCATCTCCATCCCCAGATACTTCCAGCAACCTGCGCTTGATGCCGAGAGCCACACAGGTGGTTAAAGGGGCAGGAGCCTGCCTCTGGCAAGAACTTGGCCAGAAATCTGTGTTGTCTTTTGTGGGTGCTGCCCCACTGCTCTACAAGTGTTTGCACACACCAGCCACCTGGTAGCAGATTGTGTGCTTGGCAGTGTGAGCAGGATCCAGGGGCCCAGGACTCCTTGCTGGCTTCACTCAAAGTCCAAGGAGCTTTATATGGGAAGCAGCCTGGGGCCAAGTTGAGATCCACTGGCCATAACGGACCCTTTGAAGGAAGTCATCTGTTTTGAATTTTCTCCTCTTGTGGTATCTGTCACTTGCTGAAAAGAGTTTGTTTCCTAGGGCTGTCATTCAGAGCATCATTTTGTACCATACCATTAAAATTTTCAGAGTGTTTCCTGATTTGTGTTTATTGAAACTAAATTCATTAGGATGATGTGAAAATAGCACTCAACTGTTTACCAAAGCGGATTCTTGTTTTTAAAATTACAGTACATCATCTGTTCTCACTTGAATGTCGTGGAATTTGTTGGTAAAGTGTTTTGCAGATGAAAACCCATCTTTTAGTGGAGGTTTTTTTTTAAAATCCCAGGGAGTTTATAAGATAATTATATCCAAGGTGCTTGATTTGCCACTTGAAGCAGATTCCGTATGAATGTGAAGAAACTGGAGCATGGCTTGGTCTTTGCGAGTTTTCAGATGTGCCAGGATCTTAACTTACTGCAGGTGCTGAGCCAGGCTGGTGGGAACCCCCTCCTCCCGATTCCACCCTCCCCAGCTGGCTGACCCCTGGCAAGTTACCCAGCCCTGGACTGGGGCCCCCTGTCTGTGAAATGGTGATGGCTGTGTTGCTCCCAAGGTGGCTGGAAGACTTCAACAAAAGCCCCGTTATTTCATTGGTTTTCATCTCTAGGAGTGAGTTGTCATAAAATTGGTTGCATGCCACAGTTAATTATTGACAGTACTTTATTTTCCTCATTAGTGGTTTACAAGACAATGGTAGACCTGAAATTTAATGGCATCTTAGGTTTGATGGAAATGAAAGCCTTTTGCAAACTTCTAAGTGTTAAGAGTTGAGCATTTTCCATTAAAAGGGCAGTTGCTGAACTTTTTTTTTTTTTTAGTTAAGGTATCATTGATACACAGTCTTAAGAAGGTTTCACATGAGTTGCTCAACTTTTTAAGTTGATCAGCACAAGGCCAGTTGTGATCAGACTTCTACTTAAATGCCACGGATGTGTGGCGACAAGAGAGTTTAGTAGATGTATTCTGGAGTTGTGGCATTTCTTTCCAGATTCGGTTCAGTGGTCCAGTAACCTTAGATTCTTTGTTCAGAGAGACAAGAATCCTAATATTGCTTCCAAAATAAGCCTGTCCTGAGGTTAGAAGGTGAGGCTGCTGTAGAAGAGCAGATCTAAAACCGTGAAATAACCAAAGGTCCATGTTTCCCCCACTGGTGGGACTCATGCCCGGTTGGCTGCCTAGCCAGCTGTCAGGCAGGTACCGTACTCCCCAGCCAGGTTAGCACTTGCCAGTGGAACACTGGTGGAAACAGGTGGCACTTCCTGGCAGTAGTAAAGTCACAGGTTGCTTTACCCAGTTTTTCTAACCTAGACTGTCAGCCGGATTCAGAAAGTCCAGCAGAGCATCCTGGGTCCCTGGATTTCCCTATTGCTCTTTTGTGGTGAAGAAATAAGCTTGCATTGTGCTGAATTGATACTCAGGTTGGAGGTCACTTGTTGAAGTAGATGGTGTTTAATTTAACTAATGCAGTGAGTTTGGGTAGTTGATGAACTTGGTAGTCCAAACCAACCCCTGCCTCACACTCTGCCTCGGAGGTGGCTCTTGCCCCTGATTGCCAGGCTCAGCCTCACAATTTTCCCATCTCCATCCACTCATGCCAACCTAGGTACTAAGGCCTGGAGGTTCTCTCTCTCCCTGCTCTTGTTTGGAGGGCCTCACTGCCAGCAGGCTGTGAGGTCTCTGAGTTGGTGGGGGTGGGTCTTCCCTGCCAAATGACATCCAACTGAATGCTTTGGGTGCATCCAGGTGGCCCTGCAAGTATGATATTAATCTTGGAGAAATTCACAAGTAAGTCCTAGGTCATCAGATGACAACACTGGCCCGGCAGGGTATGGCACCATGAAAAGACACCTCTGGTCTTCTGCTTAATGGCTGGCCCCAGCCGCACACCGGGGGTCTGGACTCCACCACGTGACTGCACTCTGGGTGATTCCCAGCAAGGGCGCAAGCACGGTGGGGAGGGGAGCAGGCTGCTCCTGCAAGGCTTGGGACTCCTCCCAACAGCAGCCCACTGGGCCCAAGGGCTCCCCCTCTGGCAGCCTTGAACTTCACCTCAGGTGCAGGTTTCTCCCACCCCGCCTCCTTCCTTCCCTGTCTCCTCTACAGGAGTCAGGCCTGTGCGTGCCCTCCTCTGGCTCTTCTGTGTTCCCCCAGAGGTCTCTCGCATAGCTAATATTGTAGCATCTGGCTTGGGAGGACCCAAACTAACAGTGAATTTAAAATAAAGTAGGTCAAAGGGATGGTGCCCAGGAATTTGCTCCAGATGGGCAGCAGGCCGTATTTCCTCTCCCAGGTTGCAGTTTGCCGGCCACTGAAATGCAAGGCCTGTGCTTGGTTTCCAGGACCTGCCCAGATGACGGAGATCGAGGATTCGTGAAGGGCTCATGCTTACAGCGCAGTGAAACTTAAATGTGCTGCTGTCATCGCTCCCCTGCCATCTGGGTGTAGCATCAGTAATGGAAATAGGCTGCCGCATTGACCTTTTTGTGTGTTCACACGCTGTACTTTGGGAAGTTGCATGTATTTTTCTATACTTAATACTTTAAAAGCCTCTTGGGTGAGACGAGAGGCTGGTAAGTGCATCCCGCATGTGACCTGCACTGGGAACACGACTTGACACACCGAGAAGTCCGACTTGACTTTATAGGACACAGCACTAGAGGACGGCCTGTTAAAGTCGCATGGCATTTAGCGGGTGTTTCCAAATGGGCCTGTGGGAATTGTTTTGGTCTTGGGGAGCTGTTTATGGCCAAAGGCTGGGCTGCCCCTGAAGAGGCTTGGAGAAGGAGGGCCAGGCACGCCTCAGCTGCTCTTGGGGCTTCTTTTTCCCCACTGCAGAGCCCTGGAATCTGCATGAGGCAGAGGTGGCTGCCTGCCCCCGGGGTGTTATTCCGGTGGTGGCCCTTCACCTGTGCAGGGCCCCGCTCTGTCGGCCCGCATAAACACAAACAACTGAACCATGCTCCAGGCCTCCTTGAACTCATAAATCAGCTCATGGAAAGAGTGGGTGTTTATTGGATGTGTGCTGTCCCCACACTTTGATTTGGGTGGTTAGTCTGCCTAGGCCCCCGCATTTCAGACCCTGGTGGGGAATGGCACCTGCCGTGGTGGTGGTCCTGAGGTCCTCATTCTGGAGATGGGCTGCTGCGGGCTGACATGCATAAAAGCCTCCCCGAGTGGACATGATTCTGCAGTGAGCACACACCTCCCGCGGTCTGAGAGCTCAAGCTTTGCTTTCTCCTGCCCTCTGCCCATCTGTCCATCCATCCTTTACTTGGCAACCTGTGTTGGCTGCCTTTCCAGTCATCCGAGTCCTTCACGTGCATCTTGTTACCTGAAGTGACTTGTCTGTGGTTCCTTTGTTTTCTTTTGAGGTAGAACCTAGGGTAGGTGTTCTGGGGGTGGGAATGGCGTCATGAGGTAACAGGAAATGCATAGGTCCTAAGCGTGCCAGTCGATCTGTTTTGGCAAATGCACACACCTGCATACCCCAAGCCCCCTGTCCAGGTAAAGAATATCTCGTAACTCCAGAGAGTTCCCTCATGGCCCTTTCCAGCAGTCCCCACTCCTGATATCCCCATCACCTTAGGCTACCACCTTTTTTCCCCCAACATGATTACTTTTGCCTGTTGACATATACATACATACATTATGTATACATGTACATTATGCCACATGTACCTTTTTGCAAATGCTTTTTTTATTCAATGTGTTTTGGCATTTTTGAACGTTTAGCCTGCATCAATTTCCTGCCCTCTTACTGGCTGCGTACTATTTTATGGCAAGAGTCTACTGCTGCGCTCACCCATTCACCCTGTTGATGGGAATGGGCTGTTTCCAACTTTTGGCTGCTCTGAATAAATCTGCTGTGGTCCATTCCATGTGTACATGTCTTTTTATGGATATAAGTTTCATTTCTCTTGGGTAAATTCCTAGAAGTGGAATTGCTGAGTCATAGAATAGGTGTATGTTTAGTTTTATAAGGCAGTTACAAATTTTTACACTGCCACCAATCATGTATGGAAGACAGAGCCGTTTCTTAAGCCATTTAACAGAATGTTGGCTTTCTGCTTGAGGGTGGGGGAGTGGGTGGATTGGGGGCACCATCCTCTCCCTTGCTGCCCACCCCCAGCCCCCCATGAGGCAGATGCGCGGTCTGCACCATGTGCTGTGTTTGGGGCAGGCTGTGGCGGTCACACGCTCTTGAACTCCAGCACTTTACTTAGAAGGGGCCTCCTTCTCCTGGCTGTCCCTGGATATTCAGAACAGTTATTGATCCCCCACCCCACCCTGCCCCTCCCTTCCCCTGCAGCCGCTCCCCTGAAAATACTGTACACTCCAGTGAAGCGCAAAGGCCACGACCTTTGGTTCCTGTTGTGTTCCTGGTTTTTCACATTTGTGCCACCCTGATTGCTTTCATGACAGAATGAAGTTGATACTGGAGTCCATTGATAATCACATAGCAGCACATGCATTTCTAGTGTTTTTCAGTGTAAGGGTGCTGGTTAAGCAGACATTCTAAATAGCTGCCTGCAGAGCAGCCCCCATGTGAGCTGGGCCATCCCAGGACCCAGAGGTCTGGGTATGCTGGCCCTAGGGAGGCTGCTGTCAGCTTCTCCAAGTCTCTCTAAGGCCACTGCTTTCGGAGACACAGTTTATAGGGCTATTAATGTATCCTTGAGTGGATTCCATTTTATTTATATCCTTCCTCTTTCAAGAAAGTGTTTTGAGGACTCAAAAAAATAGGATGCTGTAAGAGGGGGATGAGGTTGAGGAGGGGCCAGAGTGGATTACAAAAATGCAAATATGGTAACTGCAAATTTGGGAGAGCTGGCTGGACCAGCCCCCTGGATTGAGGGAGACAGCATACTTCCTTAAGCCGGTCCTAGAGAGACGAGCTGTTACAAGGGGCCGTGTGTAGGGATGGAGAGTTCTGCCTCCGGCTAAGGTCTGCTAACAGACGCCAGGCCAGGGGCCCCGCAGCTGCTGCTTGGGCTGGTTCACCAGAGAAAGTCAGAAGTACAATGTTGAGGGACAATTTAGGGGGAAGCTGTTCTGTGAGGAGCCCTTCAGAGTATCATTTGATTTGGGATGGAATTCAGCATACTTCAAAGACTAAGCCAATTGATACTAACAAATTGGAATGGAATACATCATTCTCTTCCAAAAAAGTATTTTTCTGAGCTGGGCTTTTGATAGGTATTGTAGAGGTGATGGTTGCAGTTTTACTTCCTGCCCAGGCATTGATGTGCGGGGGCAGCACTGGGCCTGGCTGGCCACTTAGATGTGGACATGGACAGAAACAGGGGCGGGCCTGGGCCTTTTGGTTCCAGGAGCACAAACTTGAAGTCAGACCAGGGTCTGGGCTTGTTTTGTCTGGAGGCAGGGACTCCCCCGGTGAAGGGGGTGGCCTTGGCTCTGGGTGGTGAGCTGAGTTTGACGGGTGGGAGAAGCATGCAGCCTGAGAGGAAGTGTCCACCAGGCACAGGTAAGGGACACCCTGAGCTCCTTGGGGGGGTGGGGGGTGGCAGGAGTTGATTGGGAGCCCCTGGATGGGAGTTAGAGTTGCAATCTCCTTGGTCCATACTTGCTTTTCTAGCAGTTCATTTCTGTTCTTGTTCCTTGTTGAAACTCCTTGAAGGCAAGGTTTAGTTTCATTTACCTTCCCGTCTGCTTCTCTTAGTACCTGCGTTATATTGTGCAGTATCAGAATGGATAAAGTGGTGAGGCATGTGTGTGTGTGAGAGAGAGATGTACGTCTAGGAGGATAGATGGCAGCTGAGAAAGGGCTGTTGGCTCTGAGTATCAGAGTTCCACACCAGCTTTTTTGCATGTATATAATATAAGTATGCATGTGGAAATACAGTTATGTGCACGTCTATGTATATATGTGTATAGATAGACACGTGTGGGTGTGGGTGTACATATCCAGCAGGGGGTGGATAAGAATGAAAGCTTGCTAACCAGACCCCAAAAGCAAGTGGCTGACCACTTCTGCGTGCTGAGGCTTAGGGCGATAGACACACTTGCGGTGGTAACTGGGAAGGCTCCCCTCTTAGGAGGATGCTGGGCCCAGGCACCCTGCAGCAGGGCCAGGGTGGCTAAGAACAGGAATGTCATTTTGCATGCTTCCCGGCTTCACTGTTGACACTCTGGATGTTTGGGGTCTGACTCATGGGTGCCGTTTACGGACCCTCCTCATCCACGCTGTGGAGGAGAAGCAGTTTGCCACTCAGTGAAGGGAGTTTACCTGAATCCAAAGAAAAAGCGAAAGTCCCCTTTGTAATTCTTTTTTCCACACTCCTGACTTCTGCAGGCCCAGTGACTTGAAAATCGGCTTTCCATTTGATGGTTGCCTATTTTAAGTGGACTTAGAATCTGAGTGAGAGAATCATGGTGTCTTGGGGCTCATTCCTCTCCCACACCCGTGAGAAGGTGGTTTCTGTGGGTGAAATGACTCGGCCGAGGCCACATGGTTGGCCAAGCAGGAAGGTGTCTGCAGCTGAGGTTTCTGAACTCCAGTGCAGAGTGGGGCTTCTGTTGTGAATATATCCTACCCATCCTGGTCCTTCCCAGGCCGCCTGCTGTGCTGCCATGTTTATAAAGCTCCTTGTGGAGCCATGAGGCAGGTCCCTCCCCAGGAGCACAACCCCAGTTTCCCAGGAAGAAGGTACCTGTTGTGTTGTTGGGCTGGCTTGGGATGCCTCTTCTGCTTGATTTCTCGAACCTTCTGCCTTGAATGTTTCTTCAGATGTTCTCAGGCTCCTCCAGCCAAGGTTGGGAGGGCACATTTGCCCTCCTGCCAGTGTTGCTCGGAGCTCTCTGCTCCTTCTGCTGTCACCTCTGTTGCCTGCAGGATTATTCAGGGTTTGGGCCCTAGTACCAAGATTCAGCAGTCAGGAAGCATTTGCATCCTTATTGGACGCTTGGTGTGGGATGTGCCTGTTGCCCACCCTTACTTCCTAAAGTCATTTGGGCTCTTTTCTGAGCTCTTGCTATGTTCTGAGTATTGGGAAGGCAGGGTGAACCAGGCTTCATTTTGTTTACATTCCAGCAGAGAAGCTGCCCACATTTGCTTTTGGCAAAAAATGACACTGAGCACCTTCTTAAGAAGATAACAGAGATGTGGACCACACTGCTGTCTTCAGAGTTGCCCAGACAGTTGATGTTGACAAGGTTTGCATTCCTTAGTTGAGAAGAGGAGGGCTGGCTTATCTGTATCTCTGAGCATTTCAGAAGAAAGATATATTTGTGCTCTGTGTTTAAATATAGCACAGTGTTTGCTACTGAGTTGGAGAATAAGCAATTGAATATGTAGGTCATTGACTTAGGAGAATGAGTTCGGAGTTTTCTTTGCATCTGATTAGCACTGTTACAATTGGCCCGTTGATGCCATGTCAAAATTGGGTTACAGAGAGTTCAGCAAGGTATCTGGGAGGGAAACTGCAGGAGTCATAAGAGAATACCTTTGCCCCCTTAAGGCGCAAGGGGTGTGACCTGGCGTCAGGCCCTGTGGGTCGCGGTCAGTCCACAGTGGCACTAAACACTCTGGAGTTGTATGAGGAAGCCGGCTGTGTGTTACACTCTTGAGCAAATCCATCAGGAGCAATGGGAGAGGCCTATACTTAATCAGGATAAATGCCAGCGGTGTATTTTAATACATGCTTGATTCAGCATGCACTGTTTGGAAGCACATATTTAAAAGGAAACTGCCATCCGCCGTTGAAGGTATGTGACATTTAAAAGATCTGTAGCAGGAGATAGGTTTGACAGCTTCGAATTATATTTGAAAGAGTTTTTCCTTTAAGAAAGAAAATGATTACTTCTATTTTAAATGTCATCACCAAGACATAAACATGTTTAATCAAATTATATATTTAATTTATGTAGAATGTAATTTTTACTCCCATGGAAGTCAGTCGCTGGTTATTCCTTTAGCAGCTTTGAAGCTGGGTAGCATTGGTGATTTGAAAGTGGTTCTTTCAAGTAAATGGTTTGTAGAATTTGAAAAAATATTTTTATTGAAATATTTTTTATCTGTTACACTTGTACCTAATGGCACATTTTGGGGAGAGGGAGATATTTTCATTATTGTCTCTTGGAGACAGTAAGGATAAAGTCTTGTCAAGTGAATTGAGAAAAGTGTGACCCTGAAGACAATAAGGGCGGAAGCAGCAAAGACGCTCCTGTAATTTTCTTCGCATTCTTTGAATCAGCAGGGAGTTCCCGGCAGTGTTGGGAGTGCGTGTGCCAGCTCTCCTTCAACGGGAGGGACCCTGGGATCTCGGGGGGCAGACACAGAAGGCCAGGGAGGATTTTTAGGTTGATTCAGTGTAGTTACATTTTGTCACAAAAGGCTGATGTGGAGTATGAGGGCACCAGCAGGGCCCTCAGGCTGCTGGAAAAGCAGGAGGATAGCTGTGGGTCAGCTCGGGCAGGTGTCTCCCTGACCCTGGTCGTCTGCTAGGGCACTCCAGCTCCAGAACTTTCTCTGAGCAAGCTGAGTGTTGGAAGGTGGCCAGCCCAGCGTACAACTGTGTGTCATCTGAGGACAGTCTTGGCCTGTTCTAGCGTGCTGCCTGTAGTTTCGATTTAGCCAGGCTGGGTCAGGGAGTCCTGGAGTTCCCTGCCACCGTGCGCAGCACAGACGGGCTCCCGGGGCTGGATTTCCCTCTCATCCTCTCCAGGAAAGGTGCCCTCTTTTAAGAGATGACCTGGGGAGCCCTGGGTGTCTGGCAACAGCTGGCAGAGGGAAACCAGTCAGTTGGTCGTGCCCGTTGCAGTAAAGAACTTTCCCAGCTCCCCAGCTCCCCAGACCTCAGGGTTCAGGAGCTGGGAGCACTGGCTCTGAGCAGCAGGACGGGCTGCTGGGCCTCGGGAAGCCCCAGCAAGCTGACTGCAGCTCAGTGTGGGACTCGTCTCAACAGGGTCGGCTCCTTCTTGTAAACGCTGATGCCCTAAAGAGTTGCCAGTTTTTTGGTCAACATGAGCCAAACAAAAAAAATAGAGCGAGCATACTTAACAATTTTTGTAGTTATACTTACATGGAGGTTATCATGGAATCCCAGGTAGTAAGAGAAGTGCTGCCCTTTACCTAGTCCCCACCCCTGCCCCCAGTCCTCCCCCCCCGCCCCCCCGTAGCCACTGGCAAGACGATAGAAACAACATGGCCAGGAAACTGATATTGATGCAATCCACGGATATTATTTGGATTTCCCCAGTGACACTGATTCTCTTGGGTGTGTATTTACTTCGGTGTGATTGTATTCAGTGTGGGTTCCATTCTGCACCACCACTGTCGAGATACAGAATGGTCTCACCACCCCAAGGATCTCCCCTGCTGCCCCTTTATGCCACATCCTCTTCGGGGAGCCAGGACCCTTCACAGCCAGCATACATGGTTGTACACAGGGCCAGCCAGCTTCCAAGACCAGCTTGCTCAGAGAAAGTTCTAGAGTTGGAATGTCTTGCCCCTGTCCAAGACCTGACAATCACTTAACTGTTCTCTATCTCTATAATTCTGTCACTTAAGAATGTTATATAAAAGGGATCAGATAATTATAGCCTTTTGGGATAGTTTTTTCACTCAGCACAATTCCCTTTGTGGTTTGTTCAAGTTGTTCCATGTATAACTAGTTTGTTCCTTTTATTGAGAAGGAATATTTCATCCTAGAGATTGTTGACCAGGTCTTAGAGTGGAACCCCAGGTCAGAAGGAAGCCGTCCTGGAGACCTGAGAGTAGAGGTGACCTTCCTTGCTCTTAAGCCCCCCAGGGATGGGGTGGCTCTGGCCTCTCCGTAGTGTGCCCCATTGCTGAGCAAATGTCCCCTGTGATGTTCGGTGTCGCTTGTGCCACATTGGCCTGCCTGGTTTTGGAAACCAGCAGAAGAGCCCCCTTCACCTTGTGAGTTTTGTTTATCTGTGTTGTGTGCTTTTGCACAGTGCCTGTTAACTGCAGCGTGTGAACAAACCACACTTGGGATAAAGGTTCATTGAATTTTGATGTTCTGTTTATTAGCAGTCATGCCATGGCAATAGTAAATGTGTCAGCATGATTTCTTTAGGAGGAAGTTCCGAGGCATCTAGGTGGCCCTGGCATGCTTCTGTGAGGCCTGCACAATTACAAGTCCTGAGAATCTCATTTCCAAGTGAAAATCCTGAGCGGTTCCCTCCAGAAGCCCATCTGCACAGAGTTTTGAATATATATGTGTGTGTGCATTTACACATTCCCCTTATGAGTGAGGACAGCATTTATGAATTATTGCCCTCATAAACATCCATGCTAAAAGGTTGCCTATACTTTCAGAATTAATGAAATGCAACTGAGTAATTAGGCACGTGCAGGAGTTAGTTCAGGATTCCCAGTGTTATTTACCTGACACATGTGAATCAGTAGATCGTATTTAAATGCTCTTAGGGGCTCTGGTTCTTTTTCTTAGATTAAGGCTGTGAGCCAGCTTGGCTTCTTGCTGTGGACAGTGCTGCCTCACCTGCTGGGGCCTAGGAGGTACCTGGTGCTTTGGGGAGGAGCTCACACAGCTGGAGGGCATGGAGAGGAAAGGAGGCTGGTCTGCATTTGGCTTTTCTCTCCTTGGCTTGGATTCCTCTGGGTAAGAGAGTATAGCTTCTGTATCAGGGACCATGGCAACTGGGCAGTCTGTGTGCAGGCCGGACAGAAGGCGTTGTGCTGTTTTGGGTATCAGTTTGGGGTTGGGAGTGGAAACAACTGAGTCAAGACAGATTTTTTGCTTTTGTCTCAGATGGGCTGGGTGACCTGGGTCCTGGTTTCTCCATGCCTGGATGGGATTCTCTCAAGTCTCATCTGGCTCTTGAGTTATTCTTAAAAAACGAAACTTACTTGCCCCTGCAGGAAATATGTTTTGGACCCGTGAATTTACCTTCTACTAGACCTTCGGGGGCTTCCTTCACATTTGTGTTTGCAGCCTTTCTTTGTGTGCTGTTCTCATGTCACGCCTAGCCTTGTAAATGGATTTTAAAAAGTAAAGTCATTCCTCTATCACAGGTGCACTTCATTTTAAACTTAAATCTTCCCTGAACTTGAAGGCCAGGTTTGAATAAGTTTGGTTTGAAATAAAACGGAACCTAATTTCCCTTAGGCCTTTTTTCTTTCCAGCACTCTGATTCTTGAATTCACCTAGTTGCCTTAGTCAAGAAAGCATTTGTTAAACAACAGTCACTTGAGTGCTTCCAGAGTGGAGGGATTCCCCAGCAGCCCCGCTGTCATCCCTGCTGTGGGCCAGTGAAGGAGGCACTGGTGGCCACATCCTGGACTCCTGGGTGAGGAAAGGAGAGACTGAGGACCAGGCGGCTTCTCTAGGGCCACGCGGCCTCATTCAGTGCTCCTAACTGCTGAGTGGTGTCCAAGTTCTCCAAGGTAAATACCGGACGGTCGTGCTCACATGGTGCTGACCCACTGGACAGCCGCAGAACAGGCAGAGAGCAGTGATTGCCTTCCACAGTGAAAAGCGGGGGGTGAGCGAGACTGAGGGGCTGTCACCCGGCCCTAACCCCACGGCCCCGCTCAATACTCTGTATGCAGCTTATTGGTCAGTAGTGTTGATATTGAAAGCTGATCCCCTTCTTGTAAGTGATTTTTCAGGGTTGTGGATTTAGCCATTTGATGCTCAAGTCATACTGCTTTTTTTTTTGATGCTGCTTCTCGCTCAGTCTGCTGCAAGTCTAATCTGTGGCCAGGAACTTGGCTGGAGCCTGCTGAGCGTCCCCCCCACTTCTGCAGGGCTGCCCTCCCCCGGAGGGTGGGTTCTGAGCTCTCCACTGGGGACAAGGGATTCCCACTGTGGTGCCGCCTGTCTCCCTCCCCAGATTCTCCCAGACTGATAGGCCTGGAATTCAGTGACACATCAGAATCCCTGAGAGGGCCACCCTCTCCTAGATTGAACTTGGGTGAGGATGTGGGGGTGGGTGATGCCTATGGAACCATCCTGGAGCGTGGCTCTGACTTGGGGACTTGCACCCTCAGTGGGGCTGGCTTGTGGGGTTGCTGGGGTGGGAGGGAAACAATGCGCAGGAGTCGAGGATGAGGCGCTTGGTAGCATCGCACAGTCTCTGCTTCCAGGCTTAGCTGCCTCCCTCCTGACTTAGGAGCATTTTCCAGATTGTGGGAAATCCTCTCTTTGAAGAAAATGTAGAAGTAAAGGACAGTAGGGAGAAACTTAGAAATGATTTTTATGAACTGAAAGACCTGTATTTTAAAAGTCAGCTTTAATTTTAGCATGGAGAAGTAACACGGATGTAATTTTTGTCCCTTGCATATGTATATTATTCCTATGTCATTAAAATATTTTTGAATTTTTAAAAATACATGATCTAAGACATAGGTATTACAATGTTTGATACATAGGTGTAACATAATACTGTGTATTAGGGGAGATAGTTTCCTAGTTATGCCCTCCTTTTTTTTTTTTTTTGGAGGGGGAGGCTCTAAGATGGTTTTTATTTTGGAGAGAAGACCCAGGCCAGAGCATTTTTCAAGGTGCCGAGGTTGGTTAGCTGGGCCCTATTGTCTGGGGAGCCATCTCTCCTTCCACTCCTGGCAGTTTCTGGGCCATCTCTCAGAGGAGTGTGCACCTCGGCCAGGAACTTTCCTGTTCAGTTGCTCTGTGGAACCATAAAAAGCCACTGGTGACATGTCCCCAAGTGCCCCTGATTTGCAGTATGGACTTACACCTGTTCCATTGCTGGAAATGGGCCCTGGTAAGTTCAGCAGAGACCTCAGTGGCCAGGCTTCCTGATGAGCTGGGCTGATTTTAGGGGGCCGCCTGTCAAGGATTCCTCTATTCCTGGTTTTTCAGTTAACAAGCCGATTCATGGCTTGTATGAGTTTCGTACAGACCGTGGGGGTACAGCCAGGCTTCTGTGAGCCGAGGGTCAGACTGCTCCTGCCAGCCGCCTTCCCTTCCAAGGCCAGCTGGGCAGCTCGGGGTGTGGGAACACAGCTCCCCTCCACAGAATGACATCACTATATGTGTGGGTCGCTGCTCATGGATCCCCCCTCCTGCCTAACCTCTTTTCAGAGTCTGGCCTGTGCCAGGCCTGATCAGCAGCACCCATTTAATGATCTGCTTTCTGGTTTCATTTTTCCAGTTTCCAAGCCCCCGCCTCCAATCTGACATCCTCCTGTCCTTGTTATTTCTCCATCAGTAGAGCCACTTAGGATAGAGCATTTATCCAGGGGATTGGATGCTACAATGCTAAGCTGCTCCTGGTCACCTAGCCTGTCTTGTCTGCTGGCTCTGTAAGGTACCAAAGGAAAAACGCTGAGAGTAGAGAAACGGGTAAATAAATAGACTACATTTGAGATAACACTGAGAAAGTATCCTATTTTGTTTTCCTTAAAAAAATGGCAGAGTTCCAAGACTTTCCTTATGATTTTCCACTGGTTGTCCTTATATTTGAAGACAAGAGTTTTAATGTCTTGGCTTTTGGACCTTTTTACGTTCTTAAAACTTAAAACGAGCTGAACATACTTAATATTACAAAATTTCCATAAACATTCTTTCTGCAAAGACTGTGTATGTAATGTTTCTGCCTGGAGGGCAGTTTTTCTTATTGAAGTTGAAACTCTTGGACATTGAGTTATTGTAATGAAGTGTTCATTTGACCCTAAGTGTCTCAAAGCCAACGTGGGCTGTACAGGGACATGGAAAAAAATTAGCTTTCAGGGTTCTTTTCCACCCCCCTGAATAAAGGATAATCGTTTCAAAGCTAATTAATATGGTTTATTTATTATTAGGCAGCAGTGAGTGGAACTGAATCCTGGGAAGGAATAACCTGGCTCCGCTAAGGTCACATCATGTTAATTCTGTCCTGCGCAGTGTGCATAGAACAGTTTGCTCTTTGGTGAATGTTGTTTCCTTGGTTTTTCCCATGTGACAGCCAAACCAGAATTCCACACTACGTCATGCCTGATGGGCTAGGCCTTTCTGGGGGTGAGTTAATAATTAAAGGCAGGGCTGGCACATAGTACACGTGGGTAGGGAGTGGGGGCACCGTCCAGGCGATTTGGGCTTGTGCCGTCACTGTCGGCCTGACATCCTGGTGAGAGGGCAGGTCACACGTGTGGCCTGGTGTGCCGAGTATGGGGGCAGAGGGTAAGGGGGCTGCCTCCCAGCAGCAGTTGCGCCCGCAACCCATGTTGCTCAGAGATGTCCCCGCGGCTCCCCAGGCACGCAGGTCCCTGCCCAGTCTGACGGGGGAGCCATGAGGCCATCTGTTTCCGTGGTGGGTCGTTTGCCTAGCACACCTCACCTCTGCCCTGAGGAGAGAGGGCCGACCCGCAGAGGGTGTTCAGGGCATGAAAGGACGTTGTCGGTGTGAGGCCTGCTGAGGTAGCCAGGGTGGGAACCAGCAGCTGGAGGGAGGGGGCCTCGGAGGCCGTCCCTGCCATTCTGGAGCAGGTGCCCACGGCGGCCTGAGAGAGGCGCTCCTGGTGCTGCTGTATGTAGCCTCAAATTAACACCCTATGGCTCTGTCTGTGTCTGTCCATCGGGCCAAAGGAACTTCACCCTCATAAAGGCTGGTCAGTATTAGGGGGTGGGCATTTGGCTTCTCTGAACATCTGGTTCTGCATCTGCCTGAGGCTTTTCCTCACTGGTCACCCTTGAGATGTTTCGAGGACCTGCTGTGGGTACCTGGGAAAGCCACGGGCCCCCACCTGCTGTCACATCCTGGCTCTCTTGGTCCCATCACTGAGGATCACCCTCCTCTTGCACAGACTAGCACCCCAAAACGGTGCCTTGGGGCTGTTGTGTGTGGCCAGGGAGATGAACAGATTGGAAAAGGGCTTGTGTGGGCTAGGCCTGCAGACCTTCAGGTCCCGATGGGCTCCCCGGGAGCTCTGTCCGAGGCCCGTGGGGTGGCAGGGTGAGCCTGTCTCGAGCTGTGGCCCAGGTTCCGCCTCTGTGGGTCCCTCCTGCAGCAGCCCCACCAGCAGGTCACTCCTGAGGTGGGGGGGGTGGCCTGCGGCTGTGGACAGGCGGGCATTTCCTGGAGCACCAGGGCACTGTGCTAGCATGACTTGGTGTGAATTTGGTAACAGTGGGCACCATGTGTGCCTGGAGGGCATTTTTATAAGAGAGAGGCTGGGATTCTGGATGGTCCCCTTGCTCCCTTCTGTGCACAGCCTTGCCACAGGACTCAGCGAGGCCAGGGTGAGGCCACCCTCCCGGGAGAACATGTAAGACTCCTTAGTGGCCTGGATAGATGCCAAATATGAAGGAACCATTTATCTCATGATTTGGGCAGAGATGGGCTTGGTTCCTAGAAGATGCTGATGACGACAGCTTTGTGACGTTGTGTGCCGAGTCTGATGATGACTAGCATTTTTTGAGCCCCGGGCCTTGCTTCTTACGTCTTTGAAAGGGCCTCTCACCTGTGAAGCACATGCGTCCCCTCCGTCTCAGAAGGGTGGGGTTCCAGGAAGGTAGTTGGTCCTCCTGACCTGCAGCACCCGGGATTTCTCTGTGTGTGTGGTCCCGTTAGCCCCTTGCTCTCTTGCGTGTCCCCTCCTGGTGACTGTTCATTGCAGTAAATTCATAATTGCCAAAGGGTTTTTCTATTTTCCAATTGCTGGTTTTCTGTTTAAGAAATAAATGTTAATGGGCCCTGGATCTGAGATGAACACAGTGGCCCTTCTTCAGATAAGGCTGGTGCTCTCCTGGGCTCCTGGGCGCCCTGTGCCTCCTGCTTCTGTCCGAAATTGGCCATTTGAGGACCTTTCTCCCTCTCCTAAGAAGTGCCCATGCTGAGACACACTTCTGCTCACTGGCCAGCCTGGAGAAGAGGAGGCAAAGAGGTGCTTCGCCTGGAAGCAGTGGGTGAAGCCACGCCGCCTCCCGTCCCCCGCGCCCCGCCCCTGGCACAGCACACAGGCATCTTAAAGCCTAGATGACCCAAATGTGAGTCAGTCAGGGCAAAGAATCCAGGTGGGGCTCAGGCGGTCCCTGGGTGCTAACAAGAGGTGGCACATCAAAGCCTTAGACACAAGAAGCAGCATTAGAAATAATTCATGCCCAGTAAGTGTAAGTAAGTGGGCACTTTGCTACATAAATGAAGACTTCTGCAGGGGGGTGGGTGCTGGGGGCGCCCAGGATGAGCCACCCCTCTGCCCTCCCCTCGCTCTGTAGTTTGGATGGTGGAGGACACTGAGGGCCATGCAGAGCCCAGGAGCTGCTGGGAGGGAGGCAGCTGCAGTTCCAGGGAGGGCAGGGCTGGTCTTCCCGGATGCGTCAGGGCAGAGTGTCTCAGGCCCCAAGCTGATTTTCCAGGGTGCTCATTGCATTCAATTTCAGAGAAGTAGACCATTAACTACAGTTGACCCTTGAACAGCACAGGCTTGAACTGCACAGGTACACCTTATATGCAGATTTCTTCCAATATATTGGGAAAATTTTTGAGAGATTTGCAACAATTTGAAAAAACATGTTTTCTGCTTACTTTTTTGTAAAAGTACATTATATAATACACATGACACAAAATACGTGTTAATCACCAATGTTATCAGTAAGGTTTTCTGGTCAACAGCAGGCTATTAGTAGCTAAGTTTTTGCGGGGCGAGGGGTCAGAAGTTAGCTGTGGATTTTCTACGCTGGGGGTTTGGCCCCCCTAACTCCTGTGTTGTTGAGGGGTCAGCTGTTCGTATCTAAAATGTAATTTTCATATGCCTGACTTTAGTGTAAGAAGAAACTAAAAATCCAGGTGGAGCGGATCTTTCTAGGCAGTGTCCTGGGTCCTGATCGTTAGTTTGCTGTATGTAGAAAGCACCAGGACCCAGGCCTGGCTCAGACTGACTCCTCCAGCTCAGGGTGCTGCTGTTCCTCCAGCGTGTGCACGTGCCCACCCCTCATTCTCATCAACTGCGGGGGGAACACATTTGCCAAACGATGTGTAAATAGATTCACGCAGATTGATGGTACTGGCCAAAAATAGGAGCCCTTGTCTTGAGTCAGAAGCAGCCGAGGCCTGAAGCTGACTGGCGTTTGCTCACCGCGGCCGAGTCACCGGCAGAACGGCCCGCTTGGGTTCCTGCCGTTGCTGGTTTAGGAGTGGTGGTGATTCTAACCCACTAAATCATTTCTCTGTCTTGCTGTATGCTTGTGGAAGTTCTTAGAGAAATCCTGCCAGAAAAATTTCCCCAGGCAAATCTGCCGGGCAGACTCCACATTGTAGTCAGCAAGTATCCGTTGAAACAAGCGGGTTTTGAATTTTGAGCCTTTCAGTAGCTCTAGTCGTTTTTAATACTTCTTTCTACCTTCAAGTAAGAATGGGCACTTGCTTTAAAGATTCTTTAAATCTTTAAAGGTTGGACAGTCTTCTAAGCCTTTTAATGATCATCTGCTAACTGAGCCGGCGCTGTGGGCTTTGGCGGGCTTCGGGCTCTCCTGAATTTGCGGCTTGAAGTTCCATGATGTGCCACCTCCTCTGTGAAGCCTTGTACAAGGCAGAGTTGTCTGACCCCTGTTTAATCAATTGTACTGTGAATTGTCTCAAAGTAAGAATCTGTACCCACCACTTAGAATAAATAGATGTGAACATGTTACTCTACATTTTCAGATTTTGTTTAAAAGAGGTAATGATGCAGACCTTTCTACATTTTACTTCCTCCATTCCTTTGCCATCCCTCCGTCCTTTCCACAATGCGCCACTTAGTAGATGTATATAATTTCCTTATATTTTTGGAAATTCCTTGTTTATATATGTATCCATACACATTTAAGTGTCTACTGTCTAAAGCACTGGGAATAGGAAAAAGGAAGCCTGTGGCATATACTAGGACAAACAAAACTAGGTGGGGAAAATAAATTATGTTACACAGTTAGTTAAATATGTAATTTCCTGCTATGTTCCAGACATGGAGAAACCCAGAGATGAAATAAAATTTGATCAGGGCATTTAACATTAAGAGTCTTGAAGATGGTCAGGGAAGGTACTACAGAAGATACCTGTGAAATGGGTTTTGAAGGGTGGATAGGAGTTTGCTAGGCAAGCTCTTGCCACCTCAAAAGGATGGTTCCTTGGCTATAGTAGATGCTTAGTTAACATGAAACTGCATTATGTCATTACAAGCTTGTGACTACGGAGAAACCTGTGCCCATCCCTCCCTCCCCAGCACTTAGAATGGTGCTGTTGTCCCTTACCCCGTGCCCCACCCCTGCCCCCTACCCAAATTGGAAAGTATGGGGCATAAGATGGTGTGGGGCACAGTTGGGGGTGGATTACTTCTGAGGTTTTGGCATGACCTCATTGTAGAGGCCTCCTCCTGAGTAGTTCCTCCACGCATTCTGGGTTCTAGTCGTAATGGTTGCTATCTAATATCAGGGCCCTCAAATGCCCTGCATTGTTAACCTTACACAGAGAGGACTCGGGAGTGTGGCTTTCTTTTGAATGGGAGTGGACGGGCCTGGGAGGTCCTGACTGACAAGGTATGTCGCAGGACTGGATCCCAAGAGAGTAAGAAGAGACACTGAATTAGGAAACTCTAGCTTCCTAAAATTTGAATGGTTTGAAAAGTAGAGTATAGCTGGGAACCTGGTTACAGTAATTTTGTACACTTTATTTTTTATTATTAGTCAGCCATTTGAATCCTGATTGTAAGATGGGCGTGGAAATGGTGAGGGTTGGTTTTAGCAGTTCATTTTCGGGAAGCATACCTCTCCTTTCCCACGGGCCTTGAGAAAGAACTACCTTAAACGTGGCAGTTGCACAGCAACTCCAGTGTTGCAATTCTATCTGTTTTTCATGGGAAAGCCACAGAAAAGACACCTGGACGTGCTCACCCAGGTGTTTGCCTTTTCTGTCAGCCACAGGAGCAGGAACTTGCCTGCCTGCTCCTCTTAGAGCTCTGTGTGTACAGGAAGGGGTTCGGAAAACGTGATGGCACCATATATTTCCTCTTCATTCCATCCATGTATAGTAAAATAAATGTGAGTGCTGTTTAATGCATCACCTCATTTCATATTGCATTTGCCAAGAAAGTGCAATTTTATTGAACATTAGGATTGCATTCTTAACTGAGTAATCAATTTCAGTAGTAAGTTAAAATGCCTTCTATTAATGGACAACTGCAACCGTTAATCAGAGTTACAGTGGATTAACAGTTGTCAGCATTTATGCTAATAGCACTTATAAACCATGGGCTTATGAATTGCACTTTGTACTCCATATTTCTCAAACAGTTGGTAATACTTTTTGCTTGAAAGTATTGATTGTTTGTCCCTTTGCTACTTGGAGAGATGTAAAGAAAGTTAAGTGACATTTTCACAGTGATGACACAGTATCACCTTCTAGCTTTGCACACTTGGCTTTGTGTCAGAGTAGATGGAAAGGGTTCATTTGTTCTGGTGCTCTACTGTTTAATTTGATCTGGTGTGTGACTAAAGCAAGACAAATAGTATTTTTAATGAAACCATTTAATAACCTCTGGTAGCTTAGAATTGAAGGCATTGGAAAAATGCAATTAAAGAATGGCTAGATGTAAACAACCAAAGGGGAAAAAAAAAATCACTGCTTCAGCCTCACTGACCCAATTCATTTTGCTTTCAGGGTTTCATCGCCTTAAATGGTTTTGAACCAATGAAACTGGATTCCCTTAAAAAGACGGACAGCCTGTCGTGGGAACTATAGAGTTTGTGGACAGATTTATATCGGTGAGTTATAGCAAAATATCTCCAGGTAAAAAAAGTTCAGGTTTTCTAAAACCCCTTGGGAATGTGTTTTCAATTCCTTGAGGGCTGTGGATTGCAGACCGCCCCTGGATGTTTCACTGGGATGTCTAATAGCAGAATCACATTGATTGTCTTTCAGTTAATTGCATCTGGTATTTTCATTTATCAAAAGCAAAATACGTGTAATTAACTCTGAAGCAATATAGTTCAGTGTAAAGCAGTTGTTGCTTCCCTCGCTGCTGCTATAGAGATAAGTCAATGGAAATTATACTGCTAAGAAACTCAAGTCAGAGTGGAAGTCGTGTTAGGACTTCTTAACGTATTAATTACAAAGAATAAAAATGAATTAGGGAAATGGTCTCACTTCACCCCAAGGGGCTCTCCTAAAACGGTAGATGGGCGTCTTTAGAAACAAAGCAGCTTGCTGGTGATGGCACATCTTTAATGAGCTTAGATTTTTAGTTGCCAGCCTCTAGGAGGTCTTGAACATGGAACAATTTTCTCTGGTGACGTTGATTGGGAATGTGGGCGTGCACTGAGGAGAGCACTCCGTCCTGTCTGTCCTCGTTCGCAGTGTGGTTGAGAAAATACTGACTGGTGCAGTTCAGTCTTCCCCACAGCAAGGTTTGGGGGTTTTGAGTCTAGTTTCAGTATGTCGCTAGCCATTTCCCACAAAGCGTGGATCTTACCCAAAGTCTCAAAATGGCAACTTCTCAAAAGTGATTGATTGTGTTTTTTTTTTTGTTAAGTCCTGCTGAAAAAAATGTTTTCTCCTCAAGCTAACAACATCATTTCAAAGCAAGAAAAAGAGTGTGTGAGCATATTTTCTCAGTGTTCTTTTCTGTCAAACCCCTCGGCTTGTTCCCTGAGGTGTTGAATAGGACAGAGAAAGGTCCAGTTCACCACTGCAGACTTGGTTGGGCCTAGCTTCCCTTGGAATTGTGGTCAGTTTAGAAGTCTAAACCTCTGCGAGCACCCATCGTGGCTGCCTGCGAGGCCGAGCTGAACCGCAGCCTGAACCT
The DNA here is from genome assembly GCF_030020395.1 of Manis pentadactyla. Taxonomy (NCBI): domain Eukaryota; kingdom Metazoa; phylum Chordata; class Mammalia; order Pholidota; family Manidae; genus Manis; species Manis pentadactyla. The sequence goes on along the minus strand of NC_080026.1, from coordinate 134,079,230 downwards.
AACCAGAAGAGTGGGTTGGGGCCCAAGGACACTGAGCGTCTCCCTCCCCTGCCCACACAGTAGGATCGGCTGGGGACACTGATGCAGCTGCCCGCGACCTAGGTCTGCCGAGCCTGCTCACCAGCCGGTCACCTCCTGTCGGCGTTTGGAAGCCTTATTGGTGAAGTGAGTAGTTGTCCTGGGATGGTCCTCAAGATAAGACTTAATTTAATGTAGAGGTCCTGAAACCTTTCCCAGGGGTGATTTGCAGGGCCTTGCCCAGCGAGAGGCCACAGCAGCGTGCAGTTAACAGAGGGCTTCGTACCAGAGCAGACCGTGTAATCTTGGAACAGTTCCGGGAATCTTAGCGTTGGGGAGGATGAGAGATTAGAGATGTCAGCGAGCCTTCTTTGTTGGGGAAATAGGGGTGTTTATTAGTAAGTCATGCTGGCCACTCGGCCATATACGTTCAATTTTGCCTTTGAGGGCCCACATTTATTTATTTTCTGACTCTCTCCCTTTCTTCTTCTGAAAGAAACCCTTTTTTAGACCTTGTGTGCTAAAATCTGCCTGGGATTCACAGGCAGACACACTGTACAAATCTTTGTGGGTCTGGGGTGTTAGTTCCAGTACTAGGTTCTTGGCTGAAGAGGTCAGCAGGTCACAGTGAGGGAATCTGTGAGACCGCCGTGGGTGTCCAGGTCTGTATCCGAGCCCCCCCTGAACGGTGCCTGAGGCCCGCCTGCTGTTTGGAGGAGCATGTCAGCCAAATAGTGACACCTGGTACCTGTTACAGATGCTGAGAGTGGGGTTGGAACACTATTCTTCTAAAGATAGGAACGTGGAAACTCATAGTAGAAGAATGAAAAGGACTTTTTAAATATCAAAAATGGTTGAATAACAGCATTTTTCATATGACTCAACCTAATAACTGAACCACTGCAGGATGCTGTTCATTGGTAGTCCCGATCTCAGGAACATTAGCATTCCATAAATGCATCCCATATTAGGACAAAATTGCAGCACAATTCCCGATACCAGATTTTTCCTGAGCACCGAGTGCGCTCAGACTCTTGGTCTTGTATGGTGGTTCTCCACATGTACAAGTTTTTGGCATAATTTTGGGTAATAGTTATTGATAGCACTCTGGAAGAGGTTGAGAGGTTCAGCACCACCCTGGACATGGCCATAATGGGAGCATGGCTATTGTGCCCAGAGGATGCCACACTTGTCACCACTGCACCTGTATTGTCTGGCCCTGCTGGCCTGGCTGACCCCAGCACTGGGCACCCTGCCTGCCATGGAGTTAATCTTTGCCCAGACCAACCTCCTGTGACTCACAAGGCAGAGTTCTCGAGGGTCCCATGAAGCATGTGTTGGGCCTTGGACCTCTTCTCTATGGCTTGTCCCTATGCCTGGTAAGATGTACCTCACTTTCTGGGCAGCCGCCCACCCAGCTCACCTTCAGTTGATACATAACAACACAAGAGAGGCATCTTGAATTGCTGCCTGAGGAAGGACCCACGTGTTGATTTCAACCTGGTTGCTCACTTGCTGTGAAGTCTCTGGTCTAGACAAACCTTGACATGGGCAGAGGCGAAGTGGATGAAAACCACAGACCTCACAGAGAGTCACAGCCTGGGAATGGCAGGCTGGTGCGGCTCCAGAACCATTTACACATCATGCTTGTCCTCTCTGTATTTTGAGGATGTCCTCGTTTAAAAACATATGCCTGTTATTCCAGACTTTATATTCTGTGCCCCCCACATTTTTTTTTTTTTTAAGAAAAATAGCTTCAAATCAAACATTTCAGCTTTCTTCCCCCCACAGAGACCCATTTTGTTATTACTAATGATAAAAGACACGGTAAACTTCTATCTGTTGTATATCGTTCTGCTTTTACCATCCGTTCTCTGTGTTGTTCCTTATTAAAATGAAAACCCAATATGCCCACTGGTTTGCTGACTTCTCCTGAAACCAGGGTTAGCTCTCCATCAGTTCAGATAGATCATTGTTTTTCTTGTACTGTTTACTATTAAGCAATAGTATTTGCAGCAGCACCCAGTTACCTGGCAGTTTTAACAAAAGTGTCAGGGAAAAATAAGCACTTTTTGTTAAATGTCTACAAGTAAGTGAAGGTGCAACTCAAAGCCCCTAGCTTTTATGCTGTAAAATGATGGTGGCGTGTGCAGCGGCTTGCTCCCAGAGAAACTTGTGCATTGCTGTGTGGCAGATCGTGGTGCTGATCAGAGGCTGACTGACCTCACGAGAGAGAGAGAGGAGGCGAGGCCCCCAGGCAGGCCTCTGGCCAGGGTTGTCATGCTTGTCCTCTTTGTATTTTTGAGGATGGCCTCGTTTAAAAACACGGACAAACAGCCATGCTGACCTGAAGCGTGGTTTTAGTGTGCCGGTGGGGCTCGGCAAGGTCCTCCCCAAGCCCCCTTCCTAGCTCTGCTCGGTTCCTGCCAAGAGAGATGACTTCTCTGAAAACTGGAAGGGAGGATGTTGCCTCGCCCTAGCAGTAAACAGCTACGCTTTGGAGTGGGTCTGGCTGTGGGTGGCCGAGGGGCAGCCGAGGAGCCTGGCCTTGGCCCTGCTGCTCCCAGCATGTGGCCTCCCAGAGCCCTTAGCCTGCAGTGGGGACTTGGGATCCTGCTCCAGGCTTGAGGCCAGAGGCACAACTGGCAGAGTTGGAAACGCAAACCAGAGGACCCGCAGCGCCTCTCACCCCCAGGGGAGCTCTAGATGGGAGACGGTCAGGGGACCGAGAGGGGGCCTGGGGAAGATGTGGGTGGGGCTTCAGCCGCCCTCGGGAGAGGGGAGAAGGGGTCCCCGTGGAGGGGCCCCAGCAGGAGCTCGGAGCTCTGGGCTCTGGGTTCTGTGTGGCTTTTATTCCTGAGCCGCGGATGCTGGCTTCCGTGGGGGGCCATTCTCTGGAGATGTTGATTCAGCCTTGTCCCTCTCCTAAGAATCTCAAGTCCCAGCCCAGCCCCTGGGGGGGCCGAGTGACCATCTGCGCAGTCCCCTTGTTCCTGTTCTTAGGGTCTGTCTTGTCCACAGCCCACGGGTCAAGCCCATTCCCTCCCTCCTGGGCCCCTGACTCCTGGTGGTTTCATTTTCCGCTGTTAGTGCTGTTCCCCACCTCCCACCCCTCAAGACTGCTGGTTCTAATCAAAGGCAGTTTTTACCAGCCAAGGAGGCGTGGAACAAAACAGAGGGTCTTAATTTTCACTCTGTCATCCATGTGTTCGGAATAAGCAAGACTGCCTGTACTTCCTGTGGTTCCTGGCTGGGGTGGCTCTACGCCGAACTGTGCTCCCGAGGAGAGCCCTTTATGGGGGGATGGCCCAAGGCCTGCTGCCCGCTGGCCAGAGCGGAAGGGGTGTCACTGGGCTCCCTATCCAGGAGAGGAACTGGGGAACCAGTGCATAGTCCCCTCTTCCCAATGTCCTTCTGACCTTGGCTAAGATCCCATTTTATTAGTGGGAACTTGATGGTCCGATCCTGTTTGTGGGCAAGTAGACATGGGGCTCAGGCACCGACAGTGTAGCGCCCCCTCCCCGCAGACTGAGGTTTCCCCCCGTCCCCTGCTGAAAACACTGCAGTAGTGTGACGTGTGGCCAGTGTGGCAGGATCCCTTTGTAGCTGGCTGTGACTCCTGAGGTCCTTAGCCATCTGGGAAGTCCCCAGGGGTATGATGGAGTCAGTCCTGGCCCCAAGCACTTGGTCCGTGTGAAGTGGGGGCTGACCGTGGGCTGCTGCTTGTCCCCAAGGGTTCAGCTATATGCAGGACTCGTGTGCAAGAAAGCCCCTGTAAGGCCAGCTGTGGTGGGGAGCTGAACAAGCCCGACAGTGATTTGCCCCTGGCCTTACTGGGCAGAGGAGCAGCAGTCTGGTTACAGGACAACCGGAGGCCAATGTCAGTGGGCTGATCCTTATTGTTTCCTGGAGGCCTGGAGCACGCGTGTGTTACAGGGAGGAAGAATGGGGAGGGGTGTGTGGAGGTGATGGCCGGCAACAGGGTAAGAGCTGTGCCTGATGAAAGAAATGATGCTTTATGTTTCCTGTAAGTTTCAGATCGAGGATGTGTGTGTTATGTGTGAATGGGTATAAATGAGTTTTCTCCTATAAAAATGTTTGGTTCTCTAATCAAGCATTCTGGGTGTGATGAGTGAAAGAGGAAAAGGTTATTTCTTTATGTAAACATTTTTGTTTAGCATTTACATGTTACCACTGCCACCACCACTCCTTGCAGAATGCATTAGAGCAATCGCATTGTTTTAACATGGCCTTAGTGTTAGGCCCTCTCAGCTGTACTTCCGTTTGGGTTTTTATGGGGGGACATAAACCACCTCCCCAGATTCAAGTGTAACCTGGCATTACTTTCCAGCTTAGCCGCTCCCTTAGCTCCAAATGCTAAAGAAATACTCTGCAGGTTAGGAAAGAGCCCATGTGACCCTGAAAGAACAAAATGGGAACTTTGAGAGTTTTTACCATCTTATTTCTGGATCAAGATTTAATTAATTTCTGAAAGTAAGGCTTTAGGAAGTGGCTGAGAATTCAGTTGTGCCTGGTAGAAGTGGTGTCTCCTGTCTAACACCCAACTGAACACATTTACTATATTGATTGATTGATTTGTTTATTTTTGGCAAACTTGGCAACTCCCACCTGGCCCTGTGCTGTTAAGAATAAAGTTGTCTTGGTTAACTAAATGCATTTGCAATTCATTCTTTCCACATAGCAATTAAGATAATTCCCCCAGACTTGTACCAGTTAAGTAAGGATAAATAGGAGGTTTTTCAAAGAAGTGTTTTGTAATTCATCGGTTTTGTGGGGGCCCCATGGGAAATAACAGAATATCTTACACGTGTGGACTCCTGTGCAAGGAGGTAAAATGGAACATTTTTCTGTACTTATCCTAGGCAGCAGCCCGAACAGTGACATTTATACATATTTTATAATGTGGTTTCTTTAGGCACGGGGAGCAAACAAATCAATTTCTCAGCAGTATACTATTTAAAAGAACCAGCAACAGCCTGTGGGGTAAGTTGCAGAAGCTGTTAAAATTAATTACATATGGCAAAAAGATAGAACATTAGGGGAGAAAAAAGTTAATGCACAGGGATAAAAAACACAAACCCTGGATGAATAGCGGTTCTGAGCGTCTGATTTCTAGTGTTCAATTTCCATTTCTTCATAGATGTATGCTAACAACAATGGCTTCTACACAGGACCCCCCAATTTCAGTCTCTCTCCAGGCTGATGGGATCAAATGTCCCCATGAGCTTCTAGTCGCATCTGTTTGGAGTGGGCTTTGAATTATCAGATAGTAAGTATTGTGCTGCTGTTTCTTATAGATTTGTAGAAATCGAGTCCTGGTGGTAGAACTCTCTGGTTCTGTCTCTGGTAACTCAGCACCTGGTCTGTGGTCGCCTTGCCCCTTCTGGTTCAGCTTTACATTGTTTAACTCAAAGGAGACCTTTGTTGGCCCTGGCAGGGTGGGTGTAACCAGCAACTCCTTAAAAAAATTCAGCTGGAGCAGCGCAGCAGTGTGGGTGATTGCTTTCCATTGGGTCATTGGGTGAGGCTGTTAAGCTGGGTGGTGCTTTGGTTCAGGATACCAGGGCCTCGGAACAGGCCTGGCCCCTTTTCCATGGGGAGCTTGGGACATAGGGTTGGCAATGCAGGCTTCGTGGAATGCCCCTGGGCTCAGCTGGTCAGGGTAACCTGCATCCCACCCCTTCTGCAGACGGAGGACAGAGACCTGCTTCCACAGTTCAGGAATGGAAACCTCCTGTGGGGAATGCGGGGGCACGGGCGGCCCTATGTCCTGTGAGGTCTAGACTTAGGCAGCCCTCGTTGCCTGGGCCTCACCTGCATCTCTTTGTTCAGTGTTGATGATCTGCCAAGGGTGGCTTTGCTGGGTATCATCAGTCCCTCATGTGCCCCCTGACTGAGTGCAGGACAGTGGCCCGTGGTGTGAGCCCCCAGTCACTGTTCACACACAAACCGAGGATTTTAGTCTCTGACTATGCTGAGTCTTGTGACTTTATCATGTGAAATTAGATAAAGGTGTTTTACACTGACTTAGGTTAAGGATCAGCCTTCTGTTCACAGAACCTTCCAGAGTAATTCTGCAGACATCGTGAGGCAGAGGCCATGTCTGTTACCCTCATTGACTCACTAATTTTCTGTACGTGGTCCAACATTAGAGATGCCACAGGGCTAGCTTTTGAATGAATGAATCACAGGCTACGTGGGACCAGGGAGGTGTGGAAAGGTTGGGTCCATGCAGGGACCCATCCCAGCAACCGTCCGGAAGGCAGGGTGATTCTGAAATAGCTAAGAGTGTTTTCTGCAGGCAGAAGGCAAACCAGTATGTTGTACTACCTGTATGTGAGGAGTGTATGTGTTCTGAAACAATAAAGCCATGTTTCTGAGCTTATGCAGCAGGAATGCCTTTCCTGCAGTGAAGTCATACCCTTCCTACTTATGAGCAGGTAGGGTGGAGAGTTTTAACTCCATGTGGCTTGGGGACCCAGATGTACCCTCTTGTCACCTGGGTGCTGTGTTTATGGCAGTCTCATGGGTGGGAGGCTGTGGTCCAGCTGCCTTTGACTGCATCCAAGCTGGGATTATGAGGACAACAAGAAGGCCCAACTGGCTCCCACAGTCCCCTGGCCCCCGGGTCCTTTGAGACCAAAGGGCAGATGGCCTGTGTATCAAATTCCTTCATGGCCCCCGCGTGGTGGCCTCCCTGCTTTGCCAGCCATTGGAGATTGGGAAGCTGGTATTCTCTGCATGTGCCCCTGACAGCCGCAGTCCCACATTTGTGAAAAACCTTAACTTTGAGAATATAGCTCTCCTCCTGGCTTTTCGTAGTTCAGTTGAAACTCAGACCACCTCCTTATTACAGCAGATGAGGACCTCTAATCTACAACGTAGGGTTGCAACTTCCTCTAGGAAGGAGGATTCCTATTGATTTGTACTCTGATCTCCTCTGGGGCTTAAGTGGCAGCACCGCAGAGGCCTGTTCATGCTAGAAAGCCTCCCGTGTATGTTTTAAGTGCACGTGGACGCAGCATTGACCTGGCTGCCTCTTTAGTGTGGAAGTTGCACCGTAACACTTGCCGCCTCCGTCCTGCAGCCGAGGGCTCCGCAGCCGAGGGCTCTGGCCCATCTGCCTGCATTTGCATGCGGGAAGATGCAGGCCCCTTTTGCCTTGTCGTGCAATGGGATGAGGAGGGAGGGTCCTGGTGGCAGGGCCAGGAAATGCCTCCAGCGTGACCTGGGCCACTTCTGATGGCCTTGGCCTTGGCTGGACTAAACCTCTCTATGCTTAGTGCCTCTATTCCTCTTCTGTCCCATGTGTTTGAATTACTGCTTCATCTGAGTCATGGGCATTCAGTGAAACAGCCCTTAAGGAGGGCCGCTTCGCAAGTAGCGGGTCCCTTGTAAGGGCCTACTGGAGGACGGCCGCTGTCATGGCAGGGGTAGCACGGTGACTGAGAGGGCCACAGGCTCAGCTTGGGAGGAAGCTCCAGTGACCTGTCTCAGCTGGAGGAGTACAGAGTGTATCCCTCCAGGGAGGCCCCTGAGTCTGGGTTACACGAACATTTAGATGGAGGAGGACTAGAACTCTCAACGTGTTTGCTCGACAGTTCTGTTGTGCTTTCCTCCTGGCGCTTCTGCCTGGTAATGATGTCTGTTCAAGGGATGATGGGCTTGGGGTTCCCTGAAGCCTTTCCCACATGTCATGCATTGGATTTGAGTTCTTTTATTTTTGTGGTGGTGAGCTGGGCAAGCCGCAGCAGAGGCGAGGTGCTAGTGTCAGTGGACCGCTCCCAGGTGTGTGACTGGGTGACTGGCTACCTGGATAGGTATATGTGTGTTCAATAATGTGTGTCCTCTGGGAACGGGTCCCCACTCTCTGGTCAATGGCCCAAGGCCTCTGCAATTTGCTCAGACATTCAGTGTGACCAGCAGTGGGTCAGTGGTGGGGAGGCCAGTGCACGGGGCTCTATCCTGAGAGCTACCTGAGGAGGGGCTGGTTAGCATGGCCACTTCACACGAAAGGCTGTTAGATTCAGGTCACTGGGTTTGGACTCCTGCATTTTATGGCAAAGTCTAAAAATGCAGATTTGTAATAACCAATGTTAATGAATTCAGACTGCTTGAATTCCACATTGAATAATGTCTGGAATTACCGGAGCTAGGAGCTTATGAGATCCTTAGATCGGTGTAATCTTTTCTCAAGATGCAATTGATAACATGATGTAATATCACATTACTTTTATTAACAGTCCTGGCCATAAAAGAAGCACACCTATTAGGATAAGAGAATTTAGTAAAAATAGTAGCAGGAATAAGACAATTTGGAACACATAATACATTGAGTAAGCTTCAAAATGCCACATCTCATTTAAAATGCCATGTTGTGCCCATAGATATTGAACGCAATACCTCCGTACCCTAGAGCTTCCTTTTTAATACATTAAAAATGTTCTATTTAAATGCAGATTTTGATTTGCAGTCCTGGAGGAGAACTCAGGGGTAGAGAAGAAGGACAGGTCTGCATCTGTTACATCAGTTTTGGTTTCATGTCACCCTTGCTCTCAGAATGCCTGTGCTTTCCTCTCCATCCCTCCCCTCCCCCAAAGGGTGATTTCTAAACACACAAGTATGGAAAAATGCATGAAGCTTCAGAGGAAGATAACGTTGTTATACCTTTGTCTGGAATTCCTCCTCCACGCACGCCCCCCATAGCCAAGCTGAGGAAGCACAAAGGGCTGCCAAATTCCTCCACGAGGCAGAAGTTTGGGAATCTCTCTCTTTAAACTGAGTTAATTGCAGTGGGAGGAAATGAACACATCTCTAGAACTCCATTAATATTCACACACATTTGTGGTATTTCAAGTTTTAATTTGAGAATTTATTGTCACTCATTGTGTGTGTGTGTGCGCGCATTGTGTGTATTTTCCCCGAGTTGTAGACTTTCCTCGCTCTCCACGGACGTTCTGAGTACCGTCCTAGAAAACAAATGGGACGGCCGTGTTGCTGGGTGCACATGTCAGAAGGATATTCGGGCTTCCCTTCTCAGCACAAAAGTGACTTGTCTGATGTTGAGCTTCAGTTACCAAAGAAATGGATTTATAGCTTTTGACATTCTACTCTTAGAATTAATTAGGTGGCTAATCATTATAAATACCATTTTCTTTTGCTGTTGTCTCCATTTAATAGAGCATCTCCTGCTATATGCACTTGTCAGTTTCAAACTGAGTGCTGTGTTTTGGCTTTTATGATCTGTCAAGGGAAAGTAAATTCTTTATAATATGCTAACTGATCTATTTGGGAATTTTTAGATATAGACAACATCTGTGCTTGCCAGTAACACAGTTAATAGCTTCTGTTCCTCAACATACGAGAAGATTTTCATGGTCTCTATGTGACCTTGTTGAGACATACCGTGTCTGCCCCAGGGCTTAGCAGTGTGGCATTTGGGAGTTTTTTCCTGGTGCCTTGGGACTGGCCCTGAGACCACATAGACACCTGTTTTGGGGGCGCCTTTGGCTCGAGTGTGCTGCGGTCGTGTGCTGTGTTGTCTCCGGGAAGAACCCAGGATGGCCCACCCTTGTCTTGCTCCCCTCAGCCCCTCCCCGTCCTAGACCAGAGGCTGGCCGGAGTGATGGGTTCTGAGCGTGTGCCCTTGGCCTGGGCAGTCCTCAGGTTCCTTGTGCCCTCCTTGGAGATGCTACCTGCCTGGCAGCTGAGCACCCTTCTGTGCTTCCCTCAGGAACTTATTCTTCATGCTAACTGGTTGGGGGTTTGCGTAGCCTGGGAATACTGGCTCCTGTGGGCTTAAGGAGCTGACCCCTTAAATTCTTCCTTGGTGGGAGGTGCTTCAGGTTGAGCTGAGGAGAGGGAGGTTCCCTTCAGTGGGCCTGACAGTCCTGGGCTTGGGTTGATGCCGCAGGCTTTCCTTAGCCATGGAAAGCAGAGTTGAAAATGGCTTTATTGGAGGGCCAAAGTGATCTAGCAGCCCTGGGGAGAAGAGGAAAGGAAGCCTTGAGCGAGTGTTCTGAGCACGCCCTTCGTGGAGCCAGCAAGTGCTGATCTTATGGTTGTTCTATAATCTCTCGTATGGATGTAAACAGCCAACCTCTAAGAAGGGGCTTCTTGACATGGTAAATGCTCACAGCCCGGTGAGCCGCTTGAGTTTCATGTGTGGGGTGTTGAGCCCCTTTCTCCACAGAGCCAGCTCAGCTGGCCCCAGACCAGGACAAGCCCCTTGGAGTTTGTAGCAGCCAGGCTAGACTAGTGCCAGGGGGCAGCTCAGACCCCAGAATGTCTGTCTGTGCAGCAGAAGCAGGCCCCCCAGCTCCCTTGCACTGTAAGGGAGGGTGCAGCTGGGGTGAGGGACCAGCCCAGGGACAGGAATGAGCAGGAGGGGCTTCTAGCCCCCCTCCTGGGAAGCCTGGCCCACTCTTCCCCAGGGCCTCCAGGCTGTTAAGCACAAGGACTCCAGTTAAATGATATACTAAAGGTCAGCCATGTCCTGGGCGCTGTGCTCAGGAATGTGTATTCTCCCATTAATCACGGATTCTCAGCCACCAGGGATGATGTGTATAGGTACATAGGAAAGAAATGGGCTTCCCAAAGTCCTATAGCCTGTTCTGGGCTGACCACACCCATCCAATGGCCAATGCCTGAAACTGTCTCAGTATGCTTTAAGACTTATGCATAGCGGGTCCTTGAGGAATGGGAGTTAGTGACCCGTTGCTGTCCTCTTTGCCCTTTTGGTTTGCACCTAGACCCTTTGGGAAAAGGTCATCACTGTGGAGGGCCTGTCAGTGAGTTCCCAGTACCCCTGACCTATTCATCTCTGGTCATGCTTGCACACTCAGGCGCACATAGATGCACACACACGTGCACATGGAGTGGCCTATGGACCCCACTTGTGGCCTGTGTGCCGTAGGGCCTCTGCAGCTGGACTGGGTGAGGGATGCCCTGGCCCCCCCACCTCATCTGGGTGCCCGCCTTGGCTGCCTCTCGGGATTGGCCAGAAATAACGCAGCCTCCTCCCTTGCGCCATGGAGAGCTGGGGTCTGAGACGGTCATCCATCTTGACTGTTGGCTGAAATATTTATAGAAATGGAGTTGGAGATAATTAGATGGTGCTTTCTTCTTTTTTCCCCAGGTTGATGAGTAGGGGCAGTTTAATTTGAGACTAGTAAATTTTGTAATTGGATTTAAAAGAGGAAAACGAGGGGTCCTGGTTCACATATTACCTTTACCAGTGTGGCGATGGGAGACGTTCTCATCAAGTATGGATCAGATTATTTTATTATGCCAACATTAATATTGGGAACACACACGTAATCTAGAGTCAGCAGGTTCATACACTACTATCTCATTAAATTTTCAGGCAAAAGCTGCAGAAATTAATTGGAGGCGTGTAATAGTTTAGAATGTGAGCCGGCTTATGGTTATATAAATTATATGAAGAGAAGACAGTTTTATATACTGAGAGGGGGAAAACTGGTTTACTTTAATGAGAAGAGACAGAAATGTGGAGCTATTTTTTCATTACAGATGCACTCTACAGTGTTTGGACTTAGTTGATGAATAGAGTTAATTCGCTGCTACAGTTCCAATAATTCATGTTGCACAGTTTAATGACTTCTAGATAAAAACAGGATTGAAATGTTAATTTCTCCTAAGAAATTGGGGCACTCTTGTATATCAGGCTTTCCCCCCTATTAAACCACTAGTTAATTTCACTAAACAGGTCTCCTGGAGATATTTCATGCTACATAGACTTTTGGATTTCTTACCTGAGTTTAGCAGCTTGCTGTCTTCTGAATCTGAATGTATGTGATCATTAGGATTTGTCAGGCAGCGTTGTCTGATAACTTGACCTAGTAGAGGGTCTCCCCACAGTTAGATTTGCAAACAACCACATGCCTTAATCTAGTGGATAATAACTTTTTTTTCTTTATTTGGCTATGGGTTTGGTTGGGTAGACCTGTTGCCTCTGTTCTTGAACTGGGAAATAAGTATTAATCAGTCAGAATTAGATTCCTGGGATTTCTGTCTCAGGTCATGCAGGAATTTTATCACCAGATAATTTTATTTTGCGTTTTTGTTTTATTTTGCACTTGTTATGATGTTGGGCCTTTTTTCCCCCATAAAGCAGATTCAAAACTGTATTCCATATCTTCTCTTTCTCTTTAACCCTCTCAGAAAAATGAGCAGGCAGTGTTAACTGTAGTAACAAAAAGTCAACTAATAGTAATAGTATAGTATTAGTATAGTAATAGTAATAGATGCTGTGTAATTAAGGAATATTCCCATTTTCTGACTCCCACATTGTTTGTTATTAGGGTGAACATGGATTACTTTGTGGGTTGTTTCTTTCAACAATGGGACAAGGACCAAACCCTCAAGTATCTGAAAGGGGAGGGATGCTCAAGCCCCCACCCCCTGTTCTCCATTGCCCTGGCTTGCCTCTGGGTGCTGTTCCCAGGGCTTCCTAGGAAGGACTTCACTGGGGCTGAGGAGTTGAACACCTGGCAAAACTGACTGTTAACTCCCAGGGGATGCGAGGACCTCTGCTTCCCCCTCAGTGACCGCTGGGCCAGGTGAGGCTCTGGTTACAGCATTGAGGCTCTTATCTGTTGAACTTGGTTTTCTGGGAACCTCTGTCACTCTGCCGTTGTCACTTAGGGACCTTGTAACTTTTAAGGATTTGGTGTTTCTTCAGAGGTCACCTTCCAGGTGTGTGTCCATCCTTTGCTCACAGCGCAGTCGTCGGCACGGATGGAGAGGATGAGGTGGATGTGGGACTCCGGGAGGGGCCCATCCAGAAAGCCTGCATTGCTCTTGTCATCAGTTTGCAGTTCCCAGCGTCCGGTTCAGCTCCACGGGGCTGTGGGCTGGGCACCGGGCAGGCCGTCCCCTTGGAATCCACTTTCTTAGGATGGCAGCACCCAGCCCTCACCCAGCCCTTGGTTCCCAGGCTCCTTGTGTGGCAGGGAGCTCACGCTTCTGCTCATCCACTCCGCTCGCTAGATGCACTTAGTCGATTCCATTCATTTCTCCCCAGTGGGCTTCCATCAGCCGCTTCCCCGTCTCCGATGTGTCCTATGCCCCATGTTGGCAAGAAAAATTAACTGTTGTAGCATTGAACCCAGCTATCTCTTAGCAGTCCTATTCCTTTCAGGACTTCAGTTTAGTTTTCCTTTTAGGGAGATTCTCACCTTTGGACTTGGTGACAGTTTGGGCCAGATGATTCCTTGTGTGGGGCTGTCTGTAACACTGCAGCATTTCTCAGTGCCCTGGCCTCCTCCCACTAGATGCCAGCAGTACCCTCCCTCCCGCCCCAGGGTGGCATCCAGAAATGTCCAGACATCCCCAAACGTGCCTTGGGTGTGAAGTGTGCCCTTCTTGTGATCCTTTGGTCGGGGCTCGGGGGGTTTACACCATGCCCGTGGTCACATCATGCGTGAACCACATGGACTGACCCTGTTCGCCTAGGTACTGAGTTTGGGGTGGCATGGAAGTCACCTCACAGTGGAGGGGTGTGTGCCCTTTTCAGGCACCTGTGACCTCCACTCCTGGGCTGGCTGCCTTTTAACCTGATGGCAGGGGCCAGGCCCTGTGTGGGGAGTCAGTGGCTTCAGCAGAGGGAAGGGCCCTGCCATGGAGATGTCGCCTCCTGCCTCGCGCTTGGCTCCAGCAGACTCGCACGGGTGTTCGTGACAGCGCATCTGACAGATCTGTTTGTCACCTTGTCCCGGCGACCTGTGGGGACGTCCTCACTGCTCATGTGCCGCTGACACCGGGCTGTCGGAAGTTGGGGCGAGGCATCCCTCAGACTGCACTGCGTTAGTCTCATCGACGCCAGGCATGACTTACCACCCGCTTTTCCCTGTTTCTTTAACTTTTAATTGAAACCATTTAGTTACCACCCCTGCTGCTAGGAATCTGGGGACAATTAGGCAAGTCCCATCTGTCCTTTGAACCACATTATATTGCTTTTTTCCTTGCTATCTCAAGAAGCCAGCAGATTTTAACAGCACTGTCTTGCTTCCCACTGGATGGTGGTTATCTCACTTGAATGAGTTACGGCAGCTCTTTAATTCAATTATTTTCTCCGATGCAGGCTTTGAGATGATTTAGTTGAATCAGACGCCCAGCTTTCCCACTGCAAGGTGGTAACTCCACACAGGCTGTGGGTAGATTTTAGTTTTCACTTGGAATGGGGAGGGTGTCTGTGGAGTCCCTGAGCTTCCCGCCACAAGCCCCTGTTTACCGTTTCAAGACATAGATTGGAAATGGCAGATGCCATGGGCTTTGCCAGTCTCCCCCGAGGCAAGGAATTATCTGTCCAATAATATTAGGTCAGTGAATTCCTACCCAGCTGTGTCTGAAAGAAGGGGGAGGGCCAGGGTGGCCTGGGTGCCGGTCAGGAAGGCCACTTACATGTCTATAAATGTGCTCAACAGTCCGCTCTCCGGCTCTGCTATTTGACTTTGAATTAAACAAAGTGTCGTGAGTGGGAGGTGCAGCGTGCGGTCACTTTAACCAGTTTGCTTTCTACTGTGGAAAATCTGCCTGAAACAGGCCCCGATGTGGTGCCCGTCTCGCCTGCAGCAGGGTGAGCAATGTGCGCGCGGGCTGGCAGAGCCCACAGCTAAGGGGGCTCGGGGCTGTTGGTGAGGACTCTGTCCCTTCTTCTCTTCTTCTCCTGGTGGCCCCAGGGTTCCTGTGGACATCCCCCCATCAGATCACAGGACACAGTGAAGACCTGTTTCTCCAGAATGCTAGGGTGTTTGTAACCCAGGTAGAGGGGCAGAGGTGTTTGCCAGGAAGTCAGGCATGATAGCGGCCATGACCTGAGGCGGCTCTTCAGCTGTGGGTGAGGGAGCTGAAGGACAGGCTGCAGTGGAGACACGGGGCAGCACAGAGCTCGGCCCAGGCGGCCCTGGGCACCATTCATGTGCCCCTGATGGCACCTGTAAACTTGGAGTGGGAGCTGCCAGCCATGCCTCTCTGGAAGGTGCCACAGCTCTTGGTGTGAGCATCTCACTGAGTGTCACTCTGGCATATAAGGATGGTGTTCTTCTAGTGTCCTGGCTCCTAAACATCCACCAGTGCCTACATCCAGCGCATGAGGGAACAAACTGCATTCTGTGCCACTGCGCACGTTACCTGGAGGCTGGTACCTGCTGCCGGTAATTCACCACCCTGCTCTTGTCTGTGGCCATCCAAGGGCCTGATGCTACTTCAGGACTAAACCCAGTAGCATGGGATCTTGCTGCATGTGTGTACACCTGTGTGTGTGTCCGTGGAGAGAAGGTGAATAAGATATGTCAGGGATTGTGACTGTGCAGCAATCAGTCAGGGTCTTCAGACATGAAACCCAGTGTGGGCCTTCCAGAATAGCAGGCATGCCCTTTAACCTAGACATCTCCCTTCCCCACCCCATGCCCAAAAGCCTCCCTGCATCAAGATGTTTGTCACAGTGCTCTTTGATGGCAACAAGACGGATGCCTCCAACATCCAACAGTGGGAGAAGAGCTAATTCTTTTTAAAGTGATGCTTTCACAGTTTGAAATAACATAAATAGAAGGCTTGTCTTAAAGTGGAAAGATTCAGTAGTGAATGTACATTTAGGAATTAGAACCATGGAGGATGTTCATGGTGGAAATCTGATGATGAATATTTTAAGTGGTCACCTTAACTGGTAGAATTTGAGAGATTTTTTTCTACCATCTCTTCTCCACCCTGTGGTGAAGAGGGGGCAGGCCTGACAGCACAAGATTTCTGAAGGCCGACAATTACCCTCCATCCCTGATTCTCAAGACGCTGCCAGGGTTCTTTCCTCCCTGCTTTTCCTCAAGTACGAGCGTGTGTGTGGACGCAGAGAGGGGTTTTGTGTTGGCTTGCTGAAAGGAATCTTGCCATCCTGCGGCCCCATTTATACAACAGATCGTGCATCGATGGCCGTACAGATGGGGAGGCCCGTCCTGTTTCCCTTTTGACTGTTTTAGGGCACGTGGCACACAGACGATTTTATGTCAGTGGGGTCTGTGTACTTGCTTTGTTTATAAGTGGGGTCCTTTTTTAAAAATCTTTTTCTTGGTGGAATAGTGAGTGCCAGTTGGGCAGCTGCCATCCGTAGCTCTGGGACCCTGGGAGAAGCTGATTCTCTCTGTACCTCACTTGTCTCCTTAAAAATAAGGACAGTAGTACCTATTTTGTAGGCTTGTTAAGGGTCATAGATTGCTTGTGAGTTGAGTAGTCCGGCGCCTGGAAGCCCAGCGGTCATCTTGTCAACTTGCTGACTTCATTGGTTTTATTCTTGTTTTCTTCATCTCTTTTTAACAACTAGCCTTTGTCCACATTTTCTCCATGTTTGTAATCATGTGTACACATGGAACGCTTCAAGCATGGGGTTCGGCTCAGGATGCACACTCTTTGCATTTAACTGCACTGATAGCGTCAACCCAGTCCTGTCCCTCCACTGAGTGCCTTTCACAAACTTTCAAAGGAAAATCCTGATGGGTCGCACCTACTGCCCCTCCCCCTGCCATGTGAGCAGATGTAGCCAGCCTGGTTGGGGTGTGACCTTGAAGGACTGTTGCGTGGACCGTAGGGTTGGAGCCACCCCTGGGACCAGTTCCTGGGTGTGCTGCCTCACCTGCAGGTGTCTCCCAGCTGAGCAAAGGTGGAGGTGGGGCCCGGCTGGATGTGGTTCCCCAGTGACTGTGAGAGCTGACTTGGGTGGGGAGAGAACTGGGCCAACGGAGGCCAAGGTGATGGTCCTCCTCCTCTGACTCAATCCCACCCAGTATTGGGTTCCCCTGAGCAGCCAGATTGCAAGTAGTGGTTTCTTTCATTTAGAGAGCATTTATCAAGTGCCTGCTGTATGTCAGGGGCGGAGCTAGGACTCTGCGGGAAATGTTTGTGCATCAGTTGGGAGCCTGCTCAGCCCGCTATGATTCCTTGTCTCCCGGCTCCTCTCTCCCAAAGGTCTGACAGTTCCATGCACCCCCCTGCGGCATGGTGGGCTGCTTTGGCTGTGATCAGCACACTCGGTGAGACCCAGGAAAGGGAAGCAGCAGAAACCGTCTGGAGCGGCTCTCCGGAAGTCTGCTTGGTGGGTGATGGGGGCTCTAGGTTGATAACACTGTCATTTACTAACCCTCGGCTTCTCCCCGGGTCACACTGTCACTGTTCAAGTTGACCCACCATCAGCTGTGGCCAGCTGTCACAGAATGACCTCATGGATTCAATCGGGCGTTTTTGTTACCCTGATTTAAAATTGTTGCATCAACCTCTGATTCGTCAGGATCTCCTGGTGTTTAAAACAGAATTCCATTCACTGTGTTTCTTTCCTTTTCAATACTCTTGTGAAAAAGCAATTTTTGTTCATCTAAAATCTGTTGTCAAGAGCTATTTTATAGTTTATGAGGGGTGTTTTGTAGCATATTGTCAGACTTAGAAATACACTGTAGGCCTCAGCTTCTTTAGAGGCATACATGACAAATACACTTTTTTGAGAGCTGTTACTCATGTTCTCTTGAATGTTTTGGGGAAGATAGAACACAGCCTTTGGGTTCCTGGTACAAAAATTGGTACCAGTTTTATATCTCAGCAACCAAGTTGACGGAATCCTGGCTAGAGTGTAAGGCACATTTGATGGGCTATGGGACTAAATTGGTTCAGTGTGATATTTTATCTTGTCTTGATGATTTTGTGTGGCAGAATTGATCATTGGACTCTAGGAGAGAGGGTAGGGGAGCTCTGAGACTGACATTTATCTCCCTTCCAACTGCATCTTCCTATTGGGGGCATTTTGTACAGGCAGGTGGGTTTACACAGTGGGAAGAAGTGAAAATTATGAGGGTTGTTATTTGCTCCCTCTTTTTGTGTATTATTTCAAAGAAACTCAACATTGTTAGGCCTTACACAGGGCTGCTGATTTCAAACAGTCAGAGTCAGTAACTTCCAGGAGAGACATTTCCAGAAGCTTCTGCCCTCCTGTACAGGTCAGTGGGTGTAGGTAATAGAGCTAACTAAGTCCTGAGGCCATCAGGGTGGTTTGGGCTCTGCCACTGTGTTGATAGGTAAATGGTGCTCCAGTGCTGGCATGTCACTTAGGCGTGATTGAGTGACAACCACTGTCTAGCAAAGTAGAACCTGAAAGGTCATAGAAGGTACCAGAAGTGGCTTCCAGTCATTTGTTGAGTGGTAAAGAGACATTGCTTGCATATTTTCAGTCTTATTTTTGGGTCATGGTTTATAATCTGCCACCTCGTGGTTTATCTGTCCAAGTCGTTGCCTCCCCCAGTCCCAATCCTTCTTCGTGACAATGGCAACCTCGCCTTTCATCAACTTCCTATTTGGCTGCCATGGCTCTTCTGCTTCTCCTACTGACTGACTGCTGCACCATTCTGCAAGCTTCTTGAGAGACTTTGTTGCATCTTTGGCACACAGTAGGGACTAATTACATTTTCTTGACAGGAATTCATGTGACTTTAGTCCTACTAGGGTAGAAGGAAAGTATGGGATGTGTTCTCAGTGGGCTCTGTGCAGCCTGCAGTGCTGGGGTTAGAGTCTGGGGCCACTGCCAGCTGCACCTTGACCCCTAAGGAGCTCACAGGAGCAAGTTGAGGTGGAAAGGGCAGGGAAGCATGTCAGAGTGTTGTCTGTGAACCAAGGGAGGCAGCTTGCAGAGGGCAGAGCTGGGCAGCGGGCAGGAAACATACTTCTCTTGAATCCAAAGGATTTTTACTGTAACACAAGTTGTCTGGTCATGAGTTGGATACCTGGATACCTGTGTGCTGGTGGACTGCCTGAGAGGCCACCTGTCCTAGCCCAAAAGATCCCTGGGTGTCACGGGAGTCAGCGTTGAAGCATCTGGAAGACCTATATGCAGACACACCTGAGTTGCCTGGCATCGTCGAGACATTTCTTGGTGGTCAAATGGAGAGGCTTGAAGGGAAAATAAACGCAAATAGGAGACACAAGGTGTTAGGGTGACAGGCAGTAGGATCACAAAACTAGGAGGCTTGGCATCCTGCAGCTGTCAGACCTCACCCTTTAGGGGGCCTGGCAGGATGTTCCCTGATCTGAATGGGCTTCTGTTGCCAGGGGTTTCTTGGTTCTTTTAACCTGTGTAGGACACACCCACTGACCCTCACAGATGCTCCTGTCCTGAACAGGGAATTCCCTGAGCCCATCTACTCAGGGTCAAGGTTGGGACTGGCAAGACTTGCTCTCTGGTTTATTAGTTTAAAATGTGTGTGTGCGTACATGTGTACTGTGCGTGCCAGGGACTGTTGGAGGCTCTGTGGGTACAGCGAACCAGCTGTCCCTGGGCTGACTTCCGGGAGGATGAGCCGCCGCAGGAGGATTGTTTCTTGTGAGGCCCTTAAGTATCAAGTTGAGAATATTTGTGTCTCGGGCAGAGGAGCCACTTTGTCTGAAGTGTTGGGAGTGTCCCTGAAGAGGGAGCTACAGGGGCACTGGCCAGAGGGGGCAGCAACCACAAAGCCCCCAATGTGGTTGCAGCTGCCACTGTGCGAGGGGACAGCAGTGGGCTGTACGCAGGCTGGCCTGCTGCAGAGTCGTCTGGACCATGCAGGCAAAGGGGGAGCCCTTGGGGAGGTTTAAGAGCCATGTGATACTATCAGACTCAAGTTTTGAAGAAAAAGCCGGCCCCTAACCCCCCCAAAAAAAGGGGGAAAGATCCCTAAGTGACTCTAGAAACTGATTTAGAAAGGGGCAGGCATAGAAACAAGGAGACCATTTAGGTGGACCTATGTCCACCTAAACTTACTCATATTTTTGCCAAGAATGGCTTTGTTAGCTCAGGAGTGGCCAGTGTGAACCCCACAGGAATTGATTTCCCTAAGGCTTCCCGCTGGAGGACAGCATGCTCCCAGAACACTTTTGAGGTTCTTTGCCCTGATTACAGTTCAGAAGTAAACTGCCAGTTCTGCCTGATTCTGAGATGAAAATCGTCTCTGGTTAATGGGACCTTTAAAATGGCTAAATCCCCCACCGAACACTTTCTGTAGCTGCCGGTGCACCCGGGGGTAGCTCCCTCGCCATATGTCCTCCTAGTTTTCTTCCATCATTAAGGAGTCAGACATGCAAATGGGAAGGAGGCGAGATCCTGCTGTAATGACTTTGTCTTCACCATCTTTTCTCAGCTGCTTAAATTGCTGTCAGGGCAGCGCAGGAATTTAGAGGAGGGAGTTTTCTCTGATATAATTATGCTGTTAGTAAAAATGTTGGCGCCTTTTCTTCACTTTCCCCCTTAGCCACTAAAATAAAACTTTATCTTGGAGCTCGGCAGCTGTTTGCAATCTGCCTCATGTTCTTCCCTGACGTGTGGGTGTTGCAGCTCGGGCGACGGGTGGGGTCAGGGGCTCGAAGGTGATTTTCGCCGTGGTCCTTGTGGTCATGAGCCAGGACCCAGGATGCTGGAGTGGCTCCAGGTCGGGTCCTCTCTGGTTTTTGCTCAGTGAGCTGTTGCTAAGGATAGGGCTTTGTTTGCACAGAGCAGGGGGAATGTTAAGGGAAGTGCACTTCACACAGATTTGCGGACGTGGCTAAGGCAGAACTTTCCGGGCTTGTGTGTCTAGCACCGGCAGTAACAGGTGGAGAAGCCAGCACCTCAGGGGCCGACTGGAGGCAGCAGCAGGGAAATGTTTTTTGGGATCATACGGTGCCTTGGCAGGAAGAGCCCTGGTTGGTCAGCAAAGCAAGGCCAAAGGAAGGGAGGAGGTGACAGGCAGGGGGTGTGGGCATGACGGGGCTGCTTGTTGGGTGGGGTCAGGACCTGCCCACGGTCGCCAGGCCCACTGCCTGCCAGAGAACAGAGGATGGAAGGGCAGAGGGTTGTTGGCACTTCGGAGAACCTCACTGGCCCAGGAGACCCTGCTAACACTGGGGCTTCCATTAGGGGAGGCTGAGGCTGTGCGGGCCTGGGGCTGGGGAGGTGGCTTCAGGTGCCACTCCCAGCGCCCCTTTCCTGGGGAGGAGAGGCAGGGTGTAGGGTGGGAGGTGCCAACAGGACTACAGGGTCTCCACCTAGGAGGCCGCCCTCATGGGGGGCAGGGGAGAGCACTGGCCCCCAGAGTGCCTCCCTCTTCGTCAGGCTCTGACCCGTCTGCCACCTTTCCCGGTGGCTGCTGAGGGTTCCAAACGAGGATGACCGGACTCACCACCTCTCGGCCCTGCAGTGTCCCGTGCTGCCCTGCGGGTGGTCATGGCCTCCTGCACGGTCACAGGCCTCTGAGAATTGTGCTCCGAGGGAGCAGCCGGTATGACTGGCCCCTTATCCACTGTGGCATCTGGACAGAGGACTTGGACGCATCATCCTCGTCCTGCCATCTGAGTGGGAGTTTCTTTAGGGTGGGCTCAGTAGTCTTCTGAAGATGAGGAAACTAGGCCTCACAGGGTTGGGTCTTCATGGAGGACGGGAGCTTGTGGGCAGCTGCCCGGCCTTGTATCCTCAGCCCTAGGCACACAGCAAGCACCGTGGTGGCCCCCCTGGTGCAGGGCCTGAGGCCTCGTGGTGGAGCTGAGACGGGCCTCTGATGTTCTGCCCACAGTTGTCCATCCTCTCCTGCACAATGGGGAGACTCATTTGATCAGAAGCCAAGTGGAGAACTGTTGCCCGACTGACTGGGCTGTGTGCAGTGGCCCTGGGAGTCCCATGTGTATGTTTTCGGTGTCAGATGGAAACCTGCCATTTTAAGGTGAAATATCAGCCTAGCTTTATTCACTGCCAACTTTGGCCCTTTCCTGGAGAAGTAGCTTCTGAGCTGAATTTTCTGGCAGCCAGAATATGAGGACTAAAAGGTCTGCTGAAGCCAACTGGCCTTGTCCTTTGAAAACTAGCCGAAGAAGAATTATCACAGATACAGAATGTGCCTGTGTGCCTTCCCCCGCTGCCAGTCTGGTCACTAGTGGGGCGGGGGGAGCAAAATTTAGCGAAAGTGTTACCTTGAGACAAGGGGTATATTGAATTTTTTGTAAAGATTGAATAATAGAAAGTAGAGGTTGTTACAGAAAAAGGTTTTTTTATAGATGCTCCTGACAGTTTTGACTTCTCCAGAGAGTGGCCAGTCAAGCTGCATTTAAATGGGGAGATGTCAGTTGGCCATGAGGAGCCAGGCATTTTTAAAAGACAGCATTGCCTGGGGCCTGTGACCTGTGCAAAGAAGGTGGTCAGCCCCCTCCACCTCCCACCCCCACCCCCAGCGCAGTTTCCCACCTGGCCAAGCCTTGCCTCCGGGCCACCGGGGAGGGCGTGCTGACCTTTGGGACCCTGAGCCTCAGACTTGCCATTCGCTGGGCTGGTCCTGGCTTTCACTGGGACCCTGTGGGGTCACCCATATGAAGTAGAGTTGGGGGGGTGGTCGGTGAATTTTTTATCTCACATCCTTATTGTCCAGCGCCCCCTGAGGGCAGCCTGAAGGCCGTGGACCTCACACCTGACACATGGCAGCCTGGGGTTCACATTCCCTGCAGGCTGGCTGGAGGCTGGGTCCTCCGTGGGCTGCCCCCAGCTTAGATAGGAGGAGACGGGAGCCCCTTTGTGGCTGGTCTCGGGCTGTTCTTGGTGCACCGCAGTCCACCGAGAGCCACCGGGCCCAGCCTGTAGTGCTGGGGGGTTGTTGGGAGGCCTCCCTGACTTGTCTTCGCTTATCACTGAAATAGGGTCACTGTGGATGGGGAGGACACAGTGATCCTAGAGTTCTTGTTCTCTGACCCCGCTTGTCTTCTACCTAAAGCCCCTGTGAATGTTTATTTTTGATAGTTCAAGAGTAATAAAATTACATTGCAATAATTTGTGTCGTGTGGGGGAAATACCTGAGAATTACCTAGATATCTCTAATACCAGTTAGAGATGATGAATTTCTAACTGCCCTTCATTCACCAAGGCAGCCCCGAATGATATTTTAACACTTCTGCATTGTTCTTTTAGACTCATAAACACAAAAGCACTGCATTTTATCGCCTGACCCTCTGAGATTTATTCGCAAATGCATGACACAGAGGTATTGGGAGATAAAGGAGTTAGTATTTTTTATATGCCAGCACATTCTCTCACACACAGCACAAGTATCAAAACCAGGAAATGAGCACTGCTGATGACAATGTCTATTCTAATATTTAGACCTTATATGGATTTTGCCAGCTGTCCCAATAATAATACCCTTTGTGGCAAAAGAAGGTTGAGTTGCATGGCACTTTAGTGTAGAGCAGTTCCTCATCTGCCTTCATTCCTTGCTGTTGGTGGTTTTTAAGAGACTAGTCACTTTGTAGACTACCCCTCCGTTTGGGTTTGTGTCGGGGTTTCTCCCGATTGGACTCCAGTGACGCGCTTTCGGCAGAGAGACTTGAGAAGCCAAGTAGCTGTTCTTTTGGGTGCTTCCCGTCTGAAGGTTCATCATGTCAGGTGTCTCATGACTGGTGAAATAAACTTCATTCCCTTGGTCACAGAGCTGTGTTCTGCTCTGTCGAGCTGTTATCTTTCCCTTTGTATTTAGTAAAGTGTGTTGTGGGAGACCCTTTGAGACTGTGTCAATGTCGCTGACCATCAGACTTCTTCAGCCACTGGGCACAACACCTGAATCCGTTCTCAGGATGGCTGCCAAATGGATGTTTTGCCAGTTCCATCATTCCTTCTATATATGTTTATTCAGTCATTTCCAACTGTTAACAACGAATTCCCCTTTTCCCTTACATGTAATAAGAACCCAGATTTGGCCCGTGGGGGCTTCTTCAGGCTGGCTACTTTATCTTGTGTCTCTTTGATATGTGTCTGCCTTCACTGGGCATTTCCTTACTGCCTGGCTCAGTCTCCCCTTTTTTCCCTCCAAGTCATCCTGCACCTGATTTTGTGGATCTTACTTGAATACCATGTCTGGGTGTGGACTCGGGGGCACGTACTGGTGGGTATTTCTAACCTGTGGGTGGAATGCGAATGCGATAGATAGCCTGCCCCGAACGTAGAAATGTGCTCCTGTGTCTATGCTCGTGAGTTCAGTCTGCTGCCTCGGGCTTCTGGGGCCCACACAGCCTCCCCTGTGTCAACCTTTGGGACACAGCTTGATACCCAAGTCTGGCCCTTCCAGATGGGTCAGGGCTAAGGTTCCCTCAGTTCAGTAAATAATTTATGGCTGCAGCTGCTGAGGGCATGGATTTCTTCTTATCACTTTTGTATTTCTTGTGTGCATCTGGAGACCTCTCTGGCATTGGTGCATGGAGTTCGTTTTAGAAAAGATCCACGGAGATCATGTTCCTAGTGTTGACAGTAAGGTGGCACAGGTGTCAGACCACATGATGTTAGGGGGTCTTCTCTAGTCGGGGAGGAGGGTGCATGCTGATGACCCAGCCTGTTACTTACCCACAGCTCCCCTGGCCCAGGTGTGCTGTTGGCTGCTCCGTCCTTGGAAAGGAAAGGGTTGGCAGGTGACAGGTAGACTTCTTGTTTGAGGGTGTAGGTGTGTAGGAACCTTTGGGGGGTGTATTTTTCTTTAGAAGTTTTGACTGTTGTTCCCTTAAGTAGAGTTATATGGAAGCTTGATTTATCTGCTTCAAAAAATATGGGCCCCTTAGAGAAGTTAAGCAGAGTATAAAATGCCTTCATGGTAGTTAAATTTACACTCTGTTAAAATGATTTGTGCACTTTGCGGTAAGCTGTGATACTACATGCATAAATATACACCAGAGTTAACTTGGAAGAGTGTTTTATTTGACAAGATCACTCAAAGGCTCAGGTACAGTATTGAAACCATTTAACATGGTTACTGAATTTCAAAATTATGCCTAGAACATTCAGAATCAAAGGGCAAGAATGTAAGTCCTTTTCCACAGAAGTGATGTTCATCACAGGAGAGAGGCGTGTGGTTTCTGTCTCAGCCTCCCTGGTGTCATCTGAGAAAATGCCATGTAAATAAACTTAGCGTTGAAGTAGTGCTAATTTTGGAACTGATTCTGTTCAAATTAACAACTATTACATATATTTTGGTCCTCCGTGGTCTCTGAGAACAGTTTTCCCCTGGGAATAGGCCGTTTGGTTCATCCTGCGGTATTACAGGACATTGAATGATTAATGGCAGACTAGTTAATGCATGGCCCACCCTTCTGTTTGGACCCGGGACCTGATTTAGTTTTCTATGTGAACATGGCTGTATCAAAATGGTCTTTCTTCATTGTTTCTTCATATTTTATTGAAACAGCCCACTGTTCGCTCGCCTCAGTCTGTAGAGGAGGACCTGAAAGGTATCGCATCTGCGAGGTGCATGCTGCCTCAGTTTGAAAGGTGGTGCTACAGGCAGGGGAGCTGATCACGGGGGAACATGGTGTGGCACTGCGCCTCGCACGCTCACCTGGGAGGAATGCTCAGCACTCCTGGCAGGTGACGGCTGACACCGGCTGTCACCTGCTGGTGGGGGCTGCTGCATTTCTAGGCCTTCCACCTGCAAGGGACCAGGTGACCCAGCAAACCAGAAATCCCATCACAGCTTTGAAACCCACTGTGGAGGGTGAGGAAACTCGAACCCAGCAAGGACTGGAGCTTGGGATGGTTTTCCCCAGTTTTCTAATTGGCCTAGAATATTCTGGCCAAGATCCATGGTAGCAGAAACAATTGGGGAAGGAATGTCATCATTGTTAGGGGTCAGATTACATTGTGTATGGGGAGGTCTGGCGCCCCGAAGTATCTGAAATGCTCCCGGGTCACCTCTCATGAATTAACACTGGCTCGGACTCCAATGTCATCCGCAGTGAGGTGTGCTGCCCACGCGTCCCTCCTGCCCAGATGGCACTAGTGCAGCCCAGCCTGCTGGTGCCCTCCTGTCCCCACAGCACTCTCTCCAGATACTTGGAATCGACCCTGGTAGGACTTGTGAAGCCCTTGGCCAAGGCACGTGGGCTTAAAACAGCTGTGGAAATAGAGCTACAGAACATTTAGTTCTGCACGACAGGGTGTCCTTAGGAACACAGCAGGTTCAACTGCAGATAAGAAGAAGGCCTTGCTTCTGGCAGGCCAGGGACAAAAAATGATCTTCTCTGGCAACATTTGGGCCCTAGCCTTGCAATAGGAAATGAGCCCCAGAAGTTGCCTGGCTGTTGATGGTAATACCTGAGCCTGTGTGTGGCCGGCCTCCTAATAGGATAAAGTTCAGCTCCAGTTCTCGTGTGAGGGGTGATGAGATGAGAGCAAGTGTTGTGTAGGCTGAGGGATGCAGATCAGAGTAGGCTCCCCTCTTACCAGCAGCACGTCCAGGGACGGCCCCCAAGGTGGCGTTGATGTCCCGGAAGAGACTCCAGATGGTGACTGGAAGTTGAGTGCAAGGTGCACAGGGGTGGGAAGGCTGGAGTGCAGTTGGCTGGGCTCAGCCGCTTGGCTGATTCCTGCAGCTGACCTGGGTGCCCTTTCGCTTCCAGGGCGGCTCCCATGTGTCTGCCCGTCAGGGTTGCCTACCAGGCGTTGTGAAGGAGTGGAGTAAATGCTCTCTGCGCCCATATCCCCACAGATGTCAGAAACTAAAACCCCGTCGCTCTTTGGTTCACCCTGGAAACACTGAATGTACATCTCATCACGTGTCTCAAAAAATGTGGCTTTTCTTTATATATATAAACCTACATTCACAGCTTTACACAATCGATTGCTTGTTTTCCTCTTACAATAGCTACATTTGGGTGGTAGCAGTGCCTAACACACATTTGATTTTTATTTAACTTACAAAAACCTTTGGGGTGAGTGCCTCTGTAAACATAAAGGCTTTCACAGAGTGCAGGAGCTGTGACTTTTTTTTTTTGTTCTTTCCAAAATGGAGGCGCGATGCAGCTGGCCTGGGAGCAGTTGGGCTGACCTGTGTTCACTACAGGAAGTAAAAGTTTGGGTGACATCACTGCAGGGTTATTTCTTGTTATTGTAATTAATGGAGCAGCAGGAAGTAACGAGACAGATGATTCTTGGCAGAAACAGCAGTTTAAAGGGGGAAGCAAAGAAGAGGGTCTGGGAAGGAAGAAACCTTTCTGGACGTTCAAACTCTCCTGGGAAGAAATCTGGAAATCTGTAGATAGTTCCTGAGAAATGAGCTGCTTCTGGCCAGCCTGGATATAAAATTCTTAACCCCTGCTACAGCTCAATTTCTGTTTTTCTCTCTGCCGTCTCAAAGCAGTGCTGACCCGACTGGCATTTGTTTTTGTGAGGTTCATTAGTGCCAAATGTGTCTGTTATGTCCAGTCGTTGGCGGGAGGGTTTGTAAAAGTGCATTTGTGCTTTACGGAGAGGCTCTGCCACAAATCCCCAGTGTTTCTGTGGCGAGGAGGGGACTGGAAGGGGTGTGTGCGAGTGAAGACAGAAGGGGCAGGGTGGTGGTGGCCATCAGGGGCAGAACAGAGGCTTTGAGGCCTGGAAGAGATCCTCCGAGTTATGTTGCTCATGGTGTTTGTGCCAACCAGGCGGATGGCTTTGCCAAGGAAGCCATGGAGGTGGGGCTGGAGCCCAGCAGTCCAGCCCGTGCCAACCTCCTGGGGCCCAGCACACACCCCAGGCCGCCTGCATGGGTGCGGCATGGAGTCACACACGTGCTTGCTCTGGACAGGGGTGGGGCGGGCCCCACTTGGGCGTTGGTGGTGTCTGGGTAATGCAGATCTGGAGCTGGGGAGAAAAGGCAAGGGGGACACTCTTTGCAGAGCGTGTAGTCGGCTGCTGGTGTTGTCAGGGAGGCTTCCGGTCAACAGTAGGCTGTTAGTAGTTATGCTTTGGGGGAAGTCAGCAATGAGTGTGAGATTTCTGACTGCACAGGGGTCAGCCCCCCTAACCCCTGTGTTCTTCAAGGGCCAGTTGTCCTTCAGTGTGTATGTCCATCCTACTGTTGATGGGCCTTTGGGACTTTGTGGCCTTGGGCCATCCCCAGGGTGAGAGGCCTTCAGTGTGAGCAGCGTCAGGTGTGTGGCTCTGACATCTCATCTCGTTGGACCCCTGCCATGGTGCACAGTTAACTGGCAGGGAGGCCCTGACCCCAGGGTGGGTGAGAGGCAGCTAGTATTCAGAAAGGGCAGGGCAGTGGGGAACCCCCGCTCAGTGGTGCTTCTAGGGGCAGAAGAGGCCACTGGAGGACAGCGAACAGGCTGCTCTGTTTTAAAGCCTACACCCAGGTCACACTCACTTCATGTCCCGAGGGCTGTGCCTCCAGGGTCTTTATGGCACTCTCCTTGCTCAGAGACCCCAAATCGTCCCGGTGACCAGTGGCTTGTGTAGAATCCCTTGTTGCCCTGAGTTGTTCTGGTATGTTCCTCATGGTGGTCACTGTATTCTTCCTGAAACCTGCCCAGCCCTGCTTGTGTGTAACTAGTGTGTTTGTGCAGTCATTTCTTTGGCTTGTGACTGTTAAAGACTAAAGCTCTTTTTTTTTTTTTTCCCCAAAAATCTCTTGACTAGGGTCTGAGTATGAATATTGTCCCAAGAAATTGTCTGGGTAATGTAAAGACTGGTGCTTTTAAGCTTGTTTGTTAAGCTGTTCTTGTTGCATTCCTCTAATTTAGAATTACAAAGTGGCACTGCAGGCTTTAGAAAGTCACAACATGAGAGTGGTGGAAGGAAGTTTCTGGAAACCGTGGTGTTACCCTTGTTTTCCAGATAAGAACACTGAAGCCTGAAGTATGGCTTATTTCCAGGGATAGAAAAGCATCTGAATTCTACAGTTACGTGGATTTAAACTGTCTGCTAGATGGGCCCTTTTCATTAAGATCCTTAGTCATCAGCAAGGAAAATTAGGAGAAGGTTAACTTCCAATTCCACTTTAGGGGGAGGGAAGAGGGGAAAAGGGTGAGCCGTCAATAACCAGCCAGGGTGATTTAGAGGCCGACCCTCCCAGAGGGTGAACGCATCCTCAAAACCACACCCCAGACACCCAGCCCCAGCTCCTAGCCCACTGTCCGCATGACAGTGAGTGACACAGGCTGTCTCCAGTGATGCTTGCATTCCCTGCAATCATTAACATCATTTTCCTTGGCCTGTGGCCCAAGTGGGGTTTCATAGTCTGTACGTGTGGATCCTTAAACGTAATGCTTCTTAAGGACAAATGGTTATCTGTTTGGGCCAGAATTTTCCTTAAGTCTCTACAGTGATAATCAGGCTAAGTTCCCCCCACTTCAGCCAGGTGCCCTGCTGGCCCAGCGACACCACCAAGCCTGTGCCAAGGTCCTGGTGGTTGTGGGAGCACTGCAGAGCCTCCATGCTGAGAGGCCCTCGGATCCTGGGGGTCGATCCTACCTTGTTCCGAGGGATCCTGGCTGGACGGCCAGCCTGGACTTCTGCTCGGTGGGAAGGTATTGGGCGCACAGAAAAGTCACGAGGGAATGCGCACCTCGGTGCTGGTCTTGCTGTAGCCAGCTGACTACTGTCTTAGGCCCTGGTGAAAAAGTGTGGTGCGAGCTTACGGCGACTTTGCCCCCTGCGGACACTGCCTGGAGACATTCTCGGTTGTCACCGGGGGGTGGGAGGGTGGAGTCTGCATTGGCATCTATGGGTAGAGGCCAGGAACACTGCTGCACACAGTGCAGTGCTCTCTGCCCCACGGAGAGCAGCCCCCCTGGATAAAGAGTGCCCCTGCTAAATGCCCGCAGGGCCAGGGTGGGGAAAGCCTGAGGCTGCCTGCAGGTGCTCAGCGTCCAGTGGTGCCAGACAAGTTCAAGGATAGGGTCTGGGAGACTCGTGCTGGAATCGCAGTCCTTTGGGTGAGTCCCTAAAACCTCTCAGAAGCTGTACCCGTGTGTGGACCGTGGGGAGGATGCCAGAGCCTCCTGTCCTGCAGGCTGAGTGACGTGACATTTCTTAGCCTGCAGCCAGCACCTGGCCTGGTTGCGGGGAGTGTTCCGTCTCGGCCCCTCAGATGCCACCAAGTGTGTGGGCCCATACGTTACGGCAGCAAGCCCCAGTACTGGCCTTTGCATATGTCAAATCCTAGCCAACCTACTTCCCAAAAGAAATTCAATTCTGTCTTTTGGGAAAATCTGTTTCAGCTCTAATGTTAGGTAGCCCCTGCATGAATCAAGGATTTTGGTGTGCTACATAAAAATTGGTTTCCAATTCCATCGAGATGTTAATTTATGTAAAAAAGACAATTTGAAAGAGATGTAGAAGCCGTGGGAGAAATCAAATGCCTTTGGAGTTTATAGAGGGCATCACCAATGCTGAGATGAAGGAAAAAAAATTGTAGAACCTTAACACAGTGGGCCCTGCAGGAAGGGACCTTCAGGGTGGCGTATCCGACGAGCCCGCCTGGAACCGCTGCGGCCGTGTTCTTCCCCGACGGTGCTCTTGGGTTCTGGGGGTGGGATGTCAGCTGCTTGCCACTCTGTCGTCTTTATTTATTGCATCCAACAGTTTAAGTGATGGCTTAAATCATGATTGCCAAAACTGTAATCAACGTTCTTGTTAATGATTTAGGGCTTTGTTTGTAAAATAATTAGTCCTGAAGCACATACCGAGGGGAATATACCAGATCTCTGAGACCAGCATTTTATTGATTGGAGCTTTCTGCCCCCCAACCCCCCAGGGCCAGGTGACGGAGGCCTGCCACCCCACGCCTGCTCTCTCTGCAAGTCCCTCTGGAAACTTGCAGACAGCCACTTGGGACAGTGGCTCCATGTGGCAGCTGGTGGTGGATGGTATTGGGGGGCCCATCCTTCCACCCTCCCCACATACCATGAGCTTTGGACAGCTGGTGTGTGACAGTCCCAGGGGTTGGCATTTATTACTTTTCTGCACGACCCCCTACATCCCTTTTCTCACAGGACAGATTGGGCTAGATGTGGTGGGTTCCACTGTGGCCCTGGGTATCTGGCAATAAAAACCCATGGCCAGGCCCTGAGGAGGTGGGGGGGTGTCGTGCATGTTCCCCTGGGGCCCACACCCTCAGCGTGCAGGGGAGGTGCCTGTCCCCCACCAAATGCTCTGACTTGTACGTCTGTGTGCGGCCAGCCATTAAGGTCACCCCCCTCCACAGGCATTGCTGGCCTCCGTTACCTGCGCACACCGCTCACACTGCTCGGAGTCCCGGGCGTCCTTGCAGAGGTGTGGGCTCTGTCTGTCTGGAAGCATCTGGCAGCCTGGTATCCATTTCTTGTTATCTGGAAGTTGATTTTTGTCAGTTGTTTTGCCTTGGGGGAGGAATTATTGGGCAAATACTGGCCTGTTAGCTGATGTTTCAGAGATTTATTGTCCACAATGCAGGAGTTTATTTTGCCATTGTTTCCTTCATCACACTGGTCAGCTCTGCTTCTCTAAAGAGCCCCCATAACGCCGGCTGCTGGTCCGTTCTCTGGCTCCGGGGCGGCTGTTACAGCCGTTAGCTCTGCTTTAGGGTGAGCCTCCTACGTTTTTACTGTCATCTTTGTGGTCTTACTTCACTTTTGGGGTGGGTTTCCTCCCGCCTTGTTCCAAGAATCAGAATGTGAGACTTCAGCATGTTGCATTGATTTCCTGTTCCACATCAGCTCAAGCTAACTACACAAATGAGCGATTTGTTAGCGGGCTTTACTACTTCCTCGTCAGGGGCATTCTGCAGTACTTTCTGGTTCCCACCCATTTCCCCGACTCCCTGGCCGGCCCCTGGCCACCTTCAGCAAGCTCTCCAGTTTATGGATCCCCCTCAAGTGCCCCTTTCCTCACGCATGCTCTGCCAGCCTGGCTGCTGCAGCCCTGGGGCTGCCCCTGTCCCCCTCGGCAGAGGCAGGCGCCCCCTGCAAGTGGGCCTGTCACAGCCCACAGAAGTATCTGGGTGCTGGTGGATACTGCTTCAACACCCAGAACGAGTCTGCACAGAGAGGTAGGGGCAGGTAAGCACTGCCCACAGGGGATTCGATTCTTTACAGGAATGCAGCGTTAGGCAGAGTAGGTAGCTGTCTTTTCTTTGATTTAAAAATCTTTTTCCAATATATTTTACATTGATATTTTAGAACAGTTTAAAAGATTCCCATGTGCTCCACACCCAGTTTTCCCTCGTTAACATCTTACATTATACATTACTCTGATACATTTGTCATAGTTAATGAACCCGTGTTGATACAGTATAATTCACTAGAGTCCCTATGCTTAGGGTGACTTATTATCTTTCTGTATCATTCCATTCCTTATGGGTTTTTTGTTTTTTTTTTGCTTGTTTTGTGGTGCAGTAAAGGAAATAATTCCACATTTTCAGATCTCTGTTCAACTTTTTGGGGACGTGTTGGGGAGCAGGTGAACAAATGTTGTCTGCGAGAACCTCCATTACAAACGGGGTTGAGTCAGCAGAATGCTTCATTCCTGATTAAATAGCAAAACAAGCAGAAGTGACCGTGTCTTAGCTTAGGAATTTAATACCGGAAAATAGAATTGTCTAAATGGAAACTTTGAGCAAGTGTGTGCTGAGTGAAACTCATTGTTGTAGAGATTTTATAGATCAGACTTGCCCTGATTCTGATCGCGGAATGTAAAGCTCTACAGAACTGGTGCGCAGTCGGCTCTGCAGAGCTGCTGTGTCAGAAGAAGGGCCCCGACTGCTGGGAACTGGTGGGTGGTACACGGGGGCGGCATCGCTCAGTGACAGGGCCGGGGACCGGCGAGCCTCAGTCATGGGACAGCTAGACAGGAACTGACCAGCCTTGAGGCTGGGAGGATGGGGGCACCTGCTCTGCCCTGGGCCCTTCGTGGGTATCCCTCCATTTCAGTCTTGCAGCCCACCCCCTTGATCAGGAGCTGGAGGATCAGAGGTGAAGGGGGGTCATCCGCAGTCCAACAGTGGAGTCCCGAGGAGGACCGAAGCCTTGTACGTTTGCTGAATGGGAATCGGGGGTTGCAGAGATGGCAGAGCAGCCCCATTAGAGAAGCACAAGCCCCGGTCCTCCCTTGCTGGGCCAAGCAAGCCTGGCCTCCAAAATTGCAAGGAGTTGGTGCTGCTGTGAACACCTCCCCAAACCCTGGTAGTCCCACACGTCCTCCGCACCTGGGCGTGGGCTCTCAGGGCCCATGAGCAGCGGCTCCCTGAACCCTTCTGTCTGGAGGCTGGTGGTATTCCAGCACAGCCTCTCCAAGCAGGCAGCCAGTCCGAGGACCCGGAGTTGTGCTGGCCCAGCCTCTGAAACCCTCATTCCAGGACCCTGGGCTTTTTCAGCACCATCCATAGATGAATAACCTGGCCCCTCTGACACTTCTTACTGTTCTAAGCGCTCTGTGAAACTTGCAGCCTGTCATTCAGGAGGAAAAGTTCTTATTTTCAATGATGACTAAACCCCAGTTGTTCAAAATGTGGCTAACATTCTCTTTGCATCCTGGATTTTCACAGCTTACTGTTTTGAAACAAAGGGGGTGTGGGTTCTAAGCACATTGATTTTCTCTTTGGTTTTATTGCACCCTGTGTACGTGCTCAGGATGCTTTTAAGGTAGATGACATTTCAGACTCAGAATTTGGGGACAGTCATTCTTTGGTGCTCTCCCTGTGCCTGGCAGAGGTTCAGTGAATATTCGTGGACAGGACAACACGTCCTCCACACACCAGGAAGGTCACTGGAGCAGGACCTGGCTTGGCCATAAAGCATCCCAGATGCCCTGGGGCCTGCTGCCGTGCAGTGGGATAGACCTCAAGGCAGCCTGTGCCTCATGTTATTTTCTGGCTTCTTGTTAGACACGCCAGAGCCACACCTGATGTCCTCCAGTATCACTGATGTTCCCAGGGGGCAGCGTGAGGCCCGCTAAGGAGTTTGGAAGACGTGGCCAGGCACCTGTCAGACACTAGTGGCACTTGTAGCAGCAGTGGCTTCTTGGGGGCTGACTCTGTACGTGTTGCTTCAAGGTGGGGCGGAGGTGACCCAGGTCAGGAAGGCGAGCCCGTGCCCCGCCTGGGACGTGCCATGTTTTAGGACATGTCACTGCAGTCTGGAGGCTCAAGCATGGCTGAGTGTCAGGATGGTAAGAAGTTGAGAAAAGGCCCGTGGAGGAGCAGCTCTTCCCTTCTTAGGTGGGCGTACTTGTTTGCAGCACTGCTGGACTTACGGAAAAGTTGATATCGAATATTCCCACTTACCCACGCCAGCTTCCCTATTATGAACACTTCGGTGTGGCCCGTGTATTGCACTATCCAGGTTACCTAATGTCTTCTGTTCCTGGAGTCCATCCAGGATACCACGTGACGTTTTAGTCACCGTGTCTCTTTCAGCCTCTCTTGGCTCTGTCAGTTTCTCCCACTTGCTTATTTTTGATGGCATTGACAGTCTTGAGGCATGTGGTCATATATTTGTGGACTTGTCCTTCCCCTGTGGTTTGTCTGATAATTTTCCCATGATTAGACTGGGTTATGGGTTGTGTGGAAGACTTTTTAGTGTGCTTTTTATATGAAAACACTTCCAAAGATAAAACTGCCAGCCAGTAATGAACTGCCCCGTGTGGTGGGTGTGAGGTGCTCTTGCTGCAGGCTCGCCACTGCCCTGGGTCTCAGGACTTCCAGGAATTCAGTGGCCTGACTTGTGTTCAGTTCACCACAGACTTCTCCACAGGAGCCAGAAAGACTGTCCAGGGAGGTAGAAGCCTGTCACTGCTTAGCAGACACAGACGTTGTGCACAGGCACACAGTTTCCCTGGAAGCCTCTGGTATCTCCCCAGGCCACCCTGAGGCGTAAGTGAGGCATTACTGAGGGCCACCACGTGCTGGACCCTCTCTCGCTGTATTTGTAAGTCCTGGAGGGGTAGCTCCTGTTGTGACGGGGAACAAGGTGTGGAGGACTCAGGTGGCAGGGTCACACAGCTGGCCGATAGAGCTAGAATTTAGACCCTCACCAGCACCCTGTCCTCCCTGCATTCAGGCACCACTCTTTTCCACCATTCAGACCTTGAGTCGGGACAGAAGAGCGGCCTCCCCCATTAAACTGCACCCCATGGGCAGGGAGCCCTGTTCCCTCGCCTCATTCATCTACTGAGTACCACGCATGCACCTAACAATTGACAGGGCTCAGAGCACGCCAGCTTGCTTTGCTGACTTCTCCTGGGCCTGCTGTTCGCTTGCACCAGGCCACAGTGTCCTGCTCTGCTGGGGTTAGGGTTTGGCGCATTGCTTGGTTGGGGGGAGCCCACCGTGCCCAGCTGTTGCCCCGTTAATGCAAGTCACAAAGGGTGCTTGCAGTTCTCACGTCCCTTTGCCAAGAGCCTTTGGTCTCAGGACAAGTGGATGTCAGATGAATATTTAAGGAAGTTTATAGTCAGGTGGATGATGGCCCTTTTTGAGACAGCCTTACATGGCACACCAAACTCTGGGCCAAAATACCTAGAAGAGGAAAATGAACTTCAGTTTCCTCAAATGGAGGCTGAATGAGTATTAGTCGGATCCTTAAGCCTTGGTAGGGTTTCGTTCCTTCCAGGGCTGGCCACAGAGCCCGCACGTGCCCCTGCCATGAGCTCCTTCACTAACTTAACTCCCACTTTCTCTGCGGCCCCCACATAGTCCACAGCTCCGGGACCCACAGAAACAAACCCCAAGTTGCTGGTTGCACAGGGCTGTGGATTTGTTATTTTAGCGACCCTGGCGTCCTTTCACTGGATCCATGCCACCTCCTTCTCCAGGTCCCCTGCCTCAAATCTCCCAGCCCCTAGAGGCGTCCGGGAGACGGGGGTGACACCAGGAGCCTTGTGGCCATGCCTTCCATGTATTTCGCTGAGGTTACTCAACAGCCAGGCATGAATGGAATTAAGATGTCAACTCTGCCATAGATTGTTTTTAACTTTTCAAAAGGTGGTGTTATTCCCACAGGGAAGCGGGTAAGTCCTATCTGTAAGCACAGTGAGTCGGCGTGCCAGCAGGCCGTTGTTGCGTTTTGAGCGCGAGCAGAATACCAGAGCTGCACGACTTGCGTTTGCGTTCTGATGATAGCTTGGCCTTTACAGAAGAATCAAGATTCCACAGAGAACAGTCCAGATCGAAGCTCTTGGCAGTGGCTTTTCACGGGAATCAAGTTTGTGTTACCATGAGACCCGCTTCCCTCCCAGCAGCTGCATTGGTGAGGTCTCCGGGAGAACTCTGAAGCAGCCTCCTGACTGATCTGCAGTGGGTGCGGAGAGCGGCTCACAGCCTGTGGCCGTGGGGACAGCTCTGTGTGTTTTGAGTGGCAAGCGCTTCATCGCCAGCTCAGAGCTGCCTTCCTGTTCTCCGTGTGACAGTTGTGGTTACCCGTGGGCAAGTTTTAGATAATCATTAGAGAACATTCTCTGCTTATTAAGTAGTAAAACCAGCGAGGTAGGGAAACTTGTGACCCTAAAACCCTAAATATGCAAAACTTGGCCAAGAAAGAAGAAAAGAACAAAACCAGCTTTGAGCTAAGTAACCAAACCAGAAAGGTTTCATTCTTTGCTGTCTTCCTGTGACCTTGACCACAAACCTCAGTCCGCATCCCCACTTCCCTCCCTGTGTGGACGGGGGGAGGGGGCAGTGAGGGGGGCAAAGGAACAGATTGGAGTGGCCAGATATGGGAAAACGAACAGACTGGATATGAATAACCTGATTTTTGTTTCAAGTTCTCCTTAATAAGATTCTGAAATGGATTCAAAGCAAACTTACACAGTGGTTTGCTGCATGGATGTTTTTTAATGTGATTAGAATTCTTGAATTTAAGTTGGGGCAGTTCTCCCCTGAGAGCGGGAGCTCTTCCTCTGCCCTTTGAAGAGGGTCAGCAGCCCTTACTGTGTTCTCTCTGAGAGCACCTCCCACAGCATGCCCCCAAAGCTGTTATTTCACCAAAGGCCTGACTTTGAGGATTTGGGAGAAGCATTGGTCTGTTCCACTGATTTTGGAAACTGGAAGCTCACATACCTGCTTGTACCTGGCCTGATTCAAATTAGAAAAAGAACCAACTCTCTCACTGCTCACCAGGCCTGGGATTAGGGTGAGGAAACTGGCCCACAGAGAGGGAGGCAGACCAGGGCTCCAAGCAGCTGACTCCCGCTGGAGCAGAAGCGTCCGGCCCTGGGAAAGCGCGACGCTGCCTGGCCCTCCTGGGGCCATCATTTGACTTTTGCAGAGTTGCTGTCCATCTGATTGTCTGCTGCACCCTGTAAGCTGTTTATAAATTCATTGTCCTGGCTGAAAATAAAAAAGCAATTGGCAGTGATTTATTTTTTAATGCATTTTAAATAACTGGATTCCTACAGGAAGGTGGAGTTGGATAATTAAAATACAACGGGCTCTAAGGTCAAGGTGCTGAGATTTTGGGGTGTTGGGGTAGTCCCCCTGGGTATGGTGGTTCTGTGGCCTGGGAGTGGATGGGGGTGAGTGACTCTGGTGCAGCTGAGTGCCCTGGGTCCCCACCCCAGGCCTGTGCTAGAAAAGCTTTGTCTTCTAGACACCCTCTGGCTGTGAGAATCTGTGTGCCCTAGCTGCGGGGGAGCTGTGTTGGCTTAATACCTTTGTTTACTTTGGGAGTTTGTCCTACGTGAGTGAATTTGCAAAACTTTTCATTCCCAGTAAAGCTGTCACTGCTACAAAACACAGCAATAACTCAGGTGATGTAGTTAAACTACTATTGAGTTTGCGCCATCCATGAGTTGATAAATCGTAGAGCTTCATTTGGTAGGAATCAGCAATTTTATGTGGCAATTAATTGTTACTACTGGCGGGGAGCCAAAGGCCTAGAATTTTACCCAGATTTTGTGTACGTGAGAGGAACTTAACCCATTTGCTGCTGCAAGAAAGGATTGCGTTCAAAGGCCTGCTTGAGTGCGTGGGCGTGTTTTGGTGTCCGTACACCACGCCTGTACCACTTCTAATTGGCTCCTGGAGAGGCAAAGCCTGGCCATGAGGCCTCATGACATGTGTGTGACATACAGGCATGTGGCTCACCAATTAGCAAGTTACATGAATTTCTTAAGTCTGACCTTCCTACCACCAGAGAGACCTGTGCGGGTTCCACATCGGAAATAAAGGCGTGCTCTGGGGAATATGCAAAGTTTTCCAGTACTCTTCGTAAGGAGAAGAGTGAGGTGATTATTTGCTCACTGTTCTTCCTGGTTCAGCCGACACTGGCTGTGGTGCAGTTATGGGGTGAGAGCCCGGTGGTGGCTGATGCCGATGTGGGGCACGCAGTGCTGCGGGGCATCCTTCCTGCCGGGGCCTGGCCTGCTCTCCAGAACCCAGAGCCGCCATCCGAGCGCAGCCGTCTGTCCACTCCGCTGCTCTTGGGGCCACCAGGAAAGTGCAGGTGCTCAGCACTCCTACCACTAACAACCATGAAGACGGCAGCCGTCCTCAGCAGGTTCCAGGTGCTGAGAGTTTGCTTCAGCTGTCCGTTACCCCCCAGCAGGGCTGCACAGCAGACGATACTGTCCCCAATTTACAGATGGAGAGCTTTAAAAAAATTTTTTTTCAAATACATAAAAGCAAAGAAAATCATACTGTGCAGCCATAAGCCATTGGCTAGCTTGGGCATTTAGCACTTGACAGCTGGCGTACGTATGACCATGCTAATCCTGGCCGTCATTTCATTGCATAAGTAAAGATTTCCCTTTATATTCCTAAAAAATAAGGACTCCTCCCTATATGGAAAATACAATATTGTCACACCTAAAGAAAAATGAACGATCTGTGGCTGCCCTGAGTCACGCCTTTACCCACCCCCCAACATACACCCTTTGTTCAGGGCAGACATTCTTTCTGATGGAGAGCTGAACAGCATAGACTGCAGGCCTCAGCTGCCCTGTGGCCTGGGCCGCGCGTGTTGCCTGTCAGGGAGGCCAGTGGGTGTGGAGCTGAGGCACTGCCGGGGGTCAGGGTCCAGCTCCAGCGCCAGCTGTGTCTGTCAAGTTGTGTTCTGCTCTGGGCCACGGCGTTGTTGTTTCAGATGGGGCTGGTAACATACCTGTTCCTCAGACTGTTGGGCAGAGTGAGTTAACACATGCAAAGCACTGAGAACCGTGTCCTGGACTTATGAAAGTGTAAAGTGTACGGCTTAGCCGCTGCTCCCAGTTACGCCACTAATCGTCGTGGTGGCTGTAGGCGGGGAGCGTGACATCACTGGTGTGTGTGCCGGAGCCTCCGCTCCCACTGCCCCCTGGCTCGGGGTGTGGGCACCTCACCTCCCCGCTCTGCTCTCTTCGTGCTCCGCGCCCCCTGGTGGCTGAGCCCCAGACCACCCCAGGACGGACCCAGCTGTGTTCTCTGCAGCAGAGCTGAAGGGAATTAGTTTCAAATAATGACTGTGCCTCAAACAGTAAATCTGTGGCATCTTACCACACTGATGGACAGTGACTGCAATGGGGTACGGGTGGGGACTTGATAATATGGGTAAATGTAGTAACCACATTGTTTTTTCATGTGGAACCTTCATGAGAGTGTATATCAATAATAAAAATAATGGCTGTGTCTCTAAGCTGGGAGCAGGGAGGAGAGGGAGCGCCCCTCCCCCAGGCTCCTGGGGGTGACTCCTGAAACAGAAACCACCCCCAAGGCACGTGTGGGTGCCCCACGCCCGGTATCCAGAGAGCTTTTTCCGTGAACAGAGCGCGCGGTGCCGATGGCTCCACCAGGGGGGGCACTTCCACTGGAAGTCCGGTCCGGAAATATTTTTACAGTGCTCAGCTGTCCTAGCAGACAAAAATAAGATGTTTGCTTTAGCAATTTGCTTAGTCCTGAAAACATTCCTAGACAATGCCAGGGCCTTAGCTGAAAACAGTATACTCAGCTTGTTGGGATGGTCCCAGGAAGGATGTTTTGAGTGAAAATAAAATGGTACATACCAGAGCTGTTTGCCTCCGCAGGAATCCCATGAGAGTTCAGGATAGGGCCACGGGGAGCCTGGACCTAATAGGGGCCAGCTGCGAGGTCCCTTGGGCACACCTCTGGGGCAGGCTGGCAGGCTGCAAGATTCTAGGACGGGAAAAAACACCTGATGCGAGACTACATGCCCCTTTCCCCTCCCCCTTTCACCTTAGCACCCCTGCCCCCTTGGTCAGGGGGGTTTTCCTTCCCGTTTGTGTGCACAGTCCTGGGCTGGACTCCCTGCCCCTCTAGGTTGGGGGTGGGGGCACCTCTTTAGGGGACTGTGGTTTACATTGAGGGATCAGCTTCCCCTCGGCTGTGAGAAACTGCTTTATCCATGTGCAGTCTCCTTTTGGCGGCCTCACCCTCCTGGCCTTGGTTCTACCCACACACACGCCCGATCATTCTGCATGACAGCCCTGCACATAATTGCAGGCAGAGATGGAGGCTCCAGAATTTTCCCTCTAGGGTCCTAAGCACAGCCACTTCCATAGCAGTTTCAAGTTGATGGCTTGCTCAGAACCAGTGTTGCAGGTGAGCAGACTGAATGACACACACATGCATGCCCATGCGTGCACGCGCGCGCACACACACGTACCATTACTGGTAAGATAATTGTATTTTCATTTAATACACTTGTGACCTTTTCTTAATAAAAAAATAAAACTTGAACCCAATTTTAAGTGGCTTGTTTTATGACCTCTGTCTCTGAAACAAGGTAGCAAATAGTATGCTGTTTTGTAAAAGTGCGCAGCCTACAGAGTAGCCGGAGCAGCTAAAGCGTACTTGTTTTCCTTGGTGGATTCCCTTGGCAATGTTTTGGTGGAGCATAAAAATAGCACACGATGCCTTAAAATAAATGGCTATGTGGAATGCTTGTGTGCATCAGCTGCGTGCTCTCACATATGTTCAGATTCTCCATATTGTGCACTCTTCAAAAGAATGACTTCGATAAGTACTTCACAGCGGCCACCATCCAACAGCTCTTCGGTTACGGGGGGAGGCCTCTGCGCCTTTGGCCCCTGGGAAGGAAGGACTCCTGGTCGGGGCAGTGGAGCATAATCGGAGAGGCGGTAGCCTCGCAGGTAACCGTGATGGTTCTTAACCCCATTTCATCCCAAGTGTCTCCCCCGAGGATCAGCACAGTCAGACCCCACACAGTCTCCCATGCAGCCTTTCCTGGCTCTCTGGCACTGGATGAACCCAGAGGCTGGCAAATTCTCTCCCTGGATGGTCAGACAGGAAACCAGAGGGGGCCTCTCGGGGGGTTTGCTGCAGCTCTGGTGCCCGGGGATGTTGCTCCTGAGCACCACTGAAAATGATGTAAAATACTCACCCTGGACAGTCAGCCGGTACCATGGGCTGGCTTCTGTCTGCAGCGCTTCTCCAAGGTCCAGGATGGCCGTGAAATCAGGATGGGTCAATGGGGCAAGTCTTGGGCCCAAACTAAATTGCATCTTTTTGGGAAGCTACATATTGTTTCCCCTCACTGGCTGCCCACGCCCCCACTCCCCGTTTCCCACTATGATGCCTACAAACCTGAAACAATGAAATTGCCTGCCGCTTACTCTTCATATGATGGCAGGTGATTTTCTCTTCTGTAAACCAACACCCACCAGAATTCCTGAAACAATTGGCATTTTCTACCTAAGCCCTGACTTTTAAATTCCCCTTTGGGTTAGCCAGTGCGTAGAAAAGTTACTTAATGCACTATGCCAGGCAATTTTTAGATCTACCTGTAACATGCAAAAACCTTCTTAGTGGTAAAGAAACATTTTGAAGGTTGTAGAGCAACAAACAGACCTAGGGAAATGGAGTTTGGTGGTGATGTGATGCCTGTAAGAATTGGGCTGACTTGATTCTGTGAACTTTCTACATGCATTCTCTGGTTTCCCTTTTTAACAAGGGTGTTATAATTGTGACCCGTGCTCCTGCCATGCCGTGTTAACACCACCCTTCTGGTGCTTGGGGGTTAGTAAGGAAAAGCAAAAATGAGTGGGAACAGAGTGGCATTAGTCTTCGCAGCAACGAGGCAGCAATAAAGAATGGCACATGGGAGGCCTGTTGCAGACATGACATTGTGTGCACAAAAAAGTGGGTGAGCATACTTTTATCTGTCAGTTGAAGAACTTTCTACATTTCTTTGGGAGTTTTCTTGTGCCTGTATTCTTGCAAGAGGGTGCCTTTGGGAAGAATGGGATCTAAATTCCTGGCTTCCTGCCCGCCTGGTCTTGAGAAAGAGGCTCAATCTCTCAAGCATGGGTGAAGCTGGGCACCCTGCTCTGCCCGGTGCATGGAGGTTAAGTCCAGGTAAGAGCCCCAGAGTTTTGCCTCGACCGCCAGAGCTTCTCTGTCAAGCTCTGTGACTGTCTACAAGGAGCAAACGACACAAATGCCAGAAGGCCTCCAACTTCTACATGACTGATGAGAAGTCTGAAACAGGCCCCCAGGTTGTGGGAAGCACCAGGCCTGATCCCTCAGTGCCATGCTGGGGCCGCCTTCTCCTGAGCCCCCCCTGGCGCTCATGGACAGGAAGCGGGCCGGGCCCCAGTCCTGTGACCTGTGTCACAGCAGTGACAGAGACCAGGCCAGCCTGTCGCCCAAGGGGACGGCACGGGTTCCTGAAGGAAGATTAAGAGGTAAGTTGGATCTTAGACAAATCAGGCCAGCAGGCTCTGCGGGCTGGGCTTTTGTCAACAAATCAGCTTGGCTCTATTTTAAGCCCTGTTATGTACCAGGACTTCCTGTTTTTCCAAAGAAACCTCTTGTTTTGGTTTTTTGTGATGATGGATTTATTGAAACGTTTGCTATTCAAGGGGTCCAAGTTGTTTTCCAACCAAAAATTAAAACGAGATTTTGTGACCCAGGGAGATGACGCTAACACATGGCGTATCATTCCCCAAAGGCTGCTCCTGCAGGAATATTTTAGCCTCGGTGGCTGGTCAGTGAACAAACAAAGGGCTAATTGCCTGGCAGGGTCCTAGATGGATTTCATAGCTCCCTTTGCCCTCGTGTTTAGAGGGAGGCAGGGGCTGGTCCAGGACAATTGAAAGGGTTTTTGTTCCCCCGGGCTAAGTTAAGCCATGTGTTTCTCTTTCTAGGAGTATTGGTCTGGCCAATCAGAGCCACATAAATCCCACTCACTTCCTGCCGACCTTTTGACACCGACAGATGTTTTTTCTTACAAGTGTCATTAGGCCTCTCTACTCGCTGACCTCATCAAGTTGTACTGGAGCCATTTTTTATAAGTTTGGTTCTAAAAATCCATTTAGCCCTTCCTGAGTTCCCTTTTGAAAACGATCACGCTGCCCTGTTTCTGCCTGCCTCTCTTCCATCCCCTGGACCTG
Source organism: Manis pentadactyla (assembly GCF_030020395.1). Classification (NCBI taxonomy): domain Eukaryota; kingdom Metazoa; phylum Chordata; class Mammalia; order Pholidota; family Manidae; genus Manis; species Manis pentadactyla. The sequence goes on along the minus strand of NC_080026.1, from coordinate 134,036,083 downwards.
GTAGGGGAAGCTCAGCCCACCCCGGACCTCACAGAGCCAGGAGCATTCACGGTGGGAAGCTGGGGCTTCCACCAAAGGTGTCACGGAGACTTACAGACCAAGAATGCAGTGGAGGACCCACATGTCACTGTGAGAAAGAACCTTCCAGAATCTGTAGGCGTTGCATGTGGAATGTGGTGATGGTAGCTCATCAAGCATTAGGGGCCACAGGTGTGACCCAGAGGTGGGTCCCCAGGAGGGTTAGGGGTGATCGAGTTGGAGGTCCTAAGTGTGGACGCCTCTGTAGCTGACACCCTGCGTCCACATGAGCCGACCACCGTCTGACCAGGCGCTGTGTGTCTTCCGGAGACAGGAAGACAGTGTTGGTTGACCTCATGTCAGACCAAGTGGCAAGGAGATTAGCAGGTCAGTAGAGGGATGAGTTAAGAGCTGCTGTCCCTGACCCCTCAGGCCCTCGGGCCTCGCCTGCACCAGGGTCATGCCTCTGTCCTGCAGGTGCTGCCGAAGCCTCGCCCAGGTCAGGCTGGGTGACTGAGGTGGGTGATGGTGCTGAGTGCTCCCAAGTCTCTCCCTTATTCACTGAAGTGGGTGCAGCAGAATGTGTCCAGAGGCTGCTCGTGTTCTTGTTGGGTGAGTTTACGCGGGGATAGCAGTTAGGACAGCGCCTGTCACAGATGGCGACCCAGTAAGCGTTAGCATTTGTGAAGCAGTACATGTGGGAAATAAATAAAGCACATTCCAGCCCCGCAGGTCTCAGTCCGTCTCTCCCACCTCAGTCCCGCTCTTCAGGGGGGCCCCTGCCCATGGCTGGGTATGTTTTTATCTGCACTTTGTTTTTTAACAAGCTTACAAACTAATTTTTCATTTATTTGTTTTGCTGAGATACAAAACTTGGCTTGCTTACCTGGATATTCCCTCTTGGGGCTGGGGGGGCCCTACCTTGTCAAGGCATCCGTGGTGGTCCAGGGGCTGTGGGTATTGCCCAGTGAGGTGTAGCTACCACATTTTGAGCCTGTCTGGTGTGGCTCAAGCTGGCTGCTGAGCTTCTAGATTCTTGCACCAATAATGCCTTTGCAGAGCTGCTGGCGGCAGGAGCTCGGTGGCATGGGGTGCTAGGGGATAAGCAAAAACCCAGGCTAGCAGTGCCCTGGGCTTGTTGAATCTCAGGTTCTCCATCTGTGAGGGCAGCGGTTTGGATTTGGTAACTTCCTGAGTCTCAGTATGTCCCAGAAATGCCATGGTTCCAAGAACCCGTCAAGGCCACACAGACTCACGCACATGTGTACATGCGTGCGTGCTTGCAGTCACAGCTACACTCTGTGCCTCTTCTGCCCCTTGGGTTCCAGGTGGGGCTTGCTGGTACCTCAGACCTCCCACCTGTTACTTCCCGTCAGAGGAACAGGCTGTGCTTATACCCTGAAACTCTCAAAGGTTGCCTTTCATGTTACCTGTTTTCTCTGATCCAGAGAGCTCAACTTTAATAGTAGTTGTAAATGGTTCAAGGACCATTTCTAAGAATAAGAAAGCAAGAGGGCCTGTTCGTCCAGTGAATTACCGTGCAAGGGTGGCCTAGAAAGCTGCGTTCTTAATGTGGGGCCCTGTCTGTGGTAGATCTTTTTAGTGTCCCTAGATTTACGGGTGTGCATGAGGCAGAGGAGAGACCCCAGGGTGCCTTAGTTAACTCTGTGCATGTTGAGTGCAGCCCTGGAATTTATTTCAAGCATCTGGAGTAGGTGAAAATCCCAGTAGGCATTTCAGTTCTCCAGGTCTGATGAGCAGAGGGTAGCGTTCACCCCAGAGGTGACAAAATGAGCACAGCACAGACCTCATCTCAGCGTGGCAGCTGAGGGTTTGTGGCATTTTGGTGCTTTTTTGTTATCAGTCTCCCTCCGGTAGGACATAGAAAGTTGGTGCCATTGTAATACATATATATATTTTTTAAATCTTTCCTGTGTACTGTACCATATCAGTAATCACAGTAAATCTGATCTTTGGGTAAAGGGTTATATTAGTTTTACTGCTGTGTGACAAATAACCTAAAAACTTAGTGCCTTTAAAACAACAAAACCGTATCTTGATTTCCACAGGTCAGGAATCCAGCACTGCTTAGCTGGGTTCCCTGGCTGGGGTCTCAACATATTTCAGAGATGTCAGCCCGGTCTGCCAACTCACCTGAAGGCTTGAGTGGGGGCAGGGCCTCTTTCAGGGTCCCTCCCGTGGTCATTAGCAGGATCCAGTTCCTCGAGGGCTGCTGGCCAATGGCCACCCTCCGTGCCTTGCCACGTGGACCCCTCAGGATGGAAGCCACCGTCTGGTCTCAGCAGCAGCACCCTGTCACCTACCTGTCATTAGCATTGAGTCTGTTTATTCAAGGCAGAGATTACACAGGACATGAATTCCAGGAGCTGGGGCGTCACTAGGGGCTGTGGTGTGTTGATTCCTTTGGCTTCCACAGCAAGGATAGAATTTTCCCCAAGCAGAGAGAGGGCAAATTATAACTGCTTAGGAAGGGACCCCTGACAACTCAGGACCCCACCCCCCGCCCACACACCCCAACCCCCAATAGGCATGCCTACCATGGGCACCCCTGTGCCACCAGCAGGTTGCTTTGGAGAGCTGACATGTCCCTGGGGTTCTGGGTTTGGGGACCTCCTGTGGGACCTGGACATGCCGTCGAGACCCGACCCTGCAGTCATTGCCAGGAGTCCTCTGCTGGCTTGTTGGCTTCTCACATTGCTGGGCAGCAGGGTCGTGATTGGCCAGTGCCCCTGCCCCACAGGCAGGGAGGCCTCTTTGTCCCTCACTAGTGTGAGTCTGGCAGTGTCCCTTCCTCTCCGCATGACGTCTGCCTTTGCCCTCTCCTCTCTAAGTCTGCAGACCCTCCTACCCACTCTGGTCCCCAGGCCAATGCCAGCCCTGGCCTAGGGCAAGAAGGGGCTGTGAGGGAGGGGCAGGTGGTGTTAGACTCTCCCTCCCCCGGAGACGCTCGCTTAGCCCTCACCTGAGGTGCTGTCCCGGAAGCCCGGAGTCGTCTCACCTCAGACTCCCCAGAGGCCAGCGCCAGCGTGCTCTCTGCTTTGCTTTGAGGTGGGGCCTCATTTCCCAAAGGCCTTGGCTTGGGCCCGGCTGCAGCCCGTGATACACCCGGCAGGGGCGTGCTGCAGCCCCAGCCCTGGGGGAGCCTGGGGGAGGCTCCTTGAGGGGGCGGAGGTTCTTCCTTGCTCTGCCCTGCTGGGTGAGGCCAGGGGGCTGCAGAAGCTGGACGGACCACAAACAGCCAGTGCTCGTGCCGCGCCCACTGCCTGGGTCAGCTGGTTGTGTGTGAAGACGGGAGAGGCTGCCGCAGTTCAGAGGACTGAAGGGGTCCTTGTGGATTCGCCCCCTTTGTTAGCCGTGTCTGAGAGGCAGCCGCACTCAGGGTCCCACTGGTGAAGGTGAGGGAGCCCCAGCCTCTGAGAAGCGGGCTCCCAGCCGCACTCCAGGAACCTGGGGGGGATGCCACCGCCACCCTCCTCCGAGGTGCAGGGGTGGCCGAGGTGACATCATCTGTCTTGCTTGAGTTTATTTGGAAGTTCCCAATTTTGAAGAAACACTGAGGGTCCGTGGTTTTGTGTTTCCATGGTTGCTGCATGAGGGAGGGAGTGGATGGGCGAGGGAGAGTACTTCTGTGGTCAGAGTAGCTTTCGTTCAGAATTTCCCAAGAACTCAGACACGTGGACCTGTCAGGGCTGCCCGAGCTGTGTACTATCGATAGCGTCACAGTGTCCCGCCTGAGCCTGGAACCTCTGGCCCTGACGCAGAAGTGCATCTCCTGCGTGGATGTACTCCGGACCTCTGGCAGAACCTGACCTCGGCAGACGCGGGCCCTGGTGTTCTGAGGCACAGCCTTGGCATCGGGTTGCCCTCTGATCCCAAGGGGCCTTGTGAATTCCTGGGCAGATTCCGCCTCTTGGGAAGCAGGGTCTGCCAAGTGCCTGGCAGGAAAAGGTACAGGCAGTGTGGGGCCACCCTTCTCCCCACCCTGGCCTCAGCACAGGGTGGGGAGATCTGCCTGTGGGTGGTAATGCAGAGGATTCGTGGCAGAGTATTCAAAACAATGAATTCTTGGTCTGAGGTGCAGAACACAGTTTAAAGGAAAACAGGGTTAGGACATTTTCTCTTTGCGTCTCTCCCTTCAAAACACAGGCTCTGTCTTTCATGTGTTGTGGGTGTTCGGCTTTGGCCCTTGGGCCCCGTTCTCATTGCCCAGCATTGCAGTGATGGGGCACAGCACGGGGGCATGTCTGTATTTTGTCTTCAGGCACCTGGCTGGGCTCTGGTTGACTTAGCATTGGTGCCTTGTAATAAAGTCAGGCCCTGTAGGGGCTGCCCCTGAACCATGGCCAGGACCCCAACCAAGGAAGCCCTGAGCTTCCCTAAGCGTCCCCCGAGCAGGATCCTGGAGGGGCCTCTTGGGGCACTTGTCCCCAATACCATCAGAAGCTGTGGGTTAGTCTGCTAGGGCTGCCACAGCAAAGTGCCACTGACTGGGCAGCTTACACAGCAGAAGTTCATTGTCCCACCGTTCCAGAGGCCGGAGATCAAGGTGTCTGCAGGGTTGTTTTCCTCTGAGGCTGGGAAGGAAGGATTTCTTCTAGGCTTGCAGGTGGCCACCCTCCCCTGTGTCTTCACACATCATCCCTCTGTGCATATCCCTGTGTCCAGATTTCCCCTTCTAAGGACCAAGTCCTGTTGGATCAGGGGCCACTGTGGTGCCCTCGGTTTAACTCAGTTGCCTCTGTAAAGACCCTCTCTCCAAGTAACGTCACATTCCGAGGTTCTGGGGCTTAGGACTTGGATGGAATGGTGAGGGAGGGGACACATAATTCATAACAAGGTGGTTACACGTGGTGTGGTTGGGCAGTTAGGCAGAAATGCGTGGTAAGCTCCTTGGGGGATCTTCTGATGTTGACCAGGAGACCGTGGGTGGACAGTTGGGCTCCGAGGAGTGGGCGCAGGGGCCTGCCTTTCCCTGGAGATTGTCTTGTGCCATAGTCGCATGGTGTCTGCTCCAGGGACATGTCCAGACATCCTGACTCCTCAGTCGCCCCTCCCCCGTGTGCTTTCTGTCTGGCGGCAGGTCCAGTGTGTATGGCTTCCCCATAAATTAGCTCCCAGCAGATTTTTAAATGGTCATCACCTTGTCAAGATTCTCTAATAGGATTTCATGTAAAATTAGGATCCTTGGGCATATTAGCACCTGGTGAGCTGTAATGATGTGAACAGGTGACTGTGTTCCCGTTGACCCTCTCCACCGTAACCGTCCACCGTTGGCCCTGTTTGTAAAGAGCTCGCTTTGTTGCGACAAGGACTCGCGCCTCTAGAAAGTTCTCCTAGGGAGTGTTGCCACCTCTCCCCTGTCGCAGCAGCCCCTCTCCACCAAGCTGTGTTTCAGCCATAGCTCAGAACATTCTGGACTACAGTAAGTGTGAAAATACCATTGTTTACCCACCAAAGACTTGGAGGCCAGCACTGGAGGATGCTGTTAAACAGATGCAGTAATTCATTCAAGAAGACGAGTTAACTCAGGAATATCCTAAAACAGAAAACAAAAGGAGCCGTGCGGCCTCTCCCTGCTTTCCTTCCCGAGTTTGATGAGCGAAGATGAATGCAGGTTTCTCCTCCTCCCTGCACCCCCGGCCCCGCATCCCCGGCCGGCCAGTGGCCGCCCTCCTTTGCAGTCACGGATACAAACAAAGCCTGCCTCCCCTCTGGGTTTCCGTACCGGATCCTCCACATGAAAATCGTGTTAAGCAAAATGAATAGCTGCAAGCTGTTTTATTTCATGTTGTTAAATAGCTGCATATAAGATTAAGATTTTCCTCTTTATGACTCAGGTTGAAAAGATAAGGTCTGGAAAGAATTGCTTTTCAATCAAGACTTTCTGGAGTTAGGGATGTCTGATTCCTGCTTAACATTTCCATAAAATAACATTTCCATAAAACTCCACAGGGTGCCTGAGACAGGGTGCCGCCACAGCCCAGTGGCTTTTCTTATAGAGGAACTTAGGGATGGAATTTGGATATTTGTAAAGATCCAAACCCAGAATATCTGTTGTCATAAAACAAACTTAATTACTCTGTTCCCAAGGTCTGAGTTGGCTTTCCTACATGTCTGCCTTTGTGCAAGTGGCATTTCATTTATAGAATGCCCAGCCCCCCAGCTCCCATCCCAGATGGGGAACACTCCTGTCCCATGGTGCACCCATAGGTGACACCCTGACCTGTTGGCCTCTCAGGTGTGGACATGAGCTGAACTGTGTGATGGGGCCCTGCCCGTGGCACTGGTGAGCTCTCTTTCCTGGCTGTACTGGGCAGCACATGTCGGGCTGGTCTTCTGGTCTGTGGTCTGGTTCTTAACTGGCTGCTCTGAGACCCACCCGACCCTGAACTTGGGTGGCCCTGAAGGGTCCCTACTCCTTCAGGCAGGTGGGTGGGTTTGGGGTGAGCTCTTCTCCTATTTGTGTTTGAGATAATCTTTCCAGACACATGGCTTTCTGAAAACGGACACAAGGCACCAGCCAGCCATGTTCGTCTTGTTGATAACTTTATCTCCAGCGACCAGCTTGAATCCCCTCTCCTACCAGCTTCTGACCTGGGCCATGCCTGTCAGTCACTCTCAGCCTCTCCTCAGTCACCAGGTGGCCCACATGCCTTGCTGGGTTCTCCACCCCAAAGCGGGCTGTACAGAGGATCCTTCCCCACTTAGTGTGGTTTAGAGCAAGTCGGGGGCTTGTGATGTCGAGGCAGAGAGAAGGGAGGCTTCCAGGAGCAGGCAGAATCAGAGCACAGGTGGGACACCCCGGGGTCTCTGGGGGGGGCTTTCCAAAGGCATTCCTGTCAAGTCAGGCCCAGAGCCAGCCGTGCCACCCAGTGGCATCCTGTTGCCAAGGCAACTTAGCTTTGAAATGGTAGTGGGGGAGGAAGCTGGTTCTGTGGGTGGGGGGGTGGGGATTGGACCAGACATGCGTCACCCCTGCTTCAGCATCAAAGGACCAACAGCCCCTCCTTCCCTTTAACCTGAGCCATCGGTGTCCTGTAGGTGTGGAGAATGGAGCCGATTGACTCTCACTGTGCTGGCTGCTTAGAGGACACTGTCAGTCAGGCAGGTAGAGAGACCAGTGGTCATAAAGGCTCTGCATCCGGGTCCCAGAGCCCAGAGACAAGGCCCTCCTTTAGGCTGGCCCCTGCTGGCCAGAACCAATGCATGAATGAGGTTGAAGAATTCCCCCAAATCCTCCAAATTTGTGTTCACTGAAAAGGTTGTGTGTTCTGAGGTCATCCATGTCTCACAACCCCGATCCCAGGGGGTGGCGAGAGTTACCCCATCACCAACTAACCAGGTGCGTGCAGAGCTGCAGAAGCTGTGGGCGCGGCCGCAACCCCGTAGCACTTCTGCGTGCTGCCAGCTTTCTTCTCCTTAGCAAGTACGGCTCGGCCAAGTCGCTCTCGTATTCCATCGCCACAGCTCACTCCTCACTGATGTATCCTTACACAGGAAGTGTGGACATAACGGAGAATCATCCTCAGGGTGTCTGTGGCCCTTTTTGAATCAGGGACCCCAAGTCCGGGGCTCTGACTCACCTTTCTGTGGCCTCAATTTAGGCTCGCTCAGCTCCAAAAGGGCAAACCTCAGCTGCCAGCCCAGGAGACAGACGAGAGGAGGCCCTGCTGCAGTGTTTGCCGGCCCCTGACCGGTCATGTTCCTGAGTCTGAGCATCTTTAACGTCTTTTGCTTTAAGAGCAATTGGCAGTATTTGTCTGTCTTGCTTCCGGAGACTAGCGAGTGCAGTGTGTCGTCATCTCAGACCTTCCCTTCTACAGGCACCTGGTCTCACTGTCCCCAGGGTCGTGTAGAGTCCACCCTGGGACTAAATGGAGCAGCCCTGAGGCCATGCAGGCCATGCAGTGCCCTCTGCCGGCCAGAGGGCAGCATCGCCGGGCACCAGGCCTGCTCCTGGGAAGGGGCTGGACTAGGAGAAGGTCCTTCATGCATGTGTGGTTTCCACTGGCTTTGAGCGAGCCGGGGCTGCAGGGAACATGCCCTTGTACGTGGATTCCAGACCTCATGGTGTTGAGAGACAAGTGGGCTGGGAACTCCAAAGGGCAGCAGACCAGTGTGTCGCCCAGGGAACGTGGGCGCTCAGAGAGCAGTCATGGAGTCGGGGCCTCTCGAGGCAAGAAATCAAGAGGAGAGAAAGGTCTTCAAAATACAATGTTAGGATTTTAAAACACTAAGGTCTCACCATTGCCATTTGTTTGATAACCAGTTAATTCCTATAATTGTCTTGATTAGATATTTAAATACACATGCAATTCATCTGTGTTAGATAAGCCAAATAATGCCTTTACAATTTAAATCTTCTGCACACACACATTCCATAGACTGTTTTTAAGGTGAGCATATAACCTCCAGATCGCTGTCTCCTGGTGGCCCCTGCCGCAGCTGACCCACAGCAAATGCAAGTGAGGGCACAATCATGGGCTGCACCCCCGGTGACCTCTGGGGCGCTGGAGTGGCCGTCCTGAGGCCCCTCTGCAGACGTGCTGTGAGAACTTTCCGATGTTCTGGGTACTTCCATGTGTGGCGTTCACATCTCACTCCCTCAGATGTAAACATTCCATGATCATTTCTTGGACTCAACATGTAAGAAAAGGTGAAATGTCTGGATGGAATTTGAGTTTACTAGTTCCTTCATCCTGTTCAACCACACTTTCCTCTGCTACCAATCAGAGTTGTGCCAAAGGAGGAAGGGGTCGGGAAATTGGGAAAAGAGAAATTAAGCTGGGTTTCCACGATCCTCAGTCTCGGCACAGTGGGAATAAAAGATGTGTTTTACACCTGAATTCCACACCAGCCCCTTGTAGTTCCAGGCCCCCGATTTGGATGTGTGGGGGGATGCGGGGGCGGGAATGTTCCCACGCACACTGCCAGGCAGCCCTCTAACGGCAGCAGGGAGTCTGAGAACTCAGCTCCATTCTGACGCCCTCTGCCTGGAGACAGAACCAGACTCCCCAGTAAGGGCTCGTCCTACAAGACTGGCCTCCACCCCCCGCTCCGGACACGGGTCGCAAGCTACAGGTGAATCCCTGTGCTTCTGACCAACCGGCTACAGATGGGAGGTTTCCACAACCTCCCCCTTCGGTTTAATTAATTTCTGTAGTGGCTCACACAATTTAGGACGAGTCTTAGATTTAGCAGTGCAATAAAGGATGCAAGTTAACGGTCGGATGAAGAGACTCATAGGGCAGGGTTCCAAGTAAAGGGGCTTCGGTCCTCATGGAGCTTGGGGCCTGGCAGGGCGGCACGTGGGAGCGTTCTGGGTCCCCGAGCGTGGAAGTCCCGACAACCGAGAAGCAGGACGGGAAAGAGATGCTCTTCTGGATTTGCGTGAAGGCTTCACTGCATAGTCCTGACTGACTAAATCAGTGGCCATTGGCTGATTTGACCCTCACCCCCGCCCTTGGGTGGAGCCCAAAAGTCTCATTAACATATAAGACACCCATTTCACCTTTAAGGCTCTAAAATGCTTCAGAACTGTGGATAAAGGCCAGACATACCTGGGACATATATTTGCTCATCCGAATGTCCAAACAAGTATTTCTTATAACTCACTGTATTCACAGTCTCTTACTTTGAATGGAATTTTGCTTACCTGCCTCTATCCTCATTTTGTTTTGCTTTATTTTTAAAGAACACTTTATGATTAAGATGAATATATTTTCAAAGCACATTTGTAAGTCAAGTGCTTTAAAATGTGTGAAAACTCTTAACAGGAGTGTCTCATTCTCTTCAGCATAGGAAGACCAGCACTTAATTTTCATTATGACACAAAACAACCAATTAGGAAATCATGAATTGTTCTGCTCAAGTCTTCTGTGCCCCGTGATGGCTTTTAGCAAGTGAAAATATTTACAGATCCTGAGGTTTGCCTTTAATACCAGGAAATACGTGTTCTTGCACTAAAAGCCTAAACCACGCAGGATTCCCTCGGCCCCCCTCCTCGTGGCAGCTTCCAACCTGTGAGTTCTGGGACTCCACGCCCCGAAGACGTCCTTCCATGTCTCAGACGTCACAAACTCTACCTGGATTGAAGCGGCTTCACTTCTCATTTCCTTGCCTCCAGAGAACATTTTGGTGGGCGTTAGGTGGAAAGAATAAAATCACAGGCCCAGCACTTGAGCCTCACACCCAAATTTGTAAAAGACTGAAAACTTTTAATTCATTTGTGACCCATTTGGTGGCAGATTTTGATGCAGGCTGAATTATTGAGAGCATACTTTTCTTTTTTGATTTAATGAAGTTTTTCACCACGTAGTTGGTGGGGCCTCTCCCTGCACCTTCACCAGCAGCGGGGGCATTTCCAGCCTTGATGTTGTGGCGTAAGTCACTTGAGCTCTGTGCTTGGAAACCAGTTCAGTAAAGTCCTTTACTCGGGAGCTCCGGAAGGGCTGCCGTGGCCAGGGAACCATGAATCCTCAGCCTCAGAGACAACGGCTGGGGTTACAAGCTTGTAGTTGGGAACTTCCTTACAGAGCCTGTCATGTGTCAGTTTGCCAAACAAGATGGTTAATGAGCTTGTCCTTTGCCTCTGGACCACGTCTTCTTTCTGGCCTTGCCCACAGATGTGTTCAGTGGATCTTTGTCCTCCTTGGCTGACTTTCTGGCATCTTTATTGTCGTCATCGGGTGGCGTAACGAAGCTGGGAAAGCAGAGCTGCCACTGCGGCCTCGAGGGGATACTTTTGTGTTCTGTGTATTAACCCAGTTGAGTGAGCTGTGTTCATGATTTCAGTGGCAGTGTGGTTTAGTGGTTGGCATAGTGTGGTGTGTGCTCTCTACTGCCCTAGGTGTTGGGAAGGGTGGTGGGCCTGTGCTAACCACACTTCAGCTGACCTGCACTGCTGGGCACAAGACGAGGTGTGACCTTGCACCCTAGGGTTTGGCTGCTGGGCATTCTGCAAGGGAGCAGCCTTGCCAGGCGGTGGGCAGGCCCAGCTCCAGGGACCACGGATGCTTCGATGTGTGTTGCAGGGGCCTGCTGGTTACTTCTGGAGCTTGGGGTTTGGGGCTGTGGGAGTGGAGACTTCCATGTACACCTGTTCGCACCACTTGGTGTCTCAACCATGAGTGTAACCTTACCGAAAAAGCTAAGCACACCCAAAGCCCTACTGGATAACTAATCACGGATTGGTAGTAGCTTGTGAACATTTACAAATTTGACTGCACCCACTACCAGTCTTCCCCCAAAGCTCCCATTTTCTTCCTTAAAGTGCAGTTTTAATGATTTTGTTAATTGTGCTAATATGGCAACTGTTTAACCAAAGTCTAGCCCAGTGTTTCCTCCACTGATCTCTGACCCCTGTGGAACATACATTTTTCTAGATTTTTATGGCTTCTTCAGATACAGTTTACAAAACAAAGCACAGATCACCTGTTGAGAGAATTCAGCCCAGCTAGCTTCCTACGGAAGACACCTGAAGATTCTTTTGAGGCAGCACGCACACCTGTGGCTTTATTTGGGATAAAGAGAGAGGGCGTCCTGGGCGACTGTCATTCGTGGCCAGTGTTCCTAAGCCCCTATTAAAGTGCATCTACCCTATGGGTATGCCGGGTGGGAGACCACCTGCGGGTCCGCGCCTGCGGCAGCAGGTAACACTCACTGTTGCCTTGGCGGGGACTGGCGGTGCCCTGCTGGGTCCCTCCCAGGTTGGTAAATGAGCCTGTCCACACATCTGGAGAGTCTTGGAGGGCATGGCAAAGGAGCCCTGAGGTGCAGTGTCATTCCTGTAGGGATGTGAGGCTCAGAAAGGCGAGAGACCTTACGAACCTCAGGGGGTGCTTCCCACGTGCCCATGACCACCCCACCCCAACCTCTCGGGTGTGAAGTCAGCTCTGTGCAGGTCAGCCATGAAATCCATGCCGGTGGCTCCAGAGCTTCACCAGAGAACTTTGGCAGCACCCACCCGACTGTGATCATACGAATTCATTAGTGTGTCAGGAAACTTGGTCTCTGCTTATTAACACGGGGTTTCAGTAGGTTTCCTTAAAAGAACTGAAGGCTTTCTTGAACTGGTTTTAGAAGAATTTTCATTTTGAAAGGCATCGTTGATGGTGTCAGTTACTTTGAATTTCTCCATCTGCCTCGGCTTTATGAGGACTGGGAACTGGAACAAGGAAACGGGGCCTCTTAGGTGGCTTAAGGTGAACTTAGTTGAGTGAGCTGTGTTCGTAATTTCAGTGGTCAGTGTGGTTTAATGGTCGCCTTAGTGTGGTGTGTGCTCTGTACTTCTTAAACCCAAATGCATCTGGATTGTGCAGGATGCCTGCCCTCTAGGTGTTGGGAAGGGTGGTGGGCCTGTGCTAATAACCCAGACTTGACTCACTCTCAGGCCTTGGTGCATGAGGGGACACCTCCCACTCAGCCTTGCCTCTGGCTGTTGGAGAGAGAGAGAGAGAGAGAGAGAGAGAGAGAGACATATCCTTGTAAAATGAGGCTTCCTTTCATCTCGTGTACATGAGGCAGATCTTCATGCCTGAGGCTGCTTTCTAGTAGAAACCAGGAACCTCCAGGAGCTGTCTTACCCAGTGGCTCTCCCCTTCTGGAATAAGTTGCGGTCCCTGCCACTAGACCTCCCAGGGATCACACCCCTTAACCTCCACCTACTAAAACGTTAGGTAGACTCTTCTGTGCCTTTTGCCCTGTGAGCTCATGTAAGGTTTGGCTGCTTTCTTGGGAGGTTGGTGTGCTGTTCCTACTTAGGGGAAGAACAGACTTTCCTTTCACCCTTGAGTCTCCCTGAGGTTTGCCTCCCCGCCTCAGCCTGGAGGAGCGTAGCCTTTGGCTGGGGCCTGTGTCCAAGGGGTGTCCTCTCGTGATCATTCCATGTGTGCTCTCCTCTGGCGCTCGCAGCCACTTTGGAGAGTAAGTACCATATCCGCATTTGGCAGCTCGGAGCCTGCTTATCCACAGTCATTCTGCAAGTAGGTTCTAGAACCCTTTTCCCATCTGCTGGAAGTTTCAGCAAATGCAGGACGTGGAACACATTCCCTTCGTTTTTTCTCTATGTGTACCTTTATTTGTTGTTACACATTGACTAGATATGTCAACTGATGATTGTGGTGATAAATTCAGTGGCAAAAATGGTCATAATTTATGAGTAAAGATGGTATAAAAGTAAAGGCAGAGATTGGCTTCCACAGCAGGTGCCACAAAGGGCTCCCGGGGCCGTGTGGATGGCAGGGTGCTGGTGCCCTCGGTGAGGACACCCGCCAGAGACCGCTGCTCACAGCTCAGCTCCGAGGAGGGCCCGTCCTATCATTGGGAAGAGGGTTACGTTAACTGAGCCCTCCAAAGAGCTTGGTCCTCGGGAGGGCAATGGCACATTTCACACATTCTTGCTTCAAAAAGAGTGTTGGGGGTGGGGATCGAGTCTATGTGAATCAGTGGTCACTGCCACCAGGGCCACACCAGAGACTCAGCCTGGTGGTCTCACGAATTCACTGTCAGCATGGCCTGCCTGAAACGTGGGTGCATGCCACAGCTTGAGGGGACCCCCACAGAAGGGCTGGCTGAAGAGAGTATCCCCTCCCCCACCTGGACATGGGAGTCAGTTGCCTATTTTTTCCTTTTTAAATAATAGGACGCAGGCAATTTGTGTAAGCTGATGCCTGATCTTTCCTTTGATTGCATAATCGAGATTCTACTTATCAATTTTTCAGGAAGCCATCTAATTATACAAATTAAAATTCAAAGGAAAGCAAAAAGAATGATTACGCCTCACTCGGGGAATTGGAGGAGGGTGTGAAACTCTCTTGCCTCGGATGATAATGCTGTCGTTTTTCATCTCCAAGGCACTCCACAAATACTAACTAACCAATTCTCTCACCCCTTGGTTAATATGGGGTTCTGTGTTCACGCCAGAGCCGAGGAGGGGCCGCAGTTTACCTCAGGCTTGGGACCCAAGTGAGTGAGCAAGCATCTCTCCCGGGCACAAATGCGTGGGGCCAGAGAGGAGGCCTTCTGGCTCCCCCGTTGCTCCCACATCAGGTTTGCCCTCCCCACTTCAGACGGTTGCCTCTCATGAAGCCCACCCAAAATCAAAACCAGGATTTTACAAATGTAACCCTACATCTCGCCCACTGGAGACCCTCTAGGTGCCGGCCTCGACTGCTTTGGGCTGGCTGTCTTGGCCATTCCAGGTGTGGGGAGCTCCCTGGGTTTGGAAAGGGTTTGGTATCTTTTGACTGTTGCATTATTTGTGTGATCAGAAATTTTGCCTTTTTCCTAGCTGTTTCTATAGAAAAAAAAAACCCCACATAATTATTGCCATAAATCTTTGGGGTGCTTTTCCAGCCTCATTGCTGGGAAATTAGCCATTAACTACCAGGAAGACACCTACCTTTTTTCAGTCAGACCTGCATTCTGACCTTTGATGAAGTAACTCACAACATTTTGCGTAATTGATGAGAGTCCCCATTATTGACCTTGGAGCTCCTGTCTGTCTCCTGTCCCCCCTCATTTGAGGACAGCTTTTTCTGCATGTTTGTGCACGCGTGTGCCTGTGTGTGTGTGGGAGGTGGCGGTGTTAGAGTAAGACGGCGCTCGGCGCAGTGACTCAAAAGCTGGGACGTGGGGGTTGCAGATGACGATCTGTGGCCTTAGCTGGTTACCCTGGAAGAGCAGGAAATGACATCAGAGTCTCCAAATCACGCAGGCCCGACCCCCTCCACAGACCAGAGGGGCGGCATCTCCCCATTCTGCAGGCGGCATTTGGCTTCCCTCTGGAGAGTCCCAGGTGCCTCAAGCCAAGTGGAAGGCCCCCCACCCTGCCCCGCCTCTGTCTGGGACACCACGGGCATCCTCCTCCAGATCCCGCAGGTGTGAGGAAGGCTTAGGAAGACATACTGGGCAAACCCCAGTTAGGGGGTAGGTGGTGCATGGTTTCCTTGCCTCTGCCCACGCAGCGGGTGAGAGGCGAGACTGGTGCCGAGTACGGGCTCTGACTCCTGACCCCCACAGGGCAGTTTTGGAAAGTTTCGTACACGGCCTGGCAGAAGGCCATGAGAGCGCCTCCCACCCGGCTGCAGCTGGGTGCCTGCATCTTAGAGTGCCCGGGCTTGGGACCTGCTCCCCGGGGGTGCCCCGCTGGTCCGCGAGCTGCCCCGTTGCTCTGTCTCCCTGGCTCAGGGAAATACAGGCCTCGCAGGGTCTCTGGCTTTGGAGTACAAATGGTGGCGATTCCGGTTGGTGGGCAGTTGGTGTTCACAGCTCTGAAGTTAAAAAGCAAGAGACTCAGATGCTACTGTTGATGGCCCTTCCACAGCAAATGGCGATTGTCTTGTGTGTGCTTGTCTCCTGGTACGAGACGGAAGACGGGCTGGTTCTGTGGACTTGGAGCAACCTCCCTCTGCCGGTGTTGGAGGGAGAACAGGCCCCGGCAGGTCCCCTTGTAGGAAGTGGCAGCAAAATCCGGATTGACGTGATGTCCTGTGCCCCGGGTGTCCAGAGAGTAAGGCTTCTTTTCTCCTTGTTTCAGGGTTCATAGTGGCGCAATGCCCGCAGACTCCTGCCCGTTCCCCTAAGTTCTTAGAGGACCGCTTTGCCTTTTGAATCAGAGTTGCAAAGTTCGATAAAGAATGGCCCTTGTGGATAAGCACAAAGTCAAGCGACAGCGATTGGACAGAATTTGTGAAGGTAAGAGCCAGCGGAATTGGCGGTTTTTAACCAAAGACTCTAGTCCTGCCCTCAGGAACTGGTTCCCTAGTGAAGTGTGTGTGCCACAGCCGCCCTCCAGCCAGAGGCCCCTCCCACCACCAAGCCCCCTCTGCCGGGGTCCTGCACTGGGTCAGCAGGCTACTGACCTTCTCATAAGGCAGCGGCAGGACTAGGTGGACAGCTGGGGAGGGGTAGGCCCTGAGGCCCTTCCTTCCACAACCTAATGAGATTTTGCATATGAAAGACACTGCATATTAGGACCATCTTTTCCTACTTCCTGAAGTTTCTGGGCTTTTATCTGTTTTGAGTTAAGACATTTACTACGTTCAATTCGAAGATATTCCTGAAGAGCCCAGTGTTGCCCCTTATGATGTGTTCACATCCCTGGTATCTTTGAAAATGTCTGGAAGTGTTTTATTCATGAAAGGAAGAATAAACATGATTAAAATCTAATGGAAACCTGGGGACAAAACTCTGAAATGTTGATTAAGCACCATCCTCTCCTAATTAGGGAGCAAGAAATCCCTAGCGTGTGGACCTGGGCTCTGAGTCCAGCCCGCATCCGTGCTGCCAGGCTGTGCTGAGCAAGGTCACTGGGGACATCCCTCCAGGGTGTGACACAGAGGTGATGGACGGGAACCTCCGGGCAAGGTGGGCCCGGCAGCCCTCCTGAGCCCCCATGCACCGGACGCCGACTTGGCGGCTGAGTCAGGGACAGGGATGCTCGCCCCACAAGCTCTTTATATGGAATTGTTCGATGGGGCTCAGGCCACGTGAGGTGAAAGTGTCAAAGAGGCGTTCTGCTGTGTGACCACACGCCCCGCAAGGGGAGCTCCGTGCTGCAAGGGTGTGACGGGGCTGACATTTAAGGACTTTTTTTTAATGAACATTTAAAATGTTTCATACATACAGGAAGATTGTTGGATTAGTACAATGGACGTAGATAGTCCCTTCTGTGTTTACCAGTTGATGACTTTTGCTATCCTTTGCTTTCTTTTTATCGGTGATAGGTATGTGTGTGTGTGAACGGATGAAAGTATGGATGGGCAGGCTTTTTCAGAACCATCTGGCAAAAGTCGTAGAAGCAGCAGTTTACTCCTACGTGCCTATGGCCTGTACCTCCTTTTGGGATGTGTCCTGTGTGAACTCTGTCCCATAACCACCCCCAGGGAATCGAAGCCCACCGTGTTATCTGCTGTAGGTGACATCGTAGATTCGTTGTCACACTGCCCCCACCCCTCGCCTCCTGCTGGTTTGTTGTCCTGTGCGGACACCAGTTGGGATGTACATTGCTTTTGTGTTTCTTTGGTCTCTGTAGCCTGAAATAATTCTCTGGCCGTTTTAACTTTCAAAAGCATTGGCATCGATGAAGAGCTCAGGCCAGTTGGTTTGGACAGTGTCCTGTAGTCGGGGTTCACCTGATCATGTGTGGGTTTTTTAACTTGCCTTTGTCCTCCAGTGGAAAGGTGCTTACAGGTTCCTGAGTCCCTGTTCCAAAACTCCCTAGTGGATCAACTTTCCAAAGGCCTGTGGCCCCAATTCTGCCCCCGCAGCTCCAGTACTAAGCCAGAGGCCTTTCCTCTATTTCCAGTGCAGAGGGCAAAACCGAAGGCGGTTCTTTCTCACTCTGTCTCCTGAGCCTGGGTCACCAACCTCCCACCCATTTTTTATAACGGAAATTTGAGTATCACCTTCATGGGTGCACAGTTCTCCTGAGACAATTGCAATCAGTTTTTTAAAATTCTCTATAGCCACTATCCAAGTAAGCGTGTGAAATTGTTACTCAGGTGTAACTTGTGGTCCACGAGCCCAGACATTCATTTGGCGTCCCATTGGGTGTAACAGCTGTGCTGTGCCAAGGTGCTCGTTGGTGCGCCTTGCATTTATAGGCTGTTAGCACCCTTTACAGGTGGAGACAGGTGGTGCCTATTTCCCAGGTGCTGCCAGTGCGGCCCAGAGTAGTTGATGATTTGTGGCCAGAAAGCCAGACGGTCTACTCTTCTTCAGACCGTGGCCCACTTCTAACTGCTCTCCTTCTGTGGCCTTGAAGCCAAAGCCGAGAGGAGATGGGGTGGAACTCCATCCCTCTCCATGCCCAGAATCTGGCGGCTGCACCTTCGCCTCCCAAGGGAATATTCCTGCTTGAAATTGAAGCACAGTGCGGAGGGTAGCTTCACTTCTCTCCAGCCAGTCTTTGGGCTCCATCCAAATCAGTTGGAATAATGGTCTTTCAAGCAGACTTAAAAGCCAGATTTTAATTTTTTTAAGCGACCCTTCCATTTTAATATTTATAATTCTTTCTTGATGATTAATATCAAACAATCCCAGAGTACTGTTGTCTGACCATTACTATAGAGCAGGGTCTGATAACAACAGAGACGGGTCAGAACCAGACTGCAGTCTCCTCTTTTTGATGTATAATTTAGATCTTGGTTTTTCCCCATGTTTAGTTTGCTGGCATAATTGGCATACTGTGTTTGTGAATTGCATCAGAGTTGCAGTAGGTTCCTGCGTCATGACAGAGCTGGTCTGATTTGCTCCAAATATGTGTTGGTCAGAAAAGAGGACTTCCTATCACTCATCATTACAAAAGTAACCCAGAAAAGCATTTTCTTAAGTCCTAGGTTTATAGAACTAGGATACAGCACAACGACTTTGCTGGTAACTTTTGGTTAAAACATCTTATTATGGGTCATGGTAAAATAAATCACTAAACACCATCCTTTCCTGTGACTATTGAGAATGTAATTTGAAAAAAGCAGGTACTTCACTTAACTTCATTTTGTTCAGATGTCTTACACATGGGAAAATGGTGCCGAGGATTACATCCGTGGGGCTGATGTCCCCTTCATAGATAAGCTCCCTTCACACAATAACTTGGGAGAGGACTTTTCCTTTCTGCTGCAAGAAGAAAAGAAATGTAATGGGCCTCCTTTTAGATGACCAGTCATACATGGCACGCCTTCCTCTGGAATGTTCTCCTGAGCACAGGGAACCAAAGAAGGTAAAAAGGAAGAGGATGGGCTTGTTGAAAGGTTGTGGGCAGAATCCAGACCAACTGGGGTCCGTTAAGGACATGGTTATAAATTCTGGGAGCCTTCTGTGTCCACTTTGTTGCCAGGGAGGGCAGCGGGGTCAGAGAGGAAGTGTCGCAGGGCTGAGCTGGAAGAACCCTTCCTGCAGAGCTGTGCTGCTGTCCTCCGTCCTGACCTGAGCTTGGCGCCGAAAGATTGTCTCCGTGGAACGTTCCCCCCGGAAAGGTCACCACTGCCCAGAACGGTCAAGAAGCCAGCCGAGCGCCCCCTGCGGGGAGGGCGGGGAGGTTTCCTCGCAGCTCAGGCCCAGCAGAGCCCACACAATGGCAGGGCCGGCCTGTGTTTCCCACGGGAAGAGCATGCAGTCTACAGACCCGGGCCAGAGTCAGTGTTTGTCGTCTTCTATTTGTAAGCTGTTTTGTTAATCTGCTTTAAAAAATGCATTAAAAAATCACTAGTTGGTTTGTAGGAGTCCTCAGAGTACTGTATAAGGAGACGCTGTTGAAGCTGGCATCTATAGGTACCCCACAATCATTTCTAATAAATACCGTTTTTAATAGTCCCAAAGTGTGGACTTCATAATGTTCAAAAATGGGATTCATAATGTTGCTATACATTATAATTATATATTTGGATCAGGCAATTATGCACATTTTCAGTAATTATGTGATTAGCAATAATTACATTAGCTATGTAAATATACAATAGTCAGCTAGACATGACTTAAAACTGTAGTATAAATGAGTATCTTGAAACAATGTCTGCTCATATAAAGGATGCAGGATGGCCTGGTTGAAGCTTATTTGCAAGGGATTAAAAATCTGGATTTTGGCTTATCTGGTCATGAAGATAAATTTGGAGCATCGGTCCCTCCCCCGGAGTGCCTGCTGTCAGCTAGGGATTGGGTTCACAGAACTGCCCACACTCGGGCCCTCACTCCCTGCAGTAAGAACCAGGTTAAATGCCATATTCTGTGTTGCTACTCATCTGTAAAATGCAAACTTATGCTTCTCTTCCCACTTGCTGATTCTCTGGTGGGCTCTCACTGCAGTTGGCAGATTTCTTTGAACTCCCACCATGTGTCTCAGCTGCAAGTTAGGGCCACTCGGTGCCCCCCTCGTGCATGGGAGGTCGTGTGTGTCACTGGTGACCGAGGTGTGGGTGTTCATCACTGTCATGGTTTCGTTTGTGGCTCCTGCTTTTACTCTCACCCCAACCAGAGTGGTTCATACGGTCTCCCAGGGTGGTGGCACCCTGCTGTCTCTGCCAACAGTCAGGAGCAAACCTCCCAAGAGTGCCCCAGAGCCGCCTGGCTCGTATTCCTGGGCTGCTCTGCTGTGCTCTTGGTGCACTTGATCATGGTGTCTGCACCTTTGAGGCAAGGCCAGCTGCTTTTCAGGCTCAGTAAATACAGGAACCCAGGTTCCGATGCATCTGGGCCGTCTCCTTTGTCTGAGGTCCAAGCTCTTTGAAGAACCACAAACCTGCAGGCAGAGTGCCACACATAATCAGAAGATGCCCAGACCCAGGGCTTGGGTACATCCCAGCACAGCTCAACTATATTTGGGGTGACTCTGAAACCAGAACCCCAAGATACACCTTGCCGGTAGCCTCTTGACCCTCTCTTTTTTCAGAACCCCAAGTGATCCTCTGTGAAATGAGACTCCTGTTTCTCATGTATTTATACTCAGTCTATCAAATCACTATTTGATGAGCACCCCAGACATTGACAGGCTCCTGCTAACGAACCTCCAGCTCTCCAGCCATGCTCTGTGTCCAGAGGAGCCTCAGGGGGCCTTCTGAGCCTGAGCTCCCCTTCCAGGCGGACAGGAACTTGGCTTCGCACCAGCAGCCGGGCCGTGAAGTGGCAGGAGGGGTGTGGGTTCCGTGTGCCCTTCCTGTCCCTCCAGCCGTGTCCCTCACTGGAGGGGCTGCTACACCCACAGGGCTTGTTTCCCGAGTCTGGTTGGAGAGGTGAGTTGGGTGTCACCTGAGGCACTGAGATTTTGTGGGAAGAGCTGTTGCTGGAGGCTCTTATGGAGGGGAGGCTGTGTTCACTGAGCACCTGCCCAGCACAGACCTTGTGCCCGGTGCTTCGAGAACTCAGCACAGCCTCTCAAGGTAGATTGTGTCCCGTAGCTTGCCCAGCCCTTCCCGGCCCTACGTCCAAGCTGGAGACCCAGCTCACACTTCTCGAAACTTGCTATTAAAGAGAATAGACTTTACCCCATAACAAGTGGGAAAGAAACCTAATTTTCGTTGCATGTTTTTATTCAGTTTTATAATCTAGTCAAGAAACCAAGTCCAGAGCAATGCACAAGCCTTGGTTTTCTCTTAAAATGGCCAAGTCTTGAGTTGCGGGAGGCCTGGGGCTGTGGAGAATGCCGCTGATCTGGAAAGGGTTAGTTGGGCTGCGAGACCCCCCTGGGTCTTGGGTTCCCTTTGGCGGGTGCCCTGATGATGGTGAGGCTCCGGGCTTGGGAATCAGGAGCTCGCAGCCTGCAGGGGTGTTTGGTGCCATGCCAGTCCTTTGCTGACCAAGATGATGTCTGGATGGTTCTGGTATTTTCATTGAACCTTTAGATGCAGGCTGCCGTAAAATCCTGCCCCATAACCTATTTGTTATTTTACCAGCACACTTGGATTCTTCCCTCCCCCACCCAATTTAGATCAGCCAGGTTAAGTTAATTTGATAGGGGACACTGAGGGGACGGCAAGAAAGATAACTTTTTTAAAGGCTGAAGGCTGTTTTTTTTTGTTGTTGTTGTTTTTGAGAGGGCATCTCTCATATTTATTGATCAAATGGTTGTTAACAACAATAAAATTCTGTATAGGGGAGTCAATGCTCAATGCACAATCATTAATCCACCCCAAGCCTAATTTTCGTCAGTCTCTAATCTTCTGAAGCATAACAAACAAGTTCTTACATGCAGAACAAATTCTTGCATAGTGAATAAGTTACATGGTGAACAGTACAAGGGCAGTCATCACAGAAACTTTTGGTTTTGGTCACGCATTATGAACTATAAACCATCAGGTCAAATATGAATATTCGTTTGATTTTTATTGAAGGCTGTTTTTAAACATAAATTTTAAAACACTTGACAGAAACAAAGCCCAACAACATCCTGTACACATTTCAGAGTAGGAAGAGGAATGTCATAGGCCTATTTTTGGCCCTGCTTCTGCCATAAAACAGTGTGTAACCCACTAACCTCAGCAGTGTCCCCAGGGAGATGCCACCCATGGGGGGTGGAGGGACTCAGGAGGCATGGGAAGCACTCGGGGTGGGGCGCTCATTTCCACCTTCACTTTCAGAGCCACCCGGGTCCCGCGCCCCAGGGACCAGGGGAGGACCAGGAAATGGAAGCCCAGGCAGTGCTGGCCCACCACAGGGAAGGCTTGGCCCTTGATGTTCTAGGGTTGGGCCTGTTGCTTCCTGAGAGTGAAACAGTATCTACTGCAGGTGGGAAACAGAACAGGTTTTCAGGGGACGGGCGGTTAAACCCAGTGACCTCAGTGTGGGTCCAGCCTTTAGATCACCAATTCCACTGCATGTCTAGGGATGGATGGATGGACAGACAGATTTTTTATTTTCGTTTTTTAAAGAAAAAGGTAAGGATTAGACCCCAGAGCAGTACTTCATTTCCCATTCCTTTCAAGCAGTCATTGTCCTGATCAGAACTTGAAATGCTCGTTGGTGGTTTTCCCAGGGACTGCTCTGTGGGAGGGGTCACTGGTTCTGTCCCCTCCTTGGGTTTCCTCCCTGCTTTTCTGGAACTGTCTAGATCCATCCCTGAATTACAGTTGCAAATTGGTGCATTTGGTTGCATGGGGGATTAAAGATTTGGCTTCGAAAGAATGTCACTTGTAACCCTGAAGTTGCCACTTGGGTTATTCTACGTGATCAGCTTTATCTTGAGTTTGTTTGTTTGTTTGTTTTTACATACAAGAGAATTTGGGTTGTCTATTTCTCAATTTTCAGAAGATGTCCTTTTACTTTATACAATTTTCTATAGTGAGATTCTTTGCAAAATTAAAAAAGTTAAGTCCATGAGACTCGGTGCTCTTAGAAATTGATCCCGTCTTGCTTTATTTAGTCGAGACGAGATTTTCGGAAGTGCAGCCCTCACCAGGAGACTGTGCCGCACTTTTTAAAAAATGTGCCAGGTTGTTTGGGAAAGCGCAGGTCAGTTTGCAGGTGTTTTTACCTAACACAGGAAAACATCTGTCATAATATTTGGCTGATGGCAGAGCTGAGGCTGCGCGAGTTTGGGTCGCTTCCAAGCAGAATGGATTGGAAGTTGATGGAAATGGAATCCAGGCCTCCCTGTTCTCACGTGGGGGTGGCCCGTGCCCTGCCTGTGGTGTCACACCTGTGGCACCTTCTCACACACCTGTACTGGTTTCTTAGGAACAGTTGGGTACACATTCTTCTAGACAGTCTGCTTCAGATGGAGAACTTGAACTGAAAGCCAGGCATCTGTAAGCTGGTGAGTCACCAAGAGATACTGGGCCGCAAAAAGACGGGGCCCAGACATCTGCGGAGTTCACCCACACATCTGTGAGGGGCCATGTCTGCGCCATGAGTGGGGGCATTTAGCATTAGCTCCACAGCGTTACTTTTTTTTATATTGCAAGACAGAAGGAAAAGGAGACTGGGATGCTGTGATTCTGAGGCTTTACACAGTTGCCATCCCTCAGCTATAGCTGGGGGTCCTGGCTCTGACATGAGTACAGTGCACCCCATTTTGAGGGGTTGAAACATTGTTCAGGAATTGCTTTCTGATATTCAAGTAGTTAATTTTATAAATGACATATTTGGTAAGGTATTGGAAAACCTTAGAATGACAGAATTAAGAATTACTTTGATGAAGAGGTTCCCATTTTCTGGCACCAGCAGGGCAGAGTTTCTCCGAGTCAGCGCAGGGAATTCTAGAAAGCAGACCTTTGGCTTTGGGGTTGGTCCTGGGCTCTGGATCTTGGTCCTGTGTTGCCAGGCAAGGCATGTGATCTCTGCATTCCCAGCATCAG
Source organism: Manis pentadactyla (assembly GCF_030020395.1). Taxonomy (NCBI): domain Eukaryota; kingdom Metazoa; phylum Chordata; class Mammalia; order Pholidota; family Manidae; genus Manis; species Manis pentadactyla. The sequence continues at coordinate 134,012,258 of NC_080026.1, read as the reverse complement.
GGATGTGACATGGTCATACCTACCTGTAGAGTCCTTTATGGGCCAAACACCTGGAAGAGGCCTGGCACAGACATCCAGCAAATGCAGAGCCCTCCAAGAGGGATCCTGTAAGGAAGACATGGTGTCAGAGATGCCCTGTTTCTGGAGGGGTCGGGACTGCGGCTGTCCGTCCTGCCCAGACAGCCATGTCCTCTGGCCATTAGGTGGAAGCAGCAATGGGCAAAACCCGCTGGGAGGCCTAAAAGGCCCCTCTTGGCCAGTACACCCAAGAAGAGAAGAGGGAGGGGACAATGACAAGGCAGATGGCTCCAGGTGAACCGGTGAGTATCCTTCTTGTGCAAAGAGGTGATACACACAGCAGATGTTTTTCCCTTTAAACCCATCTCCTGTACCGGTTGGAAGGCTTGCCAGTGTGGCTGCCCCCACTCCTCAGCCCTCTGCTTTGCAGGGGAGAAAGCTCTGAACAGTGCCTAGAAGAGGAGAAATCCTGTGGCCAGCCAGCTCCTGGCACTCCAGCAGCCCAGCCATGCCGGGAAATGATCTGCTGCAACCAGATAGCACTGTTCCCGTTTTGTTTGGGCTTCTGTAACGCTTTCTTTCCTTTCTGGTGTGTCTTCTAAGTGGGCACATCCTTAGGCTGTTGGTAAGATGTGTACATACTGTCTCGTGTGTGGCCCGGCCGAATCCTCGGTCTTCCCTGCCTGAGACTTTCAGCCTGTGATTGCAAATGCGCCAGCAGAGGAATTACAGAAATTGGCACCAGCAGACTTCTTTTATACATGGAAACCCAGCGTTTCGCAGTGTGGCTTGTTAATTTTTCTTTTTGTTCTTTCCATGAATTCAGGAGGGGGAGAGGAGGGGGGTGGGGGATTGGCGTTTCTTCGCCGCCTGCAGGGCATCTCCCAGGTAACTTGAGGCCTTGGTGGTATTTGGGAGTCAGAAATGGTAGATACAGTGTTCATTTAACAGACTGGGGCCCCCGGGCTGCTTCCCCAGCAGTACTTGGGCTGGTTCCTCAACAGCCAGTCAGTGTTCACAGACCTCTGGCTTTGGGGGACCAGCACTCTTTGGGGAGTGCTTGGTTTAAACAGAGCTTGTCCTATAGTTCAGTATGTATTGATCAGGACACAGGGAGGTGTAGGGTATTTCCCTTTTAAACCGTCTTGTACTACCATGGACCTCCAGTTCTTGGAAATGGATTTGTCCCCACTTAACTCCTCACAGTAAATTTTCAGTATTTCTCATTAAAAAAAAAATTCCCTCTAAAGATCCCATTCAATTCAGAGAAATGGATGAAGACAAAACACTCTTAGGTTTAATGGCTGCAAACAGCATATTATCTCTTTTAAACATGTTCTAACTGTCCTCAGCCCTTGTGGCTGCACGATGCCCGGCTTCGGGTTTTGTTGTGAATTCTTGGGGAATCTGCAGCGGGGGAACCAGAACTCACTGTGCTTGTCATGGTGTTGCTTCTCTGGAACCTTCCATACATTTCAGGAAATGTTTTAGTTCTTCTGTTTGGGGTGCTCCTTTAACTAAATAACTGCTGTTCTTTGCATTATTGCACCTAAAGTCCCTAGTGGGCTGTGTAAAATTCTACCCCGTGGGAATATGGAAAGTCATCTGCAGGATCTAAGCCAGGCTGAGCCTGCTTTCCTTGGGGAGCAGATTTGAAGGAAGACGCACCTGAGATGCAGCCTTAACATGATAAATTCTAGATTCCACATGTGGGTTATCATTGTGTTACTGTTTCCCTGGCCGTATGAAGGGATCTGTGTTTTACGATAAGGTAAAGAATCCGTTTGGACTTGAGCGGTGTAACTAACTCATTTGATTCATGACCAAAGAGTCATCTCAGAGCCAGATTTCAGCATTGGCGAAGCACCAGGCTGTAGCCCTGGCCCATTTCTCAGGGCACCTTGTGTTCTAGAACTGGGGGTGAGATTTTTTTTCCCTTTTTATCCTGCCTGCCCGTTCGCATTGAATATGGTCTTGGCCGTGTGCAGTGGATTAACATTTCATCGGGGTGGATTAAGAGTGAACTGACATTAAGGCAGACTTTTCCTTCTGTCTCTTTTAGGTGATCAGATGCGGGGGAGGGGGAGGCACCTTCAGGAAGGGACCGCAGTGTTCATCCAGAAAGTACCCTGGTGAGGACAAGGGAGATGAGCGAGAGCTTCAGTGTGGAAATAATGCCCTGTGGCAGGCGGGAGGCCTGGATGGCGGCTGCAGCGGGCTCCACCAGCCTAACAAGATGGCACATGGAACAAAAGCTTTAGGGTTTTATTTAGCTCCTAATCCGCATGCTGAGAGCACAGAGGTCCATGTGAGCACACCAGCCGGGAGGGGGGCCCGGCAGGCCCAGGGCAGCCTCCTTTCTGGGGCTGAGCCGTAAAGGAAAGACCTCAGCTCGCTACCGGTGGGGAGTGAGGCAGGGTTACCGTGAGTGTTGTGTTTTGCCTACTAAGGTTTCAGAGAATTAATAATTTAGGCCGAACTTTGAAATCGAAAACCCCCAGTTGGTTGTTCTGCCGTCTGGGAAGGGTTAGGATTCTGCCAGGTCTGTGTCTGTGTACGTAACTGAAGATTTATAGAGGGGCTTCTTCCTCTGCCGGCCGCAGTCGTTTCTTCCCGATGCCGGCTCCCAGCAGGCATACAAGTATCGGTCGCTCTCAGAGCTGGGATGCTGCCGGGTGGTACGATGGCCCCTGGGAGATCGCCGAGGCTCCAGGGAGGAGAGGCTCTCTGACGGACGGAGGTGGGCAGGGACCTTGGTGTGAGCAGCCACCCCCCGGGCTGCAAGCCACCATGTCCGGGGCTGCCGAGCCCTACCTCTGCCGGGACGCCTTTTACAAGTCACTCGCCGGGAGGAAGAATTCCGTCCCCGACCTCACCTTTTACGACAGCAGACAGGCAGTCATGTCTGGCCACAGTGCCCTGCTGCCGCGGGATTCCTGTGGCAACCTGTTTGGAGGCACGAGGGTGCCTGGAGGGGCCCAGCACCATCAGGACCCGGGAGTCGTGCGGTCACTGCCCACTTACGGAGTTCTTGGCAGCAGAATGACGTGGGATCAAGTGCAAGGCCGGTTCCCTGCCCTCCAGGACACCAGTCACCTATACCGGGATCCTGGAGGTAAAATGATCCCCCAGAGGCAGCGTACACGGAGCAGGGCCTCGTCCCCAGCCCGGTACTCAGGGGAGCTGCCCGATGGCAGGTACGGGGCCGAGGCCACCGCCTACACTGCCAGCCAGGTCCACAACGATGTGGGCGACAGGCCTGTGGATTCTGCCCCCTCCAGGCAGGTGGCCCCCACGTGCCTGGTCGTGGATTCCAGCACTGCCGCCTCTGAGGGTGGCACAGGCGCTGCCCCCCATGCCCTGAATCGAGTCTGTGAAGCGGACCTTCCTGCCTTCCCAGGGCCTGGCAGCAAGAGGAGCACACAGCCCGAGTTCCTGGCCCTCCTGCGGGCTGAGGGTGTGACAGAGGCCACACTGGTGGCCTTGCTGCAGCAGGGCTTCGACTCCCCAGCTGTCCTGGCCACCATGGAGGACGCAGACATCAAGTGTGTTGCACCCAACCTGGGCCAGGCCCGTGTCCTGAGCCGCCTGGCCAATTGCTGCAGGACCGAGATGCAGCTGCGGAGGCAGAGCCAGGCGGGCGCCCCGCCCCAGACACGCTCCAGCAGCCTCAGCCACCTAAGTGAGCTCCGCGGCGACTTGTCTTCTCTGGGAGCCCCTGTCCTGCAGCCACAGCCTGTGGGTCCCCTGCAGACAACATCCCCCCAAGTGGGACACCCTGCTCACCGCCCTTCCAGCGCTCCATCCCAGCACCTCCCAGAGACAGCGGCTACCTACTCTGCCCCTGGGGCGGGTGCCCAAGCGCCCCACTTCCCATCCAACTCTGGGTACAGCTCTCCCACCCCTTGTGCCCTGACAGTGCGACTGGGCCCCACATACTCCCCACAGGCCGGTCTGGCTTTGACTAACCCGGGCCCTGTGGCCCCCTTTCACCCAGGCCCCAGAACAGCCTACTCCACAGCATACTCAGTGCCCATGGAATTGCTCAAGCGGGAGCGTGGTGTGGCCGCGTCTCCCCTGCCCAGCCCCCACAGCAGCCCCCAGCTCCTGCGGAAGCCTGGTGTCCCCGTGGAGCCATCTGCCCTGCCGCCAGTCAGCCGGAGCCTCCACACGCCTCACTTGCCCTACCAGAAGGTGGCCCGGCGGACAGGGGCCCCCATCATCGTGTCCACCATGCTCACTCCAGAACCAAGTAATGCAACCCCCCCCTTCCTCATTTGGGACGTTGGAACAGCAGGGGCACAGGTTTGAGCACAGGACAGCAGGTCTCACGTTTCTGTCGTTCTCTGGCCAAGCCCAGAGAGACCAGACCCAGACTCAGGTGTGTGCATGCATGCACATATATGCACACAGCCACACGGGCTCTGTGGCCTGCTAACCACTGACACAGGTTCTCTTGCGTGAAACAGACCTGCGGTTCAGGCTGACCCATCAGGAGAGCATCGCCTTGCCTTCCTGTAGTTGACATTCAGGACAGAATGAAACCATCAGCTCACAGGGGTGTAGCATTTTCTCAGGTTCACATGTGGTGGCTTTAGAGGAAATCAGGGTATTCAATGCCTCCCATAAATTGGGCATCATTCATTTGCCAGTAGAAGTTTATTACAGTGTGGAAGGGCCCCCGGAGGGTCTACAGTCAGTATCAGAGGCAGAACTAACCACCACACAGCTACAGTTGGGTGTGCTTCCAGACTTATGTGTTGGACAAAACGAGACGTTGAAATCCCTTGAAACTCTCTTTCAAAACAGACTCAGTCTCTCATACGCGAAAGTGCAGTTGGAAATAATTCTGGGTAAATACAGTAGGAAAGAATTAATTTCAGAGTTGAGGAAGAAGAGAGATCTTAGGTGATTCTCTTCAAAGCATGAGGCAAATGTAATTTACTACATGTATTTCTTTGGGCATTGGTGGACAGCCTCTGAACAATGCTTAAACCCTAGAATCTTTATTGACAGTTTAAGCTATATAAAGCAGTTTTCATCCTTTCTTCCCTTTTGCCTCCCCAACATAATTTAGAAAACTGAATCCCTTTTAAATGAATCTTTTTTCTGAATAACTAGTGAGTATTACAGGGTGTAAGTAGTGGCATGAAAATAAGATGCACCTTTTTGAAAATACCCCCCAAACAGCTACCCGGTGGAGCCTGGGAGCCTGATCTTGGAACGCTAAGACGGCGTGCCAGGGCTGTCTGCCAGGCGGTGGGGCTGGTGGTGATCTGGCTGCTCCTAGACTGAATGGCTATTGTTGCTTTACAAGTTGACTGCCCGGTACTTTTCTTTATTATTTCCAAAGGGAGATTGGGTGGCTGGTTGGGTTTTTCTGTTGTTTCTCATTATAGGTTCTGGTTTTGTTTTCATGCGTGGAATTTTTTTTTTTTAAGTCTGATCGTGCAATTTATTTGACTTTTTCTAATCAATGTGCGACAACAGAAAAGTCAAATAGACACACTGAAGGCGTGTGCCTCTCCCTCGCAGTCAGACATTCTTTCTTTGCAACCAACTGATTTGCATGGCTATGGCATTTGTTGCTCCAGTAATTTCATCTGATAATGGCCGGGCTTGCAAAGCGGATCTGAAAACATATTCCTTAATTATGTGTTGCTAAGCAACGGGAGGGTTTGGTCATAATCACAGAAAGATTATCTCCTCGTTGAAGTCCTGGAAAGGTTTTGTTGAAGGAGGACCTGTTTAAAATTGCCTTGTTTTCTTCTTTCTCTGTTTATTTCGTACTGTCTTTTAACAAAAACATTCACTGTATTTGGGTGTGGGGTGAGGAATATTATTTGGAGTGTGATTGTTAACACGCTGTTTTGCAGACCAAAGGATATTGATTTTTGTTTCGTTTGCATGGTAGCAAGCCTGTGCCAAGGAAGTCTGCAGTCTGCCAGCAAATACATTTCTCTGTCAAACGATCTATCCCACAGCAGTCGTTCTCCTCTCATGCCTTCTCGTAGGCTCAGTGTGTCGTTACGACCCTCCTCCAAAAGTGGAGTCGGGGGGGTCGGGGCGGGCTCAGGAGCTTGGCATCCCCAGGAGCGTTCGGCCATGTAAGTGGTGTTTTGTGTGGCAGGCTTCGTAACATGTGAAGCCAGATTTGGATCTGTCGGAACCTACAGTCGTGCTCCAGGCAGTCGCTGTGCTCCCGGGGGGCAACATTTGCAGCCCGACAGACCTAAAGTCTGGAAACCTGAAGCTCATGCTGGTGGCCACTCCCCGCCTGGATTGCTGAGCTGAGCTGAAATGGAAGATGGTGACCTTTAAATCCAGCCGCCTTGGTCATGTGTGGCCCCGCCAGCAAGAATGAATTAGTGTGGTTTTCACCCGACTCAGATGTTCCCTGTGTTGTGGGAGGGCAGGGACTGCCTGGAAGTGACCCTCTTCTCTCCTTTTGGAGAGAGGACAGGTGTGTTTCCAGCGGGTTGTTTGTTTCTAAGCACCATGTTTGGTTCTCACGTGCTTTAGCTATTTTAACATATATTTGCGTTTCTCAGTTCATGAACCACCTGCTTTGTCTCGGTTGGGTTTGTTAGTGGGAATAACAGGCTGTTTGCACTGTGGACCAGGCAGCTCAGGGTGACCAGGCGAAGAGGGACCCCGATGCAGCCCGCCAGCCCCGTGTGACTCAGGATTAGTGGGGCTGCGCGTCAGAGCCACGTGCGCGTCCGCGCCTGGGCAGTCTGCCGTTGCTCGCTCGCTGACCTGGTTGACTGGCACGAGCTGCAGAAGCTTCTCGTGGTGACTGGGATCTGGCGGCGCCCCTCCCCCGTGTCACGTGGCATCGACTGCAGCCAAGGGTTCGCTGTCGCCTGAACCCTGCCTGTGATGGATGCAGCAGAGGCATCGGGTAAACCACAGCGCTGCAGCCATTTTTGTGTTTTTGTCTTTCATCGTCGTACAGCCGAGCGCAAAGCCTGCCGAGGGCTCAGCCGGGGAGCAGGCCCGGGGCTCAGGGTTTGCTGTGAGAGAGAGGCAGCCCCAGCACGCTTGCTTCTGGGGCTTGGCCATTTCCTTCCAGGCATTTTTTGGAATGCACTGGGTTTATTAAGTGCATTCGTGATGCCCACGCACACCCCTCCTCCCTCCGCCCCCACCTTTAGTCGCCAAGGCTGCTGCCCAAGGACCCTTCAAGAGGCACTGGAGTCTGTTTACAGTGGGGCTGCAGGGGAGGCTGGTGGTTGTCACGGTGTTTATCTGTCACCAGAGCTCGGTCATTCATGTGGCAGTGCTAATCGTGGCGCTGGTTTCCAGCATCGTGGCACACACCCGGTCCCCTAGGTAGGAAGTCCCCTGCCCCTGCCCCACCCCTGGTAGGAAAGTAGGCCTACCAGAGTCAGAGGAAGATTGCTCCCGTTTGTGGTTCCTCCCATGTCCATGGCTTTCTTGCAGGGACCCTCTGCACAGGAAGATCTGTGCAGGGGAGGGGGACAGACGATTCACTGGGCTTGCAGATGAACACTGTCAGACCATCAGGCTGGAAGGAGGCCACCATGAGGCCCCAGAAAGGCCCAGAGCCAGCGAGTCACACCCATTCCCCACTCCCAAAGTGGAGCCGGCCCCCTCCTGGTCAGTACACGTGGACATTGGGTCGGGAGGCCTGCTGAGCGGTGGGCTGTTGGTACTGACTGGTCCGTTGAAGCCTGCCTTTGTCAAGGTTGTGCAGTCTGATTAAAGAATGTGTAATGGAAGTAGAGGAGCCTCTGGGCTGTGGGCTGTGGGCTGGGCAGGGCCTGGGCTTGTTGTTGGTTATTGGTGCTCGTGCCTTTAGCATTGGCCAGGCCCCTGCAGGGCTACGGACCTGGGTTCAGGTGTTTGGCGCTCACAAGTGAACGAGACCCAAGCCTTGGGGCTTTGGGGCAGGGTGGGAGGACTGCAATGTGAGAAAAGGGACCCAGAGGAGCACTTGGGAAAGTATTCCTAAGGAGCAGGGTGTGTGCTGGCAGGGAAGGCTGAAGAAGAGCACGAACCCCAGAGGACCCATCAAACTGCAAAGCAAACTCTGTGTGCCGCCTCCGTGGAGAGGACGCTGCCCCGGCCTGCCTGTGGGCTGGAGACCCGTGTGAGTGAGCCGGGTCCTGCAAGGGCTCGGGAGGGTCCTGGCTGCTGCGTGACTCCCGGGGGCATCGCCTGGGGGTTTTCCTGCAGAGTGACATTCCCCTCCATGGTCAAGAAAATCCAGCTTCATGGAGCAGGAAGCAGACTCTTGTGGGGCCACCCAGCCATGCCCCTCTCCCCTCTCCCTCTGGCCAAGGCCCGCTTCTCAGCAGAGACCCCCCCTTCCGGGTCAAGCTCTGGAGAGGAAGACGTACCTCCAAGGTGCTGAGAGCTCAGCTTTTCCGGGCGTGAAACGTGAAACACGTCCAAGGTCAGTAAAATCGGCAGGCTTTGGTTTTGCTTTTGTACTTGGTCCACCTTTTGGGCTGGCCCTAAACATGTCTGGAGTCAGACGTCCCTCTGAGGTTCATTGTTCTTCAAGTTCAGGGTGCCCCCTCACTGGCTGCCTCTGCATTTGAGGCCCCCCCAGCGTGGCCATCCCTCTCCAGGCCTTCAACGGTCCCCGCCCCTGTTGGGAGCTCTGACCTCACCCAGGCCATCACTGTGGCCTCTGCTACTTCTCCAGAGTGGAAACAGTCACCTCTTAGAAAGCCCATCAGTTCTCCGAAAAATTTGGACCTTGGTCCTTTACTCCTTCCTGGACTAACAAGCCTAAACTTAGGGTACCCCTTGTTCTTGCAGCTGGGTTTACTGGGCTGAGTCTGAGGTTCCCAGTTCTGATTGGGCCTTTGGAATGACTTCAGCCCAGAAATGTCAGTGTGTGATTCAGAGGTCTACAGCCTGCTCTGTGTGTCTTTAGACAAGTGTATTGAGTTCTCTGTTTCTACTCCACGTCTGTCAAAGGAGGGTAGGAATTGAACCTGCCTCGTGAGCATGTGGGAAGGCAGCAAGCACAGGAAGAGGTAACTCATGGGTGAGGCCGTTAAACTCGAGTGGCCTTGGCCAGAGGCTGGGCCTGCTTTGGAAGTGGAGCCCTTATCATTACATCTTTGTACCTCTCGGCCACTAGGCCTGGTGCATTTGAGGAACTCAGCTCCGCATCCCTTAAAGCAGCCTCCTCTGACATCTGTCTGCAGTGTGGCCTTGGGGTTCTGCCGTGGAGGCCAGCATCAGGGTGAGCTGCAGTCAGGCAGCCTGGAACAGGCCCTGTGCCCTCTTGCTCAGGGCCTGAGGGTCACTCTGCCAGGCCCATGTCAGATTAAGGTTTAGTGAGCCTTTCAAAGAACTGGTTTTCTGGGAATTTCTATCAACTCCACACAAAATCCCAGTGGCTCAGATCCCCTCTGCAGGGGCAGATGTCCATGATGGTATAGGGATCCTGGTCTTGGGAGTCACGTGGGAGCTTGGGCTTGAACCCCAGTCCTCTGCCTAACAAGCCAGGGACCCCCCATCCGTTCCAGGTAAAATGGGCCCTTGGCCCACTGCAGGGTCAGCCCAGGTTTGCTGTCAGAGGCGGTTACAAGGTCAGCCTCACCTTGCTTTCCTGTGAGTTACTGTGATGGAATTGACTGTTGTCAGGGGAGGCAATGGAGCCGAGACCGCTGCCAGCACGTGGGCCAGCCCTGCCTGGGTGCCTGTCACCAGGCCCTCTTTCTGCGGCCTGAGCACCCAAAGTTGCCGGGCACTGGTTGGCCTGCCTTCTCCCTAGACGGGCATGGCAGAGAGCGGCCCCACGGAGGCCTCGTATGCCGGGGCCTCTTACAGGAGGATCTCAAGGTCTCGTTAGACGCGGCTTTGGTTTCTGAATAAGTTTTGTGTGTTAGTGTCTCTTGCCACCCCACGCTCCTCCCGGATGCTCGCCTCTCCAGGATCTTTAAAGAGGCAGCAGCCCCATCTGTGTCCTGGGTCATGTTTTCCTGGAGTATTTGCAGAGCCAGGGGCACAAGGGCCTGAGCTGGATCCACAGCAGGGCAAGTGTTGGTGTGGGCATCCGGCCCAGAGGACAGGCAGACGGACCCTCCACCACATTACTTTGCCCAAGACCCTTGTTTGGTTTTTTGTTTTTTTTAGTTTAATAAATATGACCTGTAACATTGTGTACGTTTCAGGTGTACAGTGTGTGGCTTCGATACATTTATATTTTGTAATGTGATTGCTGACATCATGGGTTTGTGACTCTGTAATTATAGTAGGATGTTGCTGTCTACCTTCATTATACTGTGCTTCACAGTTAAACACTGTTACTCTTATCCCACCCCACCACCTGGTGACCAGCATTTTGCTCTCTTTTTTGTAGGTTTGGCTTTTTTAGATTCCAAATGTAAGTGACATCCAGTATTTGCCTTTCTCTGCCTGACTTCTCATAATGTGCTCGAAGTCCATCCATGTTGCTGCTAATGGCAGGATTTTCTCGTGGCAGAGTAATACTCCACTGTGTATGTGTGCCACATCTTCTCATCCATCTGTTGATGAGCATCTGGGTTGTTTCCATATCTTGGCCATGGTGAATAAGGCTGCAGTAAGCTTGGGGGTGCAGGAATCCTGTTTTCATTCCCTTTGGGTCTATACTGAGAAGTGGGATCACTGGATCATAGGGTAGATCTGTTTTTAATCTTTGGAGGAAACGCCACCTTGTTTTCCATAGCGGCCGGACCGGTGTGCATTCCCACCAGCGGTGTATGGGCCACCTTTGGCCACATCCTTGCCAGCACCTGTCTCTTCCTGATGATAGCCCTCCTGACAGGTGCTAGGTCATGTCTCATTGTGGCTTTGATTTGCATTTCCCTGATGATGAGTGACATTGAGCATCTTTTCATATGTGTTGGCCATTTTGATGTTCTTTGTGGCGCTTGCTCTCGGTGGCCAGTGTCCTACTTGGCCTCTCGCTTGGGTGCTTGACCTGGGTCTTCCGTGGATCTGCAGAGTGAGGCCATCGGTCCTCCCTGGCTTTTGGTGTCATACATAATTTGCAAATATTTTCTTCTCTTCTGCTGTTGTCTTTCCACATTCTTGAGAATTGTCCTTGAAACACAAAAGTTGTAAAATTTTTATGAAGTCCAATATATATTTGTCTTTGGTTGCTTGTGCTTTTGGTGTCACAATCAAGTCCGTGGCGATTTATGCCCTTGTTTCCTTCCTCGGGGTTTTATAGCATCAGCTCTTACATTTAGGTCTTGGAACCACTCTGGAGGGGTCCACAGTGGTCTGCGGGTGGACATCCATGTGTCCCAGCACCGTTTGCTTGTTTCTGGGAGCTGGATGGGGAGGGGGTGGGGGGCACAGGCCAAGCCAGTGGTGGGACACACACCAGCTATGTGACATTTGGCAGCTAATTTTCTAAAGAATATAGATAATATTTTAACAGAGTAAACCAACATACATTCACATGGAGGATTTTTGGAAATTGGGAGCCAGTTCTTGTCCCTAAGATTATGTGAAGCAAGAATTCTAAAGCTGTTCCACAGGTTCCTTGTTGGGACATAGGAGACTTTTTTTAAAGTTTATGAAAGAGGAATAATGCTTGTAATCCACATCTGATGCCCACGTTTGGGACAGGGGCCTAAACATGGTTCGACTTGCTGGGGGCTGTACCCCGTGAGGCTGGCGCACACGAATATCTTCCCAGTTGTTTTCATGTAAAGGAAAAACGGGTCACTCGCTTGCTCCCCGCACTGCTCAGGGACTGGGGGGTGCGCTGCAGTCCAGTTTAGCCAAGTAGCGGTGCACAGGGCACGGATGAAACGACTCTTGCCAAATTGTTAGGGGAGCATAAAATGAAACCTATAAAAGCCTGTCCCCACTGAGAGCGTGGGTGGCTGAGGACCCGTTCTCCCGCGTGCAGTGGAGCATTGCTCCCGGGGAGGGTTTGCGAATGTGAGTGGAACAAGTCGTTGCCTGAACACGGGAGAGCCACGCTGTGTCTCCGAGGGAGAATTGTGGTGCCGAGTTTGAACAATTAAACGGGGGCTCCGGGCTGTGTCCGGCAGAAGGCAAGAAGCAGGCACTCTCAGACCCTGTGTGCCCGTGGCAGGCACTTCAAGGGCCCGCAGGGCTGCTGGTGAGTAAGTTCCTCCCAAGTGGTCACTTGGGACAAAAACTTCGGCTCCCCATGGCTGGGGGAGCACCTGGCCCTGGGTTTGCCCCCCAATGTGTCTCCTGCCCCTCCAGCAGGGCTGTGGTCGGAGGCGCCAGCCAGCCTTGAGAGAATCCAGGACTGAAGCAGCCCCGTGACTGACATGATCGTCAGCATTCTTGAGCATTTGACAAGGATCATCTCATGTGGATTCCCAGGAAGACTGTGGGCATTTCCCCTTTTAAGACAGAAAATCTGACGCTCAGAAGTCCGCACTCTTCCCCGGTCACCAAGCAGGGCTGGGCCTTGAAGCCAGCCAGACCCCAAACCCAGTCGCTGTGCCACGATGGATCACCGGACACAGCACTTGGGGACAGCACGGGAAAACCAGCAGTTGTGTGAAGTTGGGGAGGGGGACACCAGCCCACGGCCGAGGCTGAAGTCTTTGTCGGTACGAGGAAACAGGGTACGGCTGGGTGATGCCAGAGGAATCCCAGGGTACCCTAAGGCTCACTTCCCTCACTGTTGGGTGATGGGCCCTAGTCACCCCCGGAGAGCTCTGAAGGCCCATCACACCGCGAGCCGGCCCGGGTTGTGTGTGTGGCTCAGCGTGAGCACCTGCTGGCACTTTGCTCTCCCTACTGAGCCCCTTTCCTCTACTGCGCTGCCTTCTGGGGGGAGTCAAGGAGGTTGATTCTTCTGTGTGATTGAATGGAGTGTAAATGTTCTTTTGTCCTAAGAGGATTTTAGCCTAGCCATTAGGAATGGCTCTAGCCACAGACAAGGGTAATGTCGAGTAGATGGAGAAGTGAGCCCAGGAAAAGGTACCCCTGGCTGATAAGGCCAGAACAGCTTTATCTGCTGTCTTGTGCCCAAGGACAGGAGGGAATTTCACTCTGAGCTTCCTAGCGACCAAAGTAAAGCGGGAAATAGGGTCACCTAAAAGATGCACATTGAACATAAGGCGGGACCAGGAGCCCCGGGGCGGATCTCTGCCTGCCTCCCACCACCTGTCCGGAGATCCGCCAGTGGCTCTCAATTTACAATTGGCTTTCGTCTGTTACCTCCCACTGTGACCCGACCTGCGCCTTCCCACCCGGGCTCCACTGCCTTTTGGCAGCTTCCTGCATGTCATCTTCTACGTTTTATTTAACATCTGTTAAAATTTTAACCAGGGCCGCCTCCAGTTGAGGCTCCTAGGCTCACATGCAGGTGTGGCCCCGGCCTGGCATCTTCTGCAGCAGGCAGCTGGATTCCTCCAGGCTGCCCGCCTCGTCCTCAGGCCGGCCCTTCGGTGGGCATGGCCAAGTCCAAGGGCAAGTGGCAGTCTTCTTAGCTGAAGCAGGCTGTGCCCCGGAGAGTCCAGTGCTGTGAGCAGCCGCCCAGCGTGGGCCAGGCCATCCCCCCACTCGGCAGTGCTTACAGCCGCCTCTCCACCTGACCTACCTCCCCGCTGGGGATTTTTCTATTCGATGCTTTTTATTTGAAGGAATAAATATGACTTTGCAATGAGGTCTCGTGTTTGCTGCAAACTGGGCTTCCAGCCTGGGGCACTTTAGAAGTCATTAGGTTTTAAGAAAAAGTTACAGAGGAAAAGAGCAGGGAGGGGACATGCAGCTCCTGTGCTCAGGGACGTCAGCTTCCGGCCGCCCTGGGGCCTGAGGGCCATGCGCTTGGCCTCTTGGCCGCTGGCCCACCAGACACCAAGCCTGTTAAAAGGCCCTTTGGAATCATTTTCCTTTCAGGTTTTAGGGCCACGTGAAACACCGAGTTAGCTAAAAGCCTTGGGCTCCTTCCGTCCCCAGTCCTGACCTTGCAGGCTGCCGTAGCTAAGAAACAGGACGCTGTTTTGTATTTATGGCATGGGGCCTGGGCAGTATGGTCAGGAGACAGGCCTGGCTCCCCAGGCTCTCCCAGGGGTCCTTGGGAAGGAGGGCGTATTGTGTGTTCCTTGGGGGCACCGATGCCGTCGGTCCGTCTGCGTCAGGGGAAGAGCCGGTAGGTCAGGAGGGCCCGAGGCGCCTGGGGATGGGCAGCTGCAGCAGGACCTCAGGAGGCGAGGCCACAGGAGGAAGGTGGTTCCGTTACTGTTCTGCACCCCTGGGCCACCCAAACAGCACCCTGCTGCTCCTTTGGAAGCAAAGACCCTTCCAGGCAGCAAGCAGAGTAGGGGGCATCAGCCTGGTCAGAAAGCCCTCCCAGGGAGGCCCCGCCCTAGCCAGGCCCCTGTGTGTCCCAGGCTCTGGCTTTGCTGCACCCCAAACACTCCCCACCCCCACCCCCCCGCCGTGCCCCTGGGATGTGCTGAAGTCCCCCGCCGGATGCAGGGACCTCTGGAGACTCATGGGGGCAGGGTAGGGGGTCCCTGCTGTTAATGGGTTGACTACAGCCTCCTAGCGTCCCTGCACAGTCCTGTCAGCCCTGCATCAGCCTATATAACACACCAACAGCACACAGGCGGGCACGTGGGCGTGCAAAGCTTGCCTCTGCCAGATTCCTCTGGCATCCGCTCTTTTATCTTTATTACATTTTGTTTTTCTCAAACATCTCTTTCTGTTGTTGCCTGGGCACATTTTTAGAACTTGAGAAATACTCTAACGAAACACACAGTGGCCTCCGCTGGCAGTCCCCACACCGTGGGCAGGTGGGTTCTTCCTGGAAGGTACCTGAGGCTTAGAGGCTTCCCACAGGCAGCCCAGCCGCCCCAGCCTCGGGCCAGGACGCTCCCATAAGCCCCCAGTGCTGTGGCAGAGGAGCGCAGCTTTCCAGATGCCTGACCTCAGGAAGGCTCTGTTGGAGAACGGACTCTGCCCCTTGCTGTGGCCTTGGGGCTGCTGCTGATCTGCAGCCTCGGTACGAAAACCCGCAGCGGCTCTCCCACCTGGGACGAGGCCCCGCAGCTCCAAGAGGAGACGGACTCGTCGGGGCCGCCGGGCGGGCCATGCCCCCTCTCATGTCGGTCACATGCTGTCGAGGACGGCTTCCCACCGCACTGGCGTATCGCCCGGCACCGTTATGAGCCAGATGAGGTGGCCGCGTTGGTTTTCTCGGGACAGTTCTGCACAGCCATCCCAGGTTCTGCTAGATTGCCCAGAGCTTCTGCTGAGGGATGTGGAACACGGTTTTTTTCCTCTAATTGAAAACCCAAGGAAACGGACATACAGTTATCTGGTAAACACCCTACACACTCAAGTATTTTCTAGCAAATTGCCTGGTATGGGGAGTTGTGGTCAATGAACACCCACATTTCAAGTTCTGTCCTCTCCAAAGAGGCCTGATGGCTTGACTGTGTCTCCAGTTACCGTTGAGGAAGGACAGACTGGTCCCTCCCTCTGTCCAGGGCTGCTGGGGGTGACGGTGTGAGAGGCCCAGGGTACTGAGCCGCCGTTGTCAGCGGAGTCCGGCTCTTGTCTTTGCAGCCCTGCGCTGGCCGAAGCTGAGCCCTGAGTTCGTCCCTTCCCCGAGGACTTCGGGGAGCCAGGGCCTCAGCAGGCCCTGCCTGGCCAGAGGCCCACGGGCTCAGATGCGGAAGAGCTGGGACACAGAGTGAGGGGCACCTTCAGGTGGCGTCCTGTGCGGATGGTCCTGGAAAGAATGTGTCAGTGGAGTCCTGAGCTAATATTTTAGGGACAGAGGTCAAGGGCCAAGCTGACATTTCCAGGACCAGGTTTCTTATCAGCCAGGTCTTTGGCACATGTTGGTCTAAGGCACTTTCAGAAGTGGCCTCGTGTCCCTGAAAGTGGCTTGGGATATGAGGACTGTGTGCCCACAGGGTCCTCCCCATGTGAGTGGTGAGAGGGGATGGTCTCTAACTTGCCTGGATGTGGCCTTCTGGCGTCCGTGGTTCTGAGGGCTCCAGGGGCAGCCGGCAGACCAGAGGGACTTGGGGTGGGCCCCGAGCAGGGTCTTGGCTCAGAAGGCGCTGAGGAAGGGAGGATTCCTGCCTCTTCCAGGTGCCGCAGTATCACACCGGATGACAGTCAGCAGCCCATGATGCATCTGCTGCATTGCAAAATCCAGAGCAAGCCCAGAGGGAAGGTCTGTCCCTGCTGTGAGAAACCCCAGGCAGGGATGGTTCTGGATTTTTGTGGACTTGAAGCCAAGTATTTGTGATTGATGAACGGCCAGAGCTGCAATTGGAGAGGGAAACTTGGGGACGTGCCTTAGCCCACAAGGGCCAGTCACCTGTCTTCAGACTAGGCAGGCGCCAGAGCTGACCTGTGGGTGGCTCTGTCCAGCACCCAAATGTGCTGAGCTGATCCCCAGGGGGATGCAGTCCCCCACTTATACAAACCTTGATATGTTCGGGCACTCTGGTTTTGGGTAGTTTGGTGATTTTTATTGATGTAGTAAAAAAAAAAATTATGAGTAGTAAAAATCAGCTGAGGAAAATGTCTGAGGGCAGTACTGCCAGCCATGTGACCTGACTATTTCATGGCTTTAGGCCCGTCCCAGGTATTTCTAGCTTCCAGGTACATCACTGTAAAGTCTGGTCTGTACCTGATTACCATGGCCCAGCACAGGGCGCCCGTGGGTCCGCAGAGGAGCATGTTACCAGACACCTAGGTGCAGGTGGCCGCTTTAATCTGCTGGTGAGGCTGAGCCGAGGGTGGCAGTTGCGGTGGTCTTCAGTGGGCTCCAGAGCAGCTCAGGACTTTGAAAGCCAGGATTTTGAGTTCAGAATCTCAGGGTTCTTGGGATGTGAGGTAGAACTAAAGCATGACAGCTGCCGCCACAGGGGAAAGCAGGTGCTGAGTGCCCTTGGGTGACCTCATGGCCAGTGGCTGGGGAAGGCAGGTGGACAGGCCAAGGAGCAGTAGTTGGCCTGACTAAACCCTGGCTTTGTGGTCAGCAGGCTGGGAGCCCCTTTTGTCCTTAAAAGGCTTGTATTTTATTAGCTGTGGTCTTCGGTGATGGCCTGAGGCCCATCTGTCTCCTGGACAGCCTCGGAGGAGCTGCCAGAAGGCGTAAGGGTATTGGTGAGACCCAGGCTACACCTCCCCAGGGTGTCATCAGGCCTCCGCTCACACCCAGCCAGGGAAGGATGAGCTCCCGAGGGCTCAGTAAGAGCCCTTTGTTGGAAAGGAGGTTCGGAGGATGTGTGGTCCCCGGCAGCAGGGGCAGCATGTGTGAGATACCCATCACCTGCCCCTACAGGGACTGTTCCCCACTCTGGGGAGCAGGAAGGTGAGCTGTGTAACCTCAGCTGGACAGGAAGCCAGCGGCTCCTCATACCTGGGGATCAACCCAGGTGTCTTCAGCCCTTGCACCAGGCGATGTGCCGCCATCCCGTGCTTGGTCCTGTGGTGCCCAGGATCACCCACATGAGGCTGGTCTTTGGGGAAACTCCAGAACATGCATCACATTTTACCAAAACAAAAGCAGGACCCCACAGCCTTGCCACTTCGCCACGGAAATGATGACCCATAGCGCTGTTTGGTTTCACGTGAGATCCTTCGTGGTCTCTCAGGCCCAGTCGAGTAGGAGGGTCTGCATGGGTGGTGTTCAGCCCGTCCCTGGGAGAAGGCACCTGCTCTCTGCACTAGCAGTGGCTGCTTCCGGGCGGAGGGGCCCCCCAGGAACACAGCGGGCTCCCCTAGGGTGGTGGGGGGGCAGGAGCTTACCCCAGAGAAGGTGCAGGCAGGGCAGAGGGTGTCTGGGCTCCCAACAGCCCGTGGAGCCACATGACTGTCCCCAGGAGAATGATTTCCACTAGTACTAAATGGTTCTTGTGTTTTGTTTTTAATCTCTGTTAGAAAAAGGAAAAGTATCTGTCGCTTTCCTCTGTTCAAGGTCCCTGGTGTGATCTGGACACTGCACAGTTCAGGCCGCGGGGGACAGTTTCCCTGGGTTGGTCTAAGGAGCCAGTTAAAGTGACAACAAATGCTTATCTTGCTGGAGGTACAGAAGTTCTACATTTTTTTGAACTAGATGCTGTGGTTCCCACAAGTCTAGACATTGCTCCGTGGCCTGTCTCCCATACAAGTGCGTGTGAGCTAACAGGGCAGTTAACACACTGGGTTAGCAGCCATCACCCAGCAAGCCTTGGGGCAGTGGCCTGGGCTTCTGGGAACGTCAGCCTTGCTCAGCTGCTTAGTGGGACTGTGAGATCCCGTGAGCCGCCTGCTCAGCCAGCTCTCTGTCCAGCCGTTACCCGAGCTCCAAGGGAGGTGGCCCAAGAGATCTCCCGTGACTCCTTAAGATGCATGTTTTATTTAAGAGCTCATCGACCTATAAGGTGTTCCTGTGACCGTCAATGGGACCTCCAGCTGACGTCGCAGATAAAGCTAAAATCAGAGTCGAGGGCTGGTTTAAAGCCAGCCCCCACGGTGGTGCACTCCTGGCCTGGGGAGCCCCTTAGTGTGGGTCACCCCTGGGGGCTGAGAAGGCCTGGTGAGGCCAGATTTCCCCACACTCAAATTCTTTCCTCTGGGTTTCACTGAGCTGTAACTTACACACGTCTACCGTTCACCCTTTAATATGTGCAGAGCAGTGGCTATCGGTATAGCCCCAGCTTGGTGAGAACCGGACTTTGGCGGTGTGTGTTCGGCTGCTGGTGCCCCGGCGTGAGGAGAGGGGAGGCTGTGTGTGCAGCGTCTGTGCCAGGCTCTCCTCCTACCTGGTAGTACCACGCCTGGAGCTGCTGAGGACACACACGGGGAGGCACCGCCATCCCCAGTGGCAATGCTTCGGTCTTGCTCTCCAGCGCTAATTGGAAGCCAGGTGGTTCAATCTTGTCCTTAGTTCCTGCTGTTTTTCCAGCACCTGGCTTGGGGTTTGCCCTCGGACAGGACTGAGTTAAATGGTTTACTGCTGCACATGGTCCTAGAAGGCTCGGTACGGGACATTGCTGAGCTCAGATTAGCTGGCCGGTGCTCTGCCCGCAGAGCGGCTGCTTGCCCACCGGGTGCCCCATGGCCCCTGTCGCCCTTCCTGGCCCAGCGCCCCTCCCCCCAGGCCCCGGCATCCCACCCGTGGGGGTGTGGAAAAGCTCCCTTCCAGAGAGGGGACAGACTTAGGACACAGGCTCCAAGTGACCTGACCCTGATATTTAGCAATAGACAGGTTCTAGGGTGTCCCAGGGAGAAGTCGGAGCTGAGGGCTCATCCAAGAAAATGCCAGAGTCCTCAAGCCTTCTGTTGGCCTGGCTGCGGACAAGCAAGAGCCCTTGGAGGCTTCGGGGGGTAAAAAGGCTCACCTGTCAGTAAAGGAAGGAGAAAGGGCCCGTGCGTGCCCACGGATGCCTGTGGTGATGGGAGCCGTTACCGAGCTGTCCACAGCTCCATCCCTGCCTGGGGCACTGACCCTGCAGAAGGCCGGCCCGGCCCCTATGGGGTCCCTTGTTTCTGAGTTAAGAAAACAGCCTCGATCTGTCTTGGCAAGTCCTGGGGACGAGCTTCCAGGGGTTTCTGCCGCATCGGTGCTGTTCTCGGTCCCGGGGCACACCCTGGGCTCCGACCACGCCGGCCTGCCTTCCTGAGCGCATCTTGTAGCTACTGTTGCGGGGCATGTTACTCCAGCACTTCTGATGCACAGGCAGCTTGGAGCTCAGCTGTGGCTGGACGGTCTTTGGTGGCCTCGCCAGCCTTGGCTGGGACAGTTGGGCCTCTTGCCTCTTGGTCCTTCCTCCCAGGCACTTCAGCAGGCGGGTCTCAGGTTCCAGTGTGGATCTGGTAAGCACCGTGCCCGCCCAAAGCCTCCCCGTGCAGCCCAGCCTTGGAAGTGAGGCAGCCTGGCTTCTGCCACTTGGTGTTCAGAGCAAAGTCTGAGGCCAGGGGTCAAGGGCTCCTCCTCGTGGGGAGAGCATTAAAGCCACAGAGGGAGTGGCATCGCCACAGCCCTTGTCAGCAGCGCCAGGCACAGCCGGGACCCTCCACTGCAAAGGAAATGGGTGAACCAGGGCACCTGCCAGGGAGCCCAGTCTCTTCCCCTCCTCTGCAGAGCGGAGTGCAGTCCTGGAGTGACCGAGGAGGTCATGGGGCCCCTGGTCACAGGCCTGGAGGGTGGCACAGGGGGTCCCGCTGCCCAACATGGTCTGCTCTGTTTGGTGGGCCTTTGCATCCATCCCCTGGGGCCTCCCTACATCTCCTTGCTCCTTTCTACACTCACAGTGTTCCTGCCGCATGTGGAACACTGACCTTCACCTTCCTTTACCCAGTCCAGGAGAGGATTGGGCTTGCTCAAGCATGGCAGACAGACAGATGTCAACTAGCCTTGCAGGACAGCTTTCTAGGATGCTGGGGTCAATAGGGACTCTGAGGCTAACAGTGCTGGGATCGATTAGTGATGTCTGTCATAAGCCCAGGAATTGAGAAGTGGTGGTGTATTGTGTTTCTGTGACACCAGGTCCCCATGTGTCAGAGCCTATTGGTGGTGGTAGGGATTGGACATGAGTGAGGACGGACCTGGGTCTGGGGGAACACTTCAGAGAGGGCAGCCTCAGCCTGCAAAAGCCAGCAAGCAGGCCGACAGCCCTGGGCCAGTGTTCACATCATGTAACTGACCTTTACTTCCTCCAGGACACATGCTGTGCATGAGCCCTACAGCCAGAACTGCTGTCAGTCCCCAGCCCGCAGACCATAAGCACACCCACTGTTCCTGGTCATCGCCTCCTACCCAGACACCTTGGTGCCGAGGTTCCTGGGGCGCTCCACCCTGCGGGCACTGCAGATCTGCACATTAGTGAGGTTTCAGACTCAAACTGCAGCTTGGGCTGTGTCCCAGACCACCCCAGAGGTGGGGAGGAAGTGGACGCAGCTCCCTTGGCCTGGGAGAGCTGCCCAGGGACACCACAGAGAGAAGCGCTCTGCCAGATGACACGGCAGCTGGTGGTGCAGAAACACAGATTGCCAGTGGTCACTGCATCTTTTTTTTTTTTTTTTAACACCTTAAAATAGTGTCACACTTAGCAGCACACATTTTATTGGGAATCACTCATTGCCTTGAAGCCTCTGTGAACCACCAGCTCGCCTTTGTCTGGAGCAGACTGTCCTCGCGAAAGGCCAGGGCAGCGGCCGTGGGGGCGGCCCCGTCCCAGGGTCTCTGGAGGCCAGGGGACAGCACAGGGCCTTGCCCGCTTTCCAGACCTGCTTTCTGAACAAACTCCAGCCAACTACGGAACATTTGTTGTGTCTGATGGTTCAGAGCGGTTTTTATTATGTGGATAAACATGTTTACAAAGCAAGGGAGGTGTCTCTCCCCTCGACACGAGGCTCCACAGCCTCCTTACCGGGCAGGGTCCGCAGCTCCATGGGCCAGGGTAGCCTGGGGTCTCCTCCACACAGCCACGTCTCAGGTGGGGATCGTTTCTGTCCCCAGGTCAGCATCTGGCCTCAGCTTGGCCCCAGTCGCGAGTTCCAGCTCTAGAGAGCAGCAATGCAAGCCTGTGAAGCATGCCCGTTATCAGACCGTTGGGCTGATTCGGTGTCTGGCCTTCCAGAAATTGGTCTTACTGAGTCCAGCCTGTGAGGAAGGGTTGGGCCACGCTGGCCTGCAGGAAGTGACCTTTTATTTTAATTAGGGAGCAGCTATTTTTATAAGGAAACAGTTCTTGCGAGGTGGGGACACAATCAGACCCCTGTGGAGTGGTCTGAGGTATCCCTTCCCACCTGTTCTGGACCTCTGGGCTTGTGCAGCTGCGTCTCTCGTCCCGACCTGGAACACCTGCGTGAGGATGGTTGCCGTGCACGCTGCCTTCTCATACCTGCCAGGGCACCTTGCAGGTCCAGGGAGCCAGTGACCTGTTTGGAGGCTCTGGGCCTCTTGCTAAGCATGCAGAACAGTGCATTTTGTCTCAGATCTTTCTAAGACCTATGCATGAGTCCCAGGCCTTCCCAGGTACTGGTTCTGGTGTCAGCTGTCAGGACAGCTGGTGCTGGCCCAGAGGCCCCCAGCTGGGTCCCACCTGTGAGGTCTGTGCTCTCAGACCACCGAGCAACAGTGAAGATCTTCGCATGAGTTCAGGCTGCTCTGGCAAGCCTTACCCTTCGGTGGTCCCTGCCCTGCTGGGCGGCCTTGGGGCCTCGAGGGGCAGCCCCAGCCAAGCAGGGAATGTCACACGTGTGACGGTCATCCCAGGCTCCTGGCGTTTGGAGGCTGCTGTGGCGTCAGGATGCTTCTGTAGTACAGAGGCCTTTGCCTGCTTAGTCAGACGTGATTGCCGCCACTTTGCCTTGGTTCGGGGTGAAACGCTCAATTCCTGACATTCTGAAAGTAGCGAAATTATGTCCCTGAGGCAGTTTGGTCCTTGAGCTGCAAGCAACAGAAAGCAGCTCAGCCTGGTTCTGCAGGGTGTCCAGGAAAGCCAGGAAGTGAGACTCAGAACTACTCCAGGGCGGCTTGTGTGGCCTGATCAAACTCTTGGCCCCCTCGGTCGCTCTGCGCAGGGGGCGCCTCCCATTTGGCTGACAGCAGCCCCGGCAGCCTGTGTCACCTGGGAAGCAGCCGCTCCCGAGAAGAAATCTGGTGGTGGTGTGCAAATAAAATGGTACTGAGGCCGGGTAGCCGAAAGCTGCCAGTGTTACCGATGTTCCCCTTGGGGACCCTCCCTTTCTCCCTTGGAATCTGTGAGGCCTTTGCACTTGGCATTCCCTGGACAGCTGGCCATTCGTAACAAAACTTCACCTCAGTCTGGTGTCATCTTTGTTTTCCACTGAGTATCAAAATTTCACAGTTTCTGTGCATCCTGCAGCTCTGAGCCGTAGCAGGCCCAGGGGCAGGTGTCAGGGCTGGCCTCGAGCTGGGGCACTGCGTCCCTGGTGGTGAGCGCATCCCCGCTTATGCAGAGGCAGGCCTGACACCAGCAAGTAATTGACATCAGGGGAGCTGGCCCAGCTTTTTGCCCTGGAAAGTTCACATTGGACAGTGATGCACTGATATATTTTCCATGACGTGTCCAATCGCAGCTAGAATTACTCTGTAATGGATAAGGTGAGCGCATTGGTGGGAAGGGAGACTGTAGAAAAGGAATAGTCATTTTGGCTGGAAGGCTACCAGGACCCTCTGATCCTCCTCAAGAGGTGCTCCTTGGGCTTTGCTGGGTCCCTGGCACTGTGTGAGGCGGCTGTCATTGTTCCCCTGTTCCTCGATGTGGTGGATGTGGTCCACTTTAGCTCCGTTTCCCCGACTGAAATGGGAATGAGAGACATTGTGGGGTTCTTGTCAGTCTAGGGGTTTGCGTAGTGTCCAGTAATTGGTAGCCTAGCTTGTTATGAACCCTGGTTTTTAGCAAATTCTCATTAAACATTGTGCCTTGCTTTCTTCCCCAAATTCCCCTGCCTGTAGAGGAAATAAGAAATAGGGGACTCCTTCAGGCGTGGGGCCAGCCCCTGTGCTGGTACTGCATTTCCCATAGTCCCTTAGAGGGTCATTTGGCATCTTAGTGTATGTGGATCTAAATCCATAGCGTGTCAATTACATTCTCATATACTAAACGTTGTTCAAATTGTCAGAAGCACGAAAGATGTGTGAGTTAACGTGAGAGGGAAAGGAAAGTCTGTCTGTGACTTGATCTCCCCAGAGCGTTCCCTGGGGTCTTGTGGGGACCTCCGCCCCGGACTCCAGCAGGACTGGAGACACCGCAGGCTTTGAGCAGGGTAGCTTCAGTAAATCCCTGGTGTGCAGGTGGGCTGTCCCTTCTGGGGCTGAGGGGTCGTCGATAATGTGGTCCTGTTCTTGATGGCCCAGTTAAACTCTGTCATCCTCAGTACTAGGGGTCTCACGTGGACCCTTAGAGAACCTGGTTGTCTGCCCACACTGGGCTCCTGTGGGCCCAGTCTCTCGCGCAGGACACCTTGGAATCTAACCCGCGCCCACCGCCCACCCAGTTGTCCTCACTCAGCTGACCCCCGTGGGCATCCTTCTCCTGCACAGCCCCGTGGGTGGGCACCGCCTGCCTGCTGTAAAGGCCTTGCAGCCAGCATCAGAGCCTGGCGACTCGGCAGGAGCCTGTGGTTCTCACGGACCAGCCTCAGCTGGGTTCTGCATGCCCAGCCTGAACAAGGGCAAAGGGCAGGCTTCACCAGAGACAAGGCTACCCAGACCAGGGAGAGAGGCGATCGCTAGGCAACCTGGGGTTTGTTTCCCAGGTAACAGGATCCAGGCGCTGAAGCCGTGGATGGACGCCCTGTGCTGGCGGCCCCTCAGCCTCTCCGGATGCCTGGGATGCTCTAGATGTCTGCCTTGTGCCCACAGTCATTTCCCTCTGGTTGCTTTTTAATTAACAACTTGGATTTCTTACCGTGATCATGAACTCTGCAAACATTGAATGATTACTCCTTCTGCTAGCATGAAGTCCCAGGGTGTTCCTCACCCTGGAGAGGGGCAGCCTGGGGCAAGTTAGCACATCTGCCCACACGCTCCAGGCCTGATGTGCCCGTGGAAGTCCCACCGTGGGCTTGGGAGGGCGAAAGACTCCAAGGAGAGAACGGGCCCCCTGGGGTTTGGCTGGCTCGCTGCTCTCTGGGCGGAGGAGGCGCTTCGGTTTGTGCACGCCGTGTCGGCACCGGCAGCCGCACCTCGCAGCCGCTCCCTCCGGCAAGGGCCCCCCACTCTGGAAGGGGCTTCTTCCTCGTCTGTCACAGATGGTACCTCAGAGGTGGACAGCGAGGGCATAGGACAGTGGGTGAAATTACTGCTTCCTCACTTCCCTTTCTGCATCTTAATATATATGGATTGGGGGCGAGGGAGGGTCTGCTGGGGTCCCGTCTGAAGACGGCCCTCTTGGTCTTGGGGGAAGCCTCCTCCCCACTTGCACACATCCCCCTCAGCCTCATGGGACAGACTTCCCAGGTGGGCCAAGGGGAATGCTGGTGGAGGGCTGGCTGGCCCCCGAACAAATGGCCTGGTGCCCGCTCCCCGCCTGCTGAGGACGTGGGGTGGGTGAGTGCCTGTCCCTGCGTCAGCCGGGGCTCAGTGTCACAGATGCCCTGCTTTGGGGATTCAGGGCCTGGGGAGGCGGCAGGAGCTGGCTGCCCCTCGCGGGCTGGGAAGGCCTCAGCCTGGGGGGGTCACGGGGCTGCCCAGAGGTGGCCTGCGCCTACCGGCTCCCTCAGCCTGTCTCCTGAGGCCAGGATGAGAGCCTTTGTTCTGCTCTGTGTTCAAAGAGATGACTGTCCCAGGGGCTGCAGCTGTGGTGGGGAGTGCTGTCAGGGCAGAGGCCACTGCAGGGCCACCCCCCCCCACAGGCACCCCCCACCCCCACTGCATGCAGTGCTGATGGGGACAGGGATGAGCCCCAGGCGGGGTGTTTCCCTTCCGGCTGCTTCTTGAAGTATGTGGCCACCCAAGGAATGAGCCTGTCACACACATCTGGGGCCCCAACCAGCCACAACCACTGGCTATTTCTTCGCCGCCAAGAAAGGAGTCCTTTGGGGAGGCTCCCGGCCGAGAGGCAGAGGCCAGGCAAATGACCGCATCCTGGGCAAGCAGCTCCTGCTTGAGTCTGCTGGACCTGCGCCCCTCGCCTTGCGGTCACACAAGGCCAGCTGACCCCAACATCACATACACACTCCTAGCAGGGGCTGCCGGAGCCCAAGTAAGCCCAGTGGCCCATGTGGACACCATAGAAGGGGACAAGCAGATTCCATGAAGAGAAGAAAGAAAGGCCCCCTGGAGCAGCAGCCACGATGTGAGGTGGCCTGGCTCTCTGGAAGTGAAGGGCGCCCGGAGAGCTCTCTTTGCTTGTGATCTCTGGCGCCAAGGGCACCTGCTTTGGTGAGAAGGCGGTACTGCCGCGGCCCGGCCGGCCGGGCACGTGGCCCCCTCAGCCCCTCCTGAGGCCCAGGGGCGGGTCTCAGTGATGGGACCTCAGGGCGGGTGGTCAGGAGGGGCGGCTACAAAGTCAGAAACCTTCCAGTGAGCAGATCTGAAGGACCAGCTTTGCTGGGGAAAGTGCCGCCTCCAGGTCCCGCGGGAGGGGGTGCCTGTGCGTCTGCCCGGTGCGCACGTGTCCCTGCGGAAGAGGACAGGCCTTCCTCCCCCTCGTTGGGGTCGGAGGCATCACCCCGGCCCTGTTGAGCAGCCTGCACACCGCCGTGCTGTCTGGGGGGCAGCTGGCGAAGCTGCACTCGGGCGGCACTGAGGAGAACCAGGCCTGCCCCGTGCGCCGAGCCGTGGGGACAGCTGTCCTTCATGTGGTCGGGTAGCACCCGGACACGTGACTGCTCGGACCGTCCTGGTACCTGAGCACCGCTCACTCCGTGCTCCTCTGAGAGGTTCTGTCGGCTCCCCCAAGGCCTGGCCAGCCCTCGCCCTCACAAACGTCTCCCCGCCACTGGGACTAGCCTGGGTGAGGGGCTCCGGGTGTGCCCAGGGCACCTGTTTCCACCAGGGGTTCCTCCAGGAAAGGCCGGGGCATGGCCTTCCCATGCATTTCACCCCCTCCCGTTTGTTTGGAGGGGCAGTGGTGCTGGGCAGGGGCAGAGGGGCTGCGAGGAGGCAGCTGCTCCAGCCTCAGGGCAGCCATGGGCCTCGGAGGTCTGTGGGCCTCGGCCGTGGTCTGGAGGCAGGTGGGTGGCAGCAGCAGTTGTGGGCTTGAACAGATCCCTTGGCCAAGGTCCATGGGCGGACGGAGTTCCCTCCACAGTGGTTCCTGTCGGCTGTGCCTGTGGAGGCCCCGGGCCCACCTGCACCCCCACCCGACAGGCCCAGCAGACACGTCTGGCCTGTGGTCAGATGGACTGCACCGTGGTTCCTAGTAACCTTGTGGCCTTTGAGCCCAGGGCAGCCAGAAAAATAGGGAGTTCTGTGGGGACCCTTGGGTTCTGCAGTCCTGACAGGTGTAGATGGGGTCGGGCGGAGGCCTAACCAGGAACTGCCGAAGGTTTGGGGGGGACCTGGCCCTGCCTTGTCCCGCACGTGTGGGACGGGCCTGGTCGCCCACCCACCGAGCCCTCCCTTCCCTGCAGGTATCCGCCCCCAGATCATGAACGGCCCCCTGCACCCCCGCCCTCTGGTGGCACTGCTCGACGGCAGAGACTGCACCGTGGAGATGCCCATCCTGAAGGACCTGGCCACCGTGGCCTTCTGTGACGCACAGTCCACTCAGGAGATCCATGAGAAGGTGGGAGCACCCCCGGCCTGGCTGGGTCCTCCGGGGCTCGTGCTGTGCCTCCACGCCTCCCTCGTTGCGCCCACAGGGCCCTCCCGGCTAGTGCCTCGCCTCCCCACCCCCGTGCCCCTCCCCTCTCCTGTCGTGACACCCACAGGCCACACTCCTCCGGGGGGAGCTGTCACGCTAGACCACGTCCTTAGCCGGTCACTCTCCTGAACCTGCGGGCTCAGGAGCGAGGGCCTCCAGCCTGTACTCTGCCCGCCCGCCGCAGGTCCTGAACGAGGCTGTGGGTGCCATGATGTACCACACCATCACGCTCACCCGGGAGGATTTGGAGAAGTTCAAGGCCCTGCGAGTGATCGTGCGCATAGGCAGCGGCTATGACAACGTCGACATCAAGGCCGCCGGCGAGCTCGGTGAGTTCCGCCGCCTCCAAGGCTGCAGAGCGGCCCTCCTGGCTGTGGGAAGGTGGCTCGGGCGGACCTTGCTGGCCCGCCTACCAATACATAGGTAGGTGTGTGCCCGCTGGATTCAGAGGCCCTGCCTTGGTGTCTGCACTGGCCAGGCTGGCCCGTCTCACTCGGGAAAAAACCTGAAGCCAGACAAGCCTCAGGCCTTCCCTACAGAGGGCACCCTGTGAGTGGGGCCACCCTGAAACACCTGTGCTGGGCACACAGCTCAGGGCTCCTGGGGTGGGCAAGGCCCTGTTTCTGGGTCCCTCTCAGTCCTGGGCTGGAGCCATCTTTCCAAGGGCTGCTGTCCACCCAGCAAGCTGCCCGTGTCTGCACCGGGGCAGGTGGACCACTGCTCAGCACCCTGTGTCCAGCCCTGCCTTTAGGGGCTTCCAGAAGAAGCAGACACCCAGAGGTGGGGCTGGCAGCTGCTTTCCTCCCCGCTGGCTGCAGACATCCTGAGGAAGCCGTGGTGGTGTGGCCTTCCTGTCCCGGCACTGGTGGGGGCTGCGTGTGCACAGAGTGCTTGCTGTCTTTGGGAGGGGCCGAGGGGTCCTTGGAGACAGGCGCCTCTGGTCAAGGATCTTGCTCTGTTACTGTAATTGCCAGCCCTGCCCGTGGGCATGTGAGGTGGCACGAGGTCGCTGAGGGTGCCTCAGAGTGTCTAGGAACGCAGGCCTTTATGACCCCTCCACCCCAGCCTCGTCCATGGGCCTGTGATCCATCCCCCTGCCCTGCCCACCGAGGCAGCCTCAGCTCCCACGGGCCCCAGTGCTTCGGAGACAGGCTGGGTATGCCATGCGTGGCG
Source organism: Manis pentadactyla (assembly GCF_030020395.1). NCBI lineage: Eukaryota > Metazoa > Chordata > Mammalia > Pholidota > Manidae > Manis > Manis pentadactyla. The sequence continues at coordinate 133,983,804 of NC_080026.1, read as the reverse complement.
CAGTGAGCTGGGCGTCACAGCTGAGAGTGACATAGGACCTGACAGCTGTGGCCACAGCCTACAGGTGGCCGCCTGTTCCCTTTTAGCCAAGGAAACCAGAGGACTCCAGGTCCTCCCCCAGGGTCCTGGCTTGGGGTTCTGAGTGAGGATCTGGGGTTTGTCTCGCTAGCTAGTTCCCCCACTGTGATTTGGGGCAGCACCAGATCCCTGAACAACAGGGTAGGAGCAGAGTGCCTGGCCGGCTGCGGTGGAGCCTGTCTAGCGCTGAGTCCGGCCTGATTCTCCATGACGGTGCCAGGCTCTCTGCAAAGGGACGGTGGTCTGGGAGTGTGGGAACAGAAGGCTGGGGTTGCCACACAGGTGAACCCCAAAGGAAGAAGGCAGAGATACCCATTCCCTCGGATGCCATTCTTCCCCTCCCCGTGCAGGAGAGGGGCTGTGCTCACCAGAAGGTGGAGCTGGGTTTTCTGGGTCCCCTGGCCAGGCTCCGCCATCCGTCCCCACTCGGGGCTTATTTGGCTCTGGACGAGAGAAGATTCCAGACTCAGGGGCCTGGGGAGGTGATGGCTTCCCACCTCCGCCCCAGGTGCCTGCTTCCTGCCTCTGTGTCCCTGAGCTCCTCTTTGTTGCAACAAAGAAACTTGGGAGGATGTGAGTCTTCAAAAGCATATCTAATATAAACGATAATTTTTCCATTTTTCCCTGGCACCAACAAGAATATTTTTGTTTGAAAACAAGTGTTCTTTGTGCGCTTGGTAGAGCTGAAATCCAACCTTGAATGGACAGAGAAGTGGTGTCGTGTCCCCAGAGGCTCTCAGATGCATTCTCCTGCCCACACCTTCCTGTTTCCGCAGCATGACTGCCCCTTAGCGCCTGGCACACTGCGGCCCTGCGCTGTGGGAGGTGTTACTGTCCAACGTCCCTGATGGGAACCAGCAGGTCTTTACAGGGAGTGACAGGAGGGTCTTGGTGACGCCTTGTGTTCCCACTTGCAGAAGCTCACCGTGCAGACAGGGCTTCACGTCCCAACAACACAAGGCACCCAGCTTGCTCAGTGGTACGCCTGCCCTGGGTGCTGGAGGGCCGCGGATCCCGCAGCCCTCAGGGAACAGCTAGCGTGTGCAAGCTTGGAAATGCAACAGGGCTGTCCGTGGCGGTATCTGGATTGTTCCTTGTCCCGTCTGATAAAGGAGCTGCCTGGAAAACATTGCTGGGCCTTTTGGAAGGGCAGTTTCACATGTGGAATCGAGAAATGGAAAAGGGGCCTTTGTCCAACTGTCCTTTGTCTCCAGGCGCACTTCACAGATACCCCATCAGCAGACCTTCTGCAGTGACAGATGGCAGGTGGCTGCAGGTGCGCCCCCCTGGGTGGTGGTCCCTGGAGGGCAGCTCCCTTTCCGGAGCGCACCAGAGCCCTGCCTGGAGCCTTCAGGGGCCTAGGGCACTGCACCTCTGGCCCTGAGATGATGGGCAAGAGGCTCTGGAAATGGTAACCCTTGACCTGCTATTGGAGGTGAGGACAGTACCTGGAGCAGGTAGGGACCCCTCTGCCTGCAGTGTCTCCCTGAGAACCAGGAGGGACAAGCAGGGGAGAGGCTGCCAGAGGCCTCGAGGGCCAGAACCCCTTGAGTGCTCTCACGGTGGGTGCATTTCCAGCAAGCTCCTGTGTGCTGGTCTCCAGTCCACTCCAGCCCAGAAGGGATTATAGCCAAGCCAGCCGGCACCCGTGGAGAAACGGCAGCTCAGCTGTTGGGCTCAGGCCCTTGGGTCTGTGGACACTGGCGGTTTTGCTGTGCTGCTGGAAGCTGGTCATACGGCATTTGGAGAATTCCCCCCTGAAGGTGGGATACACCACTGACCTGGAGAATGGTCGAGAAAGTTCCACCTCAAGGTCCACCTTTCTGGAAGAAGGTGCCGTTGCCCTGAGGGCAGGACCATCCCAGGCTTGGCCAGCAGCACCCCCCACTCCTTGTGCAGCCCAGCCCAGCTAGCTGGTTTACTCGCCCTCCTGGTCCTGGGCTCAGGCTCTCCAAGCCGCCCCCGAGCCAGGAAGCTAAACTTCAGGGTTCCGCTGTGAAGGGCGAGAGGTACCCATCTCAGTCCTTCCTCCTCTGCTGGGTTGAGCCGCTTCATCTCATGGGACCTGCACATTCTTGCGTCAGCATCGTCCTGTCTGTCTCGTCTCATCTCGCCATTGGCTGAGCTCAGCAGAGTCCCAGCTCCGCTCTTCACCTGCTGGGCCTTCCCACTGGGCTCCAGTCAAAACAAATCAAGTCCCTCAGAGGGATGAAAATTTTCCCAGCTGCCAAGAGAGTTTCTTAAGCCTGTAGCATCTGCCCCCTTGTATACAAAGTGCAGTAATACGTGGCTTCCGGGCCAGCCCAGATTCTTTGGTTATTTCAAATGAAATAGGCCACGTTGTGAGTGTTCTGCAGGTTTACTGACCCCACGTCACGGGGAGTTTGTCAGCCTAGGTCGTCATAAAGCACTTTGTTCCCCGGCAGGTGGCATGGCCAGTGGGGTGAGTGGAATGTGCTGTGCCGCTTTCCCTCCAGCCTGTCTGTCCTGAGGGCCCCGAGGGCCCAGGCCTCTCTGGGCAGCCATGGAAAGGAAGCGCTGAGCACGGCTGGTCCCACGCCCACCCTGTGGAGCGCAGTGGCCCAGCCCTGCATCCCGGGTGTCCTAAAAGGGAGCTTTTTGACCTGGGCCAGTATGTCGCCCACATGCCTGTCTCTCCACAGAAAGCTGCTTGCCTGGCAGACCCCAGCCTGGCTCCCAAGCCCCCCCAGCCCTGGCTGTGGGTACCATCCTGGTGAGGCCCTCTGCCCTGTAGTGCATCCCAGCCCTCGCCAGGGAAGCGGGCTGGTTCAAGGCCTGCTGGGCAGCAGGGAGGGGCTGCTCCCAGCCTGGCCCTTTGCATGCCTGTGCCCCTGCACCCCATCCCAAGTGTGTTGACCAAAACACCATTGCACCCAGGAAGGTCAGCACCTGGCCCCCTGTGCAGGGGCACTAGTGGCCCCCTTAACTGCCTCCCCACCCAGGAGAGTTTTGATTCTGTTCTCCCTGCCAGACAGGGCGGGGTGGGGACTGGGGCTTAACCAACGTGGAGCTGGATTCAGACCCCAGTTCTGCGCTGGCCCAGACCATATGCCCACGTTGGGGCGAAGGTGTTGGTTTTTGAGTCTTCCTTCTTGACTTTTAAAGACGAGTAGTAACACGTTCATGCTATCAGATTATCAAAATACCATAAAACCACAGGCTGGCGCCCAGCAGAGCCCCAGGGGGTCCTGGAGGTCATTGCGAGGAGTCTGGTCTTGTAGAGCCCGTGGCCCGTGGGGACCAGCTCTGCACACCGGCTGCGCGCTGCTGCAGGCCCGCCCTCGGAACGGGGACGCTGGGGGCAGATCCCAGCTTCTCGGCCCTGGACGCGGGCGGAGGTCGGGGCGGCCACCTCACCCCCTCCAGCTGCCCCCAGCTGGTTTCCCAGAGACCCAGGGCCTGGAGGCACGGGGTGGGCTGCCGTGGGGTCAGCAGGGGCCTGGGTGGAAGCTGCTCACACCCCCGGCTGGGCAGGTCTGGGGGGGAGCCGAGGCCTGGATCCTAGTCCCTGATGGGGTGGAGACCCCTGAGTGTCAGAGCCAGAGGGTCCCCTGGGGGACATGCAGGCTGGGGAGGCCCTGACCTGCCCGGGGTCCCACACGCGGTCAGCAGCGGAGTGGGCCGCCTCACCACCTCCCCCCCTCAGCTGGGAGGACGGGGACCTTGCACGTCCCCACGCGACTTGGGCTTCTCATCGCAGACCCTGTGCTCATCCCTCCCAGGGATCGCCGTGTGCAACATCCCGTCTGCGGCAGTGGAAGAGACGGCGGATTCCACCATCTGTCACATCCTCAACCTGTACCGGCGGAACACGTGGCTGTACCAGGCGCTGCGGGAAGGCACGCGGGTGCAGAGCGTCGAGCAGATCCGGGAGGTGGCCTCGGGAGCAGCCCGCATCCGCGGGGAGACGCTGGGCCTCATCGGCTTCGGTAGGTGCACTGTTCCTCCCACGGCCCACCTTTGGGAGCAGCGCTCTGCTGCACTAGAACCAACGAGACGGGCTCACCGTCAGCCCGAGGAGGGCCAGCCGCCCGTGCTGAGCCTGGTGGGGTGCAGCTGGGGAACTTGCCCAGCAGTGAGGTCTGGGCAGCTTCTGCAAGAAGGGGCTGCAGCGCAGGTAGCGAGGAGGCAGTGTGGCATTCTCAGCTCACAGACAACAGGAAGGGGCTGTGCCTGCCAGCTGCCCTGGGCAGGGGCCGGGTGGAAGTACACTGTGGAGACCAGGCAGGCTCGGGGGCTCCAGGAGGCCAGGGGCCGAGTGGAGAGCTGGGCAGTGGGCAAAGCCCAGGTGACAGACCAGAGTAGCAGCCACAAGTTCCTGAAGGGTTTTGAGCCAGACGGTGGCGTGGTCAGGCCATCTGCTTGGAAAACTCGCGTGGGAGTGAGGACAGGCTGTTCAGAGTGCGACGCAGCTGGCAGCCCTGGGAGGGCCCGGGGCAGGCCGCCAAGAGGAGTCGTGGTGGGCGGCGCCTGGCACTGCAGCCGGCCGTAGCACGGGCCCCCATGTCGCATACAGGAGGGCACCTTGCTTGTGAGGGTGAATCGCAGCCCCACCGCCTAGTGGCTCAGTGACTGAGGAAATGACTTGGGCTCTCTGCCTCAGTTTCCCAACATGTGAATTGGTAGTGGAGTGATACACAGAGGCTGCCGCTAGGGCTCGAAGGCATGAGAAGCAGGTAGGTGGGGTGGTAAGTGCCAGTCCTGGCTTCCAGAAGGCTCTCCAAGTTGTCCTATAGCCCTTAGCTCGGGTCTGTGTTCCCAGATAACCGAGGGTCAGGACTTCCGGAATGGCCCAGGGCCTCCTAGCCCCGCAAGTCCCTGCTTAGGGGACCCAGGTGCCCGCTTGAACGAGGCAGGAGCTGGGTTTCTTCTAGGCACACATCTTCCCAGCGCCCAGGGTCTTACACCTCAGCTGTCGGCTGGTCACACCAGGCACGCTGTTCTTTCAGACTCCTCATGGAGGAGCACGTCTTCCCTTTGACGCCCTTGCTGTTTCCTGCCTGGGCCCCGAGGCGGGTGGCGCTAGATGGCTCCCACGCCACCACGCATCCTCAACCCTCTGCAGGGGCCTCGGGTGGGTTCTGGCCTCGCGGTGGCTCCTGACTCCAGCCATCAGAGCAGGTCCTTCTGGGGGTGTATCTTGGGCTCTGCCCTTTGAGGCCTGCTCCCCGTGCGCTCCGAATGTGTTGTCCCCTCGGAACCTCTTCAGGTGTCTCCGTAGCCGTCCGAAGTGCAGGCAGAACCGAGGCAGGAGTGGCCCCACCTGCGCCTGCAGCGCGGCCGAGCAGCGCAGAACCTGGAGATGAGGGCTCCTCACGCCCAGCTCACCGCAGGGGAGGGACCGGGATGGGGGGCGTTCTGAGCGCGACCCCAGCCTGCGCTGGCTGTGCAGTGGGGCTCAGGGACAGCCCCCAGGCTGGAACGTGCACGGGAATCGGAAGGGAAAGCCAGCCAAAGGTCACAGTAATTTTTTTAAGGCAAAGCCGTTTGGGTTTTCCAAGGCTGCGTTTTGATTCTGAAGTCGGTAACAGAGTTAAATCATTAGGTTGTACGGATTTTACTCAGGAAAATCTTGTGGTTAACCTAGAAGCTAGTGAAAAAGGATTAAGGTTTGTGAGTTATCCAAAGCACAGCCAGCACGCTGGTGTTGAAATTTGGGCTTGGCGCTCTTACGTTCGATGTTTTAGGACATGGAAGGAGGGTGGCTGAGGCCTGTGGAACATGGGGGCGGAAGGTGTCGCATGCTGGGCGTGAGCACCCAGCAGCCACATTGCGGGGAAGGGTCCTCTGAGCCACCGCTGCCCTGCCCCTTCACTGTGGGTGTGGCTGTGGTCCCTGTTCACTGTGTCCAAGAGATGACAGTGAATGAAGACATGGCACCGCTGCTGGCCCCACAGCTGTACGGCTTGCCTCCAGACCCTAGCGCTGGTCTGCCGCGCCCAGTCAGGTCACAGTCAGCAGGAGGGGAGAAAGTCCACTGCCAAACTGCCCACGCGGGGGTGGGCTTTGCCTGTGCAGGAAGGTATGTCTTCCCTGGTCCCTTCACCCTCCCTGCGTATCTGAGTCATGGTTTTAGGAAGATTTATTCTGTCCTCTTCTGAATTCAAGCATCAATCCATTCTGTTTTCAAGCTGAAAACTGGGAAGCAGGAGGTGCTATCTGTGGGAATTGGTGGGTTTGTGCAAATGACAGCCACTGGGAGTCAGGGAGACTTGCCTGTTAGGTGACATGGCTCCCTAACTGGCTGGGGGCCTGGGCTGCAGGCCAGAGAGAGCCATGAGGCAGGGGCCCAGCCTGCACTGAGGACTAGCCCAAGAGGTTCAGGTGCCCCCCTCGACCCACACAGTTTCCTACACCAATCTATTCTCAGGCCGGACCACGCTGGTCAGTGTGAGCATTTCCCGCCTTCCCTGAGCAAACCCAGCAGTGATTAGGCAGGAGAACTGCCCCTGTTAAGTCATTGAGGGCAGTGGATGAAGTTGAAGTTAAGCAGCCTGCTGTGTAAACAAAAGAATAAAAGGTGTAGGGGGAGAGAAACACCAAGGGCGAGGGCTGGGGGCAGGGGAGGGACACATGGAGCAGGCTGGAACCTTCTCTCCTCAGGTTTATGTTTGAAAATGTCCCTAAAAGGAACTTCACAAGACAACAGCTGATGGCCAGTGCAGGCTGCAAGCACTGGGCCTTGCCCCCGAGGCTGGGGTTAGTGCTGGCCTTGGGCACCACCAGGCTTTGGGCGTACGGTTCCTCTAGCAGCTGCCTCGTGGGTCCGCGCACCAGTGGGGACGACAAGCACAGGCTCCCAGAGCCAGAAACGACGGGGGCAGCACAGCTGGGGCCAGGAGCGCCAAGCACCGGCAGGGGCCGTGGACTTGCTCACTGGGACCTTCTCTCTCCGCACAGGTCGCACGGGGCAGGCGGTTGCTGTTCGAGCCAAGGCCTTTGGATTCAGCATCGTATTTTATGACCCCTACTTGCAGGATGGGATAGAGCGATCCCTGGGCGTGCAGAGGGTCTACACCCTGCAGGACTTACTGTACCAGAGTGACTGTGTCTCCTTGCACTGTAATCTCAATGAACATAACCACCACCTCATCAATGACTTTACTATAAAACAGGTAATTTGAAATAGATGCCCTCAGATCCTGGAAACTTCTGTCAAATCAAGGGACACTGGTGGGAAATGGTCCAAGGACACACTGGTGAGCAGGGAAGAAAGTACCCCAAGACACATCACTGAGGAGCCAGGCAAGGTCCCCGGGCTGCCCTGAACAAGAAGGGACGAGAGCTGGCCCGGGGCGCAGCTCCATCCTTCCACCTTATGGCCTCTCCCAGGATCAGAGGAAAGTAACCCGTGGCTTCCCGCTGTCACCAGGACGCCTCGGTCCCTTCACCCAGGCTGCTGCACAAGCAGCAAACAGCCAGACCAACAAAAGCCATCCGCAGCAGCATCGTCGACCTTGGTACAGGCAGCCCCCAACGGCGTGGCATCCGTTTAACTGGGTCTTTCCTCCCACAGATGAGGCAAGGAGCATTCCTAGTGAATGCAGCCCGCGGCGGACTGGTGGATGAGAAAGCCTTAGCCCAAGCTCTCAAGGAAGGCAGGATACGAGGGGCGGCCCTCGACGTGCACGAATCGGAGCCTTTCAGGTTAGTCTGGTGGCCCGCCGAGGTGTTGGTAGCCCCAGCTCCCAGGCTCATACCAGGCGCTCATGGGGCCTGCGGCTACACCTGACCCACACACTTGGAACTTGGGGCACTTTACCAAACAGATTCTGGGTAGAAAACTGGGGACAGTTTCCAGCCTCCCTTCTCCTGTCGGCTGTGCTATACTATCCCTGGGAAGGGGCAGAGACCACGAAGGGTACTCAGAGCTTGGAGAGGCAGAAAAATGATGGGTGGTCGGTCTGCAGACAAGCAGCTTCATCCAGACCCTGAACTGTTCTTACGCTGGTAGGAGGCAGGCAGGCCAGCCCTCCATAGAATTGTCTTCTTTCTGAGTTCCTGATTATTCTCTGTAGTTTCAGTATGTTCTTAAATTCCCAGTCGATAAGAAGCAAACTACAAAATGCCTGTTATCGTGGCCTGTGGAGTATTAGCCACACAGATGAGAGCTCATTTCTGCTGAGTAGGATAGGAAGTGGGGTGCATTCAACTTCTCTCTTACTACTTGTTTACATTTTTCTAGCTTTGCTCAGGGTCCCTTGAAAGATGCACCCAATCTCATCTGTACACCCCACACAGCCTGGTATAGCGAGCAAGCCTCGCTAGAAATGAGGGAGGCAGCTGCCACCGAGATCCGCCGGGCCATCACAGGTAAGCCCGCCCTCGGCCTCGCTCCCGCGGCCGTGGCCTGATGCGCCGAAGGGCAGTCTGAGCTCTGGAGTGCGCCGCCTCCAGTCCTGGCAATGACAAAAAGCTTGCTGTGGGCAGGAATGGTTTTTAGGAGTCCAGGTGATAAAATCTTGAATGAGGTGGGGCCCTGTGCATGCAAGCCCCAAACTGAGTTTCAGAGGAACCCCAATTCCCTTTTGTAAGTTACAGGCTGTGGAGGGCCCCCTGAGAGAGCAGAGGGGTGGCTCCTTTCTGTCCTGGTAGAGGCTGGTGTTGAAGTGCTTGGGCCTCACGCCATTTCACATTTTGTGACAAAAGGCCTGCCCTCTTACTGCAGAGTAGCGGACTTCCATCAGTGCATACCTGTAGGCTGTCTCCACTAGTAGCAGCCACTAAGTAGCATATGTAACTTTGTGGCCTTGAAAAGTACAGATGATTAATTTTAACCATCTTGTTCCAGGTCGCATCCCAGAAAGTTTAAGAAACTGTGTGAACAAGGAATTCTTTGTCACAACAGCTCCCTGGTCAGTGATCGATCAGCAAACAATTCATCCGGAGCTCAATGGCGCCACATACAGGTAGGGAGAGAAACAGCATCTGGCTGAGCCTGTGGGCGCTCCCCCAGGTAGGCCAAACCTGGGGACAACCTGAGCGCCCTGTGGGGATTATGGATGCCACCCGCCTCAGTTCTTCCCTGCCTGATTTCCACGGAACCAACGTAACTTCTACGCCAGGGCCTAGAATTTGAATTCCAGTTTAAGAGGCAGGGCTAGGGTGCACTCCCCACGGGTCTCAACACTGTGTGGGGTGCCCTTCTACCTGAAGCCACTTCAACACCAGAGATTTTTAGGTCACAAAGCAAGGAAAAGATCTTCAAGAGAAAGGGCCTGTTGTTTCCTAATCTTCTGTCCAGAGAAAGCACTCAGCTAAGGATGATTGTTTGGCTAGGGAGAGGGCCCTGCACATACAGTTCCTCGGTGAAGCACTAAGGTTGATTCAGGGGGTGTGAGAGAGCTGATGAAAGGAAATCTGCACTGGGGACATGAGCCCCGGCCCCTCGGAGGGGAGCAGACGTTTCAGTTGTGGTTTTCTGTGGGCCTCTTCCCCCAGCATTGCTGGGTCCCAGGGAAACGGATGCCCCTGCACAGACAGCAGCCTTGAATCCCTGAAGAAAGGCTCCTTGTGTCCCTGCTAACCCAGGGCTGCCACCTGGTGGCAGGCAGCACGCGCTGGGGCCCCCCCGTGGGGCCCGTCCTGTGCACTGCAGGATGCGCGTAGTAGCCCCGGCTTCTGCCAGCACCTCCCACCTCAGACCCCAGTCGTTGCCTAGTGTTCCCCGTTGCAAACACTGCACTAACTGGGGTGGGGGCTAAACAGCACTTGTGTAGTATCACTGGTACGTGAAGGCTCTGGCTCTTGAGGCGGCCACACTGCTGCCTCGCTGGGCACATGGCTTTGTTTACATTTGGTTCTGTTGAGAGCCCACTCATCTTATTACCCTTTTAAGTATTTCAAGTATCATCATTTGAGCCCATACCAGCCTACCCTTCAAAGGGGTGTCAGAATTACTCCTTTAAAAAAACTGAGGCTCCTTTGTGCCAGAGGGGCTATTGTTCCCAGGGATCCTGCCTGCCGAGAGTCCTCCTGAATCTTCCCTCAGGATAGCTGACCAATGTAACTAAGAGGCCATAGGGGTGGGGGTGGGGGGTCAGACTTTTCACAGGGAGAAGAGACACCACCCCCCCTTTACTGCAAGTAAAGGGTTTAATAACTTTGAGAATGAAACCCAATCTAAAGTACCTGCCCCTTAAGAACGTTTAAATACACCAAGGCACATCTGTGCATAAGGACCCTGCGTTCTGTGGGTGACTGCACACAGCTCATGAGCCTGCAACCCAAGCTGACGGTGTTCAGGCACCAGGTACCCTCAGGAGGATGGGCATCAAGCCATTGCCAGCTCACCGTTTCCCTGTTGCTCTGTCCCTTTCACAACTCAGGCCACAAAGCACACAGCTAACCCCCTGGAAAGCCACATTTAGGTTCAGAGTATGTCGTGCTGCCTGCTGGGAAATCACTGAGTCTGCCGACATAACTAATGAATGCTTCATAAAGCATCCAGAGTCTGTTTTATAAATGTTCTCCAAATTCAGTGTTGTGTCCACAGACATAATTAAATGTCAACATTTTAGATTTTGGGGGCAGGAAGGATGACAAAGTATCCCGGAGACAAGACCAGAAGCAGGCAGAGCCAGCAGGCTGGCAACTTGCTGCTCTGGACTCACGCAGTCCTTTTTCTCTGTGCTCCTTAGGTACCCGCCGGGCATCGTGGGCGTGGCTCCAGGCGGACTTCCTGCGGCCATGGAGGGGATCATCCCTGGAGGCATCCCCGTGACCCACAACCTCCCCACAGTGGCACACCCTTCCCAAGCTCCCTCTCCCAACCAGCCCACAAAACACGGGGACAATCGGGAGCACCCCAATGAGCAATAGCAGAGTGACAGTGACACACAGTAATCCTTCAGATAAACCTGGGACCAAGAGATAGTGAGAAATAGTTGAACTAAAAGGAAAGGAATTTGACAGTCTTTCTAACTGACTCTGGACGTACGCATCATTGACGTTGCAGTGTTAAAACTACAAAGAGCTAGAAACCAAGACGTGGGAAAACTGAAGATGTGGTCTGCTTACGGAAGCGCTGAAAGAGTAGGATGAGATTTATTAACGACCAACTTCTGTTATTGTGTGTTAAGTTTTTCATCTGTGCATCAAATCACAAAGAATAAATAGATCTTTTTCCTTTATCAATCCCTTGGGCACAGCAGGTCCTGAACACCTTGCTCTAGAATGTTGCATCAAGAGTTCCAAACATCAAAATAAAAAAATATTAAGAGGAAATCCCCATCCTATGACTCTAGTCCCTTCGGTCCATGGGGGCTGGTTACCTCTTCTGCTAAGAGGAAGATTCCATTACTCCAAAATGGGGAGAAAACTGTTCGCCTGTTAGCCAACTGCACGCCTAGGACTGAAGACAATATGGGCTCCAGTGCGGAGAAGCCTCCCCGCCTGACTGCACACTGCGGGCAAGTTGGTTGTGGATTCAGTAATACCCTCTGATGATGCAAAAAAAGAAAAGAAAAAAGTATTAAGTTTCACAAGCTGTTTGTACTCAAATATATTTTCTCAGTTTCAGATCCTCAGCTATTTTATTGAGTGGAAAGTCTTGAACTGAAAGGTTCAAGAATAATAATGTTGCATTTCCTTATGTCTCAGGAAACACTTTTTATGGTAACTTGTCAGATTGTCTATGAACCCACTTTTTTAGACATTGATAAAGTCTTCTCTTCACGTGATATTTTATACAAGAACACTTCAGGCGTGTTATTAGATGTGACTGATTTTAACAAATCCTATTAGATTTGTATCAACTAGTTACACGTTATATTCATAGTCTTTTGTGAATCATCGCCTTTTTGTTTAAAAGATGGCCTATTTTGAGCCTTTGTATAGGTACATTCCTGTTTTTGTGACAAAAAAAAAAACTTTTAAAACTGTCCCAAACAAAAATAATGGCTATCAGAAATGTTTTGTTTTAGTGTGAGTTACCGTTACTGTATTTGTTTATTGTAAAGGTGGACATTTAGCGTTCAGTGCAGTTTTCAATAAAAAGTAATAAAAATTTGTTAAGTTCTGAAGTTCAAGTACATCTCACCAATGTAAAAGTTCTCTACTTGAGATGTTTGAAGACAAACTTCATTTTCTATTAGCCAGTTTCCAACTCTTGTTATTCCAGGGTTCAAAGATTAACAGTACTTTTCTACCTGCCTATGGTATAACCAGACTCAAGAATGCTAATTACCTCATGAAAATTTAATTGGAAAATCAACCTCAGCAAAGTTCATCATTGTCAAATCATGCCATCCTTAAGATGAAACAGTGGATTAGAACTCAAATATTCAAGAAACAAAATTAGTCAAGTTTCAGAGTTTTGATTTTAATGTACCCAAAAGCAAAATTACCTGGCTTTAAGCATTAGTGCAAGGGAAGTGAATCTCTTTTAAAATATATTTACAAAGAAATGTAAAACAGCCATTTCTGTATGCCCAGAACTTTAAACTGATTTAATGGATCTTTTTAAGTAGCATTTGCCCCCTCTATACTCTTGGCATCTGCAAGTGTCAGCTGGGTCCACTTGCAGGTCCCAAACTCCCTTTGACCCCCTTCCTTACCCTTAAAAGACAGTAAGGTCAGGGCATCTCAAGGTCAACCTCCTCACCCATTTTAAGGGGTGGTCCCATCCCACCAACTGTGTGAAAAATTATATTGGAACAACCTCATGTGGGTAGAGATGGAGCCACATGGTCACTGGCCGATTAGTCACTCCAGGGAAGAGAAGGGTAGTTAAACAGCTTCGTAGCTACTGGTCAAGTAGGCCACCAATGAGAGTGACATTGACATCTGCAATGAAAATGAGGCCCCCAACTGCCCAGGAACAAGTGTTCCCTTGACACACACCAAGTGTCTGGGGCACTGAGCCTGAGGCAAAAACATGGCAGGTCCAAATCCTTGGTACACCTGGGTTTTGTTTCATTTAACAGAAAACTCAACACCGTGTTTTCCCCTAGAAAAAGAATAAAGACTTCACAGTATTACTGTCCAGAGTCAACCAAAAGACACATTCTTTGAGAAAGGACTGTGTACTCCAACAGTTATGGCTGTTAATAGTTCAAGAGCTTAACATAACATTGATTCACCCAAAATTTTGGCTTTTACCAGCCAGTCTGCTGTGAAAACCACTTAAAGCCCCCTCCCTGTCTGGAGCCTAGGAAATGTAATCATCTATAATTCTTTCCCATAGGGAAGAACGCTGTACCTGTTAAACTAGATGTGCTCAGGGTCGCTGATCATAAATAAATAAATAAAGAGGCACCTAAGAGGAAGCAATACTCAGCAGACACAACACGCAGGTGAGATGTTGGGCCTGTCACTTTCCAGACAGACAGGACTGACTGCAATGGAGACCACAGCGACTAGATGCTTTTCCCAAACTTCCTCTTTGGCTTCTTCAATTGGGAGTGTAGCTTTTGCTTTACTAGAACAGGATCTCTGCCCACTAAAGAAGTATTCCTATGTATGGAGAAAAATGTATAGAGAGGCTATGCTCAGAATGGCAGCCTTCTAACTAGTGGTCACAAACCAAGCCAGGGGGACTATTTAAGAAAACATTAACCACTTGGAACAGGAATATTCACCATCAGTCAAAATTCATTTATATGGAATCAAGTTGCAAATATTTTTGTTTCAAGTTTTAGCAAGCAGCAAAGTGACCCTTTCACCCTGGGAACACCTGTCAGTGAGTATTCAGAGAGGGGAACCAAAGACACCTCTTGGGAAGTTTTCTCTCTTCAGTATTCTGGCATCAACTTAAAGGTTACACACATTTCAATACCATCTAAACCAAACTTAGAAGAAAACAAGAAGCGAATATTTAACGGTTTTCACAGCATTTTCATCAAAGGACGGGAAAGGTGTGTGTGTGTGTGTGTCTTTCCAAATTCCTTGCCACATCAACACTTGTCTACATAAAGTGCTTATCAGGACACTAGGTCTGTGTTCCTGAGATAGCTGAAATTTTTACCCAATATTAAATATGTACCTGAAGTCAAATTATACTTCATGAAAGTTTTTCTACCTATGAGTATAGTTTTAACTTTAAATAAAGAATGGCCACAATTAACCAACGTGCAAAACTTCTCAGACTACTCACTGAGAAATTCATTATACAATGCATTTACCACCTTACTGCATTTTAAAATCTTTATTCTGTATTGCACTGACTGCCAGTTAGCCCGAGCGATGGCATGCCTTTCTAACATGATTTGCTTAAAAGATAACGGACAGTAAGAACCCAGGGACCCCTGCGTGGCAATATGGGAATAAATAACTTTGCCAACTGTGTCAAGGGAGCAATTTCACACGATCTGTTAAGTTACGAGGGGCCTGCTCCCCAAGCACTTCCCTAATGTACATCCAGGGAATAACACCCCTCAAGAGATTGCTGCCCAGAGTCTAATAGAGGAACCCTCATTTTAATTTAAGGATTCTCTTCCAAACAAATAAAATACCTAAATCAGAAACTTAAGACAAAACCATAGAAACCAAAGCTCTTTCCACAACAAGGGAATGCTGTCTATATGAAGTGCAGTCAATAAAAAATTCTTTCTTTCCTTGCAGTTTGTTCCTTAAAGATTTGATTTTATTGGGCACAACAGAACTGAAGTATTGATAAAATAAAAGCTTGTTTTTATTTTTATGTTTTGCTATGGATAATTTGTACAAAACGTTTCCAAATTTCTAACAAGCTCTAGTGAAACTTGATGTGAGATGGGTCTTTTACACTGGAAGTAGAATGCTAGGTTCTACTGCAACATCTCAGAGGAACAAAACCATCTGCCATTTGCCTTTGGCGATGCCATGCTGGAAAAACAGTAATATGAAGATGCTGGTACACTTTTCCTATTACACAACTTAACACAACCACATGCGTTACATTTACAGACAGATTTACAATTTGAAAGGAAAAAGGTTCTGTCTTAATAAAATTAGGTTTTTACAAACTAGTTCACACAAAGCTCTGTGTCCTCACGCAAGCAGATGCTGCCTCCCGCTGATGTGCGTCGGGTGAACCCGAGCAGATCCTGCCCTGCACTCTGCTTGGAGCACCATGCTAACTGGGGTCACCACAGAGCCGATACCTTGCCCGCCTGCTCTTTCATTTTTTTTTTCATTCATCGTCATCATCTTCGTCTTCCTCTCCGTCGGACAGGGATGTACAAGGCCGGATCTGTCGGTAGCGGTCAAGCCATTTTTCTACCATCTGCGTGACCAGGGGGTGGTTTCGCCGCCGAGAGCTTTTCTGCATGGCAACCAGTACTCCGCCCTCAGTCACGCAGCAGTCCAGCCACTCCCTGAGCAGTTTTTCTTGCTGTTCCTCATTACCTAGCTGTTTGAGGAAGTAGAGAAAGGGGAAAATAATACCACCACAGATTAGAAACCTGGTAGGAAAACTTTACAGAAACCTGCAGCTGTTAAGACTGCTAATAGAAAGGCCAAAGGAACTTCTAGCCATTTTCAACCTCTCATCACCTTTACCATCAAAACCCAGTTTCTTAGGAGTAAATACAGAAAAACGCAATTGCAAAATCTGCAAAAAAAGCCTAAAGGAAACAATCTAGTAATAAGTTAACTTGCTATGACAGCAAAACCCAACTGTTCCCTAATAAACTGATCCTGGCAAAGAAAAGCCTAGGAAAAGAAGGCCAGCTTCACATACGTGACATGACAAGTTAAGTTTCCTCGGTCAGTTATGGGCAGGTTGAAGTTAGAAAAAATGGTCTGACCTTTTTTTCTTAATGTCATGATTATAAAAAGTTCTTTAGAAGTTTCTAGTATATTAAATAAAAGGCCAGTAATTTTGTAAGAATACAGGTTTTCTGAGTGTGTTCTGCTGCCCATCCTCACCACCTCCCCTGCCTGGCTGCACTCCCTTCTCCCCAGCCCCACGATGCTCTCCTACCTGGCACTCCTGTCCCACCACTGCCCCGGTGTCTGGTCTCCAGTAAGCAGCCAGTGCTGCACTCTGGGGCAAACTGGCCAGTGGCTTGCCAGCTCACCCAGAGTCAAAGCCACAGCTGTAAAAGGCTGTTGAGGAACTCCACCCCGCCCCTCAGCCCCTCCACGCAGTGCCCACCATGCACACTGGCCTGTGGTTCCCTGTACCTGGAACTCCCTTCCCCCAGACTCCAAGACCCCTCTCTCTCAGGTCTTTGCTCATTTGTCACCTCCTCTGGTGGCTTCCCGTACTGCCCCATGGGAGTCACACATCCTGGGTCCCCTCAACCTCTCCCTTGCCCCCTCACCTCATCTCTCTGCTTTTTCTCCACACTCATAGCTACCTGAGGGCAGGGACTTTCACCTTCCCTTCACTGCTGTGCCCACACACATCCTACACAGCAGTTCAGAATTTCAAAGTCTGACCAGAATTTACAGGAAGTGTAAGTTCTATAAATTAAGAAATTTAGCTGGGAATGCAGGTAATACCGCACCCGAAAGGTATGCCAGGTTGATTCTGGTACAGCATCACTGCTTTAAGGAGTTAAGAGGACAGGACGGACACGCTTCCTACCTCCTGAGCAGAAAGAAAGTGCACGTGGAGCAGCTTCCTCTCGCTGTCAACCAGAGGCAGAAACGTGATGGTGACATCGTCATCGGTGTTCAGGTTAGCACCAGCACCTCGGCTGCCATAGCCATCATTCTCCATGGAAACCAAAGCAGAGAAGTGGCCCCTTGTGTAGCCCAGAGCAATCGGACTTTTCCAACAAAAACTCTGTTCCCACAGCAATGGCAAATAAACACCTGGGAAGAGGAAAGAAAATCACAATGGGGTTTTCAGGACGTGGCTGCAAACTACATTATAGTAAATGAGAAGCTTCTGAAACAACTCCTGAATAAGCTTACCTTGAAACCGAGTATATCCTAAAGTTTCTCCCCGGAAACTTTTATAGTATTTTACTCCATAAACTATAATTGGTCGTCTAAGAATATGTGCAAGTACAAAAATGTGTGTCTGCTCCAAACTTGCTCCAGGCTGCACAGAACAAAATAAAAGAAAGCAATTTCTCTTTAAAGCATTTACCACACCACCCTACAAAACTGAAGAGTACAACACAATGCTACCCTCCCAGTAATTTTTTGAAAAATAATACTGTCAGCCTAAAAAAGCATTTGATTTCTCAAACAGCAAAGTCCAATAAAACCACAAAAGAAACAAGTGAAGTCTGTATGTACAGACAGCCTGCACCGTACAAACTGAAGAACCGAACAGACTTGACCCATAGTGACCTGAGGAACAAGGCATGCAGAGACAGCGAGGGACGGTGGGGTTTACCACTGTCTGCCAGGTACCTCAGAAAGTGCTACCTACAGAAGGTCCTCCCGAAGTAAAAAGATGAGCTTTGTTACTTCATACAAACTTAAATGGCAGCATCGCCTAATTCAAGGATACTTAAACAGTCTACTTTCCCCTACAACGATTCTGACAACACATTTTCTGGAGGCATGTGTCGAAGCCACCAGCAGCAGGTATTCCTTCCCAAGGTTCCAATGGATTACAGCACTTTCTACAAAAAGGATGGCTTGTTGTGCGTGTATCTGAACTTTTACAGTTTAGTATATTCAACGTGCTTCACAAAATAAAACTAGCACAAACCTAGAGTCCAAGACAAACAACCCTACACAGTTTGTTCACAAAAGTTCATTCCTAAGTTAATCAGAAATCACTTGTCCACGGCACCTTCTTGGCCTACGTCACATAGGTAGAGCCTCACCACTGGGAGCCTTAGGAAGAGTACAACTGGGTCGGCAGGGCAGACAGCTCAGCGCCGGCACGAGAGCACCCACAACTGGCCAGGCATCGTGGCCTAGTCCGCCTTGGACAAAGAGCAGGAGCTAGCCTGTGCATAAGAGGCATCATGCCAACGTTTCTGCGGGGACTACATGTAAGTGAAGAGTTGTTAAGTGCTCACAATCACAGTACAACTTTGGTTTTGACACTTTTTATCACTTAATGTAAGAAACATGCTGTCCTCCCTGCTCTGCCGGAGGACGTGCCTGTGGCCATACAGCTTGATGAACAGCACCCAGGCGACCAGATGCCGAGTCAGGCACTCTTTCCTTCGTGCCTCCAACATGGTCTGCACACGCAGATCAAGGGACTTAGATCACGTGCCTTCTTTCTCATAGAGGCAACCTGCCTTGAAGCATTCTCACCTGACTAGCAAGAGAGAGTATAAATGCCCAGTCTTCTTGCCACTGTTCTTCTCTCAAGGAGAAATGTAAACCGAAGCTCTGAGAATACCACGACTCCCAATCTTTCCAACGCGTGTAAAACCTAAAAGAGCAAGACAGTAAAAAATAAGCCTTCCATAAACAATGCATTTAATGCCCCAATCACTTATTTATGTAGCCTTTAAGCAATTCATGTGAAGAGATTAGTAATTTATTAATTTTACCTAGTTTGTAATATATTTTCCGAATTAAAAATTCCTCCACTCTGCTGGCAGACATCGTTTAACTTATCCTCAGACATAGTTTGGTTCACCACCCACCAAATTTTGAACAAAACTTTAAACACTAGTGATGAGGACAGTTAATTTCAACTGTCTACTACTGGTTTACAAATTCAAAACAAAACACTCAAAATCATTTGAGACATTGGATACAATCAAAGATACTACATTTCTCCATTAATGTACAGTATTCACTACTTGGTTGCTACATGAACAGCAGACTGGAAATAGCCCATGTGTTCACGAGAATATCAAAATCAATTCCTTGAGATTTCTTTCATTAATAAAACTATTTCTCTGATTATCATTTTAAAAAATCACTGCAACTACACTTTCTTTATATTTGATAATGCTCTAATATTTCAGCCTAATAAATTATGAACACTGAACATCAAACTAGGCCACTGAATTACTAAAAACAAAATCTTTTACATCAAGTATAAATTTAAACAAACCCAGGTATAATTATGCTCAGAGTTAGGATTCACTATCTTAACAAAAAAAGCCAAGAAAGACCTCTCAAGTAAAAACAGATACTTAACCTGCTTATAACATCACATTTCTCTTATTAGGAATTTTCTTTTTTGTACTTGATTTCTAGGCTAAAGAAGCAAAAGGTAAGAAAACATTCTGTTGCTGCTGTTGAGAAGTTCCAGCATAGAAAGTGAAATTGTTAGTGTTACAAGTTTCTTTATAGAAAATGGAGGGCTCTGTAAAAAGTAAATTATGGTATATTAGATTTCCTAAAAGGACTAAAAAAGAATGTTTACAGTGGTTTGATTCTTGGTTACTGGGGGAAAATATTTATACTCTAGGTCACCAAGAGCTTTTTATCAAGACTGTAAGTTTCAATGCCAAATGTTTTAAAAATAAAGTATGGATATCCCTCTTTCAAAATACCTACGATACACAGAAAAATGTTTGAAGAGCACCTATGACAAAATACATCATTCTGAAAAGTGTAAGAAATATCGTGAAACACAGGAAGTTGTTACAAACTGAAAGATGAATAGTTAGAAATTTGTTGCTTAGTGTCTAGAATCATTTTATGAATGAAACAGCAAAGTGCCCCAGAAATTAAATGACTGCACTCAAAACCCCTCAAGAAGATACAGAATAAGGGAATTCAAAAAAATATACTTCAAAAATATTCAAATAATCATCCACCATACAAAGACCTAAATCCTGAAGCTACCCTGATCATTAAGAACAGACAAGCAAACCAAATCCAGGAACACACGGCCAAGTGGGGCAGCAGTACAAGTTTGCTTCAACGTCCAAACACCAATTCCATGTGTTCATGGATTACAAGGGTCAGTGCTGTCAACCTGGTAATATGCCCCAAATTAGTCTACAGATCCAAAGCCATCTCTTATCAAAATCTCAGAGCACTTTTTGTGTGGAAACTGATATGCTGGATCCTAACATTTACATGGAAATCTGAAGACTTGAGACTAGCAAAAAGAATCTTGAAAAAGAAGTACAGAGTTTGAAGACTTATTCCACTGAATTTGAAACTCAACCACAAAGCTACAATCATCAAGACAGACTGATGCTGGCATAAGGATCAACATACTGATGATCAACAGGAAACAACTGAGAAGACAGAAACAAACTTTTACTTTTTTGTTACAGTAAAAAAATAATTTTCAACAGAAGTGCTAAGGTAACTGAATGGGAAAAACCAGTCTTTCAATAAATGGTAATGGGGTAATTGGACATCCACTTGTAAAACAGATGATTTTAGATCTACTTCAAAACTTAAGTAGACGTCAGCTGAAAATGGACCACAGAGCTTAAATGTAAAAGCTAGAACCATAATTCTTAGACAAAAACATTAAGAGTAAAACTTAAAATCTTTTAAATTGAAATAAATGACTAAGCATGCCAGGATTCTAATGGACAGAGCAGACAGCGTGCAGGAACAGGGGGGCAGCGTGAGCAGAGAGACGGGGACCTAAGAAAGGACCAGATGAAAGGCTGGCGATCAAAACTACTGTCACAGAAATGAAGGGTGCCTTTGATGGACTTCCTGGGAGACTGGGCATAGCTAAGAAAAGAACCTCCCAAAGACAGTCAATAGAAACCTCCAAATCTAAAAAGCAAAGAGAACACAGATATATTAAAAACCAGAAGAGAAAGCAAAGAACCATGGGACAACTATCAACAGGCACGACACATAACCTAACAGAAATAGTGGAGGAAAAAGAAAGTAACAGAAGAAATATTTGAAACAATAATGACTGAGAAGTTCCCCAAATTCAGACACTATACCACAGACCCAGAAAGCTCTGAGAACACCAAGGAGGAAAATGCCAGGAAATTATACCTAGGGCACATTATATTCAAACTACAGAAAACTAAAGAAAAAACCCTGAAAGAAGCCAGAGTTAAAAACACCTCATCTACAGAGGAACAAAAACAAGAATTACATCCAATGCCTCCAAAGCCATGCAAGGAGGAAGGTGGAGTGAAATACTTAGAAGTTGAGAGAAAAAACCCAACCACCTGTGAAATTATCCTTCAAAAAATGAAGGAGAAATGAGCATTTTCTGACACAAACAAAAACTGAGGAAACTTGCTGCCAATAGACCTCACAAGAAATGTTAAAAGTTCTTTAGACAGAAGGAAAATCAGAGAGACAAAATCCACATAAAGGAAGAGCAAAGAGGAAATGTGAAGGAAAAATAAAACCATTTATTATTACTAATTGATCTAACAGTCTGTTCAAAATAACGATCACAATGCATGTGATTTAGGTGTACATCATATATATACTTATGTATGTATGCTTCCACACAAAATAAAATAAATGACAGCAGAGAAAGACGCAAGAGACAGCAAGAACGCAGGACTAGTTTGCTATTATAAGGTACTCATAACAACCCATAAAGTGGCATAGTGATATCTGAAAGTGGATTTGGATTAACTATAAATATATTATTGCAAACTCAAGGGCAACCACTAATAAAAGTGACATGCTTAGAATGAAGAGAAAATGGAATTGTGTAAAATAATTAAAAACACAAAAGACAGAGAAAGAATGAAAGACAAAAACAGGAACAAAGAACAAGGTTAACAAAGAGAAAAGTTAACAAATATGGTAGACATTACTCTAACTATATCTTAGTCATATGAACATCAATAATCTAAATATAACAATACTGACACCACCAAATGCTAGCAAGGATGTGGAGCCACAGGAACTCAGTCATTGCTGGTTAGAACCAAAATGGTACACCCACTTAGGAAGACAGTCTGGTAGTTTCTTACAAAACTAAAAATACCCTAGCCATATAATCCAGCAATTGTGCATGCTGGTATTTACCCAAAGAAGATGAAAACAAGTTCACACAAAAACCCACACACGGATGTTGTTACAACAGCTTTATTCATAATCGCCAAAACTTGCAAGCAACCAAGATGTCCTTCAGCAGGGGAATGGATAAATAAACTGTGGCCCATCCAGACAACGGAGTATTTTTCAGCATTACAAGGAAATGAGCTATTAAGGCACGAAAAAACATGGATGAACCTTAAATGTGTATTTACTACAAGTGAAAGAAGCCAAGCTGAATTGGCCACATACTGTGTGATTCCAACTACATGACATTCTGGAGAAGGCAAAACTATGGAGATGGTAGAAAGACCAGCGGTTGCAAGGGTTGAGGAAGAGGAACGGATGAACTGACAGAGCACAGAGGAGTTTTAAGGCAGTGGAGATAACTCTCTCTAATACTATAATGCTAATACTCTGTATGATACTACAACAATTGGTATTTATTATACATTAGTGCAAAATCACAGTACATAGAACACTAAAATAAGCCCTCCAGTAAACCATGGACTCTGCCTGATAATGATGAGTCAATACAGACTCATCAATTACAGGTAACAAATGTACTGCTCTGGTGGGGAGTGTTCATAATGAAGGGTCATGCACGTGTGGGGGCAGGAAGTATATGACATATACCTATACCTGCCTCTCATTTTGCTATAAACTAAATCACTCTAAAAAATAGTCTTTAAGAATTATATATTCAGACAGAATACCGAGCTACAGAGAGCTCCACCACAGAGAAACAGTAACAATGTTTCTAAAAGACCTGCACTGATTTTTTCCCCTACAACATTAATTACTTCCACCCACCTCTCAAGAACATGGACCAACAGGTCACTTAAAGGCCAGTCAATGCCAGTCTTGAAGGATGGGCAGCCGGACTCACAGGCATCCACCAGGACGCCACAGCTGCCACCACAAACTGTCTATTTTGAAGTAAGAGGGGGATGAGTTTAAATGAAATGCCTTTCTCAGTTCTCACTTAGATATTTAATGACTTTAAGAAATCATCCCAATTGATCTGGATTGTGTGCAAAGGGCTCCTCAGCAAAAAACTGATGGGAAAAGAGACCACACAAGGACACGCCGGCTGCCCCTCTCCGGGCCTCGGACAGCACCAAGGCTCTCAGTCCCCTTCCTTCTATCTTTTAATAGTCACATGCCTATAACAACTCCACAGAGCCAACAATTCGGTGGTTATTCATTAAGGTTGACATATTGACCTGTGTCACTGATGTCCTGAGTCGACAGCAACGACGCTTCCTGTCCCCTCTTGGTGATCCGCATCCCCACGACACTGCAGCAGGCCTGCAGAACGGAGCACCACCACCGCGCAGCCCCACTGCCCCCACTGTGAACACCAAGTGAAGAGCCGTGACGACAGGGACTGGGGCAGGGGCGCCAAGGCACACTTCTGTCTGGGAGGCCTGTCTGCCAGCTCGAGGTCTCACTTCTTTTGGAGTCAAGGCCTCTTTGCTGCCAGATCTGCTACAATACTTGCCAATGGCTGTACCCTCACACCCTACACATTCCTTCTCACTCTTAACAGCCACGCCCCCATCCAGCCCATTTATCCCCTGGGATGATGGGACTCTCTCTCTCTCTCTCTCTACTTTCATGCTAGACTTTCACAATCACAAATGACCAAACCACCTCAGAATTCCAGTCTCAATACAATATTAGTGGCAGCTCCAATCCAGAAGATCACCCACTGCCAGCTGTGAGAAACAGAATAGGTCCCCAAATTATTACTAGTCACCAAAGTCTTAAAAAAAAGCCCTCGCAATTAGAAACAAAGTATCACCTGCTTAAGTTCACAGACACCTTCCAGCCTTACAAAAGGTCAGGGTATTACCACCAGGGGAAAGGCTCCAGAGCTGCCCTTTTTTCCTTTGTTTTTAAATTGAGGTATAACTGACATAACCAGGACTGCCTTTGTAATGCGCCTGCAAGCTGGTAGGTTAACCATGGTCCAGATGGGGCTTTCAGGCTGAAGAGCTAGACCTCACCCACACCCAGAGAACAGATCGATCTTTCTGGGGCAGAGTCACATTAACTCTGGGGCAGAGTCACATTAATATAAATTAACACATTAATAATAACAAGGCAGACCTGTAAAAAGCACAATGCCCAGAAACCACTGTCATAAGAACCACAGCACTCCCATCCTCTCTCTCAGTGTAGGCAGGCCCATATAGACAGCAAAAACTTCACTAGGACGTTGCCTGGTGAGCACACAATCCCATCAAGAGGGTTGGATGGACTGAGCATTTAACGGCATCAGGCTTACCTAGCCTGATGATGCCGCCTCAAAAGGATGGTCTTGGGAGGTGGACAGAATGGGTGAAATAGGTGAAGGAAATTAAAAGATACAAACTTCCAGCTATAAAATAAATGAATGATAAGGATGAAAGTACAGCACTGGGAATATAGTCAATAATACTGTAACGACTCATATGACGACAGACGGTAACTACATTTAACCACATAACAAGTTTAACTGTTGAACCACTATGTTATACACTGAAACTAATACATTGTATGTCAACTATACTTCAATCAAAATTTTTTTTACAAAAATAGGAATGGTCTTGCCCACACTAACAGACCAATCCATAGCGACCCCTCCACCAAAAGGCACAAAGACCTCTTCCTTGGACAAAAGCTGAGTGACTAAACCATCTCCTCTGGATCCAGGCACACAATTCATTTCATTGTGCTTTGCAGATACTGTGTTTAACAAATTAAAGGTTCATAGCAACCCTGCAACAACAATCAAGTTATTGACACCATTTTTCCAACAGCATTGCTCACTTTGTGTCTCTGTGTCACGTTTTGGTAATTCTTGTAATATTTCAACCCTTTTCACTATTACACTTGTTACAGTGATCTGTGATCAGTTGACCAACATCTTTGATGTTACTATTATACCTGTTTTGGGGCACCCATGATCCACCCCATGTAAGACAGCAAACTTAATAAATTTTGTGTTCTGACAATTCCACCAACTGGCTGTTCCCCCCTCTCTCTCCCTCTTCTTGGGCTTCCCTAGAGGCAAGAGACCTGAGACACAACAATGAAAGAGGCCAATTAATAACCCTACAATAGCCTCTAAGTGTTCTAGTGAAAGGAAGACTGAATTTAATTTAAAGTCAGAAATAACTAAGCTTAGTAAGGAAGGCATGTTGAAAGATGACACAGGCCAAAAGCAAGGACTATGGGGTCAAGTCAGCCAAGTTATGGATGCAAAGGAAAAGTCCTTCAAGGATATTATATTCAAAGTCTGTTGTTTAGCGTAGTCAGCTTCACGCATTAGCTTAGCCAGATCTTCTGGATAACTTGCCGCAACCTCTGCATCAGCACTTGCTGCTTCACTTTGCATGTTATGGAGATGGCTTATTTCCTAGGCTTCATGAACCAACCTCTGCTGGCTTCAAACTTCATCTGCAACTTGCTCACTTCTCTCAGCCTTCACAGAAGTTAAGATGAGTCAGGGCCTTGCTCTGGATTAGGCTTTGGCTTAGGGGAATGTTGTGGCTGGTTGGATCTTCTATCCAGACCACTCAAACTTTCTCTATGTCAGCAATAAGGCTGTTCTGCTTTCTTATCATTTGTAGGTTCACCAGAGTAGCAGGTTTTAGACAAAACAGCTTATTTTGGAAGAAGATGTCACCACAGACTTCCATAGCTAAAGAGGATAAATCAATGCCTGGCTTCAAAGCTTCAAAGGACAGGCTGCCTCTCTTGTTAGCAGCTAATGGAGCTGGTGACTTTTAAGTTGAAACCAGTGCTCGCTGACCATTCTGAAAATCCTAGGACCCTTAAGAATTATGCCAAAACTACTGTGCCTCTGCTCTAAAAATGGGACAACAAGGCCTGGATAGCAACATATCTAAGTTTGTAAAACCATAACATGGTTTACTAAGTATTTTAAGCCCACTATTGAGACTTACTGCTCAGGAAAAAAGACTACTTTCAAAAGATTACTGCTTATTGACCATGCACAAGGTCACCCAAGAGCTCTGATGGAGATGTTTAACAAGATTGATGAGGTTGTCATGTCTGCTAACACACAAGTATAATTCTGCAGCCCATGGATCAAAGAGTCAATCTGACTTTCAAGTCTTATTAAAGAACTAACATTTTGTAAGGCTGTAGCTGCCACCGACAGTGAATTCCTCTGTTGGATCTGGACAAAGTAAACTGAAAACCTTCTAGAAAGGATTCACCATTCTAGAAGCCATCTGTGAGAAATGTCCTAGAGAACATTTGTGACTCATGGGAAAAGGTCTAAGTATCAACATTAACAGGAGTCTGGAAGAAGTGGATTCCAACCCTCATGGATGACTTTGAGGGGTTCAAGACTTCAGGAGAAGGAAGTAACTACAGCTCTGGTAGAAATATTAAGAAGAGAACTAGAATTAGAAGTGGAGCCTGAAAATGTGACTATATTGCTGCCACCTCCTGATAAAACGTGAATGGTGAGGAGTTGCTCCTTATGAATGAGCAAAGAAAGTCATTTCTTGAGATGGAATCTACTCCTGGTAAAGATGTTGTGAATTTTCTTGAAGTGACAATAAAGGTTTTAGAATACTACATAAGCTTAACTGATAAAGCAGCAGCACAGTTTGAGAAGGGGTTTGACTCCTCCACTTTTATAAGAAGTTCTACTGTGGGTAAAATGCTATCAAACAGCATCACACGCTACAGAGAAATCCCTGAAAGGAAGAGTAAATCTATGTGGCAGACTTCGTTGTTGTCTTTTTAAGTAGTTGCCACAGCCAACCAACCTTCAGCAACCATCACCCCGATCAATCAGCAGCCATCAACACTGAGCAAAAAGATCAGGACTGGCTGAAAGCTAGAAGATGGTTTGCATCTCTTAGCAATAAAATATTTTTAAATTAAGGTATGTACATTGAATTTCTAACCAAGTGTGCTATGGCACACTTACTACACTACAATATACTGAAACATAACTTATTGCACTGGGAAATAAAACAATCAGTTGACTCACTTTCAGTGGTCTGGAACCAAACCCACAGAATCCTGACGGTGTGCCTATACTCCACACCCAGTCAGGGTACCACCTAGGCTTGCCAGCCAGGGAGCCACTTTATTTTTCTCCAGTGACCACATATTTTTACTGCATTATGTTTTGATCTGTAATTTAGCTCTCAAGAAAGTAATTATATTGCTCTCATTTTCAAGTTCTAGAGTACTCTTTTTTCACTCAGTATTTACTTCATACTTACTATTTATCAGGCTATTGTAGGCACTAGATCTTCCATAATGAAACACAACAAAATCTCTGTTCTCATGGAGTTTATATTCTAATGGGCTTCATGTAAACCCTAAATACTGACAACAAAATTTACAACTAGGAACTGCTCAAAATTTATACAAAGATACTAGGGTAATAAGGTTATTTGGGGTAAGGCCATTATCACTGTTGTATAAACATCGATTAGGTGTGGAGAAAATTAAAAGGCACATTTAATTAACTTAGCCTTTTCTAGCCTCAATTTTCTCAGTTATAATAACTAAGATAATGTATGTAGAGAACCAAGAAAATACTGTAAGTCAAATAAATGTAAAGACCAAACTACTAATTCACAACACAGTCACTGTTTCCAGTGACTGACACCTCAATGGGGGAATTTACAGTTCAAGACTAGTCACATACTCAATTAGATGCTGGATTTTTAAAATTTGTATTTTTTTATATTTATATTTAAATAGATTTCCCCTGCTATTCAAAAGTTCACCTTAAACCACTTCATTTTTATGCAAGACCTACCTTAGAACCTGTTTTCACTGAAAGAAACCTCAAGAGGATTTTTGCTTTTACAACACAGTAACTGCTTCTTGCTTTATGCCATTCTGGCTTATGAAAGGTTTCACAGGCATGCTGTACTTTTGAAGAGTGGGAGAAACCTGTATATCTAAATGCTATTGTTGAAATTATTGAAGACTGTGATATGGACTGTGTTGGGTAATGAAGTCAATGCTGATTTTTCTCAGATGCAATAATAAGGGTGTGATTGGGTAGGAGAATATCCTTGTTTTTTAAAGATGCATATTGAAGGCAAAGCAACATGATGTCTAAAACTAATTGGCAAAGGAAGTATTTATATATGGAAAGATGGCACACACGTGGCAATATGTTAATGGCTGATCAACTGAATGAAGAAGATACTGGGATCTGTTGTTTTTTGTTTTTGTTTTTAACTTTTTTGTGGGTTTCAAAATTTGGAAAATAAAAAATGTGGTCTTAAGTCTACCTGCCTCAAGAAGAAAACAATTCCTGATACAATGTCAACATCATCTCTTAAAGTTGAACAAGAATATGACATTTTAACTACTTAAAAATGAGCAAGTAATTTAATATTTAAAGCTACTATAACAACTTCAGGTGTTTCTATTTTAAAGCTCAGCAAAAACACTTAAGAACCTCTGAGATGTTCAAAATATCTCAATGTCCAAAAACCCGTTTTCTCCCTCCCACAGAAAATAAAACAGACAAGAAGTACCCCACCACTATAAGGAGATGATCCAGCAAGTACACTCCTGGATTTACACAGGAAAGGAGCCAGCTCACCAATGTGAACAGTCATGCAGGCTGTCGTGTAGGGCTTTCCGAAGCACCGAGTCCTTGTCATAAATGCCCCAGGTAGCTTGTAGTACTGAATCAAGTAAGCAGTCTCCTGCAGTCCGGTTCCAAAGTGCATACAGTCGGCTGTCCAAACGAGTAGCCAATTCCAAGGACCAATTTATTATTGGAGATTCTTCTTCTAACTCTATATGAGGAATTTAAGTATGTTCATTTTCATGCCAATGCAATTAAGGACTATTCAGGGGAAGAGACGACCTATTCTGTAGATGACAGGTTTATGTGCAATAAACACCTAAATAAATTTGATGAACTTGACAATTTATTTTTAAATTCTTGACAATTTATTTTCTAAATTATTATGGAAAAATACTCATTCTAGAATAGGAAACAGAAAACCCATTCTAGAATTTGAATTAGGAAGTTTTACAACTTTTGTGCCTTTATCACTCTATCACAGTTAAGAGCTGTAAATGAGTTGTTTTTTTCCAATTTTATTGAGATATAATTGACAGAATGTACATTTTTAACAGCACAATATGACACTATTCCTAAGACCTTAATATTTTTAATTTAAAGTAAAAATAAACAAGTTAGCCATACACTAAACTACTCCAAATCTTTTATAGAACAAAGCAAAAAGTTTACTGAATTGATGTAAGACATTAAAGTAATTCCATGTTTACCTTTTTGAACATCTCTATCAAGCACCTCATCAAATAATTTTTCTTGGACTGTTGGGGGCAAGTCTTCAATATCTACAAAGAAAAAGCAGACTTAAAAGATCTTATGTCTCCTAACTTAATAATTAATTTGATACCAGTATTTAATAGTGACTTCCTCTAAAATAACTCCCTTTCCTCTGAAAGCTGTCAAGTGGCTTCTTACAAAAAATGTGCATGAGTGATGTACATGCATGTGTGGTAAAATATTTCCTTTCTGTACTTCATTATCAAAACTGTGATCTAGCTAAAAAATAATAAAAATATCCACTCGGATAAGTAATTACATGCACAGCTCTCATCAAAAAAACATGATAATAAACGTGGTACGTGGAGAGAAGGGAACCCTTGTGTGGTTAGTGGGAATGTAAACTGACACAACTACTATGGAAAAAGTATGGAGGTTCCCCAAAAAGTAAATGAAATCCGGATTTCAAGAGAGATCTCTGCACTCCCATGTCTGTTGCAGCATTACTCACAATAGCCAAGACATAGAAATAACCTAAGTGTCTGTCACTGTATGAATGGATAAAGAAGATGTAGTACATATAGATAATGGAATATTCAGCCACAGGGAAAAAGAAAATCCTGCCGTTTGCAACACGGATGGACGTCAAGGGCATTATGCTAAGTGAAAGAAGCTAGACAGAGGACGACAAATACTGCCTGGTACTACTTATATGTAGAATTAAAAAAAAAGACAAACTCACTGATACAGTAGAAAAGTGGTTGATGGCCTTGGGGTGGTGGGGAAAATGGGGAAATTGGTAACCAAGTATCACCTATCACCTTTCAGCTATAAGATGAATAAGGAGGAGGACCTAGTGCAAAGCATGGGAGTTATAGTTGATAACACTGCTACTGTATAAATGTAATATACTGAGAGAGTAGAACTTAAATGTTCTCACCCAAAAATAAATGTCACATGGTGAATGTGTTAACTAGATGGGGAGAAATCCTTTCACAATGTATGCATGTATCAAGTCATTATAATGTATACTTCAAATATCTGACAATTTTATATGTCAATTATACCTCAATAAAGATGAAATAAAAGAAAAAAAGAACAGGGCTATATGATATTTGAATTAAAAGTAACAAAGTAATAAAGATAAATTTTTATCTGTCCTCCCCACTCTCTCAGCCTCTGCTCAGTCCTATTATTTCCAAACTTTAGAATTTTCTTATAGAAGTTAACGAACCATTAATTGTGGCACACAGATGTTTTTGTCATCTTCCTCAAAGGCATTAATTATCCTTAAAAAATTTTTTTAATTTTAAAGCTA
Source organism: Manis pentadactyla (assembly GCF_030020395.1). Lineage (NCBI taxonomy): Eukaryota > Metazoa > Chordata > Mammalia > Pholidota > Manidae > Manis > Manis pentadactyla. The sequence goes on along the minus strand of NC_080026.1, from coordinate 133,953,289 downwards.
TTTTCAAGTAAAAAAAATCTAATCACTAGGGGTAAGCTTAAATATACAGTGTGTTTCAAATCAAACTTGCCTGATTTTAAAAGGCTAGCTATTACCTCCTACCATTTGTAAATGTCCCTCATTTCTGAATGTGAAAGCTCAAAACACTCAGAACTAAATGGAAGCCTTATTGTAGAAACTTTTGGTGTTTAATGTTTAATCAGTGCCAAATGAACAAAAAACATCCCCGAAGACATCTCCAATTGTCACTGAATTGAAAAATGAAAAGTTGCTTCATAAATACAGTAGGAACCAGTGCAACGAATGAAGAAAGTAACCTGACTACCCACCAAAAGCCCATATTCTAATAGCAGGCAACCAGTTCAGAAATCACTATCTAATTTCAAAATAATAAGCAGGAAAAGAAAAAACAGAGTAGACTGATAATATTCTAAAGTAAAACAAAAGAAAAATAAATGGATAAAACAGATGCTTTAGAGTATCCGAGTGCCTCGAAGAAGTCAGCTATTACCAACTGCCATCTTCCTCGCCAAGTGTTAGTTTACGAGTAGCCCTTGGACTGGCTACTTCCAGTATAAATAGGAGTGTCGAATAATTTAAGAGGCACATAGAGTAGCAAAGTCATATGCTTTCTAACAGAAACATTTTCACTCAGACATAAAAAATAATTATAATAAAGTGTACTTATTTATTGATTTATCTATATAATAATAAAGTGAATTTCTTTTTACATTGAAATTTGAAGTTACCTGCTGGCAATGTAAATGTTACAAGGTCAGTTAGAAAATAGCAGGCAAAATCCCCCTTTCTCTGATGAAGAGAGGCAGCTATCTCTCGCCGGATTTGCTCTGTCAGTTCAGGACACACCATTGCTGGGATACACTTTGCTGCTTGTTGAGACACCTTAAAACACAAAAGAAACTTTTCTCTGCATCTCATTTATCATCAATGGAAGCAGAAAATAACAATATTAAATGAAATTACCAAAATTTACCAGGGAAATCAAGGTGGTTCGTTTTTCAATTTTAAAATATTGTACATTGGGTACTGTTTCCCCACCTATGGAAGTACACATCTGTACAGCTTTCCAGAAAACAGACATAAAAATGCTCTACCCTCTGATTCAGTAATTTTACTTCTTAGGAATGTTTCATTCCCAAGAAAATAGACAGACGCATATAAAAAAATTTTATGCAGAGATTCATCATAGAAGGGGAGAGATGGCAGAAAACAGGGTTAGCCTAAGACTAACCCTCATGCCCCCAATAAAACCATTCTTAAAACACAGGGAATTCCAGCTCACAGGAAAAAAGTAAATTACCAACACTCTCTTCCCACTCTGTAAGAATATTTCAAGTACCCTGACTAGGAATAAAGAAAGCATGGTATTTTTCAAGGGTTAGTCTCCACTGCCTTCAAATCCTTCCCTACTTGTTATCGTTCTGAATTTTTGGAAAGGCAATATGGCTTCTCCAAGTGCAGAACAGACAACAAGCTTTCAAAGTACAGCTCAGTAGGAATGAAATGTGAGCACTAGTGTACCACAGAAAACCTGTATGCAAGGAGACGGCTAGAATTTTCCTCTCCTTTTTATATGACGAATAACAACAAAGGATGCAAAAATATTACCTTCCATTTAAGTTGTATTCCTTTTGTGGAGCTCAAGAAAGATACAGAGGATTCTGAAATCAAAGATGAGCATCAGCTAGAGAAGAAATGAGTCTGGTTGTGAACCCTGAGTGAGCCAGTTAGCTCTGTCGTCTGCTGTACTAGAGTGTAGTCACTAACCTGAACCACCTTCTCAAATGCAGATTGACAGTCACAAGTGGGGTTTGGAGTAGCAAGTCTTCCAATAAGACACTAAAAGAGTAAGTTTTACTGACAATGTCATCTATGTAATACATATAGACAACTTGTCATTGCTGTTAAGGTAAGTAAATAATGTTTCAAAAACTCTGCATACGCAAACAACCATCAGATGTCCTATTATGAAACTCCTACATGAAAATTCAGTTCTACTAAATTCCACTGGCAAGGATTACAGTAACAGTGAGATTCTTACTACATCTTAACTCCATCTGAACCTAATCTTTAACACTCAAATTAAGGAAAATTAAATATTAAATATTTTCAGAATATAATCAACTATTTCTTAAGTAATATTGTTAATGGATCCCAAAAGTAAATTCAAAAACAGCTTATTCCAATCTGCTAGACCTAAAGCCCTGTCCAAAGTCCTGGGAAGACTTTTTCCCAAAACAACTTAGTTGCAATGTGAATACTGAAAACTACTCCAAGAGAAACCTTACAGCTGGCGAATGGCCTCCAACCAAGCCTCCTCCCCCCACCATCATCCTTAAGCATAATGTCCCTAAAGCCTGCCTCTCATCTTATAGCCTCTGCAACCTTGTCTTCTGAACCAAGTCCTTAGACTAGCAGTTAACTTAGGGCCCATGAACTTGGGTAGAGTCAGTGAACTTGAATGGGAATTTTAATTATATTTAAATCCTTCATTTTCACTAACCTCTTGCCTATATTTAAAAATGCATTTTCTTCAAGATATTGTAACAGCTTGGTATGGTGATAGCTGGTACCTAGAGAATTGTCATGTATATAAATGTTGAATCACTATGTTGTACACCTGAAACTAATGTAATGTAATACTGTATGTCAACTACCCTTCAATAAAAAATAATTATCTACCAAAAAAAAAAAAAAGGCATTTTCTTGTATAGCCCAGGTTTGATTTAATATTCTGATAACTGTATTTCAATATAATTGATTTCCTTTGCAATCCTATTTATTTCTACTTTATTCATTTAAAAGCAGTATTTTGAAAAGGAGTCCATAGGTTCCACCAGACTACCAACAGGGCCCATGACCTGAAATCCATTTATAACCTCTGCCCCAGATACCCATCCTCAGAATATAATGTTCTCCTACTGTCATCCCAAAAGTACTTGGCTCTGTGCTCTCTCTGCAGACACATCCCTTAGTCCAGATGCATACTCTCCCTGCCAGTTTCCTCACTGGAGTGCCTACTCCAAAAGAGACTGAATTCCACTACCAATTTTCTTCTTTCCCTGGAAAAACTCCCCTACTGCCTCTCCCATGTTGTACACCAGGGTTGGTATGCATGTCCCATAAGATACAGCAAAAACGATGGGGAGTCACTTCCTAAGTAGGTTATATATAAAAGACACTGCCGCTTCCATTTGTATCATTCTCTCAAACTCTCTCTCCCTCTTGCTTTAGTTGAAACCAACTGCCACATCACGAGCAAACCCATGGAGGGGCCTACATTGGATTTGAAGTCTCCTGCCGACGGCCATGTGAGTGCACTAGAACCAGATTCTCCAGCCCCAGATGAGACTTGACGACTGCAGCCCTAGCAGCTTGTCTATAACCTCATGAGACCTTTAGTCAAAACCATTCAGCTAAGCTGCTCTCAGATTCCTTACCCTGAGAAACTGTGTAAGATAAGTTTTTGCTGCCTAAAACTGCTAAGTTTTGAGGCGATTTGCTAAGCAGTAAATAATGTATGAACAGTAAATAATAAATACACTGGGGTTCTTACTGTCTTCCTACTCTCTGTTAGTCCCCAGATCGCTCGTAGGAAGCCAGTGATTTATGCCAAACCCTCCAGAACCTTCACATAGTCCTCTACCAGACTAGAGGGGAACCTATGAATCACCTAGACTTGAGCCTTGGTTCACGGTTGCCTTCTCTATCCTGTCTCCTGCCACCAACAGCAACTACAGGACCACATACACAAACGGAGCCAAACTCAGATGCTTCAGAAACTACCTGTTTGTTTCATCCCATGTTCCTGAACACTGGTCCCTCTAATCACACTGCTGTTTTTCAAACAGTCCCTTCTCCCTTAGCCTCAGTAAACCAGTTCACCATTTTCATTATGGCTCTCTCTCAAGCCATCCCCACCCTCCTCTAAGTCTAGGGTCTATCAGGTGCCCGTGGCTTCACTGGACTCTCACCAAACTGAACGCAATGGCTAGCCATCTCATCATGCCTTCACCCAGTCTTCCTAGCTCTTAATCCCTCCCAGGCCTTTGTACATGATGGTTCTCAAATACTGGCAGATATGAATATGCAGATACACATAAAGCATACACAGATGTTTACTGAATCCACATTCTAAATCCACAATTGACATGACAAATGACAATGACTCTGCACTTTTACCCTATTTCTCTTACCATTAAAAAATTAAGTGAATAATATAGTCACATCCTGAAAAACTCATCTGCAACCACTTTCATTTGTAACTTCTGCCTGCTTACCTAAGCCAGAAAGCTCAGAATCAGCTCTGACGGGTATTTCACCATTGCCTCCATGGCCATCAATCCACTTAATCCTGACTACATGGCCATCACCTCCCTCAAGCCAGCCCACTTCTTCTCATTTCTCCTGCCACTACTGTTCTGGCCAAGTTCTTGCCAGCATCACTGTCGTATCCTCCTAACCAGGCCTGACCTTCTCCAATCTGCAGCAGCCAGAACACACTTCCTGTCACTCCCTGGACTACTCTACCTAACACTTTCCAAAGCCTATTTACAACTCTTCGAATAATCTTCAAATTCCTTGACCGAGAAGGTCCTTCATAACCACCCCCACTTCTCTCTTAGGCTTCCCTCTCTTAGTTCCCAGCCACCATCACAACCATGCTGAGTTACTTCCAAGTTCCTAAATTCACCAGAAATACCACCACCCCTGGCCTATGAATAAGTGATTTCCACTAAAATGTTACCTGCTCTTGGTAACAATATAAGATATCGCAAAACACTTTCTGAGATATTCCCACAGCACCTGAACTTACATCTGTAAGAGCATACAGAATTATCGGTTTCTTTCTCTACTTTTCTGGAGACTCACTGAAGGAGCCAAAGTCTATCTTCACAGTTATATCTCTTTTTAGCACAGTCCAATACACAGTAGGTATCCAATAAATATTTGTTTAGTTGATTGAATGAATGACCTATAAATCCCAGGTTTTTTAAAATCAAACATGATTTAAATATTATGGAAAAACATCCTATTTTTAAGAAAGAGTATATACCCTTAAGAATTATATGCTGTTGAAGTCTCAAGTTTAATGTAATTTTATTAAAGGGTGTAGAAGAATCAAACTGTTCAGAACTGTTTGGAGAAACATTTTAACATCAAAAATGAAAACTAAGGAACACACTTCCTTCACATAAAAGAATGTTTAGCCAAAATGCCACACTTACCTCCGTAAGCAATATTGCTAGCATATCCTGCCTCTGAAAACGTATAGCCAGATGTACCAGGGTATAGCCAACATCAAAAGCCGAAGGACGGCTCAGCAAGCGCACTTCATCTGTGGTGAGCTGACGTGCAATGTCTCCTCCTGATGACTTGTATGCTTCTATGGCAGCTAAGTCACCTTCTACAACCCCTAAAATAACCATCAAATAGAAAAGAGTTTAATTCTGTTTTTCTTCCGAAAGCACAAACTTGTAGCATTCACTCTAAATTCTGTTTCTCTGTGCTTCCTGGATCCTGGAGCATCATTTAAACATCCTAAAGAATATAAGGAAAATTAGTGTACTTCTCTCCCTTTAATTTCTGTCAGCACTAGAACTGCTAAGTTAGGTACTTACCTTCACATCAGAGCTGGCTCCAGTGCTCTGGTAGGGCTTACAGGAATTATTAGAATATATTAATTGTCACAAAGATCAGTAATACAGTATGACAAATTAGACTTCAGTCTTCCTTATATACATTCAGTAAAACTTGAACCAGATGACTCTGAACAAAAATTGGCTAAAATAAAACACTACAAACCAGGTGAGGGTGGAGAGATAAAACAAGTACTTTTTCCAAAACCATAAAGAACTTTCATTCCCACTGAACCATGTTATTAATCTTAACACAAACTGATGTTAAATTAAGACAGTAATCCTATTTACTAAGCAGTACAATACATCTATGGATAATAAACAAATAGCCTTGGCAGAAAAATGAAAAGTACAGATTCAAATTTACCACAGTGTTAAAAAACACACACACATACAACCAAAACTGTAGGAACAAATCATTTTAAGTATTTCCTAAGTTATATCAGGAAAAATTTGTTCAGTGAAATACTAACACTAGCTAAAAATATTCTTAGTGTACTTTAAAAAAAGCCTTTTTAATTGCCATCTTGACCTATGAATTAAATAAGCTATTCCTTAGAATATAACAGATTGGCACAATGCAGCATTTCCCCCACTTATTAAAATAGCAAAGCTTTAAAATGGTAGTTTTATTTCCACATTCACTGAATGTGCAATAACATGCAGAGCACTATTCTAGGCAATGTGGAAACAAGGACTGTTAAAAACATGATTCCTATACTTAAAATAGTCCTTCTCATCACATTTGTGAGCCTTTATAAAAGGTCAGCTTCAAAAGTTTTCAAATTCTGGGATCAAGGATCTGTTCTGCAAATCTCGATCCTCTCCCCAGAAAAATGCCTCCCTGCCCCTGACAAATAACGTGTTTCAAATTAAGAATCAATGATATTAAATGAGAACACCTTCTTACAGGAATTTCTATTTTCATAGAAATTTAAGCTAATGCATGCATGCCTCAATATAAACATCCAAGTACAGCTGTATGTAACTAACCCTCACCAACATATAAAGGGCTTTAAAACACCCTTCTGAGGCATTGTACCCTGGAAAAGTCATCAGAGCTACATTGGCTCGCATGAGACCAGTGGGATGCAACTCCTCAAAGGGCAAGCCTTAAGAAAAGACACAGAAAAGTACTACCTGAAATAAAAACAAATCTAAAGAACTCTAAATTTCTGCTTAACTCACTTTAATGGACAGCTGAGAATAATCTACTAGGAATCTATTTTTGAATAAAGTTTTTTTTCAGAACTGAATAGGCCCCACTCCACTTACTTTGTATATACAGTATTTCCTTACAAAAGCAACTAGTTTTCATTTAGTCCTACCAAAGCTGTAACTATTGCCTGCAGAGGTACACACAACATCACTGCACCTTTCATAGTTTTTAGCTTTAACCTAAAAATACATACACTTAGAACATTTCTTTGTGCGACCTAAGAAGCACTTCCAAAAGCAACCCAAGGACCAAAAAGTGATCAGTTTACGTGAAAAGATAAAGACCTGTGCAGTGTATGTGTACGTATCTGTACTTTTATACATACATATTATTTTTTGTTTCCCAAAGACAAAGATAAGGTAATCTAAAGCTAAACCACCGACTACTTTTGTTCCTTTCGTTGCAAGGAGAGATCTTCTAACTCTTCACCATTTTTAGCCTACTCACTATACTGATCATGTCCGGAAGAATCTCATCTTAGAAATTCTTAAGATTTCATTTCCTCTCTAATATTTCTGAGGTAGTCCTGCAATTAGAAACTAATTAGCACAATCAAAGAGGGTATGTGGTGTAGACAAATAGTTTAACGAAGTTAGCAAAAGGTGCTCTGTAATTATCATCTACAATGTCACCAGTCTGCCTTCCAATTAAGGGTCTTTTAAAAATAAACAATCTCAAATGGTGAATGTGAATTGTATCTCAATAAAGTTCACACACACACACACACACAATTTCTATTTGGCCTAATCCAAAATGCCAAAAACAATTACTTCCCCTGACCCAAGCTCCAAATTAATCTGCAAACAGGGCATGGCATGCTGCCTACTCCCTACCATGGGGTAAACACGGGAGGGCAGAAAATGAGGATGAACAGAATAGACTCTATTTTCTATTCTTCACTGCACAAAATTTTCCAAATTTGCCAGAACATGAAAAACACAGATTTAAGTATAGGCACAAAGTACTATGTGAAAGAAAAGTATTTTATTGTCTAATGTTATGGGAATACATAACTCCATTCATTAACCATAATTAAGAGCTCACGGTTTCCCCTACCTGTGAGTTTTCAGCTACAAAGATGAGTAAATTTGTTACACATCAAATTTTATGAGAATGTCCCTGAACTGTCCAAATTTTTGGTGTAACTTTACTATACACTGCTCAAGGAGAGCTATGGATTAAAGTTTAGACCGTTTCTTGATACATGGGTTTTCATTGTAAACCTGGTATCTAAAAAGATTTGGCCCATACTCAAATAATCTAAAGTTTTAGCCACTATGTTTTTTTATGTGGGGTGGGGGTGGGGAAGCATCACATTACATGCAAAATAATTTACAAAATGCCTTTGAGGTCTTCACATAACATTACATTTTTACCACCTTTTAATAGGGATAAAAGGGAAGAAGACAGAAGAGTTGGTAGATAGGAATAGACAACAAATTTTGCTAAGTGGTAAATTCCACTTCATGTAACAATGCAAAAAAAACAGTAAATTCCAATAGAGAAAGGTGACATACACAGTTTTTCTAGGTTATTATTTCACAGTGCCTCCAAGAGTGACCAACGCATCCTTCTCTCAGTATGTAACAAACATATGTTGCACATTCTGTCCCTTCTTCCCCCATACTATGAAGGCAGTGCCCCCAGGACATCTGAGGGCACTCTGAGATGATTAACTTGATAAAACTAATTTGCAGTACCATCATACTTTCAAAATTGATTGAATGAAATACACAACTAGCTAAAGCAGTGGTGCATAATTACAGATAAAGGAAAGTGTTAATATACTTTTAAAAACATGGAGACCTGAGAGTAAATGAAAGCTACTGTGTAATACAAACTACATTATTTAAAAAAACCTCAAATCGTTCTGCAATCTAGGCCAGGAATACAATTTAGCATATTTTGAAGCCACAGGTCACAACTCACTGTGGATTTCACAGCTACTATGGAACTCCGTTGGTTAGAATATGGAGCTGGCTTATGATGTTTAGAAAACAGATTTATTTTTTTCCCCCATGTATGGCACAGTTTTCAAAGTTTTGCCGTATTTTTTTTTATGACATAAAATCATAATGGTAACTAACTTTGAAAAGAATGCCAAATGGTAAAAAAAAAGCCAGGACTTACCTGAGCCCACATGGGCCAGCTCAACACTACCCTGGAGTTCTATGGTAGCTGTGACATCACAGCATGGTTTATGCTGTGGGGTCAGGGTGGACTTGGAGTCAGCTGGCACAATTTCAGGAGCCCTTAAAGAGAAAAGTTAGTTTTAAGTGGTAATGTTCAGAATGTCCTTTACCATGGTCAGTAGAAAGAGCAGATGTGGCTGGCTCTGATGTCTGAGTAGTTTTCCTATATCCATAATTTAATTCATTTTATCAGTTTTGCATATTAAAAAGGAAACTATACCATCCAGTAATACACTTCTTCATATTCCTAACCATTTGGCTACAGTTCAGTCTCAAACGTGGCTTAGATACTCACAACAATCTCAATACTCAAACATGAGATGCTTAAATAAAAAGACCTCAGTATTTTATCTTCAAGTGTATACAAGCTCAGTGGCAATCCCAAAAACGGTTTGAGCAGACCAAACCACCTCCTAAATGCACTTTTTACATAATAACCATTGGCAACAAGTTAAAATCTACCTTTTCTATTCCTAGAATAGTGCTGTACAACAATACCTTTTCAAAAACACAAAAAGAGATGAAACTCATGAATTGGAAATAAATTCTTACATTTAATCTACTCTATAACTATAAAAGATAAGCATCTGGTCAATTCATTTAATAAACTCCATTATGAAAACATCTTTAGAAAAATAAGATTCAATGATCAGAAGTCAAAATAATTTAAGGGCTTTACCCATCCTTTTATTAATCATGACAAACTATCCCAAATATAGTTTAAACCTTGGAGATCTTACCTTCCCTACATCTTTTATCAGATTGTTAACAACCCAGCTGCTGTGGAAATATAGATCCCCCCAGTCATGAAAAAATACCTGAATTGACAGGTATTTCATTAAGAAAGAAGATCTTGCCATGCAGGACAAACTACTACTGAAAGCATGATGCAAAGACTTAAAGGAACATGTCACAAAGTTATCTTTGGGAAGGTGACCAGACATGAAGAACAATGTTAAAGATGAATGTGAGTCCAAATTGAGGTAGGGCAGGGAAATTGGACAAGAATTATGCCATTGTAAAATCTAATTTGCCTGCGGAAAAAGGCCCAGCTTGTTCTTTAACTTAATCTATGGGCTATTCTTCCTCTTCTTCCCTCCCCTTAATCAATCAAGTAACTTTGTAACCAAGACAGGAAATGAACCTCCAAAGTGTAATGTACCTATGTGGATAAAGAATGTCGAAATCTGGACCAACACAATCACCTAAATAACCCTATTATCTTAAGACAAAACTTCAAAGGAATTGTGAACCACCTGTATACATCCTGCCTTATGCTGACCCCTACCCAAAAGGCCCTATAAAAACCGCACACCGCAGACCCTTCAATGTGCCTCCTGAGGTTGCCGTACTCCCTTTTCTGCAAGTGTGTACTTTTTAAGCATCTTCTTATTGCTCAGCTTACTGCATTTTGTCTCTGCACTCTTCCAGTGGTAAGTGTCTTTGTCACTTTGCTATTCTATTTTCCAGACTTAAGCATTAAGTCTTCACGCTGTTCTACTCTAGGTAGTAGGTGAAAGCTACGGAGAGCTCTGATTTGGGCTTACAAGTTCCCATCACCTGGGTGACCTGGACAGGACTGTGGCTATAAATCATGCTCTTTAGTAGCCCGCCTGAAAATCTCCTTTATTTGCCTTTAGGAAGTTCTCAAAACATAATCTCAATCCATCCAGTGCTCTGTAGCTCTCCCAAATCCTGGGATGGGAGGGGCTTAGTTCCCACACCATGTCAAACCAAGCAGACCCTGGATGCCAAGTGACCCTGGCTTTAAGAGTTGACAAGGGATCTACCCCATGCCAAGCAGGAGTTCAATTAACTTCCCTCCCTCTGCTCTTCCCTGCTTTCTGCTGCCTGCAAGGCAGCTGCCAGTCCCTGCTACTTTCACTTTAATGAATTCCTTCCTTACCTACGCTCCTCCCACCCTGCATTCTCGTTCACTTCCCCTGTCCAGGTTGAGATTTCAACTGGTGTGCAAGGAGAGACCACCTCCCCGAATGCAGCTGCCCGGCAACAAAATTACAAGTCACTTAATAAACTGCCAAAAGCATCAACTGGGGGGATAAGATTCTAAAAAATTTAGTGTTCCAGTTACACAAAATAGTGTTCTGTCAAAACTACATTCACCACTGAAATCAAGTCCCAAAGTGTTTCTGACTTGAAAAATTTCAACCGCTACACTGCCAAGTGACCCTGGCTAAATCTGAAACCAAATTTTAGATTTTTATAATTATACTTTTTTAAGTAGGCCTAGAAAGACTGCATAGTCTAACCCACTCTCTTTACAACTGAGAAAACTGGAGGGTTAAATGAACATTTTTAAAGGGGGAAGAGAGTATAAAAGGAAAAACTCATGACATATAACTACACTTTCCATAATACATCCATGTAACTCTTCTTCCACCAAAAATACTGAAAGAATTAAGACAGAGAATCACCCAACTGGAAGAGACATTAAAAAGTTACTTAGTCCATCTTGACAAGGCCCCCGGGTAGAAGCACAGCCAAGAAGTCCCTGTAGTCCACCACTGGAAGAGAAGGTTCCACAGCTCCAATAAACATTTGTGGGCCCACAAATATCCACGTCAGCTGTAGATTTTCCTCCAAACGTTCCAGGCCCACATATACCAAACTCATTACACATCCTTGCTACACTAGCCTACAATGAAACTTCACATCTCCTATGTTTAGGAAGAATGGGACTGCTATCCAACCCACTATCCAAACCAAAATCCTAGGTGTCTTCTTAATTCCTCCCTTCAGCCCTAATAAAGAAGCAAATAAATAAAACAAAATTATGTTTTGAGAACTTCCCAAAGGCCCTAATAAAGAAGCCCTCCCTTCTTCCAGGTCTGTCAGTCCTACCTTTTAAGTCTCTCTCAGAGACATCCCCCTTACCTCATCTCCACTGCCTCTACTCTAGGCCAAGACTCGCACTCTCACCAGTACTGCTGCAATTTTCTCCTAAGTGGTCTCCTTGCCTCCAGCATTGCTGCTCCCAGTCTACTCCCCAGGAAATCTATGACAGATTTCCTCTAGACAGTGAAACTATTAACTATTTTTATTTTTTTCTACAATGAGTAGGCTCTACTTTTATTAAACATGAACTCTCATATTCTCTTAAAGGAATTCACACATAATGTCTAAATTTGATTAAACAAATACTGGTATGTCTATCAACAGATGAATGGGTAAACAAAATGTGATGTATACATACAATAGATTATTCAGTCTTAAAAAAGAAATTTTTACACATGCTACAACATGGATGAACCTTGAAGATACTACACTAAATGAAATATTAACTCCACTTATATGAGTCAAATTCATAGACAGAAAACTAGAATGTGGTTGCCAGAGGCTGGGGAAGGGGAGAATGGGAAGTTACCATTAATGGATACAGTGTCAGTTTTTCAAGATGAAAAAAGCTGCAGAAATGGATGGTGGTGAGAGCTGCACAACAAAGTGAATCTTAATACCACTGAACTGTACACTTAAAAATGGTTAAGATGGCAAATTCTGTTACATTTATTTTACCACAAAAAGTTTTAAGGAAGAAAAAAATGATTACAAGGACATCATTCAGAGATTAGAGGTGCTGCTTCAAACAGTATCACCTAAGTCGTATTCCTTGCTCCTCCCAAAAAAGATTAATGTTTAAACTGCACTTAAACATATCCAAATTGAAAATCATTCTGTAAAATAAACGGTGTGGATTCTGAAAATGTGAAATGTCATGAAGGAGTTAAAAAAAAAAAGAAAAGAAAACCATCTGAGGCACTGTAGAGCTTAGGGGAGACTACAGAGAAAACAAAATAAAATGTGTAATCCTTGACTGACCGGGTTGGAGCAACAGCTGTTAGTGAAAATACTTGGAATATTACATTTTCTGAATAATTATACTGCATGGTAACGTAGGGGAAATAGGTCTGTTCACAGGACCTATAGGCTGAAGTATTTAGGAGCAGATGTCATGTCACCTACAGCTACCTCTCAAACAACTGGGAAAAACAGAAAGATGGAGAGAGTCAATGTGGAAACAATTGAAAAATCTACGTCAATGTACTATATACTTGTAATTTTTCTACAGATTTTGAAATTTCTCATAAAAGGTTGATAGGGGAAAAAAGTGGTTGTCTCTGCACAGCACTGGAGGTGGAAAGAAGAAAAAGAAGAAACTACTGCCTTTTTTAAATAAACTGTTACATCTATACAGCTTAACTTTTTCTTAACCAGGTTCATAGTTTAATAAATGTCTAAAAGTTATTTTATGGTAAACAGTAAAGTCCTCTGGCGTCTATAAACACATCCTTTTATATTGAATATTTAAACAATACATTTGGATTTTGTAATTCAGTATGTTCATTTAATATAATGCTTTCAAAAAATGTCAGTATTACGCAATCTAGAATCACCAGACATATTACCTTTCTCAGCATGAGGAGGCACATTGTTAGATGGTAGGCCTGTGTAGTCAATTATTTCTAAAAGCCAGGAATTATGCCTCAGACAGACTAAAGGCAACGAGAAGAACACTGCTGGGGCTGTTTCTGCCATGGCCACCCATTTGCCTTAACACACACACTTGTTCCTGGAAGCTTTTTATCCTAGCTGTCAGGAAGCACTTTCAAAACCCAGACTGAACTAGCCATGGTAAAGAAAATGTGTGTGCATTCCTTCCATATTAGAATTTTTTATATTGCTAAGAATCATCACAATTCGCTTAAAAATCATGACCAAAAAGTTATTTTATATCCAGAGTTTTTAGAACAAGAGGAAATCCTCAGAAACTTGAATAAAAACAAGACAAAAACTATAATACTCCTTTCATGGTGCTAAAAATAATTATATTACCTGTAATATCAATTACCTTGGATGGGAAGGAGAACTACCAGCAAAAATGTGGATGGAGTGAAAAGACACATCAGTTTTTTAGCTACACACATGCACGCCCCCCATAAGTGCATCACACGAAGCTAACCAAGGACATACAAGGCACTGCCAGGCTTCTAAGCAGCTTACTTTCCTTTTATGGATGCAGTGCCAAAGACTTGCTGCACAAGTCTGCATATATTTTGGATTCTATGAAAAGCTTTTAATAGACTTTTAACTTAAACCATTCATATTTTTTAAGTATTTTTTTAAAGATTCTGACAGTTTTAACTGTCAAAGATTAATAATAATAAGACCCAAGACCTTTATCTCAGGCTCTGCCTTGATTCATATGTAAAGCAATTGAAGAAAAAAGGACACTAAATATTAGGAGAGTATCTTTCAGTAGAACACTCAGTCTGGTATTAATATAAAATCAAGTTAATCATCAAAAAAAATGAACGATTAGCATTTTGAAATGAATTCAGCAATTAAAAAATAACCATAACACACAAAGTCAGTAGAAGGAGGGACATAATAAAGATGAGAGCATATATAAAATCGAGAAGAATAAAACAATCGAAACAATCAATGAAAGCAGAAGCTGATTTTTTTAGAAAATTTTAAAAAAAGATAAACCCCTAGCAAGATTTATCAAGAGAAAAAGAGAGTCTACACAAACAGAATCAAAAATGAGAAAGGAAAAATCACTACGGACATCAAAGAAATATAAAGAATTATTAAAGAATACTAAGAAAAATCATATGCTAATAGCCTGGATAACCTAGAAGAAATGGACAACTTTCTAGTAAAATACAACCTTCCAAGGCTGACCCAGAAAGACACAGAAAATCTGAACAGACCCATCATTAGCAATGAAATTGAATTGGTAATCAAAAAACTACCTAAGAACAAAACTCCTGGACCACATGGCTTCACCACTGAATTTTATTAAACATTTCGTGAAGACCTAATACCCATTTCTCCTTAAAAGTTTTCCAAAAAGTAGAAGAGGAGGGAATACTTCCAAACTCATTCTATGAGACCAGCATCATCCGAATACCAAAACCAGGCAAAGACACCACAAAAAAAGAAAATTATATACCAATATCCCTGATGAATATAAATGCAAAAATACTCAACAAAATATTAGCAAACCAAATTCAAAAATACATCAAAAAGATCATCCATCATAATCAAGTAGGATTTATTCCAGGGATGCAAGGATGGTACAATATTTAAAAAATCCATCAACATCATCCACCACATCAACAAAAAGGACAGAAACCACATGACCAACTCAATAGATGCTGAAAAAGCACTTGACAAAATTCAACACCCATTCATGATAAAAACTCTCAACAAAATGGGTATAGAGAACAAGTACCTCAACATAATAAAGGCCATATATGACAAACCCACAGCCAACATCATACTTAACAGCAAGAAGCTGAAAGCCTTTCCTTTAAGATCGGGAACAAGACAAGGATGCCCACTCTCCCCACTTTTATTCAACAGTTTTGGAGGTCCTTACCACGGCAATCAGACAACAAAGAAATAAAAAGCATCCAGATTGGTAAAGAAGTTGTTAAACTATCACTGTTTGCAGATGACATGATATTGTACATAAAAACCCTAAAGAATCCACTCCAAAATTAATACATAGAATTTGCATTCCTATACACTAACGATGAACTAGCAGAAAGAGAAATCAGGAAAACAATTCCATTCACAACTGCATCAAAAAGACTAAAATACCTAGAAATAAACCTAACCAAGGAGGTGAAAGACCTATACTCTGAAAACTACAAGAAACTCATGAGAGAAATTAAAGAAGATACCAATAAATGGAAACACATCCCATGCTCATGGATAGGAAGAATTAATATTGTCAAAATGGCCATTCTGCCTAAAGCAATCTACAGATTCAATACAATCCCTATCAAAATGCCAACAGCATTCTTCAACGAACTAGAGCAAATAGTTCTAAAATTCATATGGAACCACAGAAGACCCCGAATAGCCAAAGCAATCCTGAGAAGGAAAAACAAAGCTGGGGGGATTATGCTCCTGGACTTCAAGCTCTACTACAAAACCACAGTAATCAAGACAATTTGGTACTGGCACAAGAACAGACCCATAGACCAATGGAACAGACTAGAGAGCCCAGATAAAACCCAAGCATATATGGTCAATTAATATACGATAAAGGAGCCATGGACATACAATGGGGAAATAACAGCATCTTCAACAACTGGTATTGGCAAAACTGGACAGCTACATGCAAGAGAATGAAACTGGATTATTGTCTAACCCCACACACAAAAGTAAACTCGAAATGGATCAAAGATCTGAATGTAAGTCATGAAACCATAAAACTCTTAGAAGACAACATAGGCAAAAATCTCTTGAATATAAACATGAGCAACTTTTTCTGAATGGATCTCCTCGAACAAGGGAAACAAAAGCAAAAATGAACACATGGGACTGCATCATGCTAAAAAACTTCTTTCTGTACAGCAAAGGACACCATCAACAGAACAAAAAGGCATCCTACAGTATGGGAGAATATATTTGTAAATGACATATCCGACAAGGGGTTAACATCCAAAATATATAAAGAACTCACACATCGCAACACCCAAAAAGCAAATACACCTACTAAAAAATGGCCAGAGAATATGAACAGACAATTCTCCAAAGAAGAAATTCAGATGGCCAACAGACACATGAAAAGATGCTCCACATCACTAATAATCAAGAAAATGCAAATAAAAAGCACAATGAGATATCACCTCACAACAGTTAGGATGGCCAATATAGAAAAGACCAGGAACAAATGCTGGCGAGGATGTGGAGAAAGGGGAACCCTCCTACACTGCTGGTGGAAATGTAAGCTAGTTCAACCATTGTGGAAAGCAATGTGGAGGTTCCTCAAAAAACTAAAAATAGAAATACCATTTGACCCAGTAATTCCACTCCTAGGAATTTACCCTAAGAATGTAGGATCCCAGTTTCAAATAGACATATGCACCCCTATGTTTATCACAGCACTATTTACAATAGCCAAGAAATGGAAGCAACCTAAGTGTCCATCAGTAGATGAATGGATAAAGAAGAGGTGGTACATATACACAATGGAATATTATTCAGTCATAAGAAGAAAACAAATCCTACCATTTGCAACAACATGGATGGAGCTGGAGGGTATTATGCTCAGTGAAATAAGTCAGGCGGAGAAAGACAAGTACCAAATGATCTCACTCATCTGTGAAGTGTAAGAACAAAGCAAAAACTGAAAGAACAAAACAGCAGCAGACTCACAGAACCCCAGAATGGACTAACAGTTGCCAAAGGGGGGGTGGGGAGGGAGGGAAAAGGGGAATAAGGGGCATTATGATTAGCACACATAATGTAGGGGTGTCATGGGGAAGGCAGAATAGCACAGAGAAGACAAGTGGTGACTCCATAGCATCTTACTACGCTGATGGACACAGTGACTGTAATGGGGCATGTGGTGGGGACTTGTTAATGGGGGGAACCTAGTAACCACAATGTTGCTTGCAGGAGGGTATTATGCTCAGTGAAATAAGCCAGGCAGAGAAAGACAAGTACCAAATGATCTCACTCATCTGTGGAGTATAAGAACAATGGGGGGAACCTAGTAACCACAGTGTTGCTCATATGACTGTATATTAATGATAAAATTAAAATATATATATATACACACACATATATACATATATAACAAAAAAATGAACACATGGGACTACATCAAACTAAAAAGCTTCTGTACAGCAAAGGACACTACCAGCAGAACAAAAAGGCACCCTTCAGTATGGGAGAACATATTTGTAAATGACATATCCAACAAGGGGTTAATATCCAAAATATATAAAGAACTCACACATCGCAACACCCAAAAAGCAAATACACCTATTAAAAAATGGCCAGAGAATACGAACAGACAATTCTCCAAAGAAGAAATTCAGATGGCCAACAGACACATGAAAAGATGCTCCACATCACTAATTATCAGGGAAATGTAAAATAAAAACCACAATGAGATATCACCTCACACGAGTTAGGATGGCCAGTATCGAAAAGACTAAGAACAACAAATGCTGGCGAGGCTGTGGAGTAAGGGGGACCTGCCTACACTGCTGGTGGGAATGTAAGCTAGTTCAACCATTGTGGAAATCAATATGAAGTTCCTCAAAAAACTAAAAATAGAAATACCATTTGACCCAGGAATTCCACTTCTAGGAATTTACCCAAAGAATATAATTTCTCAGATTCAAAAAGACATATGCAACCCTATGTTTACTGCAGCACTATTTATAATAGCCAAGATATGGAAGCAACCTAAGTGTCCATCAGTAGATGAATGGATAAAGAAGATGTGGTACATGTACACAATGGAAAACTATTCAGCCATAAGAACGAAACAAATCCTACCATTTGCAACAACATGGATGGAGCTGGAGGACATTATGTTCAGTGAAATAAGCCAGGCAGAAAAAGACAAGTACCACATGATTTTCCTCATTTGTGGAGTATAACAACAAAGCAAAACTGAAGGAACAAAACAGCAACAGACTCACAGACTCCAAGAAGGGACTAGTGGTTACCAAAGGGGAGGGATGGGGAAGGGTGGGGAGGAAGGGAGGGAGAAGGGGATTGAGGGGTATTATGATTGGCACACATGGTGTGGGGACGATCATGGGGAAGACAGTGTAGCACAGAGAAGGCAAATAGTGACTCTGTGGCATCTTACTATATTGTTGGGCAGTGACTGCAATGGGGTATGAGGGGGACATGGTAACATGGGTGAATGTAGTAATCACATTGTTTTTTCATGTGAAACCTTCATAAGAGTGTGTATCAATAATACCTTAATAAAAAAAAAAAAAAAGAAAATCAAGAATGACCAAGGCTTTTGGTACAGCAAGTGGAACAATGAACTTGAGATGGAGAAGAGTGCAAGAATAGATTTGACAGGGAAACCAGTTCAGTTCCAGTCTCAATGTAGTGGACATGATTTTGAAATACTAGCTATTTAAGGGAAGTGTTGTGTAGGCAGCTGGATATATGGGTCTAGGGTTCAGGAATACAAGAAGTTGTTACACAGATTTAATCTTATGTGCCCCCGTGTCTTTTCAAGGGATCAATTTGGGCTGATGTTTAATGTTATTTTAAAGGGCAACTGGATTGATAAGAGTGCAGAACTGAAGTGGTCTGTTAGGTAATACTGCCCTTTCTCTTAGGGACATCATTACCCATCCAGTGGGAGAGGCCAGTCTATGATCAGCACAAACATGATCCAGCACCAAACTGCAGGTACTCCAGAGACAACTGCACACTTAATTTCACACCCCTGACTTTATATCTAGGCTCCCACCGCCTATTCTACTTTTACTGATGTCAGGTTTTGGTACTGCTGTCCCCAAAGTCCTAGCACCACAAGAGAATAGGACTTAGGTGAAACTTACACCCCGTCATGGAAAAGACACTTGCTCAATACTGTCAATGCTTTCGTTTACTTCTGCCTTCTCAAAAACCTCATTCCTATTTTACCAGTTAGAAAATTGGCCTGAGGTTGAGATGTTTTTTTCAAGTTTCACACAGGAAAGTCTCACATTTTATATTTAGTATTAAATTTTGTATTCAATTTACATTTTATACTCAGCATATATACCCTGGAGACAACTTTTTTAGTATACATGCTGCCAAAGCAAGCACAGAAATGATTTTTTTTTAATGCCTAACATAACAAGTCATAATATACTGTACCTAATGAAATCTGGAGAACATAAGGCAGGCAGAAAAGAGAAAGTAAAGATTAATTTTCAGTACATGTGGACTTCTCAAAAACCTAACACAACCTAAACAAGTAAAAAAAAAAGTTTTTGACATATTTCAGTGAGGTTTATAATTCACGATATGACTACCCAATAAAGACAGGGCCATTAATTTTTGTACAACAGTTCAGAACCATATTATGTAGTGAACAATCAAAACTACTTGCTGATAGGGAAGACAGAATCCACATTACCAAGAATCAAATACAATTCATCCCTGGCCCTAAGAACCTAGAAACTCTGGAGTGAGCGGGAATAGGGACTCAATGACAAAGAAACTGTTTCATAAATGAAACAAAACCAAATCTAATATTGGTCCCACTTGTAGTTCATCTCTAAAGGAACTCAAACCTATCAGAATTCAAAAAGGTTCAAGGATGGTTATTGAAAAGAAGTAAGGATATGTGGAAAGAAAGAAACGACAGCAGCAAGAAGACATAGTAGTCATAAAGACAAGAAATAATAGCCATAACGACCAAGTTACATTGATGGGTCTAACTTATGTATTTAAAGGAGAGAAAATATTTCAACTCAGTAACTCTTAACCTGAGATGAAGAAACTTGAAAAACAACGAACCTGATTCCTAGAGAATTTTATGACCCCCAAAAGAGGTTAAGAATCATTGCAATGGAGTTCATTTCTATCTATAAACTTAGTGTGCTATACCACCACCTTCTAGTACACTACTGTCTGCAGTGTGTAATTTCTTAATAGTGTTTCAAAAAGGCATACAGATGACTAGAAGACAACCACGCCTAGATACAAAAGGTCACATACTGTAAGATTCCATTTATACGGAGTATCAGGAATAGGTAAGTCCACAGAGATGGAAAGCAGACTGGTGATTACCAGAGACTCGGGGAAGGAAGAGAAGTGGAGTAACTGTTTAAATGGGTACAGAGTTTCCTTTTGGGTGATGAAAAATGTTTCAGAACTAGATGGTAGTAGCGGCTGCACAAGGCTGTGAATACACTAAGTGCCACTAAACTGTTCACTTCCAAAATAGTGAATTGTATGAGACTTTGACCTCCATTAAAAAATTAATAATAAAACCCTTTTGAATTTCCTGTTTAAAAATTTTTAAAAAGACACTAATACTGTGCCATGTAGCACGTACCTGTGCTACCCCAATTTGGGGAGGAAAAAAGTCAATGGGATGAAATGAGACAACATTTCATCCGAAGATGAATCAGTGTGCTTTCATCCCTAGCCCTCAGGATAGGAGAAAACTGGAGGCATCCATTACCAAATGCCCACTGTACTTTGTGGTCAGAAGGGCTCATCTGCTGGGATATTCTTTTTGCCAAGAAAAGACGAAAATAAAAAACTCAGATTTCTTGAAATCTACTCTTAAGACTTACAGGTTTATACAGTTATGTCTTCCATATTCTTGGAGCCATAGAGAGAAATCTGAACGGGGGAGAGAACTATATACACTTACGTGTGTGTGTGTGTGTGTGTGTGTGTGTGTGTGTGTGTAATATACACATGCACATAGCTAAGCCATGTTTAAGAACTATATACACATACGTGTATGTGTGTGTGTGTGTAATATACACATGCACATAGCTAAGCCATGTTTAAGGCTTAGCCTGTTCCAAGCATAGTTAACTTCAGTAGTCACTCAAAATTTCCTTTACAGAACTGAATGTCAAAGTAAGTACCCCATCCAAATAATTTAAATCATAAAATTTAAATAGCTAACCCACTAAAAAAAAAAGAAAAAGAAAAATACCTAAGAGTCAAAAAACACTTTTGTGAAAAACCTAACAAATAATTAACTCACAAGGTCAACAACTGGAGAAAACCCTGCTCTCACAACATGTCTCTCTGTCATTTAACAGCTCTGAGCCAGTAACTGGAACTAGTATCTAGCATTTCCTTAGGAAGCACTAAAACCACAAAACACAAGAATCATAATTTGAACCATGAAATCAGATGGTTAAATGAAATCAGTTTAGCACAAAGTTTGCAAATATTTACTACATGTCATTCATGTTAACATCAGTGTTTTCAAGGTCAATAATGTATGTGTTCAACTTCTTGGAGTCACACATTTTTGTGATATTTTTAACATCTGACTAAAGCTTCTATCATCATAAGATGCTCACACTGTCCAAACACTGAAGCAGCAGCTGGTGTTCTTCAGACATGTCTTGTTACAATAAACAGAGCAGCAGTTTTTAAACTCCAGGTATGTATTTTACTACTGATGGGTAAAAACACTGCTTTAACTTAAAATGTTGTTCTCCCTAATGATGGAGAGACATATACACAATGAAATGGAGGCAATTTAGGACAGTTATGACTAGATCACAAATACAGAGATCTTATACATGCATACTGGGAGCACAGCTATCACACTGAAAGAACTAAATACTAAATACTGACCTACTTATATCTTTCATATTATTTTTACTATCTTTTCCCATCTCATTCAAAAAAATGCAGAAACTTACCCACACAAGCATTAAGGAACAGCCAATCAGTCTTTTTCATCCTGTTTTTAATTTGCTTTAGTTTTTTGAAATCCACTTCAAGTTCCTCCTTGCTGCCAACAGCACCAGCCAATTCAATCCTCTGAAAATCCATTTTCACTTCAGAGTCCCGTTTCACAGCAGGAGGCGATCTTCTCTGGCTATTACCACTGCTGCAGCTTCCCCTCCATCGACCTCTGTCTTGCTCATTTATTATTGAAGAAGCCTCATCAGTCTCTGCCAACTCTATTGCTTCAATATTATTAGGTCTGGGATGATCGCAAACAACACATTTTTTAGCCTTGGCCCAGTTTTCATAAGTGCAAATAGAACAAGTCCAATGCTGGGTCCTTGTGTTCAGTTTATTTCTATCATTGTATTCCTCGCAAGGATCAACAGAAAAAGCAACTGGTCTTGAGCCAGATCCTGAGGATTGAGGAGATTCTGTGGGACTCCTGGTCCTACGCTGGGATAAGCACTGGGTACATCTGATTGCTCTTGGCCAGTTCAAATATGTGCACATGTGGCATGACCATTTATTTGCATTTTCCATGCTGTATGAAGACTTAACCCTTGGTCTTGCACTTGAGTCTGGACATATCAAAGGACTACTTCCTCCTTCAGTGCTGGAAGGGTCCCAATCTCTGCCAATATCACTTGACCCACTTTTAAATGGATCCTCTGTAATAATTGTTCCACTAGGTCTTTGGGCACGACACATAGTACACTTGATTGCAGATGGCCAGTTTTCATACGTACAATATTCACAAGCCCATTTAAGTCCACGTTCTGACATTGTGCACTTCTTGAAGTGAGTTACGTCAGGCAGGAAGCTATAAATAATTAGGACATGGTTATTAAAACAATAACTACATAATCCCACCTCTGAAAACATGCACCGAAAATAAAAGTGCCCTTCAACTTACAAAATACAAATTTCTCAAAACATGCATGTAAGATTTCATACTAAACTTTTTTTTTTTTAATTTTCAGAGACACCAGAGATAAGTTCCTAAAGAAAAATCTTAGATCTCAAGATTTAACAAAATTGTACTTTGGAATGCAAAAAAGATAGGAAGGTTTATTTCAAGAGGGAAGGAGGTTAAACTAGGGAAGCCACTAATGGAAATGCTTAATTTCAGCCAGGTCATCGCCATCAATTTAGAAAAGTAACCAAATGGTTAAAAGGGAAGGGAAAGAACATAAACCAGGTTATCTTAAACATAATCATTCTTAAATTATGAACAGCATAAATTATTATGCTATCTAGGTATAGTATCATAATGTTTGATTCACTAAAGAATTCATAAGATCAAACAGTGTCAATTCTATCAGTCTTGTTAAGGGAGAAAAAGCAGTTTAAAGGGCTAATTATCCACTGCTATTAATAAGCACTGGTAGCAAATAAAGATGCTGAGGAGTAATCCCTACAATTAACAAAGTAACACTGTGAAATAAAGTCTCTTGATAGTCTATATTCTCAAAATCTAGTTCTTTCTGGAGCACAAAAAATTAAAACTGCACATCACCTATACTTAGGACAATCAAATCAACGGATCATCCCTGAGATAACTACTAGCATACTCACTCCAGTGTAATTTGAATATTCATACTCAAAACATTCAACATTTTAAATATACTCAAAATTCAATTCATATTAAAAACATAAACATATCACTATTTAAAAGGTTCCTAGGATTCTACACTGGGCTTACTAGCATTATACCATAATGAAGACTTTACTATATAATGATAACTAATTTATAAATGAAGGAACTTACATAGCAAATAATTTTTTTTTTTTTACTAGCCTGAATTTAGACTTTGGCCACTAAAACCAGTTTTTTGAAGTCCACTTCAAAAAATTTCTTAAATCCCTTCTCAACTAAATACCATCCTAGCACCTATTTTTAACCAGAAAGGTAAAAAAAATTCTAGGCATAGTAAGAGAAGCTTTTCCCTCTTTCTCAGGGATTTTTCCTGGACCTGAAAAGCTAAGCCTTTTACTTCATAAGTCTATTATTATGCCCCTGCTTGCAAAGTCTTCACCCATTTATAGCGTGAAATTCTGTTAAGAGAACAAATTTACTATAAGGCTACTATTTAACAGCCAATATAAAAGTCACACTTACTAAGATTTTAGTTTCCATGCTATAACCTCCACCTTGCACATGGTTAGAATAAAAGTACAGTTTATAAAACAGACGAAAGACAAGATTCAGTCTTCATGGTGGCTCAGATTTTGACTTCCTCAGAAGATACTGCAAAACGTGGTAAGTGGTTCTGTTCTGTCTGACTGAATAGCTATTCCTGTAAAGGAGACCAAAACTGAATTTCACTTGAAGCCTGCTACTTTATCCAAAGGTATTTATTTTTTTAAGACTCAAATTATAATCAGTCCTCTATTTTAATCATACTTGTTTAATAATAGACTTACTATATTTAAAATTTTATTTAACAACAATAAAATTAGCTAATTAGAATGGTCAGTCAAATTAGACATGGGAAAGACGCTTTCCTCTAAAAATTTATTAAGTATGTGTGTATTTGCACTAATATTATCATTAATAGCAACTTGATAATGTTAAGTCAATTCCTATCTGTACGGTTATTCCAGAAGAGGGAAAGGTGGTATAAATCAAGAAAGCACAAAAATCAAAAAATATATATTGTTTATATTTAGCTTTGAAGTCTTTTGTCTAACCTGGGTAATTTACATTTAATTTGCATAATTTTAACATTTAGTTTGTACACACTGATTACACATAACACAGCAGTCCAAAAGCCTGTTGAAGGGCAGGGAACTCTAATATGTGCATCCATAAAATAGACAACTGAGATTTAACAACAATTTTCACATTCATTGGGTAGTTTCCTCCTTTAGTTTCTCAAAAATGAAATATAAATTCCTTGCTCAGTGGTGACCTCCAATGAGTTCTACACAATGACATAAAGGGCATATAAAAGTGTAGGCAAAAGGTCTGTTTATGTTTATACAGAGGATCAAAGCCTAATTTGGCTACCCCGTAAATGAACTAAGATACGATATGAAAAAGAACGTCCAACATCAGCACTCTCGGGAAGACTCATGCCAGAAGATGATCATCAAAAAACCCCAACAAAGATCCATGCACTGCTACAGGTGTAGATGCACTCATCCCACCAGCTCCTGGACTTGCCATGGGAATGAAGAAGGAGATATCTAAGCTGGCCTGTGCATACAGTAAAACAACAAATTTGACTGGATCTATACTGTTGGAACTCAACCAAGAATTAGGAGAAGCGCAAATTGTAGCGCTCCAATATCTTACAACTACAGACTATTTACTGTTAAAAGAACATATGGGATGTGAACAATCCCCAGGAATGGGCTGTTTTAATTTGTCTGATTTCTCTCAGACTGTTCAAGTTCAGTTGGACAATATCCACCATATCATAGATAAGTTTTCACAAATGCCTAAGGTGCCTAACTGGTTTTCTTGGTTTCACTGGAGATGGCTGGTAATTACAGGTATGCTTTGGTTACGTAACTGTACTCCTATTATGTTAATGTGTGTGCGCAATTTAATTAGTAGTTTAAAACCTATACATGCTGAAGTTACTCTACAAGAAGATATGTCAAAGAAATAATCAATCTTCCCAGGTTTTCTTCCGCCTGCTACTTCTATAGCTTTTCTTCTTCCTTCCTAATTACAACCCTTAAATAGAATTTGTGCCACATATCGAATTTACCGAGTATCATAATTCTTCCAAATGGTAAAGATACCTCAAGACAAATGCTGGGCGTAGAAGCCACAGGGCATAAATATGCAAAGAAGTAAAAAGCTAACCTTTTCAAACAATAAGGCTTCTCTCTCACTTACCAACTTAACATTTCCCTGTATGACCCCGGAAGATGACTGGTTAGCCAGAGACGGGTAAGATTCCTCAAGGGAGGAACAACCTAAGACAGGCACAGTCGCAGGGGGTCATCAGGTGAGAAATTGGGGATCAACAGAGGTGAGGCTTAGAACCTCACCCCCCCTGTTCTGAGAGAAATCTTCTGCATACGTGGACGTTTTATTGCCCTTGTCTAACTTGGATTAACACATAGTCTACAGGCACACACCTGATCATCTACATTTGCTCTCTTACAACACTAAACTATGTTTTCTACCTTTATCTTGTATCTACCTACCACTTCAGCATTTTATTAAAAATAATAATAATAAAGAGAGAAATGTGGTATCCACATATAAATCAAATATAAAAATCAAATGAATATTCATATTTGAACTGTTTATAGTCCATAATGCATGAGCAAAACCGAAAGCTTCTGTGATGACTGCCCTTGTACTGTTCACCATGTAACTTATTCACTATGTAAGAATTTGTACTCCATGTAAGAACTTGTTCGTTATGCTTCAGAAGATTGGAGACTGACGAAAATTAGGCTTGGGGTGGACTAATGATTGTGCATTGAGCATTGACCCCCCTATACAGAATTTTATTGTTGTTAACAACCATTTGATCAATAAATATGAGAGATGCCCTCACAAATATACACTTCCAATTGTAAAATAAATAAGTAACCGGGATGTAATGTATAGCATAAGGAATATAGTCAAAATATTGTAACAACTTGGTATGGTGATAGCTGGTACCTAGAATTATCATGTATATAAATGTTGAATCACTGTGTTGTACACCTGAAACTAATGTAATACTGTGTGTCAACTACCCTTCAATAAAAAATAATTATCTAAAAAAAAAAATTCCTTGCTCATGCCACTGGAAATTAAAATGAGCAAGTGAAAACTTAACCATAACAAGAACAAACGGCATAATGAATATACCCAGGACTACTATAAGTAATTTCATTATTTCCTTTAAAATAGTCACATTTAAAAATTTATGCTTGCTTTATAAGTCTTATTTTGGTATGTTTGCTGGCTCAACTAAACAGCTTGTGATCTTACATTATCTTAGCTAATCTTCATGGAACTAATGTGCCAACATAACATATTTAAATGTGCATGTCTGACAAAAAACAAACAAAGCCCACAATGGAAAATAATCATTGTCATATATGCCTGGTAAACAGCCAACTTCCAAAAATCCAGGTAACTAAGCAATACCAAAACCAAGCTCAAGAGTTTTAGATAAGCAAACTATGTTACACAATGATGTACACAGTATCCACTCTCTGGGGTACTGAGACTTTGCAGAGGTATTATTTTTCAGTAACTGAAAACTAAAATTGATTGGGGAGGATTATATGAGAGCAATTTGTACTTGTGGTAATCAGTATATGGAAGAGTACAAATAACATCAGCTCAACTACATGATTTTGCATTACTGAGATGAAATTAATAAGTACACTTTTTCTTCCAGATGTCAAAACATCCCAAAAATCACATAAAATTATTTTTAATAGCAACCAGCTCTGAGAGTTAATATTGCATGCTAAAATAAAACTAAATATCTTTTAAGTTAACATATATTCACATACCCAAGTAAATTTAATTTCCAAGTCTAATTTTGCATGTAACACAGATTCCCAAGTTATAGCCAATGAATCATACTTCAAGTAATGGTACAATAAAAAACAATAAAATTTGCATAATCTGGACCTTCTCTATGGGAAATCAGACACAACTGCTACTCTTAAAACAAATATTCCTTGGTTCAAATGCTACCAGCAAGTCTCATCCTGTGGACCATTCTAAGTGTAGACAGACTGAATAAATGTCTCCAAGTACAAAAACAACTCAAGTGTCCATTGACAGATGACCAGATAAATATAGTGATAGATCCTTAAAATGGAATACTATTCAGCAATAAAATGACCTACTGATATATTCAACAGCATAAATGAATCTCAAAATAACAATGCTGAGTAGAAGAAGCCAGAAACCCCATCCCCTACAAAAAATTATGTATCATTCCATTTACATACAACTACAGAAAATTCAAACTTATTTATAGGAACAGAAAGCAGACCTGTGGTTCTTGGAAATAGGGAAACAGGGAAGGATGTGGTGGGAATTTTGAAATTAAGACAAAACACAAACAATGAAAGAAAATATATTTTAAGAAAATTCTTTTCTTCAAAAGACCATAAACAAAGTGAAAGGTATGTCACAACTTGGAAAGGATATATTACTAAGAAAAGAGTAATGCTAAATTTTTGGAAAAAAGTTCTACAAACCAGGAAGAAAAGACAAACAACCCAACAGAAAAATGCCAAAGGAATGAGAAAATAATTCATGGAGAGAAAACACAAACGGCTAAACACTGTGAGAAGATGCTGACTCTCACTACTGAGAGAAGTGTACACACCTCACAATGAAATACCATCTCCAAACATGAATTTGGCAAAAATTTAAAAATCTGACCCTACCAAGTAATGGTGAGGATGTGAACAAGTGGAATTCCTAGACACTACTAGTGGGAATATAAAAGGCGTAGTCCTTTTGGAAACAGGGTGATATATCTACCAATACTGAACATAAATATTCATAACCTATGATCTGTCAGTCCCACTTTTGAGGTTACACAGAGAAACCCTGCACATGCCCGTAAGGAAACCTGTATATGAATGTTCATAGCAAAATCACCTGTCATAGAAAACACTGTAAGTTCTTTGCTTGCAATGCTTCCCCATCTGTTATGTCACATAGTTTTTCTTATTTTTCTATTGTGTATTCCCTTACAGACTGTAAGGTCCATTAGGGCAGTAGTTTTGTAATTTGATTCCAGTACTTGAATCTCAGTTCCTTGTATAGTAGGTGCTTTAATGAGTTTCAACTGAATGAATCTAAGTGGTCATCAAAAGTAGACAGGATAAACAAGTTCCAACAGGAAATTATACAGCATGAAAATAAATGAAATAGAGCTTCACATGTCCAAAAAAAAATGTCTCCAAGCACATGAACCATTTTCCAATACTAAATTCACAAAACTGCTTTTGTTATATACTTCCCAGTTCACAGAACAAAAGCACGAGTACTATGGATGCGTGAATTAATGGCTGGGGAAAGGGGGGGCTAGTAACTGAACATTTTTTATAGTGTCATGCTTAGTAATTAATTAATTAGGCCACAAAAGAAGTATATTTATATTGAAATCAATTCCTCAAAATTGTAGCTACACTACAAATTCCTCCAATCACCTGCTAAGAAAGAGAACTGGAGAAGTGAAATAATCCTCATCAAGTACAAACTCCTTAACAAACTGAGAAAAAAGCTCAACTGCTAGTTTCAAATGATGAGAAGTTATCCAAAGGAAGGTCTAGTAGCAGTCTTTTGAGGTTTTGCGTTAGCTTTATTAATATATCTGTACTTAGTAATATAAATATTTGTTCATATATTATTGATGCACATATTAACATAAAACTGTGAAGATTTACAAACGCTCAGAAAGCATCTTAGGGGAATACAGATCAAAGCTAAAGCTAAAAAGGATATTCCAAGTATGTTCAATTTTTAGGTTCTGTTGAACTATTACATGGTAATTCTGAATTACAGTATTTATGTAAATAAGAAGTACTTCTTCGTGGAGCTGGAGGATATTATGCCCAGTGAAATAAGCCAGGCAGAAAAAGACAAGTACCAAATGATTTCCTTCATTTGTGGAGTATAACAACGAAGTAAAACTGAAGGAACAAAACAGCAACAGACTCAACAGACTCCAAGAAGGGACTAGTGGTTACCAAAGGGAAGGGGTAGGAGAGAGCGGGTGGGGAGGGAGGGAGAAGGGGATTGAGGGGTATTATGTTTAGTACACATGGTGTGGGGGATCATGGGGAAGACAGTGTAGCACAGAGAAGGCAAATGACTCTGTGGCATCTTACTACACTGATAGACAATGACTGCAATGCGATATGGGGGAGGACTCAATAATATGGGTGAATGTAGTGACCACATAGTTTTTTCATGTGAAACCTCCATAAGAGTGTATATATCAATAATACCTTAATAAAAAAAAAAGTTCCCATTTTTGCATCCTTGCCTATGGTTGTGATTTGCAGGTATTTAAAGGTTTGCCAACCTCTAGTAGGCATGAACAAAAGAAAAATAGATGAACTGGACTTAAATATTTTTAAAAACTACTTTAACTGCTGTAGTTTGAATGTTTGTGCCCCCAAAATTTGCATGTTGCAATCCTAATGCCGAATGTGATGGTATCTGTTGGTGGGGCCTTTGATATATAAGGTCATGATGGTAGAGCCCTCATGAATGAGATTAATGCCCTTATAAAAGATGCCCAGGAGAGTTCCCTTGCCCCTTGTCTCCATGTCAAAACAGAGCAAGAAGTCCAACCAAGATGGCCATCACCCAACTCAGCTAACACACTGATTTCAGACTTCAGTCTCCAGATCAGAACTGTGAGAAACAAATTTGCTTTCTATGGAAAAAAAAAAAAGTACTACTTAAGTCTAAGCCCAAAATCCCACAGTCATTTCCTCTTTCTCCTCAGCATCTTTCTACATCACTATCTTCCTCACAACAGTCAACAGAAAAAACAACTGGTCTTGAGCAAGATCCTTAAGATTGATGATATAGTGAACCCTTTATCTACAAACCTAACCTCATTTCAGGGCTCCAAAAGCTTATCAAATCTATATTAAACCTCTTATCTTCCTCTCACAACAAACTCCTATCCTGACTTCACTGCTTTCCATTAAGGACACTAATACCCCTGTAACCCACACAAGCTCAGAATCATCTTGAATTCTGCCTTCTCTCCGTATCTTCTCTCTCGTGTGCCCAATCAGTTTTCCTCCCATCTGACTGCCATCAACCCTTTCTCCGTTCAGGTCAGAACCATTCTAACAGCCTCCATAAATCTTTCTAAATCTACCCAGCTCACTGTTACCCAGATAATCCTCCTAAAAACTAGCCCCTTTCTGAAGTTCTTCTGCAACAACATGAACTCTCAACTCCTTCCCATCACACACACACATACTCCCTCCTATACACACATGTATCCCAGACTCATGCACATACCCCCCAACCCCTCAACAATACGCATGCAAAGGGGGCTACCGTAGAAACACAAGCACAGCGACACACACATTTCTGGCAAATCCCACCCATCTTTTATGGCTTAGTTCAGGTCTCTCTCATGAAATTTTTTTCAAAGAACCTCAAGCAACCACTTTTCTTCTGACATCTGGCATTTACTGTATCTTCTCTTGGGGCTACTTTCTGGAACACTGATGTGTGTGTGTTCTCACTATTATCACTTCCTAACTACCTTTCAGTTTTCTATGAGGCAGCCAAGCTTTCAAAGACTTTGGCTCAGGGATTCTAGCAGCGTGAAATGTGGCCCAGCTGTGTTTAGTAAAACCCATATAAGAGACCACATGAGCGATGCAAAAAAAGAAAAGGAGAGAATGGAGCTTTTGAGCAATCTCAGGTAGAAAGGAGAAATTCTAGAGGATAGGATCCACTCCTGTGACAAGAGCTCAGTAGAAACTGTCTGCCACTGACAACTAGGTGCCAGGCCAAGTGCACTCATGAGCAGTTTCACGGATTATTCAAACCTGTGATGTAAAGGCACAAATGCAGAAACTTTTGCACTTATTAAACATCCTGTGAAAGTACTAAATCCATGTGGAATTATGTATAGAAAATCAAGAATTAGTACATCTCAAAAATGTGCAACCTTCCTCCTATACTGAGATCTACTATCTATGTCATCTTTATCTAACTTGTAGATATAGATACTTACTAAGGCCTGTTCCCAGGAGTTTGTGGACAAACTGGGCAAAGCAAATTTAGTTAAAATAACAAAATAACACCTGCCACAGTGGCTGTGGCTTTAGTGACACTATGCCTTAGTTAACAGAGGCAATTACCCATACAACTAATACATCTAACTTCACTTCAACTAAACCTGTCTTTAAAATACAACAGAACATGTAGAGTTTATATTTTCTTATGTCAACATTGCCTTAATTTGGAAAAACTACAATAAAAGTTACAATTCCAATGGTTCTTTTAAACCAGTAGATGGTTAGCGATCCGCTGATTAGAAGATCTATGGACACAAGATCTACAGTGTGTACAAAATCTCTCACAGAACTATAGGAACGTCCTCTCTTTAGTTTATCTTCTAGCCATTTCAAGAGGAATTCTATCTAACTCTTTACGTGCTAGAGTTTTATCTGTAACTTTACCAACTTCCTCTATACTCTTCAGTTCCTAGGCAGGAACAGGAAAGGAAGGAGAATCACTGTCTAACCCCATACACAAAAGTAAATTCAAAATGGATCAAAGACCTGAATGTAAGTCATGAAACCATAAAATTCTTAGAAAAAAACATAGGCAAAAATCTCTTGGACATAAACATTAGCGACTTCTTCATGAACATATCTCCCTGGGCAAGGGAAACAAAAGCAAAAATGAACAAGTGGGACTATATCTAGCTGAAAAGCTTCTGTACAGCAAAGGACACCATCAATAGAACAAAAAGGTACCCTACAGTATGGGAGAATATATTTGTAAATGACAGATCTGATAAAGGCTTGACATTCAAAATATATAAAGAGCTCACACACCTCAACAAACAAAAAGCAAATAATCCAATTAAAAAATGCGCAGAGGAGCTGAACAGACAGTTCTCCAAAGAAATTCAGATGGCCAACAGACACATGAAAAGATGCTCCACATCGCTAGTTATCAGAGAAATGCAAATTAAAACCACAATGAGATATCACCTCACACCAGTAAGGATCGCCACCATCCAAAAGACAGACAACAACAAATGTTGGTGAGGTTGTGGAGAAAGGGGAACCCTCCTACACTGCTGGTGGGAACGTAAATTAGTTCAACCACTGTGGAAAGCAGTATGGAGGTTCCTCAAAATGCTCAAAATAGACTTACCATTTGACCCAGGAATTCCACTTCTAAGAATTTACCCTAAGAATGCAGCACTCCAGTTTGAAAAAGACAGATGCACCCCTATGTTTATAGCAGCACTATTTACAATAGCCAAGAAATGGAAGCAACCTAAGTGCCCATCAGTAGATAAATGGATAAAGAAGATGTGGTACATATACACAATGGAATATTATTCAGCCATAAGAAGAAAACAAATCCTACCATTTGCAACAACATGGATGGAGCTAGAGGGTATTATGCTCAGTGAAATAAGCCAAGCGGAGAAAGACAAATACCAAATGATTTCACTCATCTGTGGAGTATAAGAACAAAGGAAAAACTGAAGGAACAAAACAGCAGCAGAATCACAGAACCCAAGAATGGACTAACAGTTACCAAAGGGAAAGAGACTGGGGAGAATGGGAGGGTAGGGACGGATAAGGGCAGGGAAGAAGAAAGGGGGTATTATTAGCATGTATAATGTGGGGGGTGGGGGAAAGGGGAGGGCTGTGCAACACAGAGAAGACAAGTAGTGATTCTACATCTTACTATGCTGATGGACAGTGACTGTAATGGGGTTTGTGGGGGGGGACTTGGGGTAGGGGAGAGCCTAGTAAACATAATGTTCTTCATGTAATTGTAGATTAATGATAACAAAATAAAATAAAATAAAAAGTAAAAAAAAAAAGAAAGGAAGGAGACGTAATACATGCATGTAGCTCAAACTACTGTAAAACTCATCATAGACAGTTATTTACTGTCTCAGAGATGTCACAGGTCAATCACACACGCCAAATTATCCCAAACAAAACTAATTTAACATAACAGCCATGACAAATTACTGAAGGTGTACTATGCACTCAGAAATGTGGTGACATTTAACTAGACAAAACATTGTCCTTGTGCTCAGGGCACCTGCAATCTGACTGGATGGAAGATTCCTACTGCTTTCTTAAAATGGTTTTCTTTCTTTGTGGACACTGAGCACTTACCTCCAAATGTGCTTATCAACCCAGCATTTCAAAAATAATAAAACAATTTCTACAACTACAAACATGCTACCTCATTCAGAATTTGATTTCTTTCATTATCCCATCCATTTTCTGTTCACATTGAACAGATTAGTCCCAATTAACAAAACAGCCACAGGAACCAAGAATCATTACTATACCTAGCCCAACTAAAGGCCACCTTTTTACCAAAGACTACGGACTTTTATCTTTGTGATAGAGGACAGTAGTACAAACTTGGAACTTTTAGATAATAAGTGAGTCCCAATGTAGAAGAAAGGAAAAGATGTGAAAAGGAGAGAACTACATGGATGAACTATTCCAAGACAAAACCAACTCAAAGCTACAAGCTTGTCCAAAACTATTTTCCCCAATACCTAAACTTTGTTCAAATATCTGTTATTTTGCCTAACTTTGCATCCACTGAGATTATCTTAATGAAAAACACAAGTTATTTATGTTATTTATTAATAATGTGCAGTCATCCAATTAGATCCTTATTCTCACAATTCCTAATATAATGAATAACAGGAAAACAGGATGGGGATTTTGTGATTTAGGTTTCCATTGCAGGGACAGAGAGAAGCAGCAGACAAAAGGTTAGCAAAGGACAACCTGGGAAGGAATGCCAAAGACAGCAGCATGCTGAATGCACTGCTTACCCTACCCCATCATTAGAGATGCACAAAGACAAAGGCCAACTTTGCCTATTTCACAATTCCGCCAAGATCAACCCTGTCTCACTGAGAAAAGAAAATAACTAAAACTTAAGCATTTACTATGTGTCACTGTTCTCAGCACTGAACATATACATAAACTAATTTAATCCTCAGAACCCAATGAAACAGGTACTACTGCTCACTCCAACTTTAGAGTTGGAAACAGGAAGAGAAAAGCTGAGTAACTTACCTAAAGTCACAAAGCTACTAAGAAGCAGAGCCAGGGTTTGAACCCAGACCTTCAGGTGCCAAAGTCTGTCCTATATATACTATGTAATAAATCGAAATTTATACTGCAACCTATAGTCACCTGTTCCCATTAACCAGAATTTGGACTATTAATAATCTGCACTTAGTTTCTCACTAAGCAGTCTCACTTAGCTGACTGCTGATAGGCAATATTTAAACACACAAACTTAAGAAAAAAAATTAACCCACATGTTGCTCAAATTTATCTTAAAATTACAAGAACAACTCCTAGGGCTAATAAGTGATTATATCAAGGTTGCAGATACAACATTAATATACAAAAGTCATCTGCTTTTCCTATATACCAGCAATGAACAAATGGAATTTGAAATTTTAAAAGTATCATCATTTACATTAGCATCCTCAAAACTGAAATGCTTAGCTATAAATCTAAAAAAACATTTACAAGATCTGAATTATAAAAACCACAAAAGTCTGATGAAAGAAATCAAGTAAGCAATAAATAAATGGAGATATTCCAAGTTCATGGATAGGAAAACCCAATACTGTCAAAATCTCAGTTCTGTACAAGATGATCAAAAGATTCAGCACAATTCCAATCAAAATCCCAGCAAATTACTTTGTGGGTATCGATAAACTGATTCTCAAGTTTACACGGATAAGCATAATATGAAGAATAGCCAACATAGTACTGAGGAAGAAAAGTCAATTGGATTGACTACCCTGACTTCAAGATTTACTATAAAGCTACACTAATCACAGTATAGACAATAGGTCAATGGAATAGAGAGTCCAGAAATAGACCTCCAGAGTCAACTGCTCTTTGACAAAGGAGTAAAGGCAGTACAATGGAGAAAAGATAAAACTGGTGCTGGAACAACTGGACATCCATCAGGCAAAAAAAAAATTACAGACTTCACACCTTCACAAAAATTAACTCAAAATAAATCACAAACCTAAATGTAAAATGCATAACTACTAAATTCCTGGAAGATAAAAGGAAATCTAAATGCCTTAGCTAGGGCAATGATTTTTTTTAGGTAAAACACAAATGAACCATGAAAGAAATACCTGATAAACTGGATTTGCTAAAATTAAAAACCTCTACTCTGCAAAAGACACTGTCAAGACATTGATAAGCCAGAAAGCAAAGAGATAGTATTTGTCTGCAAAAGACTTCTGTGATAGAGGACCCAAACCCAAAATACACAAAGAACTCTTGAAACTCAACAACCACCCAATTAAATCATGGGCAAAAAACCTGAACAGACACCTCACCAAGCAAGATATATATATGGCAAAACAAGCATATGAAAAATGCTGAACATCTGATGTCATAAGGGAATTGCAAAATCAAAATAGGAATGAGATACCACTACACACCTATTAAAATGGCCAAAATCCAGAACACTGAGAACATCAAATGCTGACAGATATAGAGCAACAAGAACTCGCATTCATTACTGAGGGGAATGCAAAACTGTAAGGAAAAGAGTTTTGATTTCTTAACAAAACTGAACAGGTTCTCACCATACAATCTAGCAATAGGGCACTTTGGTATGTACCCAAAGGAGATGAAAACTTACATCCACAAAAAAATCTGCACACAGATGTTTACATATAATAATTTTATTCATAATTGCCAAAACTCACAAGCAACCAAGATGTTCTTCATAGGTAAATAGATAAGCTGGTACATTCAGACAACAAAATAGTACTGAGCACTAAAAAGAAATGAACTACCAAGCCATAGAAATACATGGAGGAACCTTAAATGTCTATTACTAAATGTAAGAAGCCAATCTGGAAGTTATATACTGTATGATTCCAATTATATGACACTCTGGAAAGAGCAAAACTACTGATATAACAAAAAGATCAGTGGTTACCAGGGGTTGGAAGGATGGAAGGATGAATAGGCAGAGCACAGAGGACTTTAAGGGCAGTGAATCTATATGACACTAAAACGGTGGATAACTGTCATTATACATTTGTCCAAACCAATAGAATATAAAATACCAAGGGTGAACCTTAATATAAACTATGGACTCTGATAATGATACATCACGATAGATTCATCAGTTAAAACAACCATACCACTCCCATTTCAGGATGTTGACGGTGAGAAGGTTGTATATGTGGAGGGGCAGTAAGTATATGGGAACTCTCTGTAGTTCTTTTCAATTTTGTTGTGAATCTAAACTGCTCTAAAAAATAAAATATTATTAAAAATCTGCTTCTAAATGACGTTTTTTAGTCACTTATATACAGGAAACATTTTCTTTAAAAAAATCAGTTCTCAGAGAATGGGCAGTTTTAAAAAGGGCACAGTAACTTGTGTAAACCTAAAACTGCTCTAAAAAATAAAATCAAACTTGAAATATATTCACACCAAAAATCTTAAATTTCAAAAAAATAGAAACACAGAAATTAGCATGAAGTGTAAGCAATGGCCAAATCCAAATTAACTTGAACATCCACGTAAGTAACAGCAAAGGATTTTAAAGCACTGCTGCATAAAATAAAAATCTTTTAAGTCTGCACAGATGTTGATAAACACACAAACAATAAGAGGAGAAAGCTCTCCTTACACTAGAAATCCAACTAATCAATGCAGAAAGAATAGCTGGATTAGAAAATCACCATTTGGCAATCTTCACAACAGACTCACAAAGAATCATCAATGGATGTTAAAAGTAGTGGGTGAAAATTTGAGGATTAATAGGATATTTTAATAGTCCCCAAGTATCTCCCCACAATAACTGGTATGTTACAAAACCTGGCAGACACCACCTTAACCAAGTAATCATAATCAAGTTATATCACACCAGTAATGACATCATTTGCCTCTTGATACATTACACTAAGAACACATCACCATTTCTTTGGTATTCCTGCCAAAAAAAGTGCATACTCTGACCCTAATCATGAGAAAATATCAAGATATATCAAATTGACACTTTCTGTGAGGTAACTAGCCCCATATTCTTCAAAAAAAATCATTAAAGACAAGAGACTTTACTGTTCTAATTAAAGGAGCTTGTAAAAAACATGGCAACAGATTGCAACACGTGATCTGAGATTTTCTTTTGCCTCTGGGACAACTGACAAAATTTGAGTAAGATTTGTAGAATCTATTCTTACTAAGAATTACATAATATCATACAATATTAATTTCCTGATTTTGATAATTGTATTCTGGTTACATAAGAGCTAACCCTTGTTTTTTAAAGAAACACACACTGAAATATTGAGGGATAAAAAGGTATCAAATCTGCAACTGATTTTTCAAACAGTTCTGGTGAAAAAATATATTTGTATTTTTATATATCCCCATCACACAATAAACCTTACAATTTACAAAACATTTTCACATGTCATTTTTATCCTGACAAAACCATGAAGTAGGTAGAGAAGAGTTCTTTTATATGAGAATAAATTTGGTCTCCTACATCCTAAAACCTTTCTCATCATCTGTCCCTTCTTTCCATCTCTACCAGCAAGCCCCAGTTCATCATTTCTCTCAGCTACTTTTTATTCTAACTGATGTACCTACCTTCAAACACCACATCTCTGTTAGAGTGTCCTGTCCGAAAAAAAAAACAAAAACCCAATGTTGCTATTCTGCAGCTTTACAATTTTCAACAACATCCTACTAAAAGTTAAAAATCCTCAACATAGGGCATAAAAGGCCCTTTGTAACTAATCTTTACATCCTCAGTCACCCTTCCAAACACAAACATACATGCAAGTCAAGAATATCCTACAACATTTTCCTTTAGCAATTCGTTAATACCTTTTACCTAAGTGTTATTAAGGTGAAATCCACCTTATTTAACTCTAGAGAGATCAGTTCCATCTCTGACATTTACACTCAATTCTCTCATATAGAGGAAAATGTACTGTACTGCTTTCTTAGAGGTTCATGTCCCTCTCCACCTCTTACTGAATCTGGGATACTGGCCAAATCCTTAGGACCCAAGTCTCTTTATCTGAAAACATTATGACAATAATGCCTTATCTCTCTTTACGTAGGTGCTAAAACTGATCACTTCAAGATCCATATCCCATAATTAACGTTACAAACAACTGCCAACTTGAAATACCACCACCTTAAATTCTGTATGGAGGTTTACACCACAGAAGAACACTTACAGTCAGTACTTCATTTGATCCTCAGAACACTCGGGTACTTCCCCCTAAGGTACAAGTATCTCCACTTTAATGACAAGGAATCTGTGGCTCCAGGAAAGGCGAAATGATTTGCCCAGGATCACAAAGCTTTAGGAAGTAAACCCCAGACTGACTCCTGTTTTCTCACTAGTGTACCACATCCTTCCAGGGTTACAAAACATTTCCCTGGATCAATGACAAGACAGGCTGACTGTATTGTCACTGACTCTAGCTACCAAAAAGCACGATACTATCTCCAAAACAAGTCCCAAAATCTCTACTTTTCTCCATATCACCCTCCTTGTCCCTAATATGAAGTATAAGCAACTCTCACGGGGATGACTGTACAGCCTCCCCACTAACCTTGCTGCTTCTATTCTACCTACCATCCTTGCCATGGGAGCCAGATAGAGCCTTTCTAAACATAAAACAGGTCACACCCCAAGGACTTAAAATCCGTCAAGGGCTTCCAAATCCACTCAAAATAAAATTAAGATTCCCCAGTCTTTCCTACAAATCTCGATATAAAAGTAGACTTCATTCTGTTCCATTTACAAGCAAGCTCGCTCTCACTTTGAGAGTTTCTGTTAAAAATCTCTTCTGCCTAGACGCCCCTTTCCCCAGACTTTCACATGGCCAGCTGTTGTCATTAAGATCTAGGTTTCAATTATCAACTCAGAAAGATTCTCCCTGACCACCCAATTCTCCACCACATCAGCCTACTCTCATTATCTGGACAGCAGTTACCACTCTGTGTGCTGCAATCAAGTTCTCCACACTAGAATGTAAATAAAAGTTAAGAGGCTTTATCTAATTCACAAGAGCACCTCAACATCTAGCTGCTTTCTGAGTTAATAGATGTTTTAACTTCAGCAGCCTTTGTAACAGTGTTATGTAATCTACTTCCTGAAAATCCTAAACAACCTGATAGTAGGTGCCCGGTAATTAACTTAATTTCCTGAATTTCTATAAAACAATGCCTTCAGATTTTCAAATTTAACAGATTTCCCCAACCCCCCCCCACACACACACATACACAGTTGGAAAGGAGGAGCAAGCGAGCACTCTTCCCTCCTCCCCTGGGTAAAGATGATCCACTCTGAAGAGGATCACTCCTCCCCACACTAGCTCTGGGGGAAAATGAGGATCAGGGACTGGAGAAGGAATAGGCACTCACAGCCAGCTGCTAGGAGCAAGTTCTCAACCTCATCCACATGCTTTAGCCATACTGAACCCTCTCCTGGTCCTTAAACATGACATGTAATTTTCAGTCACATGATTGTTTCTGTACAGGATGCCCTCCCACTCTCACTGTCCATTCTTATCAGGTTTTATATATCTAGAAACCTGTTCCTTCTTCAAAGACCACCTCAGATGTTCCCACTTCTGTAAAGCCCTTCCTGACCCAATCCTAATCTTGTGCTAAATTAATTTAATTTAGTAAATTAATTTAGTTACTTCATAGCACTTAGTTTAATAGATTATGGTTTGTTTCTAACGATCAACTGTGAAAAAATTAATTTTTATGTCTCTATAAACAGTATCTGCTATGGACCGTTGCTCACTAATTATTTAGTCAGTAAAAAGCAACTCAATAGTCTACTGATATCAAAGGAGATTTTTTAAAAAGGTCAAATATAGTGCTGCAAACTGCTATATAGTTCCCCCTTTAAAAACAAATTTTAGCTTCATTAAATACCAAAAACTGAAGGCAACTACCCACCCTAATCAAAAAAGCAAAGGATGTAGAAGTAGCTTGTCAAAAACACAGAAATGCTGTCCTGCCTTCAGAATTCCAATCACAAGGGTATCGCTGCAACTTAATGTGCAATACTAAGTACAGATCCTTTTCTCCATTTGCAAAATCAAGATTTTCTCATATAACTAAGGGAATATTGTCTTGTAATAATCAATTTATAGTTGAGAATAATTACATTGTTAAAGCTCAGCAAATGGTGCTAGAACTGGATAGCCACCAGAAAAAGAATTAAGTCAGACCCTTACCTCATACTATACACAAAACTTAACTCAAAATTATCACACACTTAAACAATAGAGCTAAAAAGTACACAATTTTTAGAAAAAAAGCAGATGCAAATCTTCCTGGCCTTGGATTAGACAAATGACTTCTTAGAGATGATATCAAAACACAAGAGATGAAAGAAAAGATAAACTGGACATGAAAATTAAAACACTTTAAGCTTCAAAGAACACAATCAAGAAAGTGAAGACAACCCATGGAAAAGGAGAAACTATTTGCAAATCATTCATCTGACTTGTACACAGAATATATAAACAACTCTTACAATTCAACAAAAAAACAATCCTATTTCCGAAAAATAAGCAAAGGACTAGAATCAACATTTCTCCAAAGAAGATACACAAATGGCCAATTAAGCACATAAAAGATGCTCAATACCATTAGTCACTATGGATGCAAATAAAAACAAGAAGATAGCACTTCACTAGGATCGCTATAATAAAAAAGACAATAATAAGTGTTGATGAGGATATAGAGAAGTGGAACCCTCATACATTGCTGGTAGAAATGTAAAATGGTGCAACCACTTTGGAAAACAGTCTCGAAGTTTCTCAAAGGTTAAGCAGAGAGTTACTGCATGACCCAGCAATTCCACTTCCAGATATTATACCCAAGAGGAATGAACACTTATGTCCACATAAAAACTTGGACACAAATTTTCATAGCAGCATAGTTTATAGTAGCCAAAAAGTAGAAACAGTCTGAACGTCCATCAATGAATGGATAAACAAACAAAATGTGGTATACAGTGGAATATTACTCAATAACAAAAAGGAAGTGATTATATATACTACATGGATAAATCTAGAAACATTATGCTAAATGAATGAAAGACAAACACAAAAGGTCATAGCTTGTATGACTCCATTTCTATGAAAGGTACAGAATAGGCAAATCTGTAGAAACAAAGTAGATTAGCTGCTGCAAGGACAAAGGGGCAATGACTGCTAATGGATAGTCAGTCTCTTTTTGGGGTGACGAAAATGTTCTGGATACTGGTGAGGTTTACACAGCTGTGAACACACTAAAAACCAATGAATTATATAGTTTAAAAGAGTGAATTTTATAGTACATGAAACAAAATTCAGTCTAGCTGTTATTTTAAAAATTAAGAAAAAACAGGATATGCAACTGATTTCCAACAATGCCTTTATCCATTCAAATATTTTTTATTTATGTGAATTCAATCCACATAAAAATGTGACTTACTAAAGTGTGAAAAAACAAAATTGTGTTGTGTTGGTTAAGGAGGGGGCAGGACAGTTTGCCCTCAATATATTTACTATAAAAATATAGGATGTTATTTTTTTATTACTAAAAGATCAATTCACTAGGCAGCTAAAAAATTATCAACTTTATATTCAATTTACCTGACCAACCTCCATTTTAAAATTCAAACTGATGGCTCTTGTCAAAAAATTTCATCTTAACCAAAATGCCACCACCACAGAAAGCAAAAAATGCTTACTGATCCAGATTTCTCAAGTGATGAAATTACTGGTGTAACCCTATGGATGTGCCTTTTACAAATGTCAAGTAGCCTAAGTAAAAATGCCTGTATTTCTGGGAAGTTTATTAACAGACTCACTTAAGCTTCACTTGTGCAAAAAAGCTTTCTAAAGCTCAAAGAAAAAAGGTATTATGTGAACTACTTTCTAAAAATCAATCATTTCAAGGGGAAAAATATTTTGATGAACTGTAGGAAGAAGGTAAGTTTCCACTTAGATGCAGTGGATAAATTTAAATGGTTTACTGCTAGGAGGCCAAGTATCCATAAAATACCAGGCCTCCTACTCACATACAGAACAGAAACATACACACCTATTTTCCAACATCAGTATCCACCCCTGTACTACATAATTACATGTATTATCCTTAGTATACAAAAAA
Organism: Manis pentadactyla; assembly: GCF_030020395.1. Classification (NCBI taxonomy): domain Eukaryota; kingdom Metazoa; phylum Chordata; class Mammalia; order Pholidota; family Manidae; genus Manis; species Manis pentadactyla. The sequence goes on along the minus strand of NC_080026.1, from coordinate 133,910,099 downwards.
TGCTATGGACCAGCCTGTTTGTGTTTTCTTCCAACGCTGTTGACAGGTAGCAGTGAATCACACATTCTCCAGTGTCTCATCCGCCTCATGATCAATGACACATGCTGTCAACATCTGAGGTTAAGAATGCAAACTGAGACTACAGATATTTTCTCCTTCCCATGATGCTCAATGTTACTATATACAAATATGGAATGACCACCCTTAGTGACACCGGTGCCTAACTCAAACCAAAGTCACTGCCCCAGACTTAAGTCTGCAGTAAACTACAAACTGCGGCACTTTTATTTGAATAAGACATGATCACCATCAAACCGTTGAGCTGCCCTTCACAGGAAGAAAACTGGATTAATAAAAATAAACATACTGACCCCCCCCGAAAAAAAGTGTTTTTAAAGACAGCCATAATTTCAAAATTTTGCCTTATAAATCATCCAAGTCCCTGAAACTCCAATACTTAGAAGAGTACAAGCCAAGTATCCTAAAATACTTCCACAACCAAAAATATTTTGTCAAACCATGTATCCATATTTTCAGTGCCAAATATATTGTCTCCAAAGACAAAAGAGGGTTTGGGGTTCATACCCATTTCTCCGAGTCTTAAAAATTTAATTGGGAAACAGAATAAATGTTAAAAAGATAAAATGAAATACAGGCTAACGTGATAAAAAAAAAAAAAATCCCACACAAAAGAAGAATCAATTCCCTTGGGGTTGAAGGAGTCAAAAAGGTTTCTCAACAGAAAGGACTCAAAAAAGCCCAAAGTAAAGAGAATATCCACGAATACAAAGAGAAGGTCTCAAACAGAAAGAAACGCATAAAGAAAGGCCAAGCAGACAGCCTTCAAAGGAACAACAAGCAAGTTAGTTTAGCTGGAACTAAGGATCACAAAGAGAAGTAGACTGAGGGTGGATTAGGGCCAGATTACACAGAAACTTGAACACCACACCAAGCATCTTAAGCTTTACTTTTCACATAAGAAGGAGCGGCCCGAAGTTTTTATGTTGTGAAGTTAAGAGGTGAGAGTGTTAAAATGTGCAAGATATTATTTACCCAAAGCAAAGGCAGAGTACAATACTCGAAATGAAACACTACCTATCACTGGGGGAAAATATGTTCAAAGCCCAGGTACCAAAGCTCATTATTACTGTGGGAGGAAGGATGCAAGCAGCAATGATCAAATTACGACACTGAACCAAGATAAATAAAAAACTACAGTGGCCCACTTGTATAACTTCCATTTCTTTAAACCTTCCATTTATTATAAAAGCAATGTTAAGTATAAAGCACACTGAACAGCCCTTACTGTACCAATTACACATAGGAGGCAATTTATCTCAAATATTGTACAACAGGACTGTGAGTTCCAAAAGTATGTTAATCCTCTTTTAACTGTGATATGCCATAAGCCTTATTTATCAGTGTAGAGCTGGAGTCCATAAGCTTAAAATGTACTACCATGAATGAGTGCATCACACTAACCCAAGCACATCTCAAGAGGAAATAAATGGGTGTCTAACTGCTCTGAAACATTAAAAAGTACTGAAACATCAATAAAAGTAAAAATGCTTCATGACATTCAAACAGTGTCCTCCTCCAAAATTAAAGTGTGTCCTTTTGGTCCCAATAGCCCAACAAAAACAATGCTTTTGACATTTTAGTATAAGAAAGTGACTGTATTATCTTAAGATCCAAAAGTCAAGAGGCAGCAGGGCTCTAAATTCCTTTAGAATTACCTCGTTTAATTAATAATGAGGAGAGATCCAGCTTTATTTTTCACAAACATAGCTTAGATGACTTTCCCAAGGCCCCTGGCAAAAGTCAAGCTCAAAATTCTTCATGGTTTCCCCTGGCTTATGGTTTGTACACTGAGTCATCCATGCTTGATCCAATCAGGGGTACCCTTGAAGTTGCACAAGTGATAAAGAAGAGACCACAGGAGAGAAGGACCACTCATTATTTAACACTGCCAAGAGCTACAGAATTCAACTGTTTCTAACACAACATTTTTGTACATTAGACTTTTTGACAACATTGTAGTTCACGTGGTGAGTAGAGAGACCAAATTATTGGATAGAGACTGCGTTTGATCGGAGTCTACGGAGTTAATGGAAAAGGGGAATGAGTTGACCAAAATTCAAAATTCATCAAGAGAGTTTCGAAATACCAGTGTATCCCCAAGATGATGGGCCGGTTGAAACTTCTAGGCTGAACCTAAACTGCCTGTCCCTTGTGCTTAATCCAAGTATTCATTACAGTCCTTTTGTCTGTGAAATAACCACACCAAGCTACAGCGGAGAAAATAACAGATACCTGCACTAAACAATCGTTATTTGGGGAAAGAAGACTAGACAATCTTTCCATTAGTTCCAGCTCCTCCTCCCCAACCCACCCCCGTCACCCACCCCCACCTTTATTTTCTTAAGACAGAAATGGCAACAACGGGAGGTGGAGAGGAAGCCGCCAAGGTCCCGAAATACAAGTTTGGAGACCAGCACCAACTTGTGACGATGGACCCAAGTATTTAGGGCCTATTGCAGAGTGGGAGCGAAACCCCACTCACCCGCCCGTAGGTGGCAGGAAAAGAAGTTGGGGGGTGGAATCTGGCATGAAAGAGGTGACAGGTCAGGCAGCGCGTCCAGCCACTGATGATCGATGGTCGGTAAACAAGCGGGGCGGACCCACCCTCCCACAGCCCCAGGCCTGGCCCCGCACCGGGAAAGCCCAAGATGGAAGCGCGGCGGAGGGAGACCGTGCCCCCTCCCCTCCCCGAGCCCGCAACACCGCCCCTTGGGGCGCGGGCCAGCAGCCCGGGAGAGCCGGCTGTCTGGGGGCCGCCAGGGAGCGAGGGGACGGACAGGCCGCGGCGGGGACCGCGAGGGGCCTGCGAAGGGACGCCCGCCCGGGGCCCGATTACCTGGCGGCGGCGGCTCCTCCTCCAGCTCCTGCTCCTCCTGCCCGTCCGACGCTCGGCGCCTGGCGGCGGCGACTCCCCGAACAGCCCGCGGCGACGAGCCGAGCCCGGCCCCTCTCCGCCTCCCTCCGTGCCGCCGCCCGCCCCGCTGCTGCCGCCTCCGCCCTCTTCCTTCAGTCAGGACATGGTCTCCGCGGGCCCGCGCGCGACTCCCGGCTGCCGGAGGCGGGGGTAGAGGGGTGGAGAGCAGGCGTGGAGGCGGGAGGGGGTCACCGTGGGGGGAGGAGGAAAGAAGATGGGGGACCAGCCCCCGGCGCTGCGGGATCCTAATGGCGGCGGAGAGGGGCCCCGGAGCCAAATAAACCCCACGGCGAGGAGCACAACGTCAAGGCCGGACCCCGTCTCTCGCCGCCCTGTCATTGGCCTGACACCGCCAGCGGCGCAGCCAATGGGTGGCCGCCTCTTTCCGGGTGCAGGAGGCGGGCCGCGGAGGGGTGACGTCACTCCAGCGCCCGGCGCTGACTGTAAGGCGGGGCCCGGGACTGCGGGCGGGGACTGCGGGCCTTCCGCGCCTTGCGGGGTCGCCCGGGTGCTACGGCGTCCCTCCCCACTTCGACAGACTCCCTAGACTTACTAGTCGGCCCCCAAGTCTCCGGTCCCCCAAACGAACTGCTTAGTAGAATATGCTTCACTTTTGCTTACTACAGTTTCAAACTGAATGACAGGGAAGAAATGTTTAGGTTGTTCGTGACTGTAAAATATAGATAAATAAAAAACTTTTTTACTCCTGCCTTTGAAGGTGGCTATCCATTATAAATGTGTATGTTTATATACACATTGGAATATTATTCAGCCATAAGAAGAAAACAAATCCTACCATTTGCAACCGCAAGGATGGAGCCGAAAGCTATTATGCTCAGTGAAATAAGCCAGGCAGAGAAAGACAAATACCAAATGATTTCCCTCATTTGTGGAGTATTAAAACAAAGCAAAACTGAAGGAACAAAACAGCAGCAGACTCAAGAGTCTCCAAGAAGGGACTAGTTACCAAAAGGGAGGGGTGGGGGAGGGAGGGAGAAGGGGATTAAGGGACATTATAATTAGCAGTCACAATATAGTTAGGTCATGCGGAAGGCAGCATAGCACGGAGAAGACCCCTAATGACTGTAGCATCTCACTATGCTGATGGACAGTGACTGCAGTGGTGGGGGGAATGATAATGTGGGTGAATGTTGAAACTACAATGTTGCTCATGTGAAACCTTCATAAGACTGTATATCAATGGTACCTTAATTTAAAAATAAGTGTGTATGTTTAGAACATATATGACATGGATACACAGACATATGGTCAAAATCTGTGGAATTATATGGCATACCTCAATAAAGTAAAAAATTTAAGTCATCAACACTTAGCTTTTTTCTCTCTTCTAAATATTTCCTAACTCTAATTTTGGATAAACCCAGCTTTCTTACAGTTGCCTTTGTGTAACTTGGAGATGGTTTCCTTTTCTGTAAATTGTAAATTTAAGGCAGGGGATAAATTACAGCCATGGAAAAAACACTGTCAAGAGAATTCCCAGAGCCCAAGTTCTAAAGAAAATATGTTAATGGTGATGTATTTTGTACATTTCTTTTTTTTACTGTAAATATAACCAAATAGTCCAAATCATTTAGCCATTTGCTGAAACCCCATGTGTCAAATTTTTCCAGCTGGAAAGCTTTGTTTTCCCAGGGGGACTTCACCTTGTGTTTTTTTGTACTTCAAATTTTATTTAAAGAATTTAAAAGACCATAAAACACAGCAACTCTTTAAGAGTTGTAAACCTCTGTCTTTTGAAGATGAACTGTAGCACAGTCGAGGGCATTTAGGAGCTGTGCTGGACACCTCAGCTTCAATAGGAAGACTGTAATTCAGAGTTTAATTGGATTTTTAAAACTTGGATGGAGACTTCATATAACAAAACTATTCATGGTATTGTTCACAGTCTCTTTGCACACACATGGCAAAGGATGTGTGTACAGCCTCACTATGGCCACTGAAAAATGATACTCTATAAAGCTTCCCTCACAAATGACCTCTTTCATAATTGTTGGTATATTTTATCCTCACAGCCATTCCTATCACAAAGAGACTTTCAATAATCTCCATCTTCTCAGAGCAACATTATTTCCTGAAGGACCCACCAGTAAATTGAGTTTAAACTACAACAGTCATTGCCTACAAATAACGCATTCCCAAACCTATGATTAACACAACTGTGGATAAAATTAACCACCACACTATTATGTAAGAACAAATGGTTCAACCAACATTTCACTTTGAAAATATTTTAAGAACTTCAGAATACCTCCAGTGTCCCCTTCCTGAACTTCAACTGCAAAGCATCTTACCTACAACTTGGCAAGAACTGCAGAATTATGTGTTTTCTTTAGAGTTTATTTTGTTAAGGGAAGGGGATATTGTTTGGGTAAAAGTCTTATTAACTCTTCACTCAGTTTAGTAAACATGAAGTACCATGTGCTAAGCAACAAGAAGCACATGAAGACAAGTAAGACACATTCCGCCTTTGAGGGAACTACAGCATAGCAAGGGGGCCAAGACAAAACTAACCAAAATTGTAATGAGGTAGAATGTGCTAAGTACATTCAAATGAAATTATCTTGTAATTGAAAAACAAGAGCAAAACCCCAAATGACTCTATGTTAATGCTGGAAAGACCGCTGATATCCATGCAGTGGTTCTCAACCCTGGCAAACATTAGAATTGTTGAAAAAGCTGAGGAGCTTTTTCAAAATACACGTTTCTGGGCCCCACTCCAGACATATTGAAACAATCCCCAGGAGGAAAGCCTGGGCGTGGCTATATTTTAAACACACTCCCCAGGTAACTAATGTGTAGCCAACTACTGACAGTCACAACCCGCAGTCTGCAAATGTGAAAACTAATGCCTAAAGATTTTAAGTTATTTACCAAAAGACAGACCATCTAGGTCTGAAATTAGAACAAAGCTCTTCATTTCCCAAATCTTTCCATTGCACATATTTGAATGAAAAGATGACAAATACAGCAAATAGCGTTGGCACAATTGAACTGATTCATGCTGTTTGGCATGGAGATTAAATTACCATTCTCCATATACATATAAATATATATATATATATATATACATATGTGTATATATATATATATATACATATGTGTATATATATATTTCTGAATTCTGAGAAATACTTATTTGGGAAGAAGATATCCACTGTTTTTTTGAAAAGCTCTTTTTCTTAGAACCCTTGTTGTAATGTGTAGGGACAGTATAGTCTCGTTGACAATTATTTAGGGAAACACCTGAAATAAAAGCCAAAACAAGGTACCTGTAGAAGATAAAACTCCATTTTACTTTTCCTGCCTCATTCGGAAGGTCTTGAATGCCAAATTGGGGACCTATACTTCATCCCTTTATTAGGAGAAAGCCATGGAAGGGTTTTGAGCAGGAAATTGCCAGTACTGAAGCTGTACCCTAACACGGAATGTCTGTGGGACAATCTAGGGTAGAACTGGAAATAGGGACAGAGAAACTGATTCAGAGACAAGGATCTAAACCAGAGCAGCTGTGAGAATGGAAAGGTGAGTGAGAGTGGACGGAGGTGGTGGGAGAATTGTTGAGGGTCTGCCACTTTCTGAACCTGGGGCAGAAGAAAGCAGCTCAAGTCAGAGAACTCCCGATGATAGGGGTAAGATTAAGAGCAGGAACCCAGGAACGGAACTAGATAAGAGGAGCTGTTGACTCTTGGCTTGGGTATGTCCACATCCTGGGCTCAGAAAGAAATGTGCAGAGAACAGGAAATGCTGGTCTGAAATGTGGTAGATAAACTGCTTGATTATCTCCAGCTCCAGCCTAGGTAGAAATTACCGTGAGGCCACAGGAGTGAGAAAGAAAAACAGATTGGTCAGAAAATCAGATGCAAAAGGTGTTCTGGAAGTTAAAGGGTCAGTGATCCTCAAGAACGGAGTAATGAACACTGTCAGATTCTACAGATGTAGGAATCAGAACAGAGAAAAGGTCACTGCATTCCACAAACAAGAGGCTTAGTGACCTTCTAGAGAACAGCTCTCAGTAGGATGGTGGGGAGAGAAGCCAGATTTCAAAAGCTGAAGGCATGTGTAGGCTCTCTGCAGCAGTGATCATAGATTACCAGTCCCAGACAGTGGGCAATGACAGAAAGGCAGGAGATGGAACAGGCACAGGGTAATGGGAATGAGGGAAAGGTCTTGTTTTCCTGTATATATATTGTAAGAATGTGAATATCAGCAATTTCATAAACAGAGAAAAGAAGGTGGAGAGTGTGCGGGTAACGACCAAAACCCAGGAGAGAGGGAAACCAGAGCAGGGTGATTTGTCGTGGCAATCCCAGGGCCCTCTCTTTCTCAGAAACAAGAGGAAAGGAAGACGTGAAACACAGAGCTGTCCAGAGAGCCTGATGGGAGAGACAGGTGAGGATTCCGAGGCATATTCTTTCCCTGCCTGGGGGACTAGGCAAGCGGAGGTCATGTGCAAGGGTTGGGCTGAGTGCTTTGGGACAAGGGGTGTGGAGAAGCAAAAAGAGTGACAAGGAGCCACTTCCTCCGACACGGTTAGGTGGCCCAGTGTAAGGCCTAGAACAGCGAGGCCAAACAGGCAGAGGCCACCCAGCAGGCACATTTCCAAATAAGGACAGTTAAAGGCACTTTGCAGAAGGCAATGACAGCAGGTCCCATTTACTTAGGGTCTGTTGGGAGGATCTGTGCTTTATGAAGTTTTATACAACTGGTGAGCTCCTCTCAAAAGAAATGCTGGAAAGTTCAATTGTTACAAGAACAAATTCTCAGCCATATGGCAAAAAAATGCCAGTTGTATAAGCTGCAAAATACCTGGCATTCACTGTATATGATCAACATGATTTCTCAGGGGCAAAACCTCTTTACAGTAGAAAATGCAATATAATAATAACGCTGCCTGCTTCGTTCTCATGAAATAAATGACACTGTTTTGTGGAATATAGGATCATCCAGTCACCCTTCTGGACACCAACCACAAACATGCCTGAGTCAAAAATCTCTCACAAAAGGGCAAAGTATGTATGTCAGACATCAGACTAAATACAGCTCATGTGACTTAATCAAGTCCTGATATGTGCTAGGACTAGTCTCAGCTCCATGGGTAGGAATTTATATTCACAGGAACAAGGTTAAGAAATTTTCATAAACCTTTAACTAGATATCCTTGTAAGCTAGACTCACTGAGTTATGAGAGAATTGTTGAAGTTTTATTGATCTTTTTAAGAAGTTTGGAGACATCAAATATCTGAAATAACTTCATTTGTGTTATGCTCTGGACCTGGAAAAGTTTTATCTGAGGCAACAATGTGAAGTGGAAAGAACATAGACTTTGGAATCAAACAGATCTGGGTTTAAATTTTGCTCTGCCACTGAGCTGTCCTCTGTGAGTTGGCTTCTTCACTGAAGAACTATAAGGTAATATTTCCCTGGCAGCTAACTGAAGATTCAATGAGATTAGAGGTGGAAGTCCTGGCCATCATCCTTAAGTATTGATAAAGGTCGATCTCCCTCATTTCACTTAACTCAGATAACATTTATTGAGGAGATACTCCATGTCAGGCACTGTTCTGAATGCTGGCCATTCAGACAAATGGGCTATTTGTTTAGGGGGGGGGCAGCTCTTAGCCTGGGGTCCCCATACCCTCTATGGGGTTGTAAACTCAGATGGGAAGAAAATACATACTCATTTCCACTAACTTTTAACTGAAATGTAACATTTACATCAGTACCCACCCCTGGTCAACAAACCACAGTAGACAAACCTGTGGCTTTGGCACCAATAGCGACTGGACTTCTTAGAACACATTACAGTTGTAGATATCTCAAAATATGGCTGATGCTCATCACAACTGCAAAATCGTGTTGGCCATTAGATCTGCCACTAGCTTCTTAATTAATGTGTTGTTTTTAAAGTCATGCTTAACTTAATAACAGATTTTTAAAAATTTGATAACTATTTCAGTTTAATTGGTTTCATGTAATCTCATTTACTTACGCATTGAAAACATTTTTTCTGAAGTGACCCTCTCACACAAAAAAGATTGAGATGCTAATCTTACTGGAAAGTTAAATTTTATTCACATCTCAGAATAGAAAGGGCAACTCCATAAAAAATACTCATACTACTAATGTTCCAAAGAGGACACAGAGAAGGTAAACCAGGCAATTCCCCTGGAAAGCAGAAATGGGAGGTAAAGGCTATATTTTGCAGGCAATATGATTGGCTGAGCAAGGAGAGAAGAAAAAATAGGTAGGAGATATTGGAAAAGACTCAGTGAGGGAAAAATGTGTTTCAGTTAGGAAATCCCGGACCAGTGAAAAGCGTGACTAATGCCTAGTCAGCTCAAATGTGCTGTGAGTCTAACCTCATATGAACAAACCCAAAGGGCTATTTTCCCAGTTTATGGTTTCATAAGCAAACCTTCTCCCATTTTCAGAGGTGACACCTTCACCCTCCCCACCATCCCCCAATCATACACTCTCTGTTTCTCTCTCTCTCTTTCCATGTGTTTTTTTCCCTGTGTGTGAGAATCTAATACTTACATGTCTTATTACTTAATGCTCATGGAATTGAAAATATTCTGCCATTCTGCCAAACACTAAAATGATAAAAAATCTAAAAAGTTAGGAAGGCCACAGTATCTCTCACTTCTCTCTTTCCAATCATTCCAGAGGCCACAGTCTAAAAATATTTGAAAATATGTTAAAATACTCATGATGTCATTCAAATATATCCTGAATTAGTAAGAGTGATTCATGCAAATGATTTCATTTGCTTCCACAATGATATGTAAATTCAAACTCCGGACCAGAAAGAATAATCTGTGTGGGAGCATCACGGCTGGGACAAAACCATGAAGTACACAGCATCCTGTTACCTTTGACATAGAAGATTTGTAGTAGCTATAAAATTAAAATACACAAGCTGCCTATTAAAGGGGGGCTGATCAGACAGAAATGTAGTTCTATGACTGATACAAAATTATTCCGTTGTTCCACGTAAGGCATAAAGCATGAGTTGTATAACAAATAAACTCATTTGGCTGATATTCATATATTACCTGGAGCTTTATCAGCTTTCAAGAAAGAGAAAGTACCATCTCTGTATTGTAGATATTTTAACTTTGATTCACTAATGGATCCTATGCACTTAGGATGGTCATTGGCATATACAGGTGTTCAAGAAATATCTACTGAGTGAATTAATTATCTTTACTTTCATGGATTTGTTGTAGGGCAATCCAATCTGAGAAGATCTCCCTGTGTGCTAGGAGAGACCTCAACCTACAGGAGGGTTCTTGACTCTGATCAAGAGAGAATTCATGAGCAGGTTGAGCTGGTACAAGCAAAGAGCAGTTTAATAAAGCAAAGTACAAACTCAAGGAGGGAGTGCGGGTGGGCTCCAGAGGCGAGCAGCACATTGGGGTTTGGGTTGGGTGGTCTTACAGCTGAAGTTCAAGCAAGGGTGGAATATTCACCCAGTTAGGTGATGTTTTCTGGAAATAGGAAGGGAATTCTGGGAAATAGGGTCACCCTCTCTTTTTGTCCTCAGAACCGTCGTGGTGCCAAGGGGTGTGATCTTTAGTATGCTAATGAGTATATAATTCCCTTTGAGATAAAGTCAGGGTCAACTTCTTTTCCACATTGAACTAGTCAGTTTTGGCAGGACTGGTATCTATACCCTCCCTCCCCACATCCCACTAGAATGATTTATGCAGAATGTAAATAAGAATATAACATATCTAAGAATATATTTTGAATATAAACAAACATCTAACTGACACCAGCCCAAGTCCCCAACCCCCTGCCTGTTCATGTCTGCCTATCCGCCCACTTTAACAGTTTTATACTTCAGGATATTTTCAACCATCATTATTCTAGTTCAATAACCTAATGCATTTAAATTTCATTCAAGAACTTAGAATAGTTTGATATTTCCCTTTGATTCTTCTTCTTTTAGTATGTAATTTATGTATCTTGTACAGAATTCTAAATGTCAAGTCTTATAAATGAATGCAGATGAAAATTATATCTAACACATTAATGTTTGCATTTAGCCATCTTTAAAAAGGAAAGATGTATTTTTGTGAAATATTTCCAGGGCATGGCAGGCTTCAGAAAATCCACAGATACCTTGAAATTGTATAACAAAATCCTGGGAATGGCTTGCACTTTTCTGGAGAGAGGCTCTGTATCTTTCATCAATTCTCTAAAGTCATTCATAACCCCAAAAAAAGTTAAAAGTCATTGGTTTAGACTATATAATTTTTTAGGCAATAATAACTTGTATTTTTAAGATATGTAAGTTTTCAAAAACATTTTACTATCCATTATTGCACTGTATCCTTGTTTGTCAGAAAGATGTTATCTCCAAGGACTGAAAGGAAAACTAAGGGTCAGGGAAGTTACAAGACTTTATTTTTGGGAATTAAAACACAGACCCTAGCTGGGTCAAGAAGACAGATAGCTTATAGAGGTTTTTCTAAAAGATGTGTGGATTAAAAGTGAATATTAGTGCCTTCTATCATTTTAAAATTAGTGTTTTCAAGAAGCAGTCCTTGCAGATAGAATTTACCAGGTCACAGTTTATGGGCCTCCTCACATTTGTGAAATAAGAGTCACTGCAACTGTGGGGAAAATGAGAAAGAGAGTTAAGTACCCAACTTGAAGCCAAACTCAATCAATGATGAACTTGAAAAAAGAATGTGCTTAAGCTGAATGAATTTCCCAGCCAATCTTTTAGGACAGGTGATTAGCATCAGTGTTAGAGCACTTGGTTTCAGGAGCCATGCCTGAGTTCTCTTCAAATGTTAGGGTCAGCATGTGGGACTGTAACGGGTAAAGAAGCAAGCAGGGAAGGTAGCTAAATGGAGTCCATGCTCCCTGAAGAGTAGGTGGGCCTGGGAAAGATGCTGACAAAATTAGGGCCCACTCATTATTAGATTCCTCTGACCCTGCGCTTTGGCGGTGAGCCCACCACTTAACCCTAGGCTGGGAGCTCTGGCAAGATGTCAGCAGCCCACCTGGAGAATTGGTTGACTTGTACAAGTACCTCGAAGAACTACATCTTTCCTCTTTTACATTCTTGTGAGAATGTCAACAATTTACAACTCCAGGAGTGGAAAAACAAACAGCAGGGGAAACTTAAATTGTCCAGGGCTTTGCTTTAGATCCTATTCCTGTTGAAAACACTTTCTAGAAACAGTCATAGGCAAAATAACCACTATCCCCCATTCTTAAAGGTTGTCATTAGAAAACTTGCATATCAGTGTCCCAGGCAGAAATAGACAGCACACTCCAATGGAAAATTGAAATTCTTTACAAAGGTGGGGGGCAGGGTTGAAGAAAACCAGCAAGGATGGTGAGACAGCCTTGAGCTGACAATAATGCGGAGCCCTTACCAAATCCTAGAGAGAGAGAGTGGTTGGCGGGAGGGCCACTGGGCAGGGGCCGTGGCCTTCCCAGAAAGACATGGCCACTATCAACCTGGCCCAGCAGGGAACAGCCAGAGTATATATCCTGACCCCTCTCCCCTTTCCCCAGGTTCTGCCAAGGCCTCCCATTGGCCAATCCAAACAGGAACAGGTGACCATAGGGAAGCTAGGGAACCACTGATGCAGTCCTTGTCAGTCAAGGGAGAGTGAGTCTGGAGGGACAGCCGGAGGCTCTCCAGCTGACAGAAACTACAGCAGAGCAAACATAAAAGCAGAGCATTCCTGGAGGCAACAGTTATTGCCTGTTCGAATCCCGTTGCCTAAATAAAAACTATTCCACCCAGAGACTATGTATTTAGAGAACATTTCAATTTTCCTTTTTGTATTACAGCATGGTTATACTGAACACACAGAAGAATTATACTAATCCATTCTATAGCTAAAATTCAGAAACGATGGATGGCACAGGTGGTACAGAAACTCACCAGTGAAATACTGGAGGCTCATCAAGAAATGGCTTCCTAAAGCAATAGGACAAAAGTTTAAGTCCATAAACTGATAGGTTCTCTCTCTAGCAGCATCTTTTTGGAATGAAATGATGTGTCACAAAAGGTAAGATTTGCTGGAGCCTAGACTGAATTCAATGCCAGTCATCCTCGTATGTTAAACAATGAAACTACATTTCCACACCTTAGGGATATTTTCTTTTCTGATTTTGTCTTACAGTATAATTTTGAGTCTGTCTGCAGGATTTCCATCACTGAAATCAGGATTAGAGACAGAGTCTTTTATATTATTAAGTAGGAAAGAATTATGTTAAGAAGCCAGCTCTAACTCAGAGATAAATGTATTTTAATAAAACAGAGAGATTCACCACTGACATGTAGCTTTGTGTTAACATAATATTCTCTAATCAAAGGGAATCCCCCCAAATAAATATTAGTAGTTTAATCACCAGGTCACCATGCATAAAGGACAAGTGACAACATAGTTGCCCACAGTCGCTGTAACCGAAGCATGATATTTTGTGTGTTTGTTTCTATGCTGGCAGACAACATCTGTCACCATTAAAAAGAAAGAAAATAAATCTTCAAGAGGAAGACATATTCTTGTCCAAGAGCTAAGGAAATAGACTTTTTTTCCCAACAAAAATACATTAGCTTTCCATCAGAAAGCAACTCATACTGTATAAAAAAGAAGTCCCTGAGCAGATACTGTACTGTGGCATGGGTCAGCAAGAAAGAGCAGCCTTTCTTGTTGGACCTTATTTTCAATAGAAAAAAAAAAGATGTCCATTGCAACCAAACCATTATTATTCTTTCCTGTCTCAAATGCATATTTTAAAAAATGATTTTGTCCTATGAAACACAAAGTTCTCTACAACTACAGTGTAATCCTTTTTTACTGGACTGTTTACCTGTACAATTCCAAATATGGTGAAATGGTAGACTACTCGAGTAACATATGCAAAAATAATAAAGATGACAGAATGGAAATTAATTTCCCATTGGAGTTTTTCATCTGATTTTTAAAAAGCTAGAATTAGACCATTTTAAAATGTAGTATCTCAAGGCCCTAGGAGTTAGGTATTGACTTATTTTCCTGAGATTTATAGCCCTCATAAACTTAAAAAGAAAATGAACTTAGCATTTGTGGCAGAAACTGATAGAAACTCTCCCTACCATCCATTCTCCTTCCTCTCCCAATAAACAGAACATCAGTTTCTAACAAAATTGTTGCTCAGCTAAATGCCTTTACTGCATTTCCAAGTCTCCATTATAGGTAGGTGTGACCATGTGACAAAGTTCTGGGCCATAATGTATTTATGGTGTGTATGTGTGTGTGTGTGTGTGTTGAATTTTATGGAAACTTTCCTTAAAAAGGAGGGAACAGGCCACTCATCTCACCCTATCTTCCTTCCTGGAATATGGATGTGATTGCTGGAGCTCCTGTGACCATCCTGAACCACGAGGTGATTTTGAGAATAGTAGAGCAGAAATATAGTCCATGCTTGGACTGTCTTCCCCCAGGTGTCTTATACAAAAGAAAAATGTATCTGTTCTACTTAAGCCACTGTTTGAAGGGATTTTCTTTTTCAAACAGCCTGATAGAATAATATTCCACTTCCTGATATGGAGGAATTGTTCTTTTTCCTCTTCCTGCAGGTTTATATTTTTATTATTTAACACTCTGCTTTTGTGGGAAGAAATCCTATTGAGCAATTAAAAGAATGAGGGGGAAAAGAGATCATTGCAGAACATGTTAACCCTCACAAGATGCCAAAGACAACTTTCCCCAGTCTCTAAAAATATGACAATAAATGAAGTATCTGTTTCAAAGAGCACTGAATTCATAAACATTACCATAAAAAGGGGGGTGAGGCATATTCTAACCAGACTATTTTTTATATGATGTTTCCCATGCTTAAAATAACTTATAACTGAAGTTGAAACTTACGCAGGCAAATTTTGACTGAAAAAGCTGTGATCTTGTACAATTCTCACAATGATTCTGTTAGGTCAGTAAGTAGTCCTTACAAGGAAGGTAGCACAGGGTGAAGGGCTGAATGTGGGGCCTGGTGTATAACATGCCTCCCTCACCTTAGGTTTTTGCTCAGATGTCATTTTCCCAAACCCCAACATCTGAAATTTTAACTCACGCATCCCCTATCAGTGCCACCCTGCTGATATTTTCTATCCCTTCTCCATGCTTTAATTTTTCTTGTTAGCACCTACCACTACCTCGCACACCATATATACATGCCTATAACAATTATGCATCTTATTAGTTGCCTGTCTCCTGGGACAGAAGGTGAACTCCATTAGGGTAGGATTTTTCTCTAGTAGTTACCTGTATACTGAGGAGGGTTCCCAGCACTTGGCATTTGCTCAGTAAATACCTGCTAAAAGAAGGCGTGTTACAGCCAACCTGCTGGTGGACTTGACTGTGACCAGCTTGTAACCATGGTGGCAGAGGAGAGCTCAGCTGCAGAGGCCCAGGTGGCCGGGGTGTGCTGCTGAAGGCATCACATTTGCACTCAGGAGACTCCACACTCAGGGCCTAAGGCGCCATACCAGGTGACACCCTAGGTGATTATGGGATTTGGCATTTGCCCTACAAAGGTCCCCATGCCTGAGAGAGCATGACATTAGATAACAAAGAGAGAAAGCTGTGACAGGTGGAGAGAGAGATGGTGGGCAAAAGAAAAGCTTTTTTCCTGCTTTTGTACAAGAAGCCCACATTTTCAGTTTGCACTGTGCCCTGCAAATTATGTAGCTGGCCACACCTGGCTCAGACGTGAAAGGGGCCAAGGAATGAACTCTACACCCTCAGCTGCTTCATGCTGCAGTGGCAGTTCTGGGACCGCCTAGATGTCCTAGAGGCTGACCTCCGCCTTCATCCAGAGCAGGTGCTGAGCACAGAGCCCCCAACGGCTTTTCTTATTAGTTGCCTGTCTCCTAGGACAAGGATTTTCTGGTCCCAGTCAGCAGGTCCAGGGCCCCTTCCTCATGCATGCCTCAGGTTTACCTTGTTGAACTTTTGAACCTGCTATGTCTAGATGCAAATGCTTGGAGGCAGTGGTATGCTGGTAAATACTTAACAACCAGCTCTCTGAAGATGCGAGCCCTGATTTACAGCAATTGCTGACTGCCAAGGTATAAATATTCTCACTGGGCCAATTCTGAGCTACCTGTAGTTGATAAATTTTCAAGAATTTTGCTAACTGGTTAACAGTTGACTCTTAGAAGCTAACGCAAGCAGGCCACTGAACATTACTGCTTAGAGGGAAGAGGAAAGAGAACTCATAGTGATCTCATCTATAATCTGGAGCAATATGAACGGATAAACCACAGAAAAAAAAAACAAAAGAACCAGCAAATGTGAAAAGATGCCCAAAGTGATTACAATAATGCAAATGAATACAAAAAGGAGATAATGCTGTTTAAAACTCTGATAAAAATGTTGAATCTCAAAGCTCATCAAGATACATGGCAGGTGGGAATACATATTTGTGCAGACACTTTGGAGAGCAATTTGGTAGCCCCCAGGACAATTTAAAATGTGTTTAATCCCAACAGTTCCACTTCTGGGGTAGTTTGGGGAAATTCCCACGTGTGCACAAAGATGGTCATTGTGTTATTACCATCATGATAGGCTTCATGTCCCATCACCCAGCTTCAATAATTGTCAACTCATGGCCAGTCTTGTTTCAATTTTCTTCCTGTCTGCTTCTCTGCTTTTCACATTATTTTGAAGTAAATCCCAGACAGCATAGCATTTCATCCATAAATATTTCTTTATCTCTGAAAGTAAAAACCAAACAAACAAAAAGCCTGGAGTGGACTTTTATTGGGTATGTGGGAAGGAAATCCCAGCAGTCATCAGGAAAGGATGGATGAAAAGGCAAAGGTACTTTTTCATGAGCACTCTAGAGTCTGCATAGCTTAAGAGTAACATTTCAAGTACATTCCCTAAGGAAATTGTCCCTTACCCTACAGGACACAGCAGGCTGAAGGGATAGCCTTCCGATGCTTGGCAGATTTTGAGGTCAAATAGAACCTGTACTAGGTAATCAGCTTAGTGGAAAATGAAATAATAACAGATTTACATGGTACTTACAAACTTGCCATGTAGAGGTTGATTCATATTTCCATAATGTCACCCTTGAATATTGCACTTTATCATCATTATTTGAAAATATGTATCTGATTAGTTACACCCAGCAAATAAAAACACCAAATGTAAAAATAACCAAATGTGACTTCTTTAAAATGACAGTGGCTTTTGATTGTTAAATTCGCCCCTAACTCTAAAATTTTGTTTCAGTGTAATATTTCATACTGAAAAAAAAGTTACACTAATAGTAATGACTTAGACTATTTATCACCTTTAATCAAAAGAATTCCCCTTTCCAAATTGCTGCTTTGTGGAAGGAGCATTAGAATTCTGTTTTAATCTGAAAGTAAATGGGTCTGAGGTTGAAGATTAGAAAAGGAAAAATACACAACCTTTTTACATTTTAAGAGATTATCAAAACTGTAGTATATCTATATCTATGTTTAGTTTTTGATGATGTGCTAGAAAACTTCCAGGGTACAAGAGAGAACATTATCTTCACATGGAACATGATTTCATAATTTCTACACCCTATACATAATCCCCCAAATTGTTTCCTTACTTTCACTCAGTAAAAATCATTTCTAATTCATTAGATCTTAAGCAGCAAGCAACCAGCAGAGAGGGTTAGAATGTGCAAAAGAATGAACAGTGGTTTCCCAGAAATTTCTTTTTCTGAATTCAGACTAAGCATCAGGATCTGGTTAGTTTTTTAGTAATAGTAGGTCCGCCCTAGGCCTATGCTGCTAGCAGATTGAACCTCCACCTAGAGCAATGGCAGAAGTGCTATAAAATGAATGGGATAGAGCATGGTTAGACGACGAACGTCAGCTACTCTGGCAGCAAGAACAGGAGAGCTGCAGCATCCCAGAGTAGAGCAAGAGGCATTCTCCCCAGCAGCGCTCTCCTGGTCCCGGTGCCCAAGCATCACTGTAACTGTCCTCCCTGTAATCTGTGATTCCTGCCCTGCTTTTATAAGCCCCCAAACATTCTCTTTATTAACTTACTGTACTTATAAAGACAGTTGTTACATCTCAAAATTTTATTATCACATTTAGAGCCTGGATGAAATCATCATTTTATGGAAATAATGCTTGTCATTTACCTTGGCTTAGCTTATGACATTGAACTAGACAGTGCATCAGGTAGCCTCAGTTTACCATCTGTTAAACAGGAATAACCGTACCCCTACCATGTAGGTTTGTGTGAAGACCAAACGAGGGGTTGTGAGTGTACTTTGGCAGCATGATGGAGAAGGCTAAACATGGAACTGAGCCCCAAATCCACCACCAGCTTCTCTACCAGCCACTTCTCTCTTGGCATCTTATATACAATAAGTGGGTTAGAGGAGATCATGAGAAAGTTCCGTTCCAGGTATAAAATTCTATTAACTCCTTTTGAAATGATTGACCCACTGTCCATTGTTTCTACAAAAGAGGCAAAATCCTATAGTCTGTGAAATTGTGGTCAGCTAACAGGGCCCCTCCTCCTATGTATTAAACCTACTTAGAGGGCCCTAAAATGAATTAACCAGAAGGTGCTGCTGGATCCCCTGATAAAAAACAGAGTGTTTATGAAGCCAGGAGGAATTGTCCTTTCTTTTACCCAGGGAAAAAGAATTTTTACAGGAAATGGCCATGCTGTCTCAAAATTCACTGCTCTTGCATTTATGTGTGGAATGGACAGCCCTCCCTGAGGCATAAAGTGGGTAAAGTACCTATGAATCTTTATTTATATCACATTTTTGGCCATTTGTAAAGCATTTTCACAACGATTCTCTCTCCTAGGAGCCAACTCTTCCCAAGTCCTTTTCCAGAAACCCCAACTATTCTGAAGAATATGGGTATGTCCAATCCATCAAAACTGAAGTACCTCGACTGGGGCATTTCAAAAAAGATACCAGAAGATTATCCCACCAAAATATTATGGCAATTTTTGAGAATGCCTTTATCCTGCCTACATTGTTGAATCTCTTGAGAGTGTGTATAAGATACCATATTTATGGAGATTAAGATGTACATTTTTTCACATTTAATGTCTTTGAATTCAGGATGCATCTCACAATAGAGTCTTTCTGTCCTAACCCTGAGTACTAGATTCAATATTGTCCCCAAGAAATTCATGGCCACCTGGAACCTTAGAATTTGACCTTATTTGGAAATAAGTCCTTTGTAGAAGCAATCGGCTTTGATGAGGTCATACTGCATTGAGGGGGCCCTAGAGCCACGACTGGTATCCATATAAGGGGAAGAGGGGACACCCAGAGACACAGAGGAAACAAGGAAAAGGCCAGGTGATGAGGAGGCAGAGGCTGAAGCCGTCTGTCCACAAGCCAAGGAACCTATGAACTGCCAGCAGTCACCAGGGGCTGGAAGAGGCGAGGAAGGCTCCTCCCCTAGAGCCTCCGGAGGGACCACGGCCCTGCCAACACCTTGATTTCCTGCTTTCAGCCTTCAGGACTGTGAGAGCATATATTTCTGTGGTTTTAGTGTGTGGTAATTTGCTGTGAAGCCTTGGGAAACTAACACACCCTGCAAAGTGTGTACCTGTATGTGTGTGTACACACACACACACACAGAGGTTTGGTTGGCTTTCATTTCCCTTTCCTCACTCACAGGGGAAGGAGGAAGGGAACTGAGCTGCCTGCTCACAGAATTCCCACTCTCCCTGCCATCGCTGCCCATTTACCAAAAAGGATTCTGAGCACAGGGAGGCTCACTAGATCACCAGATCCTACAGGGGAAGTCACAGATTTTGAAATGAAAGGATGATCCTGGGTAACCACAATGTCAGCCTTTTGCTTAGTATGAGAGAAATGGTTAGTGTCACAGGAAGTTTTCTTAAATCCAATTGGTTGAATGCTCTGAACTTGGTTTAAAGGATAAACCTTGGTGTCCTCTGCCCCTGCAGCCTCAAGGAAGCATCAAGAGTCTAGGCAGCAGTAACAATGGGAATAAACCGTCCCTGGAGCAGAGTTCCATCCTGGAGCAGAGCTCCATTCTGCTTAGTCAGAGCAGACTCTCCAGTGCAGTCCTGGTGGTCTTAGGGTGCAGTGGTTGGAATAGGAACAGTCCTTTTTGCCTGTGGTTCCCTTTTGAGGAAGGAAGGGAGGAAGGAGAGACTGAGCACAGGAGCTGGAACCCAGCAGGTGAGGCCACTGCATTTTGCACAGAGCGGTCTTTCCCATGCAGCACCACCTTCACCCTGGGCGCCAGAGGCCCCTTCCATGTGCCTCATTCATGACAAATGCACCACAAAGCCTGCAGATGAAAGAGCACCTGGGTGTTTGGGCTATGTGGGGTCTGTGCCCAGTACAGCACAGCACAAGTCATAACCGTTACAGCCACATCCATGACCAACACCTGTCAGGCCTTGGGGAAGCGTCTCTCCACAATTCCTGGCTTCTGTCCTTAAACAGAAGGTGGCTGTGTCTGATCACCCTGGAGATTTGTGGCTGCTCTGCTACCAACATTGGAGACACTGCTTCGGAGAGCAGGGGGTCTTGGCCAGGAGAAGATCTTAGGTAAAAGGAAGATAGATTATCAATATGTCAAATCCCCAAATAGCAGACATACAACAGATTCTTACATAGAGAAGCATCACTTCCCTGGAGCCCCCTGGGCCTTTTTTCTTTCTCTTTATGTTCAAATTTAGGATTGGAAGGTATTCACAATCTAGCACGGTTTTCACAATGGTTGCATATGGTGGCCAAGGAATGCTGCAATATTACACAATTCACATAATTCTAAAATGTGCCCATAAGTAGGATTCGGTATAATGTGTACAAAGCACAGTGTTAGGTATTTATGCTACTCAACAGATCCAGGTATCACTTAAGAGATGGGAAACTGCAATACAAGTGATAGCAGTTTATAAGGTAAAATTCAGTATGTTGTAATATTTTTTGCAATAAAGACAATTTGTCACGTGCCACCCCATACAATGTCTGATTCTGATATATGAAATCTACGGCTCATTTCTGAACCTAAATATGACTTTAAGAAGTTTACTGACAATTCCCACTGCTATTGCTTCAACAAAGTTTCTCCAAATTGAAGTTAATAAGAAAAAACTAAGAACTACAATGACTCAATAAAAGTTGTCTAATTTAGCATTATTGTCAATAGGACACAGATTATGTGAAAATTTTGCCTGTAGCAACATAGTGACTTTGCTGCAATGCAGAAAAGAAAAATAAATATTGTGGTACAAATAGGATCATCTATGAATTATATGTTTGTTCATGCAAACATCACCAGCCCATGAACAAAGCACCTAGATATTTAGATAATTAGACTCTAATAATAATTAGAGTCAGTTTGTCTTTGAGATTTTGCTGACTTTAATCTTCCCTGACTAGGAGGAAGCTCGGTCCGTCAACCACGGGGGCAGCGTGCTGAGTGTGGCCGACAGTAGCAGCAAGAGGCTGCTGCTGGGGAAGATGAGGAATGGAACACAATGAGCTAAGCGGGTGGTAACACATCTTTGGACATTGATAGTCACCAGACCCAAATCCAGAGGGACTTCTTGGCCGGCTTCCCAACAGCAGCAGAAACTGAAGTGCAATGAAAGACCTAGGTCAGAAAGAACGTCATCCAGCAGATTGGGGCTCAGCATCCTTTCTTCAAAGGGGTTAGTTATGTTGACTGTTTTTAGCAATTGGTTATAACTCAGTTAATTGATAGAATCAAGAGGGTGATCACACTAGGATCTGAAGGTAGTGCAAACTACCAAATCGCATCCCAGATGTCACCGAGCAGCTAAAGGTGCACAGAGCCCAGATCTACACGTATACATCACCCTCTCTCTTGGAGATGCACCCGCGAAATCGCAGCGTTTCAGCATTTACGGGCCATTTGCAGCACCATGGCAACCCACACACGGCAGCATCTGGACATTCTACACCCTGAGCCTGGGGCCTAAACAGAAAGAGGCGCTGCAGCATTTAGATGACAAGTTTGCTCACTGAAGGAATGAGAATTAAGAATTTCAGACACAAAGGCCTGATAAGTTATTGACCTGAAGACAATTTTTTTCTCATTTAATCTAGAGGACGAGACAAAAGGAAACTATCTGTGCCTCTGTTTGCTCTGACCCACCGGAGGGAGGCACAGGCAGCAGGGAAGAAATAGTGTTACCACTGCAGAAGGGTTGAACATAGGAAGTCTGGGCCCAGACACTGAGCCAAGACTCTAAAGGAAGCAGGTTTCAAAAGGTGTGTGTGCCTCAAGGGTCCAGAAAATTCTGGCCCAGTTCGTACATCATTCTCAGAAGCCCAACAGCAACAAGGCCACCTAAGGACTTGACAATGAAGACAGCTGGCTGGAGGAAGGGAACCAAGGTCAGAGGGGTCACGATGAGGCCCTGTGTGCCCGGACCTCAGCAGTCCTGGGGACACCAAGGAGCAGAGGTAAAGGTCAGCAGTCCAGCCTGAGCTTCCAGCGGGAAGATGCCCCCCGCCCCCTGCTCAGCTTGTCCTCAGCCCTGGGTGGCTCATGCCCTCCCCACAAGCTGCTGCTGCAGCCTTTCCTCTGCCCTCACTTGGTGGCCTTGAGTTTGTGCTTCCTGTGTCCCTCCAGTCTGTGGTCTTCGAGGCTTTAGCTCCTGCCGTTATCACTATTCTGGGGGCCAGAGATCACAGAAGGGTTTTGTCTAGGCTGTTGGCTATGACCCTTCATAAAGCGGCAAGAAGAGGAGTCAGTTGTGCGGAGAGAGAATAGCGACAGAGATGCGTACAGAGAAGGAGACCCAGGCAGTATTATTACTCCCAGGATTATGCTTTCCAATATTTCTGTGATCATAAAGGTTGTCCCACTAATGACTCCCTTCGTGTCCAAACACGGCTTGGGACCTCTCAAAAAAGCCCTGCCACTCCCCTCTTGTCTGCGCAGGGCAATGTCATACCTCCTACCCCGACCTGCGGGTTTCATCTGTTTGGTTGAGTTTGCCCCTGGATGGTCTCTCTTCTAGCCTTCCAGCTGATGATGCCCTGAACAGTTTCTTGAGCTTTCTGCTGTCACATTTTCCCAGTATTCTGTTGTTCAGATTGCCTTCCAGAGCCCAGGTGGGCAGACCACCCAACCTTGTCTTCTCAGGAAGCACCCCCTGCTTCTCTGGGAGGAGAAATCAAACAAAAGCAATACTTATTTGTGGGTAAAATGGCAGTATTTCCAGAATCTCTCACCTGGCCTTAGTGTATCTCCATATCAACAGGTGTTTCCAAGGGGTGGAGAGAGGTAGCCATCTCCGTATCAATAGGTAATTACAAAGAGGGCAGAGAGAAAATGCATATCTGGACCAGAGAGGTTTGGTGGGGGTCCTTTTGCAACCAGGTTGTGAGAGACATGCCAAGCAGAAGCAGACAACTGCTTGTAAGCAAGAAATGGGTTTCTTTCACTTTATTTCTCCCTTTGACTGATTTCGGCTTCAAAGATTATTTGCCCAGGGCTGGGAACATATTTTCCCCCCAGAGTTACATTATTTCTTACAGGAGAAAATCCAGGAACAAAAAAAGAAGAAAAACAAAATGGACCCATATACTCCAAACCAAGAGAGGCAATCACAGATAATATATTTCTGGAACTTTCTCAAAATGTTATTTGAATAATATATTGGTACTTGTGTGTGTGTGTATTTATGTACATATTCTGCTTTTTTAAACTCACATTTATCATTTCTATATATATGTATGTGTATATAAATTCTTTGAAAACATTTTATTAAATAATTACATGAGAGTCTATTTTATGAGTGTACTGTAAATTAGCCATTCCTCTACTGCTGGACATTTGGGTTGTTTCTGAGCTTTACTGTAGGTAGAAAGAAAGAGCTTCTATGGTCCTCTTCCATGCTCCTGCCTCCACCTACACAGGAGGGGGCTTCCATGGAACTCTTGCTCCAACCCAATTCCTCCACAAGAGAGGGAGCGCAGCTAATCCCACTACCCAGAGTTGGACCCTAATTTAGATAAACTTTTTACTAGTGATCAGTGTTACTGGGACTCAGAAGTAGGCACTAGACAATTCCTCTTTCACAGCCTGGCTCAAATGTAGGGGGATCATTCCTGCTGAGCTGCCCCTCCCCACCCCCTGGTGTAAAGAAACCTGTGACTGGTGTTCATGTACTTCTTGGGGAGAGTGGGTATGAAGTTGTTCTCCCTTATTGTTCCTCACAGAGCACCTGAACATGCAGGTGTGTAGATTCGGCATGGGAAGGAAGAGGCCCCCTTCAGCTGCAGGTCTAGGCAAGCTCTCCAGGCAGGCTGTTAGCAGAAAGCTCTGCTTTGTTACAGTCTGACTGCCTAGAATGGTTATTTTTTAAAAAGTCGTCAAAGAATTTATACACACACACAAATATATATGTATGTAACTGTATAGGAAAATGATATGAGTAAAGAAACAGAATATATACATAAATACACTCACACACACCCAAGTACTTACCACTAATATAGACAATACTACAGTGAACATCCTGTGCTGAAATCTTTCCCTACGTATCTCTTTTAAATGTACTTTATCAACACAAACACTGTATTTACAAGTCTGCTCTATCAGCACTCCCACCCGTTACCCTCTGGACATCCTTACAGGCAGCAGGATGTTGCAGAAATCAGCACGGAATCTGGAATCAGGATTCCTGAGATGCTTTGGCCTCATCACTGCCAACTTGCTATGACTTGAGCAAATCACTTTCTCTCTCTAAGCTTCAGTTTATCTGTAAAATTGCAATTGAGGTAATGATAACATCTTTAACCAAGCCTCCTACACGTCATGAGGTTATAGTGAGAAGCAACTGAGATCTTAAGTGTGAAGAACTTCAGATGGTTGAGCACTTGGGCAAGCGTTGTTATACTTCAGTAGAGAGCACGGCACACATTTCTATTTTAGCTCAGAGCTTGGGTCTCTTGGAAAGACAGGAAGTGACTCAACACACAGGAAAAGAGGTCCAAAAAGCAAAGATGGAGAATTATTACCCTTTAATTCATGGGACCTTTGAAACTACATATGTACACACAAGGACACTTAATAAACAGAATTTTGGAGTGGATTTGAAGCCCTCCATTTTCCTAATCTTCACATTGGCAATTTTGGTGAAGTCTCCATTTCCTGATATATCATTTTGCCTCCAGTGTCCTGACTTTGACTTATAATGAATAATAGGCAATATCTATCCCTGCACTTCACATATGAAAAATCATTCAAAGAAATACTCTTCTAGCCAATGGCCTTCGATGGGTCCCTTCTTCTTCCATTAAGGTTATTTTGATGGCTTCAGTAACACTGCTTTAGAAACAAGTATAGGAGAAGTGGGCTTGCAATCTGAGATCTTACTCAACAAAATATTCTTTTTCAAATTCAGTTGTAAATGTTTCCTTCAGACCAAATGATGGAGACAATAGTCATTGCCATTTCAGAACTTATCTTTGTATGTTCCTGTATCCAGGCCTGCCATGCTTGCTTCTTTTCATTCATTGACCCAACAGACATTATGGAGCAGTCCACATGGACAGGGTTCTGTGCTCAGGGCTGGAGGAGGCCCAGCCCTCCCTGGAGGCCCCTGGGGTCTGGATAAATGCCTACCCTGCAGAGTGAACAGATGCCATGAGAGGCAGGCAAGGAGGCCAAGCAGTCCTTGTTTAGGAAGGCTCCTCAGAGGAGGAACACCTGAGCTGAATTTTGAAGAGTAAGGAGGAGGGGCTTAAAGGGTTTTCTGGCACCTTCACTTTCTTACCATAAATATAATCCACTTCCTGAGCAGGACCGCTGCCGTCCAGAACCAGCTGCGTTTTCCTGCCTCCAATGCCGTGCAAAGCTCCTCTGCTGTCTCTCACCTTCCTGACATTTCTAGTGGATCCCCTGCCTTCTCAGTAGCTTCCAGGTATTGACCAACAGTCCTCATTTTAGGTCCTCATAAGGAATATGATCTGGTTTAAGTCAAAACCTCAATTTCACTTCCAGTTCAAAGATTTTCCCCTTCTCCACAGATAAACCTGAGGTCTGTTCCCTGTATTGCACCCTGTCCCATTCTATCCTGTCCTGTCCTGGCTTGCTAACTGGTGCCTGTGGCTCCTCCAGGCTTGGGGCAGCGAGAGACGGAGGGAGAGTAAAGGAGAAGAATGTATTTTCACTAAGCTTGCTAGTCTCACTCGGCTGTCAAATGCCCTCTGTCCAAGCAGATGTCTAAATGCTGACTCCTTGTCTCTGGGCATCCACTGGGGGACTTGGGGATAGGTGTTGGAGACCTGCCCACACCTCCAACTCTACTGCTGATGTTGCACAGGTCCCTGGGTAGGCAAGGCCCTGTCAGGCCGACCCTCCCCATACCGCAGCTCCTATGCCACTGCCCCACTCCTTCAGGGGCACACGGCCCAATCTGATCCACCTGAGAGCTTTTCTAAGTTCATCACTAGCACACAGATGAATCTCTGTGATTCCGCAGCCATCCAACTCAAGGTTGAGCTGGCAGTTTCCTTTATGAGAAGCACCCCACTGCTAAGGGTGGTCCTGTCAGTGCCCAGCACCCCCACCCCACCAGCTGAAGAGGGAAGTGGGTGGAGACACCACAGCACACGCAGCACACTAGGCTGGCAGCCCTTCCCAGCCCCTCCTCATTCTCCGTGGGCTGGGGGTGCTGGCTTAGAAAGTTTGCAGAAATAGTTGGGCTTTCTCTCTTTTTGCTGCTGCTGTGGTGAATCCCACTCCTTTCTCTAAAATATGGGGACACTTGGCATTCACTGACCTCTCTTCCTAGACAGAAAAAGTTACATAAGTGAATGAGACTACATTTCAATCAACTGCTAGTGATCATCTGACTACACTCAAAGGAGCTTTGTTTTAATGTCATTGTCAAGGTTGTTTTAACAGTTGCGCAAATAAAACAGAGGAAAGCAACCCGAAGTACAGATTTCCACATAAGTTTCTGTGACTATGTGGTCACCAGCCCCAGAATTCTATTCTCAGCAGCAAGGGAGTGGAAGGAGCCACGTGGGCAGACCTGAGCAGGAGACCCGTCCCACAGGTCCTGCAGGCCTGGGCGGGCCAGCTGGAAGTGACCAGGGAGCTCGGTGCCAGGACTTCCTGGAGGCAGGGTTGAGGGGCAAGTGGAGGTGCTCCGTGTGTAAACACTGAAGCCTCACTAAACACCCGGATCAGGTCAGGTCCACAGCAGGTGCTCAAGAATTTTTTGAGTCCCGTGTTAACACTGACATTCAGACAACAGAAATTTCAGTACCATACATAGCTTCCAAGAACTTTCAATCTCTAGAAAGACGAACCAATGCTTTTTTTCCAAAGATCTTAAAATGAATTTTGAAGCAAGAACATGAGAAATTCAGTAATGTTGGGAATACTATTTTACAGCACAGGGGGCCAACTTTATATTTTAAAATTCTACTAGATTTGCCATGTAAGAATAAAAGAGAATCAGGACATAACCTATTAAGTTCTTTAGTAAGCAGGTAAAAGTATTAGGAGGACTTCTGGGTTGAAATGGTGGACTGAACACATGCATCTAACCTCACTTCTTCCTACAATCTACAGTGAAGGGATTAAACAAGCCAACATCAACAAAATAGAAACCAGTAGGACAGAGAGAACAGGAGAGGGCAATAGCAACATTTGGGGAAGTGGGAATTAAATAAGCTGATGATAACTGATGTAGGAGACCCAAGAAAGCAAGTTCCTGCATCAGCAGTGAGGAAAGCTGAGAGCCACCGGCTTACACTGCAGAGCCTTGAAAGTCACAGGAATGGACAATACCAGGGCCTTTTGGAACTGGAGGTGAAAAGGAATGTGGTAAAATGAGGAGGGCTGGTAGAAGCTATTTGATAATCACTTGGATTCCCAGATGCTCTCCCTAATCTATGTGGCTGCATGACAGCCCCACACTCAGCCCTATCTTGGTGAAACAGGATCTAAACTAAGGGAGGGATGCCAGGCATGGTTGAAGATGTGAGCCCAGCACATGAATGGGGATAAAATACTGAGAGCCCTTTTCTCCTCCTGAACTCCTAGAAGGCTGACAGCGAAGCTGTTACTCTCCAGACAGGAGATGGGAAGACTGTCTCCTAGAGAATCTGATGCAAGTGCCTCAAGTTATAGACAACAGGAGGTCTCCCAATAAGCAGTACACCTGTTCATGCTGTAGAGTAACAAGAAGTCAAAAAGTTGCAGTCATGTACACAGTGTCCAGAAACTGTTTGAGTCCCCGTTTCTTAATCATGGATCAACAAACAGAGACTACTAAACATCTGAGAAAAGAGATCATGTGATGAAACCAAAACAAACCAACAGAAAAAAGGAGTTTAGAGGAAACAAAGACTATATAGAGAAAATCAAATTAAAAGAAAAAGCTACAAATAAGAGAGAACACAAATAATGCATCATGACACAAGAATAGGATACTATGAAAAAGTCACATCCAGAGAACAAAATCTGTTGAAAATGAGCATGGTAATAAAAATTCAGAGTTCTAGCAGTGCATTATGAAAAAGAAATAAGAGGCATAAAGATCCAAAGGGAAGGAGTAAAACTGTTTGTAGACAACAAGATTATTTACATAGAAAAATCAAATAAATTTATAAAAACTATTATAATAAATGAATTTAAAGAATATATGGTCAGTACACAAAATAATAGTATTTCTACATATTAGTAACAAATACATTTAAATAATTTTTAAATATCAAAAATAAATGGGGGGGAAGGGAGGGCAAAAGACCTGAGTAGACATCTCACTAAGGATGATGTACAAATGGCAAATAAGCAAATGAAAATATGCTCAACATTATATCTCATTAGGGAATTGAAATTCAAATGATAAGACCCTACGATACCTCTATTAGAATGGCCAAAATCTAGAACAATGACAACACCAAATGTTGGCAAGAATTGTGGAACAGCGGGAATTTTCATTCATTGCTGGTGGGGATGCAAAACAGTACAGCCACTTGGGAAGACAGTTTGGCGGTTTCTTACAAAACTAAACATGCTCTTACTATATAGTCCAGCAATCACACTCCTTGATATTTATCCAAAGGAGTTGAAAACTTATGTCCACACAAAAACCTGCACACAGATGTTTATATACAGTGTACAGTATATATTCATAATTGTCAAATGTTACAAGCAATCAATATGTCCTTCAGTAAGTGAATGGATAAATAAATTGTGGCATATCCAGACAATGGAATATTACTCAACCCTAAAAAAGAAATGAGCTATCAAACCATGAAGAATATGGAGGAACCAAAAAATGCATGTTACTTAATGAAAGAAGCAATCTGAAAATACTATATACATATGATTCCACCTATATAACATCCTAGAAAAAGCAAAACTGTGAAGATAGTAAAGAGATCAGTGGTTGGCAGGGGTTGAGGTGGGTAGGAATGAAAAGGGAGCACACATGGGATTTTTGGGTCAGTGAAACCACTCTGTATGATTCTATAATGATGAATGTGTCATTTTACATTTGTCCCAACACAGAAAGCACACCAAGAGTGAAGCCCAACATAAACTATGGACTTTGGTTGATAATGATGTTGGTTCATCAATTGTAACAAAGGTACCATACTGATTCAGGGATTTTGATGGTAAGGAAGGCTGAGATGCAGGAAATAGGAGGAGGGACATAGGGAACTCTGTACTTCTGCTCAAGGTTTCTGAGAAGCTATCACTGCTTTAAAAAATAAAATCTATTAGTATAAAAAAAATCATACTTGTGTTCTGTTTAGAACATCCTTTCCCCACTTGGAATGTTGTCTCCTAGTATTTCCGTGGTTTAAGTTTCCACATCTTCATCCTCAAGAATTTATCTTGGTTAATAGAAATCGGAACAGTGATTCTGTAAGGGAGAGGGGGAGGGGCAGGAGGGAATTTACTGGGATGAGGTAACATATATATATATATATATATATATACGTCTTACTGGGTGGTGGTACCATGGTTATACCTTTGTCCAAATTATCAAGCTCTACATTTTTTAATCTGTGCATTTTATTTTATGTAAACTATATTTCAATTTAAAAATTACATTTAAAAACCAATAAGTTTAGAAAATAAAGTTGATGAAATTTTCCAAAAAGTTGAGTAAAAAGACACATTTTTTAAGTAGTCAAAAAATTTAAAAAAAGGGGATTAGAAAAATCAAAGGACCAGTCCAGGAGGCACTACTTACAAATAACATGAATCCTCTCAAAAAGGAGAACAAAGAAGGGAATGGAATGATTCTTCCCAAGGGGATGGAATCAACAGATAAATAACTTAAGAAAATGTCTCAGAAATTTTATCACTTAACCAGTATCCTGATGGCTGACATGTATGGAGCTTCCAATGTTTGATATTACATGTAACATTGCTAATACCATCCTTGCACATTCATCATTTCCCATGTGAGAATATATCTCTAGGAAAAATTCCTGGAAGTTAGGTTGCTCAGTCTAAGGATATTTGCATCTTAATCTTGACTGGCTTTGCTGGGCATCCCACCCTGGCACCAGGGCCATTTCCCTTATCCTCACTAACACACTGTATCAGTTAGCTTTTTCATCTTTGTCACTATACTTGGTGAGAAAACACTAGATCCCATGTATTTTTAATTTTCATTTCCCAAATTGAAGTTTTAAAAAAAGTGTTTTTGGGTTTACTATTTGGGAACAACATGAGCAACAAAATAAATACCATGGGATGATAACCCAGTGATGAAATAAATATCCATGAGTCCGTAAGGATATAAAGTATTAACTAGATAAGTAAATAAGTGAGGGAGGAGTGACAACTCTTCCCTACAGAATTCCAGCTAATAATGTAGAAGGAATAGGGGACCGAAAATAGAAGATCACCATTAAAATATCACAGTAATAACTGTTGCAGGCAAAATTTGCTGATGGATGCCAAACTTAGTGGGCAAAGGTTTAAGAACAAACCAGATATTTGCATAGTCTCAAAAATATCTCATCCAAATGATTTAATTTCTAAGGGAAAACAGTAACTTTACAGCAGAGAAACCCAGCAGGCACTCCTGCCAAGTTGTTCCATCAACATCATACACTCCTGAAGACTGAGAGAAGGGCACTTCTCCCTTGTGCCTTTCCCAGTAAAGAACAACCTCAATCTGATCTCGAGAAAATACCCGGCAAATGCAACTGAAGGACGTTCTATGAAACACCTGAACAGTATTCTTTAAAAGTGCCAAACGTTCAAGAATAGCCAGGAAAATTCAGAGAAGGAAATATAATGAGGACAGAACCTACCCAAGCAGATATTAAAGCACATTATATAGCTATTAGTGATTCTAATTATTTGTTTACTAGACTGTGAGTTCATTGACTACAAGGACTGATTCATCTCTGTGTATAGCACAGTCCTGACAAGAGTAGGGAATTGATGAAATGTTTGTTGAATGACTGACTGAATGAGTGAACAGATTGGAACAAGTGAAAGACTCTATGTCATTGAGAGCCTACTGTGTCTCAGGTGCTTTGCATGTTTTCTTCTTTGCCTCCACTTTTTACCCCTAGTTTACCCCTGAGCAAACAGGTTCAGAATGGTCAGGCCAGATGAACTCAGCTAGTAGTGAAGAGCGGAGCTAAAACTTGGCCTTGACTGACAGCGTACTGACTCCCCCAGGCCCTGGAGAAGCATCACTGGCAGGTTGCCCGAAGGAGCTGGCTTCTCTAGCCTGGCTGAAGCCTCCCAAAACCAGCTTCGGTTTGGGGACAGGTCCCCGCCTCCCAGTCTCTGCCCACCCTGCTGCACACATTGACTTGGGCCAAGTTCAAGCTCTGATGCCAGGGGCCAGACCCCAGTCCAGCACCTGTGAGGTCTTCTGGAATCCAAAGCCCCCATCCATCCAGGGGAATAGCTGTCACAGCCTTGGGGAGGGATCCAGGATTTTATGTGACTGACCAGAAGCCTCTTGGGTCAGTCCTGGGAGTCATGAGATAGCCAGGTCTCAGATGGGCAAGGACTAGGGGTTGGGCAGGCAGAATTCACCCCAAGTCCAACTGCTGTGCATCTTGAGCAAACCCTTAGCCTCTCTGAGCCTCATTTATAGAGTGGGGAGTTTTTCCTTTGTTGAGGTAAAATTTACAGAGAAATCCACAGACTTTATAGTACAATTCAATGAGTTTTCACAAAGTATAACCAAAACCCAAATCAAGATACAGAGTATTCCCATAAGTCCAGTGAATTCCCTCCATCAGGTCCCTGACTGCAACCCTTAGACACCCATTGTCTAGCCTTAGAGATTAATTCTGCCTTCTCAGACTTCCTATCAACAGAAGCATACAAAATATATACTCTTTTGTGTCTGGCTTCTTTCTTTTTGAGATTTGTCCTATTGTTACACATATCAGTACTTCAATTCATATCATTATATGAACATACTACCATTTATTCATCCATCTACCTGTCTATGGACGGTTGGGTTATTTCCAGTTGGTGGTGATTATGATAAAGGTGCTAAGAGCATTTTTCATTAAGTTCCAGTGGACACATATCTCCATTTCTCTTGGGTAAATACTTATGTGATGGCCTCAGAAGTGTACCACTCATCTCTCCTTTGAGAACATGCTGCTGACACTCCAGCGTGGCCCCAGTTGCTCCAGGCCAACAGGTAAACATGGCAGGGACTCATGCAAGCCCATTCCTGCAGGACACTAGGCTCTCCCTCTGGGTGCTGGGGCTCAGGGCCTCCCAGCCCTGCCCAAATCTCTCAGAGCTGCACTGAGGCCTGAGACTCTTCCCACGTGTTATGGGCTACATTGTGTCCCCCCAAGTTCCTATGCTCATGTCCTTACCCCAGTGCCTCAGTGTGACTGTACTGGACATGGGGTCTTTCCGAGGTGATTAAGGTAAAAGGACATCATTAGGACAGGCCCTAATCCAGTCTGACAGGTATCCTTATAGGAGATGAGGACACAGGGGCACACACACGGAGGAAAGACCATGTGAGGCCACAGCAGGAAGGTGGCCGTCTACCAGCCAGCAAGGGAGGCCCCAGAAGGAACCCTGCCTGCCAGCGTGTCGGCCACAGGCTCTCAGCCTCCGGCGCTGTGAGCAAGTAGATTTGTGTTGTTTAGCCCCCAGTCTGTGGTGTTTGGTCTTGGCAGCCCAAGGAGACTAATATGCCACCCTATCTTCCTCCCTGTCTGCTCTCCGCTGCCAGGGCTTAGACCTACATCATGACCAAGGGCTTCTGCAGTCCAGCTCTCTCCTCTTCATCCTCCCCAGGCAATTCCTCCAAAAAGTCTGCACGGCTGACCTGCCCTGTGCCTGCTCCCTGGAGCACCCCAGCAGCAGTGCGAGAGCGCCAATTCCAGAGCAGGGAAGGGCCTCGGAGGGGCCCCTGGAACCTGGGGAAACTGAGGCCACGTGGTGCTGGTGCTATGGATGAGGTCACCGGGCTCCAAGACCCTCACGTGTGCCTTGGCGGGCCCAGGCTTTGGCTGACGTAGGGACACGAGCACTGCCCCAGGAGCCCTGCAGGTGTGTGAGCTTTGGTGCTGCGCTCAGCCTCCGTGCCCTCAGCAAAGCTGCCAGAGCAGAGCCCACCCCCACCCATGTGCAATGGCTTTGCCGGCTCAGTGGAGCTGGTCCCCAGGCAGGAAGGTGACGGCATGGGCCCCGAGCAGCAGACTCTGCCCCGCTCGGTCAGGGTTTCTCTGGGCTGCCACTGGGAGAGGAAGGCGAAGAAGGTGGGCTCCCCCACGGACAGAGCCAGGGTCAGAGGACTTTGCTTTTAAGAGTGACGAGAGCACAGGGATGTGGAAGCAGGAGTGGGGAAGTCGGAGAGGCTTCAGCTGCAGTTATAAAGAGGGAGGGAGGAAATTAAAAACTGACAGATCATCTTGCTCTCCATAAGTCATAAGATGCTTTCCCACACATTGGTGTTTTGAACTCACAACGACCCCATGAAGAAGGGAGCTAATTACCCCCATTTCACAGGTGAGAAAACTGAGGCCCTGCGAGGGAGCGGTTTGGGAACACATTAGGGTCACCCGCCGTCACGTCAGGCCTCAGGCTGCAGCCTCTGCCTCCCCAGCCCCCAAAGCTGCCCTCGGCTCACTGCCATGGGCTTGCTGGGAGCCCCTAGGCCAAGCCCTCGTGTTCCAGGCCGGCCCCAGGCCGACAGAGGAGCCTCCTCTAGGAACGAGGGTCCTGCGTTGTACTGTGCAGTTGGGCCCCAGATTCTGCAGCCACCCGTCCACTCTGTCTCTTCAGAAGAACAAGAAGAGGTGCCAGGAGGGGTTTCCCATTGAAGAGGGGAGTTGGGTTTTTTTTTTAATGTAAAAATGGTTAAAATGATACATTTTAAGTGTACAATTCAGTACATTGGCATTGTTGTGCCACCATCCCCACCATCCCTCTCCACGGTGGTTTCATCGTCCCGAACTGAAACTCCATCCCCCTTAAGCACTAACTCCCCAATTCCCGACTCCCCAGCCCCTGGCTGCCACCATTGCCTTTCTGTCTGAGTTTGACTGCTGTAGGGACCCCATATAAATGGAGTCATACAGTGTTGGTCTTTTTGCGACTGGTTTATTTCTTAGCATTATGTTTTCAAGGTTCATCCAAGTTACAGCATGTGTCAGAATTTCCTTCCATTTTCGGGCTGAATAATAGTCCAATGTGTGGCCGGACCACATTTTGTTTATCCATTCATTCATCAGCGGCCCCTTGGGCTGCTCCCACCTTTTGGCTGTTGTGAATAGTGCTGTTACGAACATGGGTGTACAAATGTCTGAGACACTGCTTTCAACTCTTTTGGGTTATATTCTCAGAAGTGGATTGCTGAACCACATGGTCACTCCGTGACAGATTTCTTGAGGACCTGTTCTCCATACTGTTTTTCTTCCCACGAGACTCACTTTTTGGAAAGTCATTCCCTTGCTGATACCCTCCCTCCTCATCCCCCTTCTCCCTTGGAGAACCCGGTCCCTCAGCCTGAGGATGAGTGGCAGGTAATGAATACACATTTCTGTGGCACCAAATTCAACTTCCTCCAGCTCCGACAGCCTGAGCCCCAATATGCCCAGCATGTTGGAAGCTGGGCTCAGCCGTGTGGCATCAGTGGTCTGCCCACAGTGCTTGGACATAAAGCAGGTGCCAACCTGCTCAAGGACAGAGGGACAAGGGAGCCGCCACTTCTCCAGCTGAAATTCCCTCTCAGGCGTGGTGGTCTGTGGTTAGAGAGCAAAAAAGTTCCACGGGAAGGCGAGGTCTTAACCTTTTCAGTTGTTGGGGTGGTGTCCATGTTGCGGGCATCATGCGGACGTTAAACATGGGCTTCGTTGGGCTTCATCCACGTTGACCGGGGGCCCACAATGGCCAGGTTAGTCCTGTTGTTTCAGCAGCTGACTAACCAGGTTAATAGTGTGCATGTGCTTGATCACCTGACACCCAAGGATCCCTTTATCTAGAATAAAAGACTAAAAGGAAATACGTGAGCACATTAACAGTGATTGTGCTTGAGAGGGATCCAGAAGTGATTTTCTACCTTTTAAAACTTTCCTAATTTAATGTATATGTATTACTGTTATTATGAAAAATTTTAAAGCAATACTATCTTATCTGTAGGACATTAGAAACATGATTTTCCAGCTTTTCTCCTGTTATCTCTATATTCCACCACTGTTGTGTTGATACAGTTATTAACCAACTGATACATTTATTTCATCTGCTAGTGTTCTTAAAAAATAAGGACTTTAAGAACACTTCCGTATTTAGTAATTTTTAAGAGCTTCGTCAAAATGACACATTCACAATTTAAAAAGAAACAAAGAAATATACCAAGAAGAATGTGGAAATTATCCAAAATTCCATATCCAGAGATAACCTCAATGATCATTTTGATGAATATCTATGGTTTGCACAAACCCAGTTTTTTGTTATATAACTAGTTCAAAATTTAATTCATTAAAAACATATTCACTCAGGCAGAGAAAGTAAAAAAACATATTCACAACGTTAAAAAACTAAATTCCAAAATATGCAAAAGGATATACAGTGAAAAGTGCATCTTCCTTCACAATAGACCCCATTTCACATCAGTAAGTCTGAAACTGTGTAGATATGTCTGGTTCTTTAGACAGGCGGGCCCATATTCTAAGGTATGGAGGAACAATAACTTACATAATGCATCCTGGCTAAAGGACGTCCTGGCTGAAATAGCTTTTCACTCTAAGAAAGCACCTACCATCTGCAATGGGTAACCTCTCTGAAATGTGTCATCAAGGCCTTTGCTTTTAAACTGACCCGAATAAGAACTATTTTCTATCCACTTCCAGCACTCTCACCTTTGCTTCAAGCCCAGCCTCATGCATTTCAGTGAAATGCCAGCTTTTGCAGGACTTTGACATCTGCTTTCCAATTTAGCACTACATTTGGGAAATAGGTTGCCAAGGAAAAGTTCATTGCCTACATGCATCACAGGTTTTTTCTCTCTCAATTTCCTCTCCTGAGGTCAAGGCCCTTGTAACATAAGTCTGGTGAGCAGCACCTCTGACAGTCCCGACGTTCACTTGCATTTTCCAAGTTCATGACAAATTGGAGAGGGGAAAGAATCCAGCTGGGGCTGGGTGTGCCTGAAATTGTTCAAACATCTAACACATTGGTAACGACCTATTTCGGAATGTTGGTTCCTCTTGTTCAAAAGAGCGGTCAAGGGCTTGTGATGTTGTCATTTTGCTTTTTTTTTTGTTTTTCAAGCTGATTTCCCACCACCCTAGGAAGTAATGATCTGAAGTCTGTTTCCTTATACCCAGGCTGGATTGATTGTGGTTTGAAAAGATCAAACAAGAAAACAAATAATAACATGCACATCAAAGATTCCTTGAACTTTCTGGAACTGATAGGAAGAGCTGAAGGGGCCTTGGCAAGGCCTCCTGTCTGGCCAGCATGGGAGAGGTGCCCTGCCAAGCCCGAGGGCAGGACTAAGGGCAGGGACAGAACTGAATGATAACTGCCTGGCCCAGAGGTGGGAGATGGCAGCCATGCGTCCATGCCCGCCCACACCCGCGATATGCTCACGCTCCCATCTCTCACACTTCCCATCCACACAGCAGGTGTTTTCCAAAGCAATCTCTTACAGAGCCACAGGGAAAGGAACAGTACATGGGTGGCCATCCCATTTTGGAAGGAACTGGATATTTAGGGAATTTATAATTTTTGGCCACGACTGAGTCAGGTCCCTGCATACCTTTCAGGACAGCAGTAAAGCATCCTTGCAGGGCCTTCTGGGCTTGGGGAAGGGAGGGCATACTGCTTTGGGGAGGATATCTTCTGCTGGGTTCAGCTTGCAACTCTTGGGGTGAGCCTGTAAACTTGACTGGATGATGGAGCAGCTAGGCCCGCAGCCAAGGGGCCAGGATGCCCGAGCTGTAGTCCCGGCTTCCCTAACTAGGAGTCCTGCACCTGACGCCCATGCCGGCTGCTTAATCTCTTAGTTTCCTTAGCGGTACAGCAAAGCTAATAACAGCAGCTGCCTCCGAGTCGGTTCTAAGCGTTAAATGAAAAGCCATGTGAAGCATGAGCTGACCCTCCGTAAGGGCTTGACCCCTGTCAGCCATGGTATTGCCCTGCACGTACCACTTGCCCTGCACGTACCACCCAGGGACTCAACCGAGCTGTTGTAACTACACGCCAGGGATTGAGGTGGGCAAGAAATCTCAGGGCAGACACGCTGTGCAACGAGGTTCTGCCGCTTTTCCTCCGATGCACAATGTCAGAGCCAGGCCAGGAGTCCCAAAACCCAACGGCACTTCAGAGGCACCGAAGGGCTTCCAAGGCTAACAGACCGAAAAAAAGCTCTCAGGTGATCCTGATGGGGCTCCAGGCTTGTGGACAACCAGGCTGGCCCACCTCCCTCCCCAGACAGCTGGGGGAAGGAAGGCTCAGGGTGGGGAGGTGGTGGGCCTGAGGGCCTGCAAGCCGTAGGTGGCCAAACTGGGGCCACTCCTGCAGTCAGGTCCTCGGAGCCCCCACCCCGTTCCTCTCACAGGGGCTCCCTGCAGCCAGGAGGCCACAAGGGGAAGAAGGAAAAAAAAAAAAAGCACAAGGCTTTCTCATGTCCTTTGAAGCATTTTGATTAAACCCAAAAGGTAGAAGAATGCATTTCCTGCCAACATACTTAAATACTTCCCTTTAAAAGAAAGCAAACTTCATGATGTCCAGTTTAACAGAATTCGAGTGGAAGCTTGACCTGCCTCGTGGACAGAGAATCCACTGATTGCCAGGCTGCGTTGAAACCTTTTTAAATCAGAGGATTGTTTCCCTACAGAGCAGGAAGATGCGTGCTCAGCTGTCTGTTTTAGAATTCGCTCTTTTCAGTAGGATAAATATCAGTTTGTCGCTTAGAAAGAGAACATATGGGCGTCAAATGACCATCATTTTCCTTTAATGGCAGACATGTGTTAATGAATATGTAAATGTCCAAAGGTGAGGCTGGTAAAACTCGGCCGGATTTCTTTGAAATACTTTTTGCACTGAGGACCAGATGGCACTGGGGCTGCCAGAGACTGAGGCTCAGAGGCTCTCTGCTTCTCCTCCCCTCCCCGTCCTTCCCGGGCAGCCCCAGGGAGGGGCCCTGTCGGCCAGCTTCTGTTGCTGCCCTGGGAGGGAGGGCTGAGGGGACACACACAGGCCCCCAAGTCAGGAGAATTCCTCCCAGGTGGCCTCACTGTCATCACCAGCGTGGTTCATGTCACCATGCACATAGAGTGCCCAGAGGCTGGCAGGCAGTGGCTGTGCTATGAGTGACAGCAGCTCGGGTCACCCAGACCTCGACTCCAGCCACCGGCCTGACCTGGTTTGGGGCCGAGATGCTGGCTCACTGCCACTCTGGGTAACATAAAGGGAATGCTGTGTCAAGCCACAGCCGCAGAGTGGCCAGGCAGGAAGCAGAGCCTGTTTGCTACCCTGTTGTTATCAATCACCTCAAATGCTCCTCCTGGGCCTGCCCCGTCTTACAAAGAGGGCTGGCCTGAAGTGCCCCTGGGCCCCTTCAACAGGCCACACACCTGCATACTGGCCATCTCACCTGGGACTGACCATCACCACCACGCAGGGAGCTCTTACACCACCAGTGACACCAGCCCTACTCCAGACAGGTTAGATGAGGGCCCCGGCAGGGGGCCTGGGTGTGCCGGTGGAATTCAAGTGAACTTGGCACAGATGAGCCAGCCAGTCCCTCCCGTCCCAGCCAGAGCCAAGTCACAGTTGTTACACAGAGGCGGGCCTTCAGAGCTCGGCCAGCAGGGCCTGGTCTGGAGGAGTTGGGTTTGCCCCGGAGCCTGTCGGGCTGGGATCCTGGTGGGGCTGCCCTGCACAGGGTCACAGGCTGGGCCTTAAAGGGGACTGATCCAGTAGCACCGCCCCCATGGGGCTGGGAAGGGTGGGCACTGCAGGGCAGGACCAGCCTCTTCCTGACAGCTGCACCAGCCGGGTAGGCAGACTCTCACCCCTTCCAGGTCTTTATTGGTCTGCAAAATACAAAGGACTGAGTTCCAGTGATTTTAATAATGACAATGATCTCATTACCATCCATTTCTTGAGGGCCAGCTCAGTGTCTGGCCATTAGCCAAATCCTAATCCCTATAGCATCCCAGTGAGGTACGAGGTATGGTCCCTATTTTACAGATAAGAAATAAGCTTGGTAACTTGCTCAAGGTCGAGAGTAAAATAGCTAAGTCAGAATTCTCTTCTTAGTCCCACGGGCTCAAGTGCCCCTGATCCTTCTGCCAAACAGCCCTGCTCACTATAGGGGCCTGAGAGTGCCAGGTAGGTGAGCCACCGCCCAGACTCGCATCTGGCAGTGACATGTGCAGCTGGGGTGCAGGGCCTCACATCTAGTGTGGTCAGCTGCAGCTCCCTTGCAGCAAAGCTCCATGTAAGAGACCATCAGGGAATTCTGCTCTCAGCTATGAGACAGGAGCTTCGAGAAGAACAATTTTTTCTCACTGAAAACACCTAGAGAAAAATCTCTCTCTCTCCCTCTCTCTCTCCCTCTCTCTCTCTCTCTCTCTCTCTCTCTCACACACACACACACACACACACAGTCTATTGGAAGTCGTCTGAAAACTCCTGATACAGCCAGGACTTAGATTACAACTATAAGTAGTCCAAAGGAAGCAAAAAAGGAGAGAAAAACAAAACAAGTGGGATAAATAGAAAATGATAAAGTAGTAGATTTGAACCCAAATATACTATAGAGATGTAAATAGGCTAAATACTCCATTAAAAGAACTTAGGTTTTCAGAGGTTTGAAGTAGAATGGCACGTCTCAGGCCTGAGACCCATAGGCTCTCACCTAAGAATGCACCATTAAAAAGAAGGGGTGGGGGGTTGGGACTTTGAAAGATATTGACTATTCTAGACAATGAAATAGCAGGACATGTAACCCCGAAGTCGTCAGCATTTGGGGCTGAAAGTGATCTCAGATCCAAGTGCTAAGGGTAAGAAAATCATACTAGCAGCCAGAGAAGGATGGATCATGTTCAAAATAAAACACTGGACTGAGGTAGCCTTATCAGGACAGAAGGCAGTGGGCCAATTCCTTTCTAAGGGTCGGGGGGATCTAAGAAACTGTAAACCCAGAATTGTACACATAGCAGAAGGATTTTTCAAAGATAAAAATGACAATAAAGACACTCAGACAGACAAACCTGGGAGACTACGTCCACCAGAGACCCTCTGGAGAAACTTCTGAAGGATGTACATTAGGAGGAAGGACATGATTAGAGCAGAAAGAGCGAGGTGCCATCAGCAAGTCAGCAAAGAACTCAAACACAGACCCTTCACAGCCCCAGGGACCTTGTCTTTCAAGTTCTCAGCGTTGTTGCTGGCTGCCCCGCCTGGCCTGACATGAGAGGTTGCCCTCCGTGAATGGGCTTTCATTCAACTGAGGGCTCTCACAAGGACGCAGACTTCTAGACCAGGAATTTGCCAGTTGTGGTTTGGAGACATTCATGGGGCCCATGGTGTCAAAACCATTTTTATATTAAATAGTTGTTTTTCTTTGTGCCCTCCTATTCCCTCATGAGTATGCAGTGGAGTTTTCCAGAGACTACATGTGACATTGTGATGGACTGAATCTAGAGCCAGCATGAGAATTAATCTGTCTTCTATTAAGCTGTGCATTAATTTAAAAATTGTAAGAGTCTAAAAGTGTCTAAGGACCAAAAGTTTTCAGGAATGCTATTTGAGAGCAATAAAAACAATTCAAACGAATATATCCTGCCAGCTACTAGGAAGAAATTTTCTCACACTGGAACCCAAAACTTTCCTAGTCTTTCACCAAAGTAGCAGACTTTCATATTTTTTTTCCCTTGTTTTGGGGGCTGCTTTGAAAAGTATGTATTCAGGTTTTAATCTTTTTTCCTCAAGCTTAATTTCTCTCTCTTCAAATATTAGATACCATGCCCTTAAAAAGCTTAAGAAGAACCCTCAAAAGTATCAGTTTGATCCACCAGTAACTTAACTGCCTATGAAAGCCCAACATATGAAAGACATACAACGAAATCTAGCCCTCAGAAACAGCACTTACCATGTCCAGCATCTCATGGAAAATTACTGGACATGCAAATAAGTGGGACTATGTGATTCATAACCAGGAGAAAAGTTAGTCATTAGAAGCAGACCAAAACGTGAGTGTCTCAGGCAGCCTGGGCTGCAGGGCTTATAGACAACAGAAGTGTGTCTCTCACAGTTCAGGAGGCTCGAAGTCCGATACCGGGGCGCCAGCATGGTTGTGTTCTGGTGAGGACCCTTTTCCTGTTTTGCTGACGGCCATCTTCTTGCTGTGTCCTCACATGGCACAGAGCAGAAACGGGAAGTAAGCTCTCTCTGACTCTTATAGGGGTGCTAATCGCACTCATGAGGGCTCCCCCTTTATGACTTCATCTAATCCTAATCACCTCCCGAAGGCCGCACCACCTAATATCATCACATTAAGGGGTAGGATTTCGACATTTGAATTTGGGAAGGACACAAATATTCCGTCCATAACAGTGTCAGAGATCATTCATTTGGCAGGCAAGGATACACAGCTGTTATCAGAATGCTCAATGTGCACAAAGATTTAAAGTAAAGAGAAAACCTAATGGGAGAGAAACTGAACAAATAGAAAAGCCCAAATGGAACTTCCGAGGGTGAAAATTATGATATCTGAAATAAAAATTTTACTGATAAGATTGATAGCAAATAAAATACCACACAGGAAAAGATCAATCACCTGACATAGCTATAAAACTTACCCAAATTAAGCACACAAAAGAAAAAAAAGACTTGCTATTTATGATTCAGAAAAATATGCAAAGCAGCAAAGAGGCAAAATGTAAGCATTTGGTGAACTCTAGGTTAAGAGCACGTGAGAGTTACCTGGACTATTTGTGCAACTTTACTGTCAGCATGAAATCATAAAAATAAAGTTATAAAAAACAGTGTTATGCAGGTACCAAAGGGAAAGGGACTGGGAGGATGGGTGGGTAGGGAGGGATAAGGGGGGGGAGAAGTAGGGGGGTATTAAGATTAACATGCGTAGGGGGGTAGGAGAAAGGGGAGGGCTGTACAACACAGAGAAGGCAAGCAGTGATTCTACAACATTTTGCTATGCTGATGGACAGTGACTGTAAAGGGGTTTATAGGGGAGACCTGGTATAGGGGAGAGCCTAGTAAACATAATATTCGTCATGTAAGTGTCGATTAGTGATACCAAAAAAACAAAAAAGGCAGTTCCTGTGTGGTGACCTCCAACGAGTTCTACACAAGGGTATAAAGGGCATATAAAAGTGTAGGCAAAGGGCCTGTTTGTGTTTATACAGAGGATCAAAGCCTAATTGGGCTACCCCGAAAATGAACTAAGATACGATATGAAAAAGACCTTCCAACATCAG
Organism: Manis pentadactyla; assembly: GCF_030020395.1. Lineage (NCBI taxonomy): Eukaryota > Metazoa > Chordata > Mammalia > Pholidota > Manidae > Manis > Manis pentadactyla. The sequence goes on along the minus strand of NC_080026.1, from coordinate 133,867,144 downwards.
CACTCTCTGGAAGACTCATGCCAGAAGATGATCATCAAAAAACCCCAACAAAGATCCACGCACTGCTACAGGTGTAGATGCACTCATCCCACCAGTTCCTGGACTTGCCATGGGAATGAGGAAGGAGATATCTAAGCTGGCCTGTGCATACAGTAAAACAACAAATTTGACTGGATCTATACTGTTGGAACTCAAACAAGAATTAGGAGAAGTGCAAATTGTAGCGCTCCAAAATCTTACAACTACAGACTATTTACTGTTAAAAGAACATATGGGATGTGAACAGTCCCCAGGAATGGGTTGTTTTAATTTGTCTGATTTCTCTCAGACTGTTCAAGCTCAGTTGGACAATATCCACCATATCATAGATAAGTTTTCACAAATGCCTAAGGTGTCTAACTGCTTTTCTTGGTTTCACTGGAGATGGCTGTTAATTACAGGTATGCTTTGGTTATGTAACTATACTCCTATTATGTTAATGTGTGTGCACAATTTAATTAGTAGTTTAAAACCTATACATGCTGAAGTTACTCTACAAGAAGATATGTCAAAGAAATAATCAATCTTCCCAGGTTTTCTTCTGCCTGCTACTTGTATAGCTTTTCTTCTTCCTTCCTAATTACAACCCTTAAATAGAATTCGTGCCTCATATAGAATTTACCGAGTATCATAATTCTTCCAAGTGGTAAAGATACCTCAAGACAAATGCTGGGCATAGAAGTCACAGGGCATAAATCTGCAAAGAAGTAAAAAGCTAACCTTTTCAAACAATAAGGCTTCTCTCTCACTTACCAACTTAACATTTCCCTGTATGGCCCCGGAAGATGACTGGTTAGCCAGAGACGGGTAAGATTCCTCAAGGGAGGAACAACCTAAGACAGGCACAGTCGCAGGGGGTCATCAGGTGAGAAATTGGGGATCAACAGAGGTGAGGCTTAGAACCTCACCCTCCCTGTTCTGAGAGAAATCTTCTGCATACGTGGATGTTTTATTGCCCTGGTCTAGCTTGGATTAACACATAGTCTACAGGCACACACCTGATCATCTACATTTGCTCTCTTACAACACTAAACTATGTTTTCTACCTTTATCTCGTATCTACCTACCACTTCAGCATTTTATTAAAAATAATAATAATAAAGAGAGAAATGTGGTATCCACATATAAATCAAGTTTAAAAATCAAATGAATATTCATATTTGAACTGTTTATAGTTCATAATGCATGAACAAAACCAAAAGCTTCTGTGATGACTGCCCTTGTACTGTTCACCATGTAACTTATTCACTATGTAAGAATTTGTTCTCCATGTAAGAACTTGTTCGTTATGCATCAGAAGATTGGAGACTGACGAAAATTAGGCTTGGGGTGGATTAATGATTGTGCATTGAGTATTGACCCCCCTATACAGAATTTTATTGTTGTTAACAACCATTTGATCAATAAATATGAGAGATGCCCTCACAACAACAACAACAACAACAACAAAAGTACACACTTCCAATTGTAAAATAAATAAGTAACCAGGATGTAATGTATAGCATAAGGAATATAGTCAAAATATTGTAACAACTTGGTATGGTGATAGCTGCTACCTAGAATTATCATGTATATAAATGTTCTACCACTGTGTTGTACACCTGAAACTAATGTAATGTAATACTGTGTGTCAACTACCCTTCAATAAAAAATAATTATCTACAAAACAAAAACAAAAACAAAAACAAAAAACAGTGTTATGATATCACAAACAAATTTATGTCACTAATTTAAAACAGATGAAGTGGACAAATTGCTTGAAAAAGTAGTTTACCAGCACTGTCACAAGAAGAAATATAAAATATGAATAAGCCTATACGTACTGCATAAACTGAATTTTGAATTAAAAACTTCCACACACAACACATACTCTCTCTCTCTCCATTCCCAACCCCCCAGGTACATATGGCTTCCCCAGAGAATTCTCTCAAACAAGTTAGGAAGAAATAACTCCCATCTTATGCAAAGTCTTCTAGAGAATAGAAATAGGTGGAATCCTGCCCAGCTTATTTTGTAAGCCAACATAACCTTGATCTCAAAACCTGATAAGGACATTACAAGAAAGGAAAATTACAAGTGACTCTCTTTCATGAACAATGATCCAAAATCCCTTGGCAAAATATTAGCAAATTAAATCCAGTGATATATGAAAATGATACCTCACAAGAAATTGGTTTATTCTACAAGTGAAAGATTAATTTTAAACATTAAAACAATGTAGTTTACCACACTTAACCAAATAAGAGGAAAAATCATATGCATTTGATAAAATCCAATATTCATTCATAGTAATAAAAAATTTTCAGGAAAGTAGGAATAGAAGGTCATAGAAAAAGTACGGAAACTTCCTCAATCTAATAGAATGTCTGCAAAAAAACTATCACAAGCATCTTACTGAATGTGAAATATTGAAAGCTTTCTCCCTAAGACAGGAATAAGACAAGGGCGTGCCCTATCAACACTTCTATTTAACATTATATGAAGGTCCAAGCACGAGCAAAATGGTAAAAAGAGAAGTAAAAGGTATAGAATGGAACAAATAAGACTGTTATTACTCACAGGCGACATGATTGTATGCATAGAAAAAATTTTAAGTCTGTAGATAAACCCTTAGAATTAATAATTAACAAAGTTGCTAAATACAAGGTCAGTATCAACATACATCAACTGTATTTCAACATACCAGTAGTAAGTAGAAATGAAATTTTAAAATACTACTATTTACAATATATCATGGGAATGCACACGAACCCACATATTGGAAGCATGCGCAACCGTGCACATAATACATTGAATGCCTTGGAATAAAATGAATGAAAGACACGTGAGACGTCTACACAGAACGCAAGTCAGTATTGCAAGAAATTAATAAAGACCTGAATCAATGGACAGATATATCTGGTTTGTGGATTAGAAAGCTCAATATTGTAAAGATGTCTATTATTTCCAATTGATCTATAGATTCAGTGCAATTAAAATCTCAGCAAGATTATCTGGGGGATGTGGAAGTTGACAAGCTGATACTAAAGTTTATATGGGAATGCAAAGAACCAAGAATGGCCAAGAAGAACAGATATCAACAGTTATCATAGACCCCCATTAGGATAAACAGGCCACGAGAGTAAGAGAGTTCACAGACACACCTGCATTTGACTTGATGAATGTGCCAATGGGCTGCCATGGGGAAAGGATTCTCTCTAGTAACTGGTGCTGAGTCAACTGTGAATTAATAGAGAAAAAACACATTTGGGTCCTTAGATCACATAACATACAAAAATGTTGACCCTTACTTCATACCATAGGCAAGAATCAAATATGTAAAGTAAAACAAGGCTTCTAGAGAAAAAAAACAAACCTCAGAAAATTTTCATGACTTTAGCATAAAGACTTCTTAAATAAGATGCAAAACATTTGACCACAAGAGAAATCAATTGACAAATTGGATTTGATTAAAATTTTAAATTTCTGTTCAGCAAGAAACACTTGTAAGAGAGTAAAAAGGTAAGTGTGTGAGAGAAACAAGATATTTGGTTATATATATGTACACATACATATACACAAATATACATATTAAAAACCTGTCTGGAAAACATGCAAACTCTCACAAATCAATCATAAAAAGGTAGATAACATAACAAAAAATGAGCTCAGGCAGGACCTTTACAAAAGAAGTTATTGAACGGCCAGTAACCACACAGAAAGGTGTTCAACCTCATGAGTTTCCAGGCAAGTGCAACTTCAAATCACAATGATCACCACTCACACTAACCACAACGGCTAAAATGATTCAAATTGACAATACCAAGTGTGGATGAGCCTGGAGCCCCTGGAACCCTCAAACTTGGCTGTTACAAGTATGAACTGGGGAGACCACAGTGGAAAACTGATGGTTGTATCTATTAAAGCTGACCAACTGCAGACCTTATGACCAGCAATCCACGCTTAGGTGAACATCCCAAAGAAATGCAGATGTAGGTTTACCAAGACACACGATGGGAATATTCCACCCTGCATTATTTGCACTTCCTGTCCCAGAAAAGGCTCAGTCTTCTGTCCACAGTAAACAATTGCTGTACTCAAAAACAAGGATGAATCTTACAATAATGTCGAGTCAAAGAAACAGTCAAGTTCATAAACAGACAAAATTAATCTACAGTAAATTAATTTTGGTCACCTTGGGCTGCTCTAGTAGAATACCACAGACTGGGTGATTTAAAAGTAACGGGAATGTATTGCTCACAGTTCTGGAGGTTGGAAGTCTGAGATCAAAGGACCAGCATGGCCAGAGCTTGGTGAGGTCCCTTCCTGGTTTGCAAGCTCTCTGGCATCTCCTCTTATAAGGACCCTTATCCCGCCTCGAGGGCACCCTCATGACCATCAAACCCTAATCACCTCCCCAAAACATCACCTCCAAATACCATTCCTTTGGAGGTTAGAGTTTCAACAACATACAAATTTTGGGAGGACACAAACACGCAGTCAGCTATGAGGAAGTCCAGAGAGGGGAGCAGTGACAGGGCACGAGGAGGGACCTTCTGAGGCCCAGGTGTCTTTTTTTTTAATTGACAGATAATTGCATATAACATTGTATTAGTTTCAGGTGTACAACGTCATGTTCAATCACGCATATTTTGTGAAGGATCATCACGTAGGTGAATTTCCTGATCATTGGTTTCACAGGTATGTTCACTTTGTGAAAATTCAACAAGCCATAAATTCGTGTTCTTTTCTGTATATATGTTACATTTTGATAAAAATTTACTCCAACAAAAGAGAAGGGAAGGGGGCTCAAGAGGGAGGGAAGTGGAGACTAGAAAAAGAGGGAGGGAGGGGGACAGAAAATACGCCACATTTCCCAGCTAATATCATCACATTAAGGGGTAGGATTTCGACATATGAAATCCTGAGTACTGGTCCCACCTGGTCTCAGGTGCCCAGAGCGTATTTTCCAAGCATCAGCTCAGCAAAGTGCATTCTCGCAGGATTCAGTCAGGGACAGATGGCAGGAGAAAGGTGCCAGTGATCTCCCCCACCGTCCCCCTTTTCCTGGGGGCTTGGATGTCACTCAGCCTCACCCCCAACTCTATGCCCGCCCTCCCTGGGTGGGAGGAGATCTGAGGGCCAGCCTCCGGAAGAGGAATGGGGATTAATTTGCTCCTCCACCTGGGTACTCTGAGTGGGCAGGCCTAGGGAATGAGCAGGTGGATCATGCCCGTGAGCTGCAGAGATGTGGCTGACCTCCACCATGATGGGCACTTCTGGTCCAAGCTGGGGCAGGGGCATGGGGTGTGCTGGTCAGGAAGGGGCCTCCAAGAGTGCAGCTGCCCAGGCCAGGTCCCCTGATCCCTGCCAGCCTCTTGCCTGCCTGCCTCTGTGGGCCAGGACAACACGAAGGGCACCGCAGGCTGAGCCAAGGACAGCTGAGCTTCCTGAGCAGGGTGCCAAACCCTGTTGGGGCTCCGGAACAAATGTTCCAGACCGTTCTTTGTTTACTTCAATCTGGGACAAAAGCCGCTGAGATGATCTCTCCCGGGCTAGCGTTCTGAGTCCCAGATGGTCTGCAGCAGACGCAGCTGAGAGGGGAGGCGCGACCTGTGCCTGGTTCTTTCCTTGGCTTATTGACCTGGTGTCTTGCCAGTGGGGTGCAGCCCTGAGCAACTTCACTATGGATTCGATGAGGAATGACAATGGAACGTCCTTGGGGTGAAAGGGTTTATACCCAACTTTATTCCCATGGTGGCAGGTCAGTCACTAGAGTCCCACCCACTCAGAGCGAGTCTGCACGCAGCAAGCCGGTCTCTGCCTCTGGGCCTCTCTGCCAGTCTCCATCCTCGGCGCTGCCACCACTCCAGCCTCTGCTCTGCTCTCCTGCAGCCTTGCAGCCCTGCCACCATGTCGCCCAGAGCACTGGGCGGAGCTCTTTATATAGAGTCAATAACAACATATTGCCCACATGTGTGTAGTGAGCTAGCCGACCAGGGCCAGGTGAGAATCCTGGCCACAGGGACCTTCACTGTATCCACACCTGGCCCCCATCACAATGCTGCCCTTGCCTCAGTTCCCTCTTTGTGCCAAAAAGGTTAGCATCCTGGGCTGTCCAGTGTGATAGCCACTGGCTATGTGGTGTGTGGCTATTTAAATCTAAATTCAAATTAATTGACACTGAATACAATTAAAAGTTCAGTCCTTCAGTCATGCTAGCCCATATTTAAGTGCTTGGTAGCCACATGGGGCTAGTGGCAGCTGTATTAAACAGTGCAGATATGGGACATTTTCATCACAACAGAAAGTTCCACTGGGCACTGATGGGCTTGACCTATCTGTGGTTTATTGACCTTTTTTATTACCCAGATCCCAAAGTAGCTAGCAGATAAATGAGGAAGAGGCGACCTGAGCTCCCACTTTCTTCACATCCCACCATGGCCCCCGGCTCCTCGCTGGACCCCCTTCCAGCAGCAGTGCTGGCTGACCTATTATCTCTACAACTGTGTCTGGGATGAAGATGTGGCTCGAGACAAGTGCAGCCAGCAGTCACAGTGTTTGCTGTCTTCCAGGCCTTGTTTTCAAGACTTCACATACTTTGCTTCCTTAAATCCTCCCAATAACCCTATGAAAAATGTGTTACTGTCCATCTCTACCTACAGATGAGGCTCAGAGAGGTTGAGGAACTTGCCCCAGGGCACACAGTTAAGGAATTCAAACCCCAGGTGAATCCGATTCCAAAGGCCACTACTTTGTGCTGTCTTAAGCAACTTCCCAGGCCTGGAAGGAAACCCCTTCCCAGGGCTGGAGGCCAGGAAACCCCCGAGGTCACCACTCCACAGTGGGGGCCTCTGTCTCCACTGCACAGAGAGCAAGTTTTGTGCAGAAAGCCTTCATGCTCCCCTGGGACAGGCGGTGTGCTGGGGGCGGGGAGCTGAGGGGAGAAGTCAGGGCTGGCGGACAGGGACTCCTTCCAGACGGGCCGAGCTGAAGGCCTGGACAGGTGGAGGTGGGCGAGAGAGAGTGCCTCGACTCCGAAGGGAAGGAGAATGCAAAGGTCACTCTTACAGAAGGCCACCTGGCGGGTGAGTGGGCCTGGTTACCTGGAGAACCCCAACAGGTTCCAGGCAGCCCGCAGAGGCGACGACTTGTCTAGTCCCTCTCCTCCCACCCCACCCCCAGCGGATTTCTTTAACCTTTGCCTTTTCTTCAACCGAAGGTCGCTGTCCATCGAGGTGTGCTCATTTCTTCTTGTCTACACAGCCTACAAGTGGATACATTCAACATAGTTTTCCTAGCCCTGATAGGCCCTGGGATGCTACCAGGCTTTGCCAATTTCTCCCAGAAGAATAGACTATTTCAGTAGGCTGTGAAAATCAGCAGGGAGTCACAGGACGATAGTCCTACAAGATCCCCATCCCTTCAATGCCATCTGGATGGATCCTTGAGTTCATTTTAGTGGTAGGATGACCAGCACTTTGAGGACTTTCCAGGATGTGGGAATTTCAGTGCTGAATCCAGGAAGTCCCTGGCAAACCAGGACGAGGTGCCCCCCCTAAGTAGCAGCTGCTTCCAAGAAACTCACCTTCACATTCTAAACACCGCTGGTCCCTCAGGACTGCGCACCTGCGGGCACTTGGAGAGTCATCCAGCTTCAGCTTGGCGGGCAGGCCGCAGTCGCAAATACCCAGGCCGTCAGTGCCCGCGGAAATGCCCGAGCACATGGGAGCCCAAACCTCTCAGTCAGTAGTGAGCAGCTGCTGGCAGGGGAGGAACAGGGTAGATTGCCAGCCACCTTGCTGCCCGCCAACGGAACCCTTACTGTGCTTTCACTCTGAGAGGCTTCAGGAACGGCCTTCGTCCTCGGGTGGGAAAGGGATGAGGAGAAAGCCCTCAGGTGGGCCGTGTCCCCCGTGGAGAGGAAGACGTTCCACCTCTGTCTCCTTGGAGGGGAGTCTGCTCTGGGCTTTGACTGGAAGAAACATAAGCTGGCATAGCATTCGTCTAAATAACCAGGGGAGAGCCGAGTTTGCAGAGGGGGAGAATTGTTTCTGGGCACTGTACTGAACAGTTCACAAAGGCCTTTCTTGGCAAACCTGTAATGTAGTCAGGGGTTGGGTACTAGCATCAGCCCATTTTAAGGTTGAATAAACTGATGTTCAGAAGGTTGCTTCGCGAAGTGACGAAAGCCCACCCTGTAACTTGGTCCGTGTGTGTGTGGTCTTAGGCCTCCCCTCCTCACACATCAGTCCCCAAGCCGACCAGCGAGACAAGGACCGGCTCCCGTGCACGATGGGCAGGGCTTCCTGTTCTACAGTGGACCTCGCCCACCACAATATTCTCACTTGCGTGAAACAAGGTCACATTGGATAAATAAACTGTGGCACACCTAGTTGATGAAACAAGGTCACATTGGATAAACTGTGGCACACCCAGACAATGGAATATCACTCAGCGCTAAAAAGAAATGAACTGTCAAGACCATGAAAAGACACAGAGGAACCTTAAATGCATGTTACCAAATGGAAGAAACCAATCTGAAATAGCTATACGCTGCGTGATCCCAACCATATGACATTCAGGAAAAGGCAGACTATAGAGATGGCGAAAAGATCTGTGGTTGTCAGAGGGTGGGGCAAGGGGGAGAGGAATAGGTGGAGTACTGAGGATTTTTTAGGGCAGTGGAACTATTCTGTGAGAGACATATGGTGGGTATGTGTCATTATACCTTTGTCAAAACCCACAGAATGTACAACACCAAGAGTGACCCCTAAGATAAACTACGGACACTGGGTGCCCATGACGTGTCAATGCAGGTTCATCAATTGTAGGAAATGTACCACCTGGTGGGGCTGTTCACAGCCGGGGAGGGAGGGGATATATGGGAACTCTGTTTTCCTCAGTTTTGCCATGAACCTGAAACTGCTCTAAAAAATGAAGTTCATTAGTGAAAGAGTGAAGGCTGGTTCCCCGCTGAGCCATCCACCCTCTTGTCGACCTGGCAGTCTCCTCTCCGGTCTGCCATCCTTGCCTGGAGCCCACTTCCTCCCAACAGCCTTCCCTGGCCCTGCTCTGCGTTGTTCCTATTTTTGAAGATGGGTTTTATTACTTCACTTACAGCATCATATTCTGACTTATTTCCTGGCTATTGTCTCCTCGGTGCTCACCCTTGGGGCCCACACGCCAGACTCTTGCTCTTCCTCTGTGAACTCCTGAGCCGCGCCACGTCTCCCCAGACTCGTGGAAGATCTGAAGCCCCTCTCGGCACGCCCCCCACCCCCATCCCCAATTATTCCCGGGTTTTGCCTTTACCAAGGGATGGCATTTACTTACCACTGGGGCTCTGAGGGCCTGTGCAGGAGCTCTCTGGAATTCCAGATTGGAAACTCCTTGAGGGTAGTGTATCAGCAAGGGTTTTACAGCTGCAAGAAACAAAAGTTAACCCTTTCTAATCTTGGCAAGAAATCACGATTTACCAGGAGGATTCTGAGTGACACAGACTATCAGAGGACAAGTTGAAGAACCAGAGCCAGCTGTGCAGGGACAGTGGCATCTCCAGGGACCTCGGGAGGAGGCACACCTGGGCCCTCTCTCCAGGCTATGGCCACCAGCTGGCTCAGCCCCAGCACCTTCCAGCTCTGCACATCTCTGCTCAAGATTCACATTTCTAGAGAGTCTGATTGGCCTTCCTTTGGTCAGGTGCCCGGGGGCTCGGGGTTCCCTGGGAGTCCTTCTAGAACCACAGGGAGGCTGAGGGGCAGGAAACCATGTCCACTGAAGTAGGGGCTATGTCTTATACACTTGGCACTGCCCGACACAGCTGGTGCTCAAGTCTGTAGAATGAATGAATGTGCACATGTGTGAACCTGCCTCCAAGGAGTCACACCATCTTCCTGATCCTTGCCAGGCTTGGCCTAGGACTTCGTCCTTTCAAAGATTGTTCAAGGCCTCTCTTAGGGCATGGGAACGGCACTGAGAAGGGCATGGGCATAGAACCTGCTGGATTAGCAGGGTCACAGGGCCTAGAGGGGCAAGTCAGACACAGACCCCTGATTTGGGCAACAACCAGGATACAAAAGCCAATCCTTAGACAGAAGATTAACCCAGAGGAGGAATAAGATCTGTACTGCATCAGATTCTGTATGTGATGAGATTCTGCTCAGGAGTGGGTTCCCCAGGTACAAGCAGATTCATAAACATTGAATTTGCCTGCAACCTTCCAGGAAGTTGGATTCCTTTAAGCTTGGAGGTCATGGGACCTCAGAAATCACCTACTGGAACCTCTTACTTTTTCAGAGCAGGGAACTGAGATCCAGAGAGGTGTGGTGTTTTGCTCAAGGTCATAGCATATTCATGACGGTCTTCCTGTTGTGCAGCGGTGGCCCTCTGCTGATAACGGGATGCTGGGAACCCTGGCCTTGCGCCTTTCCTTGGTGATCTGGATGTCGACTGGCTTATTCCATTTGGGGACCACTTTATTCCACCCTACCTGCCTTTTTGATCCATGGATCCAGGATGGTGGCTGTTCTTCAGTGCTAACAGTGTGAGCTGCACCAAGCATCATGCAATTTCTTCATCTTTAATAAATGTTCAACACTCGCACCCAGGCTTGTTCCCACCGGTGTCAGCTAGTTATCACTGCCTAATAAATCATTCCCAAAGGGTGGTAGCTTATAGCAGTAACCTTTCTTTAGGTCACAGTTCTGTGGATTGGCAGTTTGGGCTGGGCCCAGCTCCCCTGTGTATCTGCAGTCAGCTGTGGGACGGATTGGCTGATTTGCTATCTTGGCTGGGTTCTGTCTCCTATTTGGGTGTCATTTGGCTGTAGACCTTGTTTAGGATGGCTTTGGCTGGGACAACTGTCTTCCTTAGTGTCTCTCCTGGCCCAGGAGACCATCCTGGGTCTGTTCTCATGGTGAGGGAAGGGCTGAAGAGGGGCAGCGGAGGCACTCAGGTCCCTGTTATTTTCTATTGGCCAAACAATCATAAGGCCAGCTCAGATTCAAGGAGTAGGGAAATAGACTCCACATCTTATGTATTATTGCAAAACTCGTTGCAAAGCATTATTAATAACTGCGAAAAAGTGGAAGCAACCCAATGTCAACCAACTGATAAATGGATAAACAAAATATGATATACCAATGTCATATTATTGGCCATAAAAATGAATGAAATATGGATATATGCTACAACATGTATGAATCTTGAAAACATTGTAAATGAAAGAAGCCAGACACAAAAGATGACGTATCATACAACTTCTTCATTTATATGAAATGTCCAGGATAGGCAAACTCATAGGATCAGAAAGCAGATTAGTGGTTCCCAGAGGTTGGGGTGAAAGGCAGATGAGGCTTCTTTTGAGGGATGATGAAAATGTTCCAAAATTAAATAGTGGTGATGGGTGCATAACTCTGTGAATATACTGTAACCACTGAATTGCACAACTTAAAGGGGTGCATTTGATGGTGGATAAATTATATCTCAATAAAGCTGTTATTTAAAAAGTAAACAAGTGGAAAATTTACTGCAAAGCAAATCTATCAAAGTAACAAAACATCTTTTTGGAAAATGTGTATAAATCAAGGCAATAAAATTTTAATCATTTCTGATGAACTGTTATCTCTTACACAAAGAAAAATCTTGATCATTTACCTACAAGTGAAATTTAAGATTTTTAAAGCTATTTAATGGTTTTGTTGTCCTCATGGAACAATATTTGAAGTAGCATATTGTGCTTTATTGTTGGTCCTCAAGAAATATTATTCCACTGAGAAGATCTTACAAGTAAACATTATGGATTTTGTGCAGATAATATCTGTGTAACACTAGGGAGAAAGTCTACAATTCTGGCCAAAGGTTAGAAGATTTTTTTCTGGATGTTTTAATTTGTTATTTAGTGGGTTTATTCAGTTATTTGTGAATGATGTAATGAAATATGTAAATAAATTAAATCACTTTAACTCTCTTCTTTAAATAGCATTGTATTTACTATCACATCAAGTAAATGTTAGAGAAAATTAAACAATGCATCTTATAAGCTGTGAACCTAAAATTTGAAAAAAAGAATATTTGGACCTCAGTGAGTCTGAGGCACTAAAGCTACAGACCACAGTTTGAAATTGGATTGAGTCTTCAGTACATCTTTGATAGAAAGTATAAAATAGGAATAGCTAACATTTAGAAAATGAAAACAAAGAGATGTGGTTTTAATAAATGATATTCTAATAGAGATGCTGGTATTTTCTTTAATTTTACAAGAAAGAAATATTTTGATTATTGAAGCTGATAAAATAATAGAAGTGATTGAACATATAAACTGATAAAGGAAACCATGAAAAAGGAGGATATTAGAAAAACAAAGAAATATGATATGTTCTTTGAAACAGCCAAGTGGCAATTCCTACAAAAAATGATTTAACTGTAATAAATTACATGAGAACATATTTACTGTTTTATGATAAAAATAATACATCTTGATGTCTTTCAATTTATTTAATCCTGAAATTTGGCTAATTGATGTTTGCAAAGCTCTGTGGACTCTAAGTACATAAAAATTAATAAAACTTAGCAACTTACATGATATTCTCATAGTATTTTCAAGATAGTTGATTCAAGACAGAGATTGGCTATAGAAAAGCCTTACTATGATAAAGGCTAGAAAAATTCCAAATGTAGTTGCTTAGGGTTTAGTAGAAGCTAAGCGAGATGCCAGCATCCAGAGCGAGTTTGCTGATGATAAAAGTATTCTCTGCTTACTGAGCCTGAGCGTTGCTCAATGCTATCAGTGTGGTGAGAAAACCATTGGAAAAGTTTGATGAAATTCTTAAGAAAGACCATGGTCCAGAGAGGGGCGCCATTTAGCTGGTGAGAACAGTAGTAAACAAAAAAATCACATATCACCAAAAATTATTTGGAAATTATTAGAATAATGTGATGAATAACTTATGTTACAATATATGCCACTTTGTTTTATCTAGCTATATGAATAATTATCTTTATATATGGTAGGTTATTTCAAGAATAAAAGAAAATGCATTAATTTCATTCTCTCTGTATTAGATGATATTCCACATCAGTCACTGAATATTTTTGATATCATCCTGCCTGTGGCATGAAGAAGTAGGAGTTACCATCAGCCTTGCTTTATTTTTATTTTTCCCCAACTTTTCATTATGTAAACTTTCAAAGCATACAGAAGAAGAGAAATAATACAATGAATCTCATATACCCAAGACCTAGATTCCCCAATGGCTGCCCTTCACCATGTTGTCTCTCTGCATATGTGGTTGGTAAGCCATTTGAATGTGGGCTGCAGATATCATGAATCTTCACCCCTAACCATTCGGCATATATTTCCTAAAAATCAGGAATTCTCTCTCATTACCATCATATCGTTGTGCTTAAGAAAATTCCCAATAATTTCCTAATGTCATCCAACCCTGCTGTCCCTATTCAGATTTCCCCAAATGTATGGGTTTTTTCAAAGTTGAAACCAGCGGAGGTTGTTGTGTTCCTATAATTGCTTTTAGTCAGAATGGTCCCCCCAACTTTTTTTCCCCATGACGCTGATCTTTTCAAGAAATTGGGCCAGTTTTCTCATTAAATGTCCCATGTTCTGCATTTGTCTGCTTGTTTCCTCGTGAGATGGTTTAACTTGTTCCTGTGTATTTCTTATAAATTGGAAGTTGGGCCTAAAGACTTGTTGAGGTTTGGGTCAGAAAGCAAGGGGAAGACCTCATGGGTGAACACACTCATCGCCACGGCAGGAGGCCTGTCTGTGTCTCTGCTGGTGAAGCTGGAGCCCCACGTGATTAAGGCGGTGACAGTGAGATCTCCACCCTAAACAGATTTTTGAGACAACCAAGGACATTGGAACATGCACACAGTGCTAGGTAATATTAAGGAATAACTTATTTCATTAGGAGGGACAATGGTGTCATGACTGTGTAAGAAAATGTCCTTATTTTTTAGACCTACACACAGAAGTGTCTAAGAGTTGGCAGACAGATGGGATGTTGAGGATACGTCTTAAGAAAACATAGTAATAACTTTTAAAGGAAAAGCAATACATTAAGCTAGGATGTCAAATAGTTGATCTTTTTTTATTTTTTACATGGTGAACAAGTTCTTACATAGTGAATAAGTTCTTACATGGTGACATGTACAAGGGCAGTCATCACAGAAACTTTCGGTTTTTGATCACGCATCATGAACTATAAACAATCAGGTCAAATATGAATATTCATTTGATTTTTATACTTGATTAAAATGTGAATCCCACATTTCTCCCTTATTATTATTATTATTTTTTTTAATAAAATGCTGAAGTGGTAGGTAGATGCAAGGTAAAGGTAGAAAACATAGTTTAGTGCTGTAAGAGGGCAAATGTAGATGATCAGGTGTGTGCCTGTAGACTATGTGTTAATCCAAGCTAGACAAGGGCAGCAAAACATCCACGGATGCAGAAGATTTCTCTCAAAACAGAGGTTCTAAGCCTCACCTCTGTTGGTCCCCAATTTCTCACCTGATGGCCCCCCTGCGACTGTGCCTATCTTAGGTTGTTCCTCCCTTGAGGAATCTTACCCGTCTCTGGCTAACCAGTCATCTTCCGGGGCCATACAGGGAAATGTAAAGTTGGCAAGTGAGAGAGAAGTAGTTGATCATTTTTGAAACTGTCTGAGAAAACACAGTGGTTCTTCATACTATTCTTTCTACTTTTACATATAGTTTTAAAACTTTCATATTTTAAGAAAAGGGGGAAAAAAGGATGAATGAGATGGTGAAGTCAGATATAGCCAACCCCTGACTATGTGTTGGTACCTAGCTCAAGCCCAAATCCCAGGGATCACGGACTGGGACCTTGGTCACTGTCAAATAATTTTCTTGCTCTTGCAGTATAGCAACAAGTGCCAATACAGCCAGCTTGGTAAAACAGATCAGAATATTTACACAATGTCCTTAAAGGGTAAAATACCTTCTGTCAATCTTAACTTTCTAGGTTTCACTCACACTTGTGTGCCTTAGTAAAAGGTCACAGATTCTTTTCTAAAATGTCCAAAGGATGAAATTTAACACAACAGCTGTTTCTAAAAGATAAATTTTGTTCTCTGTGGGATGGGGCCCTTCTTTTGTGCACATTTCCAGTCCTGCCACAGTAGATGGTTCTGGGAGCCACACCAGTCTTTGTGTTGAAATGTGGTTGGTAGAACCCTATCCTGGCCTTGGAGGAAAACTCAGTCAATGAAAGAAATGGCACCCATGGGCTGCTTTACAGGGCCTTCCAGGTTTCTCTAGGGAGACTACGTACAACCCTCTTCAGAGCTGGTCTTGGGTAGCTTTAGGCCTTAGGGCACTTTACTTAGGAAAATTAAATGAGGTCTGGACAGCTCTAAGGTCATTGCTTCTGTGGCATTTTAGTTTACAAAGCATTTTATTTATTTATTTTGGTATCATTAATCTACAATTACATGAGGAACATTATGTTTATTAGACTCCCCCCATCACCAAGTCCCCCCAACAAACCCCACTACAATCACTGTCCATCAGCGAAGTAAGATGTTGTAGAATCACTACTTGTCTTCTGTGTTGCACAGCCCTCCCTTTGCCCCCCCCACATTATACATGCTAATCATACTGCCCCCTTTCTTTTTCCACCCCCTTATCCCTCCCTTCCCACCCATCCTCCCCAGTCCCTTTCCCTTTGGTAACTGTTAGTCCATTCTTTTACAAGGCAGTTTTATGTGTTTCTCAGCAATTCCCTCAGCCACCCTGCAGGACAAGCATCTCTCAAGCCCATTTTACAGATAAGATGATGGAGGCCCTGAGAGGCTGAGACCTCTCAAGACCACACAGGAATGGGTCCTGAAATCTTCTGACTCTGTCATCTCTCTCACCTCGACCCCATGCTGAATTTGTGCCTACCCTTGCGTACTTCGTAACGGACCTAACAAGCCTAGGTAGGAAACTGTTCAAGAAGGTTTTCAGAACAGGTACAATTTAAAGAAGTCAAAATTTTTACTAGTAGGCTTTCCAGATGATCATCTTTGATTGATTACCCAGATGGTCATTCTTCAGGGACAAGTATATCTACAGGGCAGTTTTATTTGGGTCACTCTACTTACACTCAACATTTAAACAACAGGTATTTATTGACAGCACTCTAAGCCAAGCCTGTGCTGGGAATTCTGAGACACCTCAGTCCTTTTCCCCTCGAGGGCTTCACATTCTACTGTGATGTATTAACTGTGATTCCACATAATGTGCGGAGTGATCTGTCGAGATCTGTGGAAGCTGCTGGACAGAGGTTTGAGCCAAGCACCCAGGTCACACGATCCTCCCAGGTGAGTGCGAAAGGTCTCCTAAAGGAGGTGACATTTGAGCCGGGCCTTAAATGAGTAGTTTGTGACACATTGAAAAGACGGAGTATTCTTTAAGGATTCAAGTTGAATAAACTCTCTCTCTTAACTTCCCATCTCACATATGTCAAGGATCTTCCTCAGACTTATTATTTCTAGAGAGTGGCTACTTACTGTGCCCAAATTCCTCCCACATTCCCAGCCCTCAAACTGTCTGAAAGGTGTTATGGATGATCCACATTTAGTACAGCTAAAACAGATCTGTTTCTAATCAGTTACGATTAATGACTAATGGCCCCGGACCCTATCAAGCAGTGCCCACAGTTGGTTGGCCACAGCAAATGTCCCAAGCAAGCATATAATTGCTTTGGAATCAAACACCTCCCAGACTTGTTTGCATGTGGATCAGACTATCAAGGGTCTACACCTCCTACTACTTAACACAATCTAAGGTTCCCCGAGCAGAAAGGGTACCCTCTGAAAGAGCAACAGCAAGCAGGACTCATGCATCCTGCAGAGAACTATCTGCTAGGTCAGGAAATCATTTTTACATTTAAATATTTAAAAAATCCACTTTGTAGTAAACCTTTTAGCCTCTGAGAAAGATCATAAATAATTGCCCCAGACTTGAGTCACTTTTCTAACTTAGAAGGCATTTCTCAAGTTCTTCTTGGAAATTTAGGAAATGGATTCCAAACTAAAAAAAGTGGAATTAACTCTAGATTTACCAGGAAAAAAAATCTGTGTAAAGGCAAAATAAAAAGTGCGTGCATGCATGATTTCATCTGGAAATGAGATAAAAATTGAATGCAGGGAAGTTAGCATCAACAAGGCTGGTCTTACCTTGGCCACAAATCTGAAAGATTGAAGTGTGGTGGTAGAGCCCCAGAGAATCAAGAATGTTTCCAGAATCACCTCTAGAGTAGTCTGCATGAAATAATTCATGTAGTCAGTGACCCATCATTTAAGGAGTCTTTTTTACACAAACACTTACTGCAGAAATATTAGGAAATGCAAATAAGGAAGGATGGGAATAAAAACCATCTATAATGCTGTGACCTAGCAGTAACACTAAAAACACTTTGGTGAATATCCTTGCAGATTGTCTTCTATCAACAGCAATATTACATAAATTTTTTCCACCACAAAAATCACATCATACCTCAGATACTATTTGGAAACCTGGCTCTCTTCATTTGATATCTAGAAGCTATCTTTCCATGTCAAGAAACCTTTTTGACTTATACCTCAACATTTCTAATGGCTGCTGACTTCTGTAGGTGTACCAAAATTCACCCATTCAACTATCATTAGCATTAATTTCCAGTTTTTTGCTATTAGAAAAATGCTGCAATGAACTCCCCTTCTGGCTAAATCTTTGTACCAATAGGCCGCTTCTACGGACTCTATTTTGGACCATGTGTAGCATCTGGCCTTCAAGGAGGCCTCACTGCTGGAGGGGCCCCTCCTGCAACCGCCAGGGATCAGAGTAACCGCAGTATAACCCCATTTGGAAGTATCCTATGTCCTGACTCTACTGTCTTATTTAGGACATTACAAAAATTGTTGTAAAAAGGAAGACAGTTTAGGTAAATCCCAGAACTCTTCCCAAATCTGTTTGTCATAAAGCTGAAAATTAAACATTTTCCATTATTTATTAGCACCACATTTGCAGAACCCACTGCCTTCAGGCTCCCTGTCTGGCAGAAGGCAGGTTTACTGTGGGAAAGGAAGCAGCAAACCTTGTAAAATAGAGGCTCTTTCAGTAACTGACACAAAACCTACACCCAAGGCAAAGCAGACCCGGAGCAGTTAACAAATAACCTTTACTTCTTCCTATTTTATTTTTATTTTACATTCCTCCAGACTTTTTTCTTGTAACCTCCTTAAAATTTGGATTCACAGGACAATTTCAATGTTTTCATTAAGGCAGTTATTGCCACGGCCCCACTGTGTATGGAACTGTAAAATATATATCCTTAGGGTCTGAATATTTGGGAATGAGATTTCCATTTTCATGTTTTGATCCTTCTCCAGAGAAGCTGATTACAACATGTAATTAAGCATTTCCAGACTTCTAAGTAAGTTACAAGAATTCAGTCTTCTTTTCTCTAAATAGTTGTAGGAGATACTGGAGTGGAATCCTAAAAGGAGAATCCACATTCAAAAATCCTGCTTTAAAAGGACTATTACTTTGGATTTTGGAAGAGACCATCATTCAACTGGAATGGCTCCCACAGAATCCAGAGGTCCTCATTCCAAGGCGATTCTGTAATTCCTGAGACACTCTGAGCACCAAGTTCTACAAAACATCTCGATTGCTAGGTGATTGCGGCCGCAGAGTGCCTTCAAACAAGATCAGTTCTTAATGTGAAAGGTGCCTTTTGGAGACTTTCTAAGATTCAGGTTTACACTCAATTGATACTCAGTTCTGTTGGTACCTCAACACTCAACACATTCTCCTTGAAATCAACAGAAATATTTTAGTAAATTGTGTTCTTGGATTTCCCCTGAAGCCAGTCTGACAAAAATCTGTGTGGAGATTAGTTCTCATGCCCTTTAAAAAATTGTATTAAGTCTACTAAGAACCGTCAGAATGAGTAAACTGAGGTAAGACCTTGTTGGGTGCTGAGACAGACATTAAAACAGTGGTACCATGATTAAATAAGTCTTTATTGTCACATTTAACTGCTTTGTCAGATATACATTGTAGGCTTCAGTATGGCATAAAAATAAAAGTATTTTCCTGAACGTCGGAATCTGAACAGAGGAGATGGCAATGGCACTTAAAAAAAACAAACAAACAAATTCACACTGGTGCTGAAGCTGCTAGAAGGTAACTGATAGGAACTGGAAAACATTTGCAGATAAAGTGGTCTGCAACATTTCAAATCAAATGGCAGTGGTGTAAGGCCAACAAAATCAGGAGAATATTAAAATACAGAGCCCATGGAGTAGATATCTGAAGAATGGCAGTTTCAACATTTCATTTTTCGGTCCACATTGTTGTTGAATTTAGAGTGGAACTGGAGCTCAGTGAGTAAACTTCTCGCCTACACAATGAATTTACTTTTCAGAACCTGGGTTTTAAGTCTCTTTAACAAATTGCTTATTCTTACAGATATTAACTAGTCCAGAGGAAAGGCAGTTATATTCCAAAGCATTATCATCATGGGCTGACCTCATCACAAATGCTGGGTCTTGTCATTTTCACACCAGGAACCTAACATGCTAGCAACATCTTCAGTGGTTTCAAATTCTGGGCAAAACTAGAAAACAAGCGGTAATTAAATAACAATGTAAGTGCATCTCAATAGACAGTCTACACACATCCCACAACTATTCTCCAAATGGCAACTTAAAAAAAAAAAAAAGTATGGTTACTGTGATTCAAAATGAACCTTTATTCACCATGATACCCGAACAGCTTATTAAATGTCTTTCCTCCACAAATAAAACTAACACTAGGATTTGTCAGAAGATCTAAATGAGTTTTATTCTTTACGTACGCAATCAGCTAAACCCACTGTGTCTGGAATCTGTTCATTATAAAACTCAGGTCTGGAACAGAGCTCCTTTCGGCTGTGTGTCCTTCACTTAAGACTCCAGAACAGAGATCATACATGTGGCCACTGCAACAGAGAAGCCACTGTAATTTCCGGGAAGAAAAATCAGTAATTTATTTTATGATATACTTATTTGGATGATTATTTACTGGCAATTAGTATTTCTACATTTTTTTTTTAAAGGCAACCATTTTAAGTGACAATACATATCAGGCTAGTAGAAAAAAGTTGAAAGAAAGCCCTCTCTTTTGATCTCACAAAGTCATGCAGACAAGAGAAGGTACATCCAATTTGTTCCAATCAGGCTTCTTGAAATTATCAAAATTTCTTTTCTGGCAAAGATGAATTTGGCTCACCATAGAAAGAAGGTTCTTTGAAAGCTGCTGCTAAACTCATTTCCCTTTGAAAAAGTAAATTTCAAGGCATGATAGTGCAAGAGGTAAGGTTTTGATTTACAGAACATTTATAGACTAATTGTGCTTAGTCTCTAATTTCCAATTTATTTTAAATAACAGAAACTACAATAAGTTTCACTTTGCCTAAATTTACCAGTACATCCATGAATCGCACCAGAATTAGGACAATTTGATTATCTTAATGATTCTGTCCTGAAACCTGCACGCTGGGTCCATAGGTGAGGACCTGCGGATTCGAGGCTCCTATAAGTTCTGGGCCCAAGGGCTCCCCTCTTGGGAGTCCATGGGTCTGAGAAAGCAGTTCTTCCCCCAGATTAAGTCCTCAAAAAACTCTCTCAATAAGCGATTAAGAAAAACAGTGCTAAGTGGAGAGTTTCTTTGTTTAGCTAAATCTGGGAGGTCTGAGTGTTCCTGGAGCCCCCGTCAGGATGTGGCATGAGTCGAGAATTCCTCGAATGTGAGTATTGGCTATTAGAGGGCTCTGTAGGGTCAATCAAGTTTTCATAATCACTGTCGTCTGATTCCTCAACACTGTCTCCAGCTGCTCTTTGGGAAGGAGGAAGGTCTGTTCCACTTCCAGGATACTTCAGTCCGGCACTGGTGGAAGCAAAACTGGAAGAACCCACGGCTTGAGGTCGAGGCATAAAGACACTTGTGTCCATGCGAGAATGGCTCAAGGCACTCTCTTGATTGTTTGGGTGACAATCAGAATAAGGGGGAGGAGGATCAGAGGCCTCTACATCTCCAAGTGTACTTCTACCTTCCACTGCAAACTCAGAGCAGGGCCCCCGAGGGGTGAATACTGGTTCCACACTTTCAGAGGGCGTCTGTCTGCTTATCATCGCCTGCTGCAACCCTGGGTGAAAATAGGAAGAAAACCAGTTACACGTTCTGTATTTTCATTTTCTATCTTTGCATCTCAATGCATAAAACAGTCAACCTGAATGTCTGGAAAATAGCAACAAAGCAGTGAAATTGATTATTACTATAAATTACATTAGCGTAGTACTTTATAATCTATAAAATATTTTGTTATTCATTAAGTTCATATAAGTCTCAGAACAACCTTCTAAAGAATTATTGTCATCATTATCTATATTACTCTTTCCACTATATAGGCAAAGAAACCAGAGTTCAGAAAGATTAAGTGAACTAATCAGGAAAATGCAAATCAAGGCAATGCGATATTACCTCACACCAGTCAGAACGGCTACTATCAACAAGACAAGAAATACCAAGTGTTGGTGAGGATGTGGAGAAAATGGAGCCCTACAGCACTGCTTGCTGGTGAGGTTGCAAATTGGTGCAGCCATGGTGGAAAGCAGTATAGAGGTTTCTGTTTCTCAAAAAACTAAAAATAGAAATACCATATGACCCAGAAATTCCACTCCTGGGAATCTACCAAAGAAAACAAAATCATTAATTCAGAAAGATATATGCAACCCTATGTTTACTGCAACATTATTTACAGTAGCCAAGATACAGAAGCAACCAAATGTCTATTGATAGAAGAACGGATGAAGAAGATGTGGTACATATATACAATAATTCAGCCATAAAAAAGAAAGAAATTTGTCATTTGCAACAACATGGATGGACCTAGGGGGTATTATGCTAAATAAAATAAGTTAGAGAAAGATGAATACCATATGGTTTCACTTCTATGTGGGATCTGAGAAACAAAAACAAATGAACAGACAAAACAGAAATGGAATCATAAACAGAGAGGATGGACGGCTGGTTACCATGGCAGGGGAAACAGTGAAATGGGTGGAGGAGATAGAGGTGCACATTTCAAATTATAAAATAATGTATCACAGGGATGGAAATACAGCATAGGGAATATAGCTCATAATACTCTATGGTGACAGATGGTAACTACACTAATCATGGTAAGCATTTAGAATTGATAAATCCCTAAGTTGTTCACCTGAATCCAATATAATATTGTATATAAACAATATTCCAATTTTAGAAAAAGGAAAAAAGAAAAAGAAAGACCAAATGGCTTCACTAAAGGAACAGCAAGAAGTGAGGGCCCTGTTTCTCAAAAACCTGGGCCTGAATCCTCTGCTATTTCCCTCATCTACTGCTCACTGCGCTCCAAGGCTAGGGCGAGAGCAGAAGCTAACATTCTTTGTCACTGTGTGCAGTGATCTGAATTCGAGTTTTTTCTTCAACAGGCTTCACATGTCAAAAAGCATTTTTCTTCACAATGTCTGGTCAAAATACACTTACACACCTCTTTTCTCTTAAAAGTTTAAATGCCCTATGTTAGGTGGCCAGTTTGTCAGGTACTGGCCATAAATCACATCTGTATGAATGCTCTGGAACAGCCCCGTATCTATGAGCCTACAACCTTTATAACACTTTGAGTACTTCGTTTATATTATAAAAATGACACATACGGATACGAAACTTAGAAAACTGAGGAAATGAAAATCACATGCAATTCTATCATGCAGATAACACTTAGGATTTTAGTGAAAAGAGCACAAGATTTGGGGTTAAAGATGCAAATTTTAGGGGTCAGGCCCCCTACTTTTCTGAACTCCGGTTTTATTACCGAGTTTCGTATATGAGTGTGTATGTATCTTAAATAAAGCTGAGATCATATGTTTACATCATTTTATATCCTAGTGTTTTCACTTAAGATATGTATTGGGCATAATTCTATGTCATCAAAAATTCACTTCAGTGGCTGTACACTTCTGTGCATACATCTGTCTGCATTTCTGATTATTTCTAATAAAACATGACAGTAGAAATGAGTCAAACATAGACATCATTTACCTGGAAATATAAATTACCTTTTAATTGGTTTGCAGGTATTCTTATTAAATTAGAAAAGGTTAGCCATACTGTTTTATACTTGATATTGTTTGTCATATATTTTATTTACAAATGTTAAATCTGGTGACATTATAGCAAACCTGTGTGTTACCATGCTGGCATTAGTAATTATTAGGCCTAATTCTCTTTCAGCCAGCTGGTTCCTTAGCTCAATGGTATCCATTCATCCACAACTACTAAAAAATAGATGTTTAAAGCCTTTGTTGTGACCCTGGCTATGAATTAAACATAAAGTTAAAAGGATTTTAGGTGACTCTTTTACTTGCTACAATGAACACAGGACAGAAACTCTACATGCGAGGCATGCTAGGGTTAACTTACTAATAAACATCACATCCACTGTAAACACATCACATTAGTCAATATATACACAAGTGTCAATGACTTGCTGGGATTTATTCTAACTTGCTTCAGCCTTTCTAACCTTTGTCTTCTTTCTTCTCCAGTTTTGGGGATGAGAAAGATACCATGAAATACAGTCCTTCTCTTCTGGAAAGCTTGAAGACAAGGTGACTGCCCCCTCCCAGGAGCCTGACTTGGAGCTTGATGAGTGTAATTTATTGTATAATCTGATGTTGAGAACCAGGCAATCTCCCTGTTAGTGAATGGGTAGTGAATTATAAAATTAATAGGAAACTCACTTCTTTCTTGTTCCTTTTCATTTTTCCTCTGAGTGATTTGTCTTCTTAATTTGTTCACTTCTGCCTGACTGGATTCAACAACTCGCTCACTCTTTTCTACATCTGCACACACTGCCTGAGGGAAAAATGACAACAAGAACAATTAGTTTCAAACTAAGCACCAGGTATTCCATAAAGACAGCACTGATTACAACCTTAGGAAGAGCCCAGATGCATTATCAAGTTAAAAATCGGGCACCTCAGGTAGAATAAAATCATGAAGATCAAAGAGAACAGCATTTGTTGTTATTCACTGACTTGCTTTCTTCATTTAGAGTTATGCTATTGAGCTCATAAATTCCTGAGAAATAACGGTAGGATGGGATGAGTAAGAAGAAAACTGAAAAGAGAACTTCTGATAACAGCCTAGCATACAAAGGATGAACAAAAGACAAGAATGAGATACTTTTAACTTTTATTTATAACCAACAATCAAAAATTAGAAAACACAAATAGACTTATTTAACAGAAAATATTTATAATTAGGAAGGGTTGAAAAGAAACTAGGCTTCAATGTGAGGATTTAATAAAAGAAATGACCATTTGTGAGACTACATCTCTGCAGCTGCACCAGTTGTGTCAGAGTGCCATGTGACATGGCGGTTTGCAGCAGGCCATATTCAGTCAGCAATGAAATGCAGAACAGTCCCTTTGAAGTCTGCGGGACAGTGCGGCTGGTCTTGAAAGAGCACGATCATGAATTCAGGACAAAAAGCTGTTTTTTCCCTGCACGTTCCTTCCATAGCAGACATACGAGAAACCTCCGAAAAGTAGGCCAGTCCCCAGTGAGCCTGTCTAAGGTCCTTGCACTGCTGGGTGCACCGTGACCCTAATTCGGAACACTAACACTGGAAATTGCCTGTTGTATGCTCTCCTCTTTTGCCGCAGGCTGAACTCTGTCCTTTGTTTCAGTAGCTGCCTTCATTCCTTTCTCTCTTCCTTGGAGTCTTCTTCCTCAAAGTGAGGCTTTCTCCAGGCCTGCAAGAGCCTCTTCAGCTATACCACTTTCCTTTTTGTGCTCAAAGCCTCTTTTGTTCTGAGGGTTTTAGAGTAAATTACTCCTAAGAACACATGAGGCATGATGAAAAGGACGTGGGAAAGTACTGTTAGCACCTAGCTCAGTATCTGGCTTGCAGGAGATGTTTCCACAAACATTTGTTGCATGAATGACTAGCAATGAACAGGCTCCACTGCAAATCTCCCACTCAATGCAGGCAGCTGGGGGCAAAGGGGGTGAACTACAAGGAAGGAAGCAGAGCTGAACTGTGTTACAGGTGCCTTTAGATGCAGTCTCTACTTAGAGTAACTAATAGAGACAGCTGTGTTCTTATCATCCTTTAAACTAAGACTACATTTCCCTAGGAAAAATATTGTTACAAATGGGATCACAAGTACTTAAAACAGTAATGTAATAGTGTAGTTCACAGTCTCTACTGCAGGAAAAAATGCGAGGCTTCTTAGGCTGGCATGACACATCTGGTATTATTTTGGGAAAGCACATTCTGACTTTTGGACCACAATTATTTGTCAGTTGGGAGATTGTCAAAAATTAAAGTAGAATTTGAAAAGATACATGTACTCCTATGTTTATTGCTGCATTATTTACAATAGCTGAGTTATGGAAGCAACCAAAGTGTCCATCAGTAGATGAATGGATAAAGAAGATGTAGTACAGATACACAATGGGTTATTATTTAGCCATAAAAAAACCATCTGTGACAACATGGATGGAGGTACAGGGTATTATGCTAAGTGAAATAAGCTAGGCGAAGAAAGACAAAAAAATCCGTATGATTTCATTTATATACAGAATCTAAAAATACATTAACAAATGAACAAAATAGATACAGACTCACAGACACCGAGAAGGGACTGGTGGTTGCCATGGAGAAGGGTGGGAATGGGCAGGTAAAACAGGTGAAGGTGATAAAGAGGCACAAAAATCTCAGTCATAATATAAATTAGTCATGAGAATGAAAGTACAGCATGGAGAATATAGGCAATAATTCTATAACATCATTCTATGTTGATAGACAGTAATTTCATTAGTGGGGGGTGAACATTTAATAATGCAGTTAACTGTCAAATCACTATAAAAAGAAGCATGTGAGCAATATAAATAAGATGAAAACTAGTAAGTAAATGTTACCTGTACTTTCTCCTGAAGTGCATTATAAACCTGATAAATTGCCCTGATGTCTTTCATTACTCCATCCTTGTCAAAAAAGTCAGTACTAGAAGAAAGGCAGAGAAAAGATGTCACAAAGTTATTATAACTGCTATGAACCTAAAAGGCATTTTCCTATCTATCACTTCTACCTAAATCTACTACTTAAATGCTGCAGCTCTAGGGTGACAATGTCTCAGGGTTATGCCAACACCAGAAGAACTAACACAAGAGAAACCCATGTTACTAAGACATTTCAAAAATAATAAAAAGCTATTACCTTTTTCAGTGACCACAGTTAGCTTTTACAACCTCAGAAATATACATATTCTACCCCAACTTTTATAACAATAGCAAAAACAAAAACAAAAACAAAAAAACCAACAAAACCCTGTGGCAAATGTTTAAAAAAATAAGCATTAGTAAAAGCAAACTATCTTTTTTTTTTTAATGTTCTAAATTCTTTTAATTTGTAATACATATAGCAATGGCACCCTGCTGATAAACAGAATGCGCAAAGTCATGTCCTCCAGAAATTTGGTTTACCCCTAGATTTAAGTTAAGTGAAACTGTTTGGTTTCTATATCCCCTTAGAATTAAAAAACATAATGGCAGGGCGCCTTGCTTCCTTTTATAAGGATAGTGTAACTATATTGTACAAAATAAGTATGTCAAGGTTGGCATACAATGTTGTCATGTTCAGTATTATTATTTATTTATTTATTTATTATGTTTATTTTGGTATCATTAATCTACAATTACATGAAGAACATTATGTTTACTAGGCTCCCCCCTTCATCAAGTCCCCCCCACATACCCCTGCACAGTCACTGTCCATCTGCGTAGTAAGATGCTGTAAAATCACTACCTGTCGTCTCTGTGGCAAACTATCTTTTCACTAAGCATAACACTTTGATGTACAGCAGTAGTGGTCTGGGGAATTACCTGACTGCATTTTTCAATTTCAGTGATATCAAACTTGATTTCACATTTCTCCATAAACCTTTAAATACTGTTAACAAAAGAAAGGAAAAAGTGTTCATTTTAGTTGCAACTTACCCATGTTCTTTAATAACTTTGGCATAACTCTGAGAAGTATTTGGCACCGAAGACACTTTATACTCTTGCTGGCTAGTATTGCCTAGATTGGGAATAGCAAGGGATATCCTCTGATTGTACCTGTGGGGAGGATTGGGAGAGATCATGTTAAAAGCACTGCTCTACTTGGAGAATAGGTCTTGGCAATAGGAATCTGAGTCTGCACTGGTGAACTAATAAGAGGCCTCCTAGAACACCTACTTCCACAAACAACCTACTTCACAGATGCATGAATTAGCAATTTTTCCCCTTCCCTTAAAGTAGAAACTCAACTGTAAACTACTTAAGGGCAGAGGTCATGCCATACATCTTTTGCATCCCCAAAGAAACTGACTGAGTGCTGAGGAGGTTGCCAGCAAGAAATACCTGCTGATTAATTAATGAAATCTTGCACATGGCTATTTAACAATTAATAATTATTTTCATTGATGTTGATCTAATTTATTCTACAAGTGAATTTCCAGAGAGAAATTTTCTGTTTACAGAAAGACACCATGATCATGGGATCTTTTTTTTTTTCTCACTTCAACAAGTTCACAATGTAAAACCCTCATTACCAGTAGGTGGATCAATTTTTTAATTTTGTTTTTGAAATCTGTTTTAAAATTATAATCAGATTTTCAGAGCAATTAAAACTATATTTCTACAGAAGAGATTACAGAGAAGCAAATGATGAATTCCAGCTGTTTATTCCTTGTAAGAATTTATGCATAATGAACATGTCTTGCTAATGCTTCTTGGTTCAATAATAATTTTAATTTATACAGCTAACTAATGGGAAAACACCTCTAACTACAAAGAAAACTAGTTAAAATTATAAAAGCTTTTCTTTAAAGATGCTATAAAATGCACATTTTTAAAATCATAAATCTCAATTACTTGTACCAACATCTTTCCTGTTTTTGAGGCTGGTGGGAATGCTTTCTTTACCTTCGGTTTGGTCTAAAGAGGACGTATTCTAGAGCATGAGTGGAACTGTTGGCAGTGGAGATGAAGCTGAAGAGAAGGAAGACAAGGTCGGGCACTCCAAGGATGCGGGTGAGCTGCTTGTGGATAACCTGCTCCCTGTATGACATTTGCTGCTGCGTGTTTCGCCGGAATCTGTACCACCCAATAACTTTCTGCAACAAGAACGGAGGAAAAAATATTGAAAGTTGCATGAAATCTTATAAACTTAATTCTGAATTTATCCACACAAACACTTCTACACAAAAGTTCATAGTAGTTTTATGTGCAATCACTCAAAACTGAAAACAATCCAATTGTCCATCTACAGGCAAATGGGTAAACAAACTGGTCTATCCACACATAGAAATCCTACTCAATAAAGAAAAAAGGAACAGACTACTTATACATACAACACCACGGCTTAATTCCAAATTAATTATGCTAAGTGAAAGAAGCCAGCCAGAAAAAAAAAGTGTATGTGAGAGGATTCTATTCATAAAAAATTCCAGAAAATGAAAACTAATCTATAGTGACATAAAGTAGATCAGTGGTTGACTAGGGAGAGGGGTGAGAAGAAGAGATTAGAAAAGGGCACGAGGAGCCCTTTGCCGTGATGGCTATGTTTGCTATCTTACTGTGATGATGGTTTCGTGTTTGTATACATACAACAAAACTTTGATCAAAGTGTGTACTCCAAGTATGTGCAGTTCACTGTATGTCAACTATACCTCAATACAACAATTTAAAAAATTTAGCTCTGTCAGCTCTAACCACAGGATAACTAAACTGGCTAAGTGAATAAACTGAATGCTCTCTGGAAGAGTATTTCTCATAAGGGGACCTGCTGGACATCAGGAGATGGATGACCTAAGAGACATCTGGGAGCTTGCTAAAACACTCCTGGGCCCATCCAAACCCGCAGAATCAGAACCTCTAAGGGTAAAGCCAGGAATCTGAATTTAGGATAAATTGAGTTTTTTCTTGTGCACGCTAGAGTTTGAAAACTTCTGTTGTTGAGATCATTTATTTAGAAGAATAATCTTCATATAGATAGCCTCTTTTTGAAACAAATTCTTTAAGTGAAAATCCTGTTTTAAGAAACAAAGGTCATTTAAAATTGTTAGTATGATATTAAAATTAACAGTAAATTTAGATTATGTTTTGGCACTTTCACATACGAAGGAAGTGAACCAACCTTCGCTGATGCCCTGTGGTGGGCGCCCGATGAGCTATGTTACAAATATTTCCAACCCTGGGAGGTGAGTAATACTTTCTCCATTGAGTTCATATCACATGCAGGCACTATAGGGACCAATAGTTCTTGCCCTCAAGGAGTACTACTGAACATAACGCATAACTTCCAATTACATTAATTAACTCTGATAGTCTTTAAGTAAAAAGAAAACCCAAACACTTCTTAGAGTTTAAATCTTGTAAAAGAGATGTTTTTGTCCAAAGTCACAGAACTAATGAATAACGGCCAAGACCCGGAACCTACTGGTCCATCTTTTTCCACTGTGCAACATTAACTTTAAAATTCCACATTAGTTATACTATGGTTTTCATAAAAATGTGAAAAGTAGTTTTCCTTTAAAAAAAAAATAGTGGGTAAGAAAAACTATCAAATGGCTATAGGTATCAATGTCTAAAAACAGGGATATTTCACTATAAATCTCAGTACTGTGTAGACCTGGGGTGCATCTCATGCTCCCTTTGTATCCCTGGCAAAGATCTGAGCAGCCCTCAGCATGTTGGCAGGTCTCATGAAATACTCACTGATTAACAGAATCTTGCAAGTGGCTACTAGATGAGTAATAATGCTTTTCATTTGTGCAGATTCCAGTTGTTTTACTCTATTTGTATTTTCTGAGAAGCAGGGAGCCTTATAAATTTATTTTGGATATTAATTGGTAGTAATCAACTTTTCACTGGATATTTGCTAAATAGATGCCCCCATCATTCTGATCAATGAATTATGAGGTGACAAATTAATTCACACTGTTGACCTCTACAATTCTACCTTTCAGAGCTAGCAAGCTAGTTGCAAAGCTACTGAGAAATTAGGTCACTGTTGCTGAAAAGCACACTCCTGATAGCTATGTTTTGGCCATGATGAAAAATTATGGATATCTTTCCCTAAAACCTTATCTCTGCTGAAGTTTCACAATTTTTCATGAAGACTTTCCTATCTCTATGCTCAACATTCACTTGCATTTTCTGGCACCAAAGCAATTATCCCCAACAATGGGCACATTTGTCATCTTTAGGTTGTGTTCTTTTCCGTCTTATTATGATATTAAGATGGCAGTTGTGTTTATCATTATCTATTTCAGAGCAGATGCTTCCAGAAGGCAGAAATCCTCCTCTCACTTGCTTTTTTTGGCCTTAACCCAAAACCTGAGGCTGTGGAAACTTTGTAAGCACAATATAGATTCTGTCGGAGCAGTAATTCAGCATGTGACCACATTCTACATACTGGGGGATTTTCATATCAAAAACATTAGCCTCTATCTTAAGCCTAACTTAAAAAAAAAAATGTTTTAGCAATGTTATAGAGTTTCTATATTTTGAGAACCACACATTTTTTTAGTAAGCAAATTTCTAATATATTTGTTGCTATTGTGACAAAAATCTTGATTAGTTTGTTTTCAAATGGATAATTCTAGGACTCAGAAAACTTTAAAAATCACTGTGTATCAGAGAAGACAAGTAGTGATTCTATAGCATCTTACTATATTGATGGACAGTGACTGTAATGGGGTAGGTGGTGGGGACCTGATAATGGAGGAAGTCTAGTAACCATAATGTTGCTCATGTAATTGTACATTAATGATACAAAAAAAATCACTGTACATTATTTTTTATGAGTTGGACTTATTAACTTTTGTTCAATTCTTAGAATTTTTCAACAAAATATTAGATTTGAAGCCTAGCAAAGAGTCAGTTTTTGAGAAGTTTCCATCAGCACTTTATCTTAAAGAGTTGACATTAATTAAAATTATTTTCTATATGTTAGGTACTGTTTAAAGTACGCATGTAGTTTTAAGTCTCACATTTTAAATGTACCTTTGCTACTAGTATAAAAACCATTTGAGGTGAAGATACAAATTTTGTACCTTTCGTAGGGAAAAAAACTCAAACTTGAATGAATTACAAAGCTTTTGAGTAGTCTAGATTTTTTTTTTTTGAGAGGGCATCTCTCATATTTATTGATCAAATGGTTGTTAACATTTAACAATAAAATTCTGTACAGGGGACTCGATGCACAATCATTAATCCACCCCAAGCCTAATTCTCATCAGTCTCCGATCTTCTGAAGCACAACGAACAAGTTCTTACATGGTGAACAAATTCTTACATAGTGAATAAGTTCTTACATGGTGAACAGTACAAGGGCAGTCATCACAGAAACTTTTGGTTTTGATCACACATTATGAACTACAAACAATCAGGTCGGATATGAATATTCGTTTGATTTTTATACTTGATTTATATGTGAATCCCACATTTCTCCCTTATTATTATTATTATTATTATTATTATTATTATTATTTTTCATAAAATGCTGAAGTGCTAGGTAGATGCAAGATAAAGGTAGAAAACATAGTGTTTTTTTAGTGCTGTAAGAAAGCAAATGTAGATGATCAGGTGTGTGCCTAGAGGCTAAGTATTAATCCAAGCTAGACAAGGGCAACAAAACATCCACGGATGCAGAAGATTTCTATCAAAATGGGGGGTGGGGGTGAGGTTCTAAGCCTCACCTCTGTTGATCCCCAATTTCTCACCTGATGGCCCCCCTGCAACTGTGCCTGTCTTAGGTTGTTCCTCCCTTGAGGAATCTTACCCGTCTCTGGCTAACCAGTCATCTTCCGGGGCCATACAGGGAAATGTAAAGTTGGTAAGTGAGAGAGAAGCCTTATTGTTTGAAAAGGTTAGCTTTTTACTTCTTTGCAGATTTATGCCCTGTGGCTTCTATGCCCAGCATTTGTCTTGAGGTGTCTTTACCACTTGGAAGGCACGAATTCTATTTAAGGGTTGTAATTAGGAAGGAAGAAGAAAAGCTACAGAAGTAGCAGGCGGAAGAAAACATGGGAAGATTGGTTATTTCTTTGACATATCTTCTTGTAGAGTATTAAGTAGTCTAGATTTTATATGTCATCTTTGTTTTTGTGCTGAAAATTTGGATTTTTCAAAGAATCCTTAAAAGAGTTTATATTATGTATAAGGTGCCAAAGGACATACAATAAAATATAAAATATAGTTTTGTCCTTAACAAATACAATGATGAATACAACATAATTTCCAAGTAAACTGAAGCAACAAACATCTTTAATTATAAAGGAAATCATATTTTGATCTAGCAATAAGTTCTGTAATACCCAAACTGCAGATTAACTTTTGACTTTTTCGAGAATCTTGGTTCCAGGAAAAGCAAAGTTAACTCCAGAATAGCAAACTATGATTGGTCTCCTGCAGCTCAGAACAGCAAATTCAACCTTAAAATCCCCAATTTAATTTGGAAATGTGTCCCTACCTACTACTGAAAAAACTACATAGTAGGATCCTTTTCTTTTTTTCAATTGATTTGCAATTATAAAATACAGGTTATAAAAAACAAAACAAAACCTATTACATCTTCTCTCCAGCAGCAGCATTCTCCCACTGCCTTTCCCAGAGAAAACAATGTTAAGTTTGGTTGGTCTCCTTCCAGATCTTTTTCTGTACATTTAAACACTCAGTCAGATTTGTATTTTTACATAAGAGAGGCTCAAATTATGAACCCACTGTCTTCGCTTAACATGACCTTGAGCTCTTCCATTTCCTTACCTGAACTTTCCCCTCATTCCTTCTAACAGCTGCTTTACACCCACCACACAGATCGCCAACAAAATACCTTCACCACTCCCGGCTGCTGGACATTCAGATTGCCTTCCCAATTCTCACTACTAAGCAAAGATGCAACAAACATCTCTGTGACTGGACTGCGGGGTCAGACTGCTGTGTGGAAACCTTAGCTCCACTATTAGTCACTGGCGACCTTAAGCAAGTTTCTTATTATCAGTTGCCTCAACTGTAAAATGGAGGTAACCCAACAGTAATTTACTTCCTAGGGCTGTTGCAAGGATGAAATGTGTGAAATACCTGGAAAGTGCTTAGAACACATCCTGGCACATTCAATAATGCCGGCTTTTCATATCTTTGTATCTAGATTCAATTATTTACTTGGGACAGATTGCTAAAGGTGGAACCACATACTTAAAAGTTCTGGTATTGCAAAACTCTCCTCCTAAATGTCTGTATCACCCACCAACTAGCTCCCCCATTTCCTGCAGTCTTGCCAACATTGGTATTAGCAATCCTACTATGCTTTTGCCAGTCTGACGGGCAAAAGAATAGTACCACGCTGTTTCGGTTTGCATTTCCTGACTGAAGATAAACATCTTCTCACCTACTTCTTGGTCATTTGTGGATTTCTTTTGTGAATTTTTTGTTTATATTCATTACTCATTTTTCTTGCCTTAAAATTCTTCTTCTCATGTATTTTTAAGAAAAACTTCCTGGTGCTTTTAATATGTAGTTAGAGTGCTAGAAAACTGCTTCAGTAAGAATTTTCATGGAATGAATTTTAGTTTTAGAAAGTATAATAAAAGCTCATTATCTAAAACATGAAAATAAATGAAATGAGGAGTTAAGGTGGTGGCTGGGAGAGGAAGGATGGATTCCTAAGATTCCAGAATGTGCATTTTGGAGCAAGTCACTGAAAATGAGAGAGCTGGGCCACAACGCCTGGGGCTGCTCTCCCTCCCTTTCCCAGACAGGCAAGCAAGCAACTGGGCTAGATTCTGCCGATACTCACTGTGAACTTGCAGTCATCCACAAAGTCATGTGTCCTTTCTTCCACCTTACCTCCACACTTCCCATTCTTCTTTTTAACTTACTGCTTTTCTTTCTGCCTTAAACCTGACATTGGTACTGAGGCACCCATACATGGGAAAGGCCGTACATCTACCCTAACTGCACTCTACCTGATGGCCATGTTCAGACAAGGTCCACACTGCCATGATTACTGTTAGCCACAGGTAATCTTTTAGAAGCTTTTTTATAATACATGCTTCTAAACGAAGACATTTTGTGGTCTCTTTGACAAGTCAAAAACTTGTACTGGTCCTTTTTTCCTCAAGTGATGGTTTAATAACAATCTATTTTTCCGGAATTAATAATTGAAGGTAAAAAGTAAAACCCACACATGGTACGAAAAAGAAAGTTATAAATGAGACCATCGGACAATACCGCAGGTGAAAACCTTGGTTCATTTCAATTCTATTCAGACTTGCTTACCATACATAATCAGAACATCACATGCATACACTGACAGAAATAATAAACACATGATCTTTTGAAAAGCATCCATGTTCAATGTTAACTGAACTTGAAAGAGTAACATATCGAAAGGTATTTTATTGTAATTTACTTTTAGAAATATTTTTCTTGATTATAAAATTAATGCATGTACATAAAATATTTGCAAAATAATTTTTTAAATTACAAAACTGAAAGACAGAACCACCCCAAATCAACTCAACTATTGTTAACTTCCTGAATTTTAGTTCATTTTTTTTTCTTCTGATTTTTACATAATGGAATCATACTGTATCTAAATTTTTTTCTATTGATATCTTGTAAACATTGTCTCACAGCTGCAATTTAGCTTAAAATCTACTTGAGTAAACAGAAGTGTCATACATTAACATCAAATCACATTGTTTCATTTTACATTCTTTTCTGGTTTTAAGTTTGGGTGAAAGATGAGGAGCAATTTCTAAATCAAACTTGGCAGCAATTAGAACATACCTTTCTCCGATCTTTAAGAATCCTGTCCAAACTCTCTTCGTTAACTTTGCTTGCATAGTCATAAAAACTGTTTTTTGTTTTAAAGAGAAATAAATTTTATTAAAATTACAAGGTATTGTGACATGAATTTGCTTAGCTATATATGTCTATGGGTCATCTAATCATAAAAGCTGTAATTGCTTGCCTTCAATAGGTATTATATAAGGAAAAATCAATCTAAATGCTTTATTGATGGAAGGTATCCTTTGTATCAGAGAATACTCAAGAGACTGCTACATTCAAACGATATTATTTCCACATGTGGGAGGTGCTGATGGCAAGTAATTACAAAATGTGTGGTGTCAAATGGCTGTGACATCTTTTCCTTGTTTCTAAGTATCAATTACTTATGAAAAAAAGAACACAGGAGCTCATTTTCTGAGAAATGAAGATTTGTTGAATGCTTAAGATACTCAGCTGCATGCTCTCTCATGTTATGTCACCCCATTCTTGCCTTAATGCTAGAAGGTAAGTAGTAATTCAACCCAACAAGTCAATAAGTTTTATTCCCATTTTTGTAGATAAAGATACTGAGGTTAAGTGACTTGCCCCATATCAAATGCACTCACCGCTAAAATAGACCAATGTGATGAGGATCCTGCAGTGAGCAGGCCAGGCATAATACTGTGTGGGCTTTTCTACCACTGGTCATGATTTTATGAATGCCACCCTTTCCCCGCTCCTCCTAACACCGTAAGCCCAGGCCTTAAAAAGGTAGGAAGGAGTTCAAGATAGAGAAAAAAACATGGAATTGGGAGTCAGGAGATAGCAGCCCCAGCTGTTTTGCTTCTCACTGTGTGACCTTAGGCAAGTTCCTTAACCTACATGGTCTTCAATTTTTTTTTTTTTGCAAAATATAGTTTGGAGTAGACAGATGATTTCTAAGGTTTCTTTCAACTCTAAGAATTCCAAGTCTATGATTAAAACTTTAGTCAAATTCTTGTAAGGAATTCCTCAAAAGGGCAAGGCCGGGCACCTAGCAAAATTTTGGACAGTCAGAGCCAAACTGGACATTTCCATGGACCAGACAGAAGCACTGTGTGGCCCAGGGCTGCACCATTTCATTTGTTCTAAGATCCCTCTCAAATGAACTGCTGGTTGTTCATCTTGCTTCCCACTCCTGTTTCAGTTTTGTGTAAATCTAAATGAGAGAAGGTTCTCAGCTGCTGTGAGGCTTCGTTCAGAGGTAGCCATCTTGCATGACAATCCTTTGAAACAATCAAAGGGTAGGTGGGGGGGCCAGAACCCAGAGATGCAGAAGGGACTCCAACAAGTTTTACCCCATCAAGATGCAGACTGCCTGCCCCCTCCACATGGGTTTGGGTTTGGGCACTGAGCATGATACAAGTTCCCAGGAGTTCTTGGATGCCAGGGGGCTGGGTGTTTGGGCCAGCCAAGAATGGAGAGGGGTCAGGGTGAAAGCTGTAGAGAACACACAGCAGGAGCGGCCAGGCACAGAGGGTTGGCAGGTGTTAGAGGAGCAAGTGCTGACCAAGACCAGTGAATTGTACTAGTACAGGCAGCCCTGGAAGGAAAGTATTGGCTTGGCTTCTGGGAAGGTAGAAGAATAGGACCTCAGGGAGTTTTAAGAAACAGAGTTGAAATCATCATAACAGCCGTCAGGGAGAAGAGTTTGGGGCTGAGAAAGAAGACAAAGGCTTGGGTGGTATTTAGGGAGCAGAAATTTGGTGTGTGGGAGATCCTGGCCTTTTTCTCCCTCACCCTTTTGCCTCCACATGTCTCTTTGTCATTTCCTTTCTCCCTCCCTTTTTTGTTGTTGAAGTATAGCTGATGTGCAATACTATATTGGTTTCGGGTGTTCAACATAGTGATTTGGGAATTACATACATTACAAAATGCTTACCACAATAAGTAT
Source organism: Manis pentadactyla (assembly GCF_030020395.1). NCBI lineage: Eukaryota > Metazoa > Chordata > Mammalia > Pholidota > Manidae > Manis > Manis pentadactyla. Next base: position 133,830,270 of record NC_080026.1, on the reverse strand, counting down.
AGTTACCATCTGTCACCATACAAAGGTACTAGAAAATTATTGACTATATCCCCTGTACATTTCATGACGTCCCCATGACTTAATTTATTTTATAATTGGAAGTTTGCTTTTTCCCTTTGAAGTCTCTCTTTCCATTTCTTTTGTTGGTCATAACATGCAATTGGTGTCTATTAACTTAGACACAAAAAGAAAGTCTTAGGTTCCTTTTCTTTATATCTTAAAGTTGAACACTGAACATTTTTTATTTTTCTTAAAAACACCCATTAAATTATTTTATCTATATGTGATCTTTAATCAACTTCCTTCTCGAAAGCTGCAGGGAAGGCTAGGGAGGCTGGCAGGGAAGCCTTCCATTCTAAACCACTGAAGCCAAGATTCACACTGACTCCCTGCCCTTTTCCTAACCTAACACAGCGCCATGCACACATTTGGCACTCAGCAAAACACGTTCATTTGGGTGCCCTCAGTTATATTCATGACTTCACAGCCACAATCAGCTACAGGCCTAAATTCACTAGTTTTTAATCAATTTATCTTTTAATAAGGACTAAAAGCTACACAGAAGGAAGTGGCTTACCTAAAAAGTTTTGAACAAGGCTGATGGTTATGGATTTCTGTAATTAGAAAGAGGAAATACATTTTAGTTAATCATGGAAGATACAAGCAACCATAAAATAGCCCAGCATCTTTTTTTTTTTTAATTGAAGTCTGAGACAATAAAAAGCTGGTTTTCTGCCCCCTAAATAAGTGCTGTGTGTACACTACTGAAGGCAGTACATATTCTTAATGTTTAACCTCAGGGACACGTTCTCAGAACAAAGTAAACTGGAAAGTGAAAGTTCTATTTCTATTTGTCCAATTTTGATGAGCACACATCTGAAAGCTTTTATTCAGGAACACACGGCTATTGTGTAGCCTTATTCAATCTTACCTATTTAAACAAAGCATAAGGAAAAGTAACTGACTGGAAGCATTTAATCAAGGTGGATAAAAGCTGTGAGGACAGCTTGGGGAGAGGAGGGCCTTAACGATCCTACCATCAATGACCTACTAAGAACTAACTCATGACAGCTTGAGCCAGGTGTTTTGAAGAGGAAGAGAGGAAACTGCAAGTCTATTAATGAACCCTTTCAACGATCATGAGCACTAACATAAGGCAGATCCTAACAGTTCCTGAAAAGATTGCTGTGATTAACCACAGTAAACAGTTTCTTCAAGTTCATCATGGGGCTTAGGGTCTGGGTTGCTTTATAAGCCCAGGAGACTAAGTAACCATTAAAGTCTATTAACATTCTCCTGGACAGCAACTCATCACTCATCACCTGTTGTTTAAGAAGCCATGGCCACAGAGTTCCAGGCTGCAATTTTAACTCAATTAAAATGAAAGCATGACTCTAAAGAACCTGGGGCTGTGCCCATTAGCTGCTGTATATGTCAATGCTACCAAAGCACAAGCATAAATGCAAAACTTCCACAGGAAAAAAAATCCCATTTGCCTAGTTATAGGGCTGTTGACATAGTGATGCAAATTAGAAAATCTCATACAGAAAAATTTCCTTTTTTTAATCACCAAAATTGATAGTTACACCAGCCCAATGAACTTCAGAGACACTATTAGTAAAATGATGAGAATGTGGAGTATTGGTATTGTAGCAAAGACATTACTGAGAATTCTGGGAAAAGAAAAATTCATCTTTTACTTTAAAGGAAAGAGTATTTTGTTTAAGCAAATCCCTAGAGTAAATTCTTAGCTCTGAACACACACTCCTGTCTTCAATCCACCCCAGCAGACTTCTTTCTCATTTACAATCTGGATTAGAAGCACACAAAGATATGCTCTAGATATCACGTGGCATTTTCGGAAGGAAGTTACAGCTTTCTGTCATAAGACGTTCTGCAATACCTAAGCACTCCACAGAGAAAACAGGGTGATGGTCTCAAACGGGATAAAGCTCCAGATCGGAATGGAGTTGGCAGGCCCACTGGCTGACGGGCAGAGTGGGGAAGCAGGCAGAAGCACGGCAGCCTGGCCTGGGAGTCTAAAGTTTCCCGGGTCTCAGGAACTCATCCAAACAGTAGACCCCCCCGCCTTACTGTAAGGCGTCTCTGCGACCGCTAGGACTTACTGCTCCTCCACCTCATCTTCCTGTCTCTGCTCCTCCTCGCAGTGGGGAGCTGAACAGCTCCTCTCCTTCCCCCTCCATTCTTCCCAATGGCTGCGACTGAGTCACCGCATCAACCAAGGAAGCTATAGCTCTTTTGTTGTCTCCTCCCTACCACACCTAGAACTAAGGGTGGACAGCTCTGCTAAAGGGAGCTAGCACAGCATGTAAATTAGTATGTATTCCAAACAAGATACAGATACTTCATGTTCAAGTGTGATGATCTATATGAAATCTCCATATTATAATGAGTAAGGTAAAGTGTCTGTGAATGGATTCAGACATTTCAACAAACAGTTAAATGTGGTAAATTTCTTTTATTCAAAACATCTCAATTCTAGAGGTTAAGCTATGCCAGAAAATTTCCCCATGATACCACTCATGGCACTTTACCTAATGTTTGGCCTTGCAATCAATCCAGGTTTTCCACAATCCCTGGTTTACATTTTCTAATATGTATGTATTTTTAAAAGATAGCTAGTACAGTGATAAAAAAGCACTTAGGATAACCCCAGCAAACACTTTGTCCATGAGATCCATAATCATTTCAGACAATGAATTGAATATAGCTAATAAATTAAACATTGTACAGCAAAAGATGGCTGTCAAGGCACTGTACTAATGGGACTCTCTACTGACTGGCACTTCCCCAGATCTACAATACCATGGAAACTGGTATTTACTGCAAGAAACAGAAAGTTTATGAATCAAAGATACAGTACATTATACTGTAGAATTTTAATTACTTACCATGCTATTTCTTTACAAATGAATAAAAGCCAGTAGAGCCATCAGAAATGCTATTTTTGTGATTATGCCAAGTTAAGAGAGCTCTTTCTTGCATGGCTTGCATGGTCAGTTACTTATATGTGGCATTTTAACCTGCACATACCAAATTAGTTCTGAAAACTCAAGTGCAAACAATAAATTGCAGAGATGTTCAATGAAACCAAATTCTCTACTTCAGGATTTTTAAAAGTTGAGCAAAATAAAAACCAAAAACAAAACCCCAGAATACCTTTATCCAGTCTAAGTCTTTATTTAATAAGGCACTATTGCGGGGAGTGGATTTTGTAGTTCGGGTCCTTTAAGAAACAGTTCAGTTTCTTGGGTTCCCCCAATCCTAACTCCACCTCACTCCTCACCCTGGCCTTCCAGCCTGTGCACTAGAAGGCTCTCAGAACAGGCCTGAAATCGATGATTTGGCCCCCACATAACTTAACCTTCCAGCAGTATTTCAAACCACAAATCACTCACCTTCCCACATTCTGTATTTTAGTCACATAGAAACAGGCCAGGTTCTTTATGTGTTTTATGCACTCCTTGCTGTGTATTCCCTTGAATGTACCACCCACTGGCCCTAAGTTCACCCCCTTCATGACATCTTTACTGATTTGAAGCACTAGCAGTTTTTTCTTCAACTTATGTGACGTCCTTTGCTCCCCTCTTACAGCACTGGCCTCCTACTGCCTGGTGGTCCTGTACACTTGTCTCATCCTTCCCATACTCCTGGGAAGCACAGCTCCGTCTGGAAAGTCCTCTCATTACCCAGCAATGCCTCACACATGGGAGTTCTTCATTAAATATTAGTTGCATAAATGAAGAAATGTCCCTTACTTTGTTCTGAGTATCAGGATATGCTGTTTGGTGAATATGCTTGAGGTGCAGCTGAGAGGACTATGGCCCCTATCTAGCAAGAGGAGACTGATCCAAAGAGAGTGGGTGCACCTATATACTCCTTCATCTTTCCCAGCAACCTTCCCCATATTGACTGTTTGGCTTATTTCTCAGTAGGCTGTGTAGGTTTAGCAACTATCTCATGTAAATGAGCATGAACATTTTTGCCAGATCCCTCTAGCATGGACAAGCACACCCATGCTTTCACTGTAGTCGGAGGTGATGCTGACAATGGGGACAGCCCAAAATGCAAACTTAAGGTGCACTGTGGTTGTGAAGAAACCACCAGGCGTGACAGCACACAGCAGTCCAATGGAAGTCGGACCACTTAGTAGGTGAGCGATGGCTTTATCGAATACCTAAACTTATAGCTATGTGCTGTAAGGTTATACTGAGTCATAAAAACCTTCAATGCAAATAATTTGCTTTGTGATTTTACTGGTTTTTCATGTATTCTTTTAATCTCTTAAGATTAAAATCAATTAAGGGTCAAAGAACAAAACAAACAGCATAGATACAAAAAGCATTTCTAAGCTCAGGGATAAACTCACTTACCAATTACTTGCAGAAATTCTGTGTTGCTGATTTGTGAGTCACTGATGCTAAAGGTTTCCTCTTGTCTTACCTCTCCCAGCAAAAATCCTTCCTAAAATTAATAAAAGAAAATCATTGCAGACTAAAAACAAGAAAGAGCTTTACTGGAATTAAGTGGGATTGATGATACTAAAGTTTTATAATAACTTTAGTAATAATCCAAATAAGCTTGCCATGTAAATTATTCTATAAATCAACAAGCCATCTGAGATGTATCTATTAGCTGGATTGTTCAAAAAAAGGATTCCATAACAAAATGAAATATTTTCATCTCTCCCCCTGAAAAAATATGTATTTTTGAAGCAAAAATGAATAGAATGAATTCACCACCTAAATCCTACTAAGTGTAATAAGCAACATCAAAACAGCTCAGGAAGCATAAATAGTCCAAGGTTGTTTTCCTGAAACAGCATACAATTTATTTCATTGTTTTTAAAGAACTGTTTATGATAAAAGGATAAAGAAGTTAACAATGCACAAGTAATTGCTCTTGTATAGGCTGGCATGGGAAATAAGGATTTCAGCAAATAAATTTATCAGTTTAACTTTTTCTTTAATAAAATGTTGATGTAATTTACACCTTTAGAGAACATATACCACCATCATCATTTCTGGATTACTCAGCATATAACCTACTGTTTAAGTACTTGCGGTCATGCTCAGCAAGAGCACAGTTGGAGAATATATACTCTAAATGTCAACATAATTTCCCTGCAGAGAGTGAATGATAGGCTGTCCTGGAATCTCCCTCCCCACATACTCACGTGGTTTACTCCTCTCTATTCTACTCGTTTACTCAAATGGCACCTTATCAGAGAGGGCTTCTCTGGCCAGTATATCAGAAACCGGGTCTGCCAGACACTGGCCTTTTACCCTGCATTCTCTTTCTTCGTATTCTTCTCACTATCCACCATATTACATATTTATATAAAGAAATAAATGCCTACCCCTACACTAAAATGTAAGCTTTATGAGAGCAGGAACTCTGTGCTTGTTCATTGCTCCATCTTACCACCTAACACAGTGCCCAACAGAGGAGGTACTCAATAAATACTGGTTGTGCAAATTTATTGAACTTGTGCAATATATAGTCCAAGGGCAATTTGTACAATAATCCAAATAAGCTTGCCATGTAAATTAAATAAGGGGGAGGGGATTGTGGTTGCTAGTACATTGTGGTGAATTCATTCTACTTATTTTTACTTCAAAAAAACATGTTTTTTGGGGGGGAAGAGATGAAAATATTTCATTTTGTTATGGAATCCTTTTTTTTGAACAATCCAGCTAATAGATACATCTCAGATGGCTTGGTGATTTATAGAATAGTAGTTTACATGGCAAGCTTATTTGGATTATTGTACAAATTGCCCTTGTACTATATACCTTTCTACTTTAGGTTGAACCTTCAAATCAATTAAAGAAGTTTCCTAGTTTAAAAACATTCCCAGTTGGAATCTGTGGGGAAGAGGAGGGCAAGAAAGATGCTTTACAGCATAGCTTTGGTATTGGATTAAAGGTGTGGAGTGCCCTAAAATCTCAATCACCACATACAGGGCATTTTACAAACTTAATATACAGACCCCATTAAATAAATTTTTTTCTTTCAGAACTGAAGGACTGTCCATACTACTAGATTGAGAAACATTGACTGAAGAAGCCTCTTTTATCCTTTGGATGTCTTTCTGTTATGAGTTCTCAGTATAAAAGAGAAGCTGTGTCTTTGTAACAGGTTAAAAAAACATTTGTTTTAATAAAAGTGAAAAAAACTTTTAATTCCTACAAAACTTTAGACCTTAACAATATATCTATAGATTCATGGTATCCCATAATCTAGGGTTGCCAGATTTAGCAAATAAAGATATAGGATACTCACTTAAAATTAAATCAGATAAGAAATAATTTTTATGCAATATTTGGAATATACCTACACTAAAATATCAGTTACTATTTTTTTAAATACAGGTGCCTTTTATTTTATCTGGCAGTCTTACTGCAGTCCTCAGTTTGAAAAAGTCAACAATGACATCAAGACATTCTGAAACCAAGTACAAAATGAATGCTTATTTATCTACTGATCTGGATTATCTGAGCCACTGTTACTTTTAGGAGTAGGCAAACTATAGTGCATGGGCTAAACTCAGCCTAAGGCCTGTTACTTACGACCCATAGCTAAGAATAGTTTCTATATTTTTAAATGGTAGAAAAAAAATAAAAAATAGGAATAAGACTTCATGACATGTGAAAATTCTATGAAATTCAAATTTCAGTATCCATGAAGTTTTCTTGGACACAGTCCCCCTAATTTATGTATCATCTTTGGTGGCTTTCTCCCTACAGCAGCAGAGAGGTTGCTACAGAGACCACATGATCACAAAGCCTAAAATGCTTACTATCTGGGCCTTTACAGCAAAAAATTTGCTAACCCTAGTTCTACAGAATAATGAGTGGCTTTAAACTAATTCCTTGCCTGGACAAAACAAGATGTACTGCAAAAGCAAACTGCTCGTTCTTCAACTTTAAAATATCAAACTGTTGCCATTGGTGAAAATTTCCATGAAGTCTATCACCATGCCTGGCACAGCATGGATATTAAAGAGTCATCTATTGAACTAAATTAATAACAATCTAAGTAACGTAGTCATCTCACTGAAGTTTGTAGAAAAATGATTCAGTTTTCAACAGGTAGCTGCTTATTCTTACAATAATCTTGCCTTATACATAAACTGTGGTATTAGGACGTGCTCCAGGAACTAGAGAGGTTTAACAAGCATTATTTAAATACTCCCATGGACAGTAGGAGTATCACAAACCACCTATATATGGAACTGCATTCTACTATTAAAAATTTGGCTGCAGTATCAGCCTTAGGTCCAGAGGCATAAGCTGCCTCTGGAAGAACACATGTATATTTATATCATTAATGTCTCTACGATCAAGTTTGTGATGATATGAAAGGTACAATAATTTAGTGCCATCCAATTTACTAGTGGAATCTATGAAATCAGTTTTTATTAATGGAAGCTAAGATTAGACATCAAACCAAATCCATGTTTGTTCTGCTGTGTATCATTTTGCTTTGTAATGACAACCCCCCCCCCCACACACTTATTTAATGAATTTGAATAATTTACTGTTACATCATTTAAAATTATCCCTCAATTTGGTGGGCAAATTGAATACGTGCTTAAAGATTAAATTATCCAGTTTCACGGAGAATTTCCATCCAGACGCCAGTGCCGTTAAAAGACAATTGGTAAAATAAAGACATTGAAGCAGACAAGCTCTGCTCCCTCCCTCTCTGGGCTCCAAAGCCCATGCATTTCCAACCACTCTTACCTAAGCGTGTCGCTTCCCTATTTCACTGCGACTAAGTTCCGTGGTTAGAACATTTGCCTAAGAACTAAACATGCAACTTAAGGCAAGTAGATCCTACATCTAACACTACTGTTTACACTCCCCATTTTCCATCGAGGCGAAGAAAACACACGATCACATCTAACAAGTATGATAGTGAAAGCCAAGCTTTCCCTCGTCGCATCCCACGACAACCTGTCAGCGCGCCGGGCGGGACCGGGTGCCTCGGCTCCTAAAGCCCAGTCTCTCGGCTCCTTTCCGACCCCGGGTGCCCCTCACAAGTCTAAAAGCCTCTCGGGGGGAGGGGGGCAGGCGCTCGGTTTCCACTAAGCGACTCCGGCCACTGCCGGCGGCTGACCGTGACAGCTTTGTTAACGTTAGACGGCTGTCCTGGGACGGTCAGGCGGCGGAGGGCACCGAGGGAGGGGGCCCATCCCGGGGGCGAAGGAACTCCGGGCAGCAGGAGCTCTCCGGGGGCGGGAGCCGCCCGGGTCACTAGCTCCTCCAGCCGGCCCGGGAGCCCGGGGTGCGAGCCGCGAGTGGGCCCGGTATGGCCGCAGGCGCCGGCCCGAGACGCAGGCTTGGAGGCCCCAGAGGCCGCGACTTGGGGCCCGGCACCTACGTGGTCTGCGTTGCTGTTGGCGCTGTGGAAACACACAGCGCTGAAGGTGTAGCCCGAGATGGAAGCCGCCATGATGGATATCTCCTACTCCCCCATCATACCCTGCGGAGGGCACACAGCCTTCCGGCCCGCCCCGCCCCTTGGCATCCTGGGAAGTGAAGTCCTCTGCGAGTGAAGCCACGGGGCCTGAGCGCCGCCGAGCGCCGGCTAAGGGGTGCGAGTGACGCGATCGAGACGCGCCGCGAGTGGATTCTCCGCGCGTGCCTTGCGCCTGGCACATCCCGACGCTGCTGCTTCTAAGTGGCCTTTGGTAATTTCCCAAACCGTTTTTTCTTTTGTAAATTAAAATCTTAGTAGTAAAAGCCAAACTTTGCAGTGCTCGGGGATGAAGAGGGAGATGATTCAGGCAATTGTAGGGCTTCGGGTTTCACCAGTGAGTAACCTGATGTGATTTCAGTTTTCACACCACCACTCTGGCTGCAATGTCGACAATAGTGCTGGGGGGTGGATAGGGAGAAAGAGTATGGTATTACAGTAATCCAGACGCGCGATGAGAGTGGCTTGGGGGTGGTTAGAAGTGAAATAATGGTGGTGACAGTGAAAATGGTAGGAGTGGTAAGAAGTGATTGGATTCTGGGTACAAAAGAGCACAAATTTAATGAAAAAAGCATAGAAGGAAAACAAAAACGTCATGAAAATATCAGTGAAAATAAACCATAACAAAGCAAGGGAAAAAAACTCAGGGAAGGAGATAACCTCTCAAATTAATATTATTCTCCACTTTGTTCAGTTTGTCAGGTTCAAAACTTGGCTCCTGATCTCCCATAGAGCTCCTCTACCACGCTTCCCAACCTCAGCAAATAACTGTTTTCTGACAGTTGCGCAGGCCAAAACTTTGAAATTTTTCTTGACACTCCTTTTTAATAGTAAGCAGTCTTCAAAATATATCCAGTCCTACAACTCACCACAAATCACAGTGGTTGAAGCCATCATTCTCTCTCTCCTGGATCACCGTAACAGCCTCTAACTCAAGGGGCCTGAATGGGGGCATTTGTCCCCCTTAGGGGACACTTGGCAATATCTGGAGACATTTTGCTGGGGCGGGGAGGTGGTACTGGTGTTTAGTGGTTAGAGTCCAAGGATGCTGCCTGACATCCTACAAGGCATAGGACAGCCTCCGCAATATAGAATTATCCCAAATGTCAGTGGGGTGAGGTTGAAGAACTGCGTCCCACCTGCCTTCAACCCCTTCCCTGCCAAATCTGTTCTCAACATAGCAGCCAAACTAAATTAAATTTGAAATTTAAATCATGTTGCTTCTTGGCCAAACCCCAAACCTTATAATGACTTGGCTCCTGCTTCTGGCCTGACTTCATTTCCTGCAACTGCCCCCTTTGTTCATTCTGCTTTAATTATGTTCATCTTTCTGCTTTCTGGAAATCCCTATCTCATTTTACCTCAGGGCCTTTGCACTTGCAGTTCCCTTTGCCTAGAGTGCTCTTCTCCAAGATAGCTGCAAGGTTTATTCCTTTATCTCTGCTCTAGATGCTGTGATGTGTGACCTAGAAACCCCCTCCCAGGACTTATTAACCCAGCTGTTGGAACGGTTGTTTGATGTCTGCTCTCAGCTGTCGGCTCTCTCCTGGAATCAAAGCCTCTGGAAGAGAGTCCCATAAGGTCAATCCTCCTTTTCTGGGCAACAAGCATTCAGTGCCTGGTTAATGTAGATAAATAAAGGTCTACCTCTTTCATTCCAACTTGGGGCAATCCAAGTGTCATCCTAGCTTCAGAGTGCGTGTGGGGGAAGGGTGTTAGCTGAGGTGCTGTCATAATGGTTCCCCAGACCAACTACTTCCTTCATCCCATCCTGTTTCCTTCCCCTCCCTAATAGGTAGAGATCCTGTGAGCATTCCCTAATAAATGTCCTCCATTTCATCTCAGTCTTAGACTCTGCTTCCCTTGGTATACAACCTGTGACAACTTCTTTTAGGTTTTCACTCAGTATGACTCTCTCAGAGAATCCTTCCTATACTACCCTAACCAGATTTCAACCTTCACCTGATATTTGCAATTTCCCTTCCCTGTTTTCATTTTCCTTTTATCACTCATCACCATCTAACCTCATCCCTATTTTACTCTTTTTTTCCAGTATATTGTCTTTCTCCTTCTACCAGCATGTTTTGAGCTGCATGAAGACAGGGATTCATCTTTGATTAGCTTCTTGTTTTATCTCCTTCATCTGGAACAATGCCTGGCATGTAGATGTTGCCCAATACATGTTTGTTGAGTAAATGTTGCATGAGAAAATGGGAGAGTCCCACAGAAGGTGGTTGTTTTTAATCAGTAGGGTACTAGAGGGGTTAGAGACAGAAGAAGCTGATAAATGGAGTAGGCTCATTAATAAGAGATACCTTGGGTTGCCCCCTTAAGAAATACTTTGAGATGCAGGAGGAGAGAGGGAAGAGGCAGATGAACCCACAGAATTTGTGGGGAGAAAGAAGGGGAGATGAGTGGCTGAAGTGAGATTCTGGACTTTGGGAAGAGAGAGAGAAATGAAACTAAGGAATGTTTAGAATCTAGTATTGTGTATTGTGTGATGTACTTCCTATTGGGTGCTGTCTTCATGAAAATCTTCAGCAAAACATTTTTAGTGATGGAGCACACCCACATATGTAGTGGTTAAGCTTGCAGGCTTTATAGTATATTGCTTAGGTTCCAGTCTCAGCTCTAGCACTCACTGTGTGATCTTGAGCAGCTTCTCTGTGTTCTGGTTTGTTCATCTGTAAAATGAGGATACTAGTATCTGCTTCACGTGGCCTCCTTCAGGAGTAAAACAGATAATATACAGGATGTACCTAACACAGTCCCTGGCACACAATGACAGACTGGTGAAATGATAGCCATCATTTCTATTATTTTGAAGTAGTTTGAAAGATCTTTAAGTGTTGACAACAAGAGACCTTCAAGTACATTACTACAATATTGTTAAGAGAAAATGCAAGCTGCAAATGATGCAAATCATAAGATTCCATTTATATTTATTTATCAAAGCAAAACAGGATATTTCTGCAGGATCACATACATATGCAAATGCCACATGGTGCTATGATGAGTCTGAAAGTGGAAATAAGAAAGCCCAGTTTCATTTGGATTATGCCCATTTTATAATTGTGGAAACTGAAGAGGTGTAGCGTGAGGAGGGGATTAAAAGGTACCAACTTCCAGTTTTAAAATATGTAAGTCATGAGATACAACATACATCATAGGGAGTAGAGTTAATAATATGGTAACAATTTTATATGGTGACAGATGGTAGCTAGATGCAGCTCAGTAATCACTTCTACCACTTCATAATGTATGTAAATGTTGAATCACTCTGTCGTACATGTGAAACTAATATAGTATTGTATATCAACCGCACTTCAATTTAAACAAAGAGCTTTAAATTAAGTGATTTGCCCAAGGTGATACTTGGTATGGACTAAGTTGTGATTGAAGTTCAAGTCAGCTTGACCCCATAGTCCATGATCAGGCAAGAAAATGAAAAGTAAAGGGGCAGGTGGTAACAGGATCTGAAGGAGAGAAAGCCTGGCTGAGTCTTGGAGGCCTCTCTGGAGGGAGAGGGGAGCAGGGAATATCTGGGATGTGAGAAGGGGCCTAGGGCTGAATGGCTCATGGGAGGTGTATTTGGAAGCTTCTGCTTCCAGTGAGCTGTTAACTCGAGTGGCCCAAAGGAAGGCGAAACAGTGGTGACAGGTTGGAAGAATACTCCAGAACCAAGAGGAGGCCAGGAGGAGCTGTGCAGGGGGTAAGGGAAGGACAAGGTTTTGGGTGACAGGAGAATGGTCAGGGGCCAACTGAATGGAGAACGCAGGGAAGGGAGGGTTTGAGTTCATGGGGCCTGGGGGAGAAGGCACTGCAAGAAAGTTCAGTCTTAAACAGCTCAATATAACAAGGGACATCTGGGCAACTGCATAAAATCTGGAAATGGGGGTCACTAATAGTAACAACAATAGCAAACATTTACTGAACACTAACTGTATGTCAGGCTCTGTTCTAAGCTTTTTACATGTACATTCTATTAACTTACTGCATCTTCCTAACAACACTTTTAAGTAGACCCATTTTAAACTCCATTTTATAATCAAACTGAGTGAGCATGTACCATGTGTCAAGCATATAGCATTTTACAGGGCTTGTATCATTTAATCTCTACAGCTGCCCTGTGCCATGGGTGCTGTTATTATCCTTGCAGAAGGTTGGGCAGACTGAGACTTGAGAAGCTCAGGAACTTGCCCACAGTCACACAAGAGAAGGCCAGGGCTCAAAACCTAGCAGTCAAACTCAGAGCTGGGTGCCTTGCTCCCCTATTTAATGTCTCACTTAAGAGCAGGTGGTGTCGGGCAAACAAGGGGGTTTTCAAGAAGGGTGCACTAAGCCATGTTGACTAATACAGAGGATCAAGGACAGTAAGGCCCCTGGCTTGCCAACTAGGAAATGTTTGAGAACTCTTGAAAGCACAGCTTCAGAGAAGTTGTAGACGATCAAGGTTCCAGGCTGCAGGAATTGGCAGAATGACAAGGAGACAGGCAACCCAGAGGACTCACATACTCTCCCTCCTACCTCCCCCATGTAACTGGCACCCAGTGGGAGGGACTGTTCCTTGGCACATTCCACCTTCTCCTTGGTGACAGGCAGCTCTGCTGGGATGGAGCTTCTCCACCCCCCACCAAAGATCCTGTTGCCCCGGGTGATCAGAGGTGGTGCCCCACACAGCCTTCAGGACTAAACAGCCAGAATGAGTCTGTAGCCAGAGAAGGAACTCTGTATAAACCCTGGGTTTTTCCAGGGCTCCATACCAACAACTGTTTATAGCATTCATCATACACAGCAAAAACATCTTGAGTGTTGGCAAGACACCAGATCGAAAGTGGCCTTATCTTTCATGGGTGCTTCTTAATTAGAACCTAATGCTTTTTAAGACCCATTCAGTCACATTCAAGTTTGCTTTTTGAAGCATCTAGTCTAGAAAAGATCAAAATAACCATTTGCCCAGGGCAGCACTGATTGGCTGTGGCATTTGGTGGCTTTAATACTCTGTAATGAGGTTACTTAGGCTCTTGGGTTCTTGAATCACTCTGCGTGTGGATTCCCATCTTTTACCATATACAATCACCAGTGGTTGCCTGAAGATCTTGGAACATCTTGTATAGGAGGAGATGCACATCCAGTCCTAATCGGGATTTATGTGAGCTGGAGAGGCAACTGTTGATGCTGTTTACCTCTAGGGACTTGTTACTGGGCTTCTGCCTGCTGAGTCAACAGAAACGTAGCCTAGGAAACATTCCTTTTGGTTGGAAGGCGACCTTGCTAGGGGCCTTTGAGATCCTTGCCTAGAACACGGGACTACCAGTATTTCATTGCTGCTACAACACCGCCTCCCTGCCCAGACCTTTGGCCCATAAAATCTCTCCCATTATCCTGCAGAATTACCAGCAGCAGTCAGACCCAGAATCTTCGGGTTCACCAGTTGGGAGCAATCTCCTAGAACAAGTCACCATCTACTTAGGACTTGGTACAGGTGAGAAAACTGGAGCACACAGAGGTTAGATGTCTTGGACAGGCCAGGTGCTGGTTAGAGGCAGAGTAGCTTGATTCCAGGTAGCTTGACTCAGTACTCTTTCTTCCACAACAGTCTGATCCGATGATTGGCATATTTTGGGAGTGTGATATGGCATTCATATCTCTGGGTAAAAATTCCCATGTCCACCCATTACATCAAGTCCAAAGAAGCTATTTTCAAGACAATCCTAGCCACACATGGAATTAGCCTTCTGATTGGAAGCTAAATAATGTGACAGGCTGGCCTACCCACTTCCCAGATCTGCCCGTGACATGGAGAGATGGAGTGATTTGTGTATTTGCATTGAGCCGTGTCAGCTTTAGGTGTCTAGTTTGGTTTCCCTTCCACCACCCTTTTTCCAAAGTGCAATACCTTGAATAGCTTTGTTAGGAAACAGAATCAACTGAGTAAATTTAAAGATAACTGGCTTTATTCATGGATTCACGAAGTGGGCAGCATCCCATGAAGCAAATAGAAGGGAGCTCCGAGGAACTGTACAAAACGGAAGACTTTTATTGGCAAAAGGAGGGTGAAAGGAAAAAGTTAAAAGAGTGAGTTATTTCAAGCAAGGTGGTCTTACTTTAGGGGAAGGCAGGTGGTCTTATCAGTCAGATGACCTGACTAGCATTGACCAGCACATTCCAGACTGATTGGTTTAATTATTCCACTCATGAGAAAGGCTGAAACTGCAATTAGGTTAGGGATTAAGTGTCTGTGAGCTTTGGGAAAAGCAATGTCCTTTGGGGTTTATTGTTCCTATTTAACAGACCCTTACAAAGAGCAGCCCCAAATGTAGTGGCACTTAGGTGGGCATCACGTGGAAGACTATGCGACTGACTCGGGCTGGAGGAGCAGGAAGGGCGCAAGGCCCCGCAAGCCCACACCTGGGCTTGGGCCTGAGGCTCCAAGAAGGCCCACCCTGGAGAAGCGGTCCCACGCCGACCTCGGGGCCGACGGAGGGCGGGGTTGGGGGAGGCGGGAGCAGTAGAGGAGGCCGCCTTCGCTTGCTAGAGGCGCCAGCCCGGAGTCCGCTCTGGCTGTATTTCGTCTCTATGGCGGTCGCAACGGCCTAGCCCGGCGCGGAGCAGCATGAGTGCGGGCGCCGAGGGCGCGGAGGCTAGTGGTTCCGTGCCTGCCGCGCGGTCCCCAGGGGGCAGTCCCGGAGGGGATGGCTTCTCCCCGTCGGTGCTGGGGACCCGAGAACAGTGAGTATGAGGTAGTGCCAGGAAGTGTGAGCATCGCTGTCCGGACTGGGCCCCCGGGAGAGGATGGAGGGATGGGCCCTGGAAGATGAGGGGAAGCTTGGGGGGCGTGCCGGCAGGAACCAGAAGGGCAGCCTTGGGCCCGGGTAGGGGGATTGAATGGATGGAATCTCGGGGGGCCACCCTGGGGGCGGTGAAGAGGCCCCTTAGCGGCTGACGTATGAGGGGCTCGTGGTGTGCGCGGGACGGGCTCTGAAGCTCTTGGGGAGGCCTTTAGGGGCAGGCTTGGCGGAAGGGACAGAGGGCGGGACTGACGCACGGCGGTGGTAGGCGCTGGAAAGAGGCCTGGGGGAGCTGCTTTTACGTGGCGGAGCTGGGAGCGGGGGATGGAAGGTGGCTGAGCAGGGAGCGAGGAGAGAGCGCGTCTTGGAGCAGGAGAAAGCGATCTGACCCAGAACAGAAGCTCAGCAATTATTTAATGACTTAGGAGATGAATGAATGAATGACTGCGGGGAAAGGTAAGGACGAGAGGTAACCTGGAGGGATGAGAGGGAGCTGGGAGTCTAAAGAGATGAAGTAAAGATAAGTGATGGGGGAGGAGGAACTAATAAGGAATAAAATAAATCTCAAAACTTTACCTTGAGGCATTACTTACCTTTGGTGAGTTCTCTTGTGAGTAACCACTGTATTAGTTAGAAAATTTTGCGTCTGCACATTTTAGACTGAAGTGTACTGTAATGACACTGTGCCTGCACGGTCAAGTTTTGGACTTGTGCTTGGGGTTTAGGGACCCCCTGGACAACTGCTTTGTATTTTTTAAAGCTATTAACATTAACATTTTTAATGTGTCAGATTCTGTTCTAAGTGCATTACGTGTGTGAACTTATAATGCTTGTCTATGTCTTACATTCTTTTAGCACAGGATTTGATGAGATTGAGCTATGTGCACTTACTGAAAACACTAATCATGTTTTAAAGTTCTGTCCTAAGTATTTCTGGAATGTATTAGAAACATTAATTCATAATACAGTTTGATTCAAGAATCTTGCTTTGCATTTGATTATCTATATAGCTGGGATGCTGTCTATGAGAGAGAACTGCAAACTTTCCAACAATATGGAGATACAGGAGAAATCTGGTGAGTTAGGAAAAATAATGGAACTATGATCCAAAGATTGTGTGTGTGTTTGTATGTATGTGTGTATCCTTTAAGTCCTTACTCCAAAGAAAGCCTGAAAATCTTGGAAACCCTGGATTGATTTTGGCTTTACTGGGTAGATATAAAGAATCTTTTTCTCCTCTTTATTAATGGCCCAGGTGTAAATTTGATTAGAGTACAGTATCCCCTGTGTTTTGAAAGTGCGCATTCTTCCACTTAACTTTTACAAAAGACCTACCTGTGTTTGCTCACCAAAAGAAATCCAAAGACAATTTTGCTTTTATGGAACAAGGGAAAATAGTGTTCTGCCAGCCATTATAGAGGCAGCATGCAGCCAGAGCAGTGAGCGTGGCCCTGCCAGGCTCCTTCCCCAGGAACTAACCACACTCAGCATCTCAGCATCAAGCTGCCATAGCTTTGAAATGTATCTGTGAGCGTCTGTGCTTTACCTTGATTTATTTTGTTTATCTTTGAGCAAGATATGTCCTAAGATATCAGAAAAGTCTTAGGTTATTTTTTGGGATCTGGTAACACCAAGACATTTTTTCATATGAATTAGTCATAATTGCTTCTTTGCTTTATGCTATTTTGGTTTAAGAAAGATTTCATGGGAATGTTCTGCTTTTCCATAGCAGGGGACACCTGTATTAGGAAACTATTCTCATCCTAAAATTGTCCTTTTTCAATAAATAAAAAAATTTGGAGCCCCCAACTTGTACTCCTGTTACTACTGATGTAGAGTAACATTAGTAAGTAAATTACCAATTTTATTCTATCCTATTCTTGAGGATATTTTGTCCTAAATAGTGGTAGAGGTAAGCCTTAAGCAGTCACACATACTACTTTCAAAAAAGACTTAACTGAGCATGTTGAACGAGCTGTTTAGATGAGATATAATTGTGACCTTTTCTCTGTATCCCTCTGTTACTTGATTAACTGAATATCTGTTTCTAATAGGTTTGGAGAAGAGAGTATGAATCGACTAATAAGGTGGATGCAAAAGCACAAGATTCCATTGGATGCTTCAGTGCTTGATATTGGAACTGGAAATGGTGTTTTCTTGGTTGAACTTGTTGGTACTTTTAGTATTCATGTGTTAGAGCCAAATTTTAAAATGAAATTTAAAAAAATCTTGCAATTGAGGGTACTACCAATCTAAATCTAAAGTAGTAAAACAACTATACTATTTACTTTGAGAAGTTACGTGGTACAGATGGGAGGCTGCATGGATTGTGAGAAAGCACTCAAGGAGAAGCCAGGGAAGCTGATTCCCAGTCTTTGCCCTTCCATAGCCTTGACCTTGAGCAAGCCACTTAATTTTTCTAGGCTTCGGTTCTTTCCTAAAGATTTTGACCAGGTTATCTCAGTTTCTAGCTCAAAACTCTGAAAGTCTGTCTGTATAAAAGGAAGATGCCATTTTGCATTTCCAATAGGACATACATACCTTATCTTAGGCGAGCATATGGTTTGAAAAGAGCATTTTGTCCATGGAACTGAGTTTTGGTACAGATTCTACGTCCAGCTCCACCATCACTGTTGTGTACCTATGGTGTGTTCATTTCTGTGCCATGTCCTATGGAGGAAGTACAAGAGTCAGGCTTCATCCTTGATGGTTTTACTGTCTTAATTTGTGAGGATTTATCCATAACAGTGAAATAATTATTGAGTGAACTGCCATGTTCCAAGCCTTGTGCTTGAGAAGGTGGACCTTGTGCTTGAGGTGTTCACAGGATAATAGAGAATGGACTGACATGTAGATAAAAAGTTAACACTGTAGCTTAATGTGTGCTGTAATAGATATACTCTGCAAAGAAAAGGGGTGATTAACTTTGACCAAGAGGGATAGAAAGGGTCTTGGAGGAGCTAATATCCAAGTTGGGCAGAAATTGCAAGGGCAGGATGTGGGGAATGTGAGTAGCTTGCAAAGAGGGGGAGAATTTCAAGCAGTGGAAACAGTATTTAAAGACCTGAAGGTCTGAAGCAGTGTAGCATGTCCTGGGTCTATAAATAATTCAGTAAATTAGAATAAAAAGTGTATGTATGAGATGGACTGAGATGAGGATTAAGTTAAAGGTAGGAGCTGTATCATATGCCATACTTAAGACCTTAGATTTTCCTTAAGCAGTATTGTTCATTTTTGTATCAATGGAATATGATTAGAAAAATTTGTAGTGAACTTTTTTGAAATATTGAGATATAGTATATGTACATAAAAGCGCACAAATCAGGAGTATGGCTCAATGAATTATCGCAAAGTGAACACACCTATGTAACTATCACCCTGGTGAAGTAGAATATTACAGACTCTAGAAACTGTCCTTGACTCCCTACCAATCCTCTCTAAATTACTCCCTCTTTCCTCTTGAAAGGTAACCACTGCCCACTAATCACTAAACAGGAGTTTTATCTCAGATTAATTTGCCTATTTTTGAATCTATAAGTGGAAGTCTTCAGTATGTGTTTATTTCTAGTGTCTTTCACTCAGCCTGTGAGATTCACTCAGTTATTGCTTTAGTTGTTCATTTTCAATGCTGTATAAGATTCCTTTGTGTGATTGTACCACAGATTTATTTCTTCATTCTATTATTTACCTGTAGATTCTTTTGGACTTTAATAGTTTACTTGTAGAGGCTAATGATTTATCTTTTGAGACTAATAGTTAACTATAGGTTCTTTTAGATTTTCTATATACGTAATTATACAAACTGTGAATAATGACAGTCTTGTTTATTTCTTTTTGACCAGTCTTTTATAACTTTTCCTCCCTTATACTGTCTAGGATCTCCAGTAGAATGTTGAAAAAAAATCATGGCAGAAGGCATCCTTTTTCATATTTCACTGTTAGGTATGATGTTAGATTGTAAGTTTGTGTTTGTTTTATAGATAACTCTGTATCAGATTAAGGAAGTTTCCTCCTGTTCCTCCTCAGCTTTGTGTGTGTGTGTGTGTGTGTGTCTTACAAATCTTGTTTATCCTGTATCTTTTGAGATAATCATATGAATTTTCTCCTTTAGTTTATTCATGTTGTTGAATTTACAATTTTCAAGTGTTAAGTGCATTCCTGGAATGAACCCAGCTTAACATTTCTTGGAATCAGTTTGTTAATATTTCATTTAGGATTTTTGCAACTTTGTCCATGAGAAAGATTGTCCTATAATTTTTCTTGTAGTATCCTTGTCAAGTTTTGGTATTAGGTTCTGCTGACATTAAATGAGAATGTATTTTTTGAGTTTGTTGATGATTGGTATTTGTTTCTTCCTTAAATGTTTGGTAGAATTCACTGGTGAAGCCACCTAGATATGTAGTCTCTCTTGGAAAGCTATTTTCTTTTTTAATGTGAACTTATTAAATGAAGTGTAATACACATGTAGAAAAGTGAGTAGGTCATAAGTTTACAGCTTTTACAAAATAACACCTTTGTGTAACTCACTAACCTTATCAAGGAAGAAAACATTGTTAGTACCATAGAGGAAGCCCCTTTGTGCCCCCTTCTACTCATCCCTTTCTAAAGGTAATACTATTTTGACATCTATTGTATGTTAGGCTGTTTTTGATACTAGCTCTACTGATTTAGCATTTCCCTAATGACTATTGATGTTGCACACCTTTTTGTGTGCTTGTTTGCTGTGTTTGTCTTCGGTGAAATGTGTGTTCAATTCTTTGGCTATTTTAAATTGTGTTGTATGTTTACTTATTGTTACGATTTGAGGATTCTGTTCTGGATATAATTTGTCAGGTATGTGATGTACAAATGTTTTCCTCATTCATTGGCTTGTTTTTTTCATTCTCTTACCAGTATCTTCCAAAGAGCAGAAGTTCCTGATTTTGATGAAGTCCAGTTAAATTAATTTTTTCTCATATAGATTGTTCTTTTGCTACAGTAATGAAGAACTGTGCCTAACACGTAGTCACATAGGTTTTCTCCTAAAAGTTTAGAGTTTTGCCCTTTACATGTGGATGTATGATTGATTTTGAGTTAGATTTTGTATAAGGGTTGAGATACTTTTCTTTTTTGTGTATGAATATTTAGTTGTTCCATCCAACATTTGTTGAAAAGATTATCATTCCTCCATTACACTGAGTTTTGTTTGTTTTTGGCTCAGTATAAATTGTATCGTGGTATTATTAGGTATGCACTTAATTTTTTTGATTTGGCTTGTTTTGCTGAATATGAATTTGTGAGGTTATCCATGTTCACTCATGTTGCGTGTAGCACTGGGTTCCTTGTTTTGTTTCATTGCAGGATAGTATTCTACTATATGAGAATGACACTATTTAGTCATTCATTATACATTCTTTCTCCTGTTGAACATTTGGACTGTTTCCAGTGCTGCATTATTATGAATACTGCCAAACAATTTTCCAAAATGGTTGTACTAGTTTACCCTCCTTCAGACAGTGAGTGAGAATTCCATTTGCTCCACATCCTTGCCAACTCCTGATCTTGTCAGTTTATAGAATTTTAGTGATTCAGATAGGTGTGTAGTGATATCTCATGGTTTTATGTTTGTGATGACTGAAAATGTTGAGCATGTTTTCATATGCTTTTCGGCTATTTGGCTATTGTTTTTTGTGAAATGCCTGTTCAGGATTTTTTTGCCCTTTTCAAATTGGGTTGTCTTTTTCTTAGTGATTTGTTGTTCTTTATATATTCTGTGTATGTGAGCTTTCTGTTTCAAACACCTTCATCTAGTCTGTGCCTTGCCTTTCACTTTTTAATAGGATTTTTTGATGAACAGAAGTTACTGAATTTTACTGAAATTTATTTAACATATCATTAAAAAAATGATTAGTGCTTTTGAATAGGGATATTAAATCTTTGCCTACCCTGTTATAAAGATATTTTTCTGTGTGTTCTTTTAGAAGCACTATTGTTTTTCTTTTTACATTCACTTCCCAGTGAACTGTTTCATATGTTTGAGATAGAAGTCGAGCAACTTGTGACTATCTAACTTACTCAGCACCATTTATTGAAATGCCCATCCTTCCCCCCATTGTACAGGATGGCACCTCAGTCATAAGCCAAGTAATGGTGGATAAGGGTGTGTTTCTGGATACTCTTTCCTTTGGGTCTGTTTGTTCTTACGCCAGTTCTATACTGTCCTAATGGCTGCAACTTTATATGTCTTCCTCTTTGGTTAATATAAAGGGGAAAAAAAAGTGATCAGGAATTTTGATTAATATTACATTGAATTTAAAGATCAGTTTGGGAAGAATTTACATCTTTGTGGTATTATGTCTCTAAGTGTGTGAACATGGTCTGTTCCTCCATTTATTTAGTTATCTTCTTTCAGTAATATTTTATATTTTTCTCTGTAAAGATCTTACATGTTTTCTTTGATTGTTTTCTGTTGTTTATTGTTGCAGATGTTGTGCTTAAGAAATTGCATTTTTAATAGTTTGTTGCTAGTACATAGAAGTACAACAGATTTTTGTATTTAGCTTGTATCCAGTATTTCACATGTTAATTCTAGTAGTTTATTTATAGATTCTTTTGGATTTTCTATATATATACAGTAATGTATGTGTTAATAATTTTATTTCAATTCCAATCTTAATATTTTGTTTATTAAAATGCTATGTCCTCTCTAGTGTAATATTAAATAGAAATCATGAAGGTATATAGTCTTGAAACACTGCCTGTTGTAAGAGGGATGCTTCTAATATTTCACCATTTTAAATGTAATGTCAGCTCTAGGGGTTCTTAGAGTCTTTATCAGATTGAGGTTACTTTATATTTCTAGCTTGTTAAGTTTTCATCATGAATGGGTGTTGAATTTGAACAGTTGCCCTCTTTGATAGCTATTGAAATGATCAGATGATTTTTCTTCTTTATTCTCTTAATGTTGAATTGATTGATTTTTGGTGGGTCCTCAATTTTTTTTTAATTGACATTTTTATTGAGATAATTTTGGTGATTGTTCAGTGTTAAAACAAATTTCCATTCCTTAAGTAAACCAAGTTTGACTGTGGTGTATTATCCTTTTCATATATATATATACTGTTGAATTTGACGTGGTAGTGTTTATTTTGCTTAGAATTTATATAGCTTCATGAGAGAGATTAGCCAGTAATTTTCCTTACTTGCAATTTTCATGTAAGGTTTTTGTACCAAGGTTATGCTAGCCTCTTAAAATGAGATAGAAATGTCTCTCTTTATTCTTTGAGAGAATTTGTGTAAGATTGGCTTTGTTTCTGTCTTAAATGTTTGGAAAAATTCATGGTGGTATCTTCTGGATATGGAGGGTTTTTTTGTAGGTTTTGAGTCAGTTTTGTGATTTTCAAGAAATTTATCCATTTACGTAATTTAAAACTTTTTATTGGTTTGATTTAAAAATCAGCCTATTATAAAATGGACTTTTGTGCATTACAGTTCTATGAATTTTAGCACATGTAGAGATTCATGTAATCTCCATCACAGTCAGGATGCAGAATAGTTCTGTCCAAAAATCTCTCTCATGCCATCCTATATAAGCCATACCCTTTAGCCCTGGTAGCCATTAATGTATTTTCCATTACTAGGTTTATGTTTTTAAGAGTGGCTTATAAAATGGAAATGTAGTATTAATAACCTTTTGAGACTACCTTCATCTACTCAATAATGTTTTGAGATGCATCCACATTTTTGTGTGTATCAATAGTCATTACTTTTTATTGCTGAGAAGCGTTCTGATTTATGGACATATCACAGCTTGTGTATCCATTTATCTGTTGAAGGACATTTGAGTTGTTGCTAGCTTTTGGAAGTTATGAAAAAAGCTATAAAGATTTGTGTACAGAATTTTTTTTTGTGTGAACATGTTTAATTTCTTTAGTGTAAATATATAATTAACTTTATTTAGAAACTGCCAAGCCATTTTCTGAGGTGTTGTATCATGTTTCATTTGCATTTTACATACATGAGCCATGTGTGATAGTTCCAGTTGGTCTGTATCCTTGCTAGATTTGGAATTGTCAGTATATTTCTATTTTAGCCATTCTAATATGTATGTAGAGACATCATTATTTTAGTTTGTATTTCCCTGATGGTTAAGGATACCAAGCATATTTTCATGTACTTACTTGCTATCTGTATATCTTATTTGGTGAGGTTTCTATTCAAGTCTTTTGCTATTTTTGGATTGAATTGTTTGGATTGAATTTTTTCTTACTGTTGAATTTTGTGAGTTCTTTGTATATTTGGATAGAATCCTTTCCTCTGATATGTGATTACAAATATTTTCTCCCAGTCAGAAAGTTGCTCTTTTCATCCTCTTAAACAGATTTTTCAAAAAGCAGAATTTAGAGTAAAAATTTATAATTTTGAATAAGTCCGGTTCATTGAGTTTTTCTTTGATGTATTGTACTTTTGGTGTCACGTCAAGTAACTCTTTACCTAATACCTTTTCTCCTTTTTTTCCCCTTAAAGTTTTATTTTTTTACATTTGGATTTAGGATCCTTTCTGAATTAATGTTTGTATAAGATATGAGGCTTAAGTTGAGATTCTTTTTTGGTTGAGAAAAATTCTTAAGTTGAGATTCCATTGGTTCTAATAGCATTTGTCGAAAAGACTATCCTTTCTTCATTGAATCACCTTTTCACCTTTGTCAAAAATCAGTTGGCCATGTTTATGTGGGTCTATTTCTGGATTCTGTTTTGTCTCATTAATATGTGTCCGTCCCTTTGTTAACACTGTACTGTCTTGATTAATGTAATAACTCTTAAAGTTGGTTAGTGTGATTCTTCCAACTTTATTCTTTTCCAAACTTTCAAACTTTTTTTGGCTATTCCAGTTCCTTTGCCTTTCCAAATAAATTATAGAATCAATTTATTTATTTATCTACAAAAGAATCTATGTTGAAAATTTTATTGGAATTGAGCTAAATCTGTAATTTGAGGACAGTTGACATCTTTACAATTTTGAGTCTTCCATTTCATGACATATCTCTTCATTTACTTAGGTCTTCCTTCATTTCTTTCATCAACATTTTTTAGTTTTCAGATACAGATTCTGTACATGTTTTATAGACTAATACCTATACATTTCTCTCTTTTTGGAGTATTTTAAAGGGTACTGCTTTTTAGAATTCAGTTTCCAATTGTTTACTGCTATAAATTTGGTGTTTGTATGTTGGTCTAGTATTCTATAACCTTGCATTTATTAGTTCTAGAATTTTTTTGGTGGATTTCCTGGGATTGTCTATGTAGACAATCATATTATTTGTGAATAAGCACAGTTTTATTTCTTTCCAATTTGCATGCCTTTTAATTCTTTTTCTTGCCTAATTACACTAGGTAGGGCTTCCAATACAATGCTGACTAGGAGTAGTGATGATGGAACATTCCTTCCTGTTCCTGCGTTAGGAAAGTGTTCAGTTTTTCACCACTAAGTATTATGTTAGCTGTAGGAATTTTTAGATGCCCTTTATCAGGTTGAGGAAGTTCCTTTCAATTTCTAGAATGGGTGTTGAATTTTGTAGAAAAAAATTTTTTTTGCACCACTGAGTATAATCGTGAGGTTTTTCTTCTTTAGACTGTTAATGTGGTGCATTTTATGATTTTTAGATAATGAACTGGCATTGCATTCCCAGAATAAAGCCCCATTTGGTCATAGAGTTTAATTTTGTTTATATGTTGCTGAATTCATTTTGTTAATATTATGTTGAGAATTTTTATGTTTGTGTTTTGAGAGATACTGGTCTGCAGTTTTCCTTTCTTGAACTATGTTTGGCTTTGGCCTCAAGGCATTGCTGGCCTCAAAATAAGTTGGGAAGCATTCCCTTTATTTTTTTGAAGATTTTCTAGAATTAGTGTTATTTTTTAGTATTTGGTAGAATTTACAATGAAACTATTCAACCTGGAGATTTCTGAAATTTTAAAATGTGAATTTAATAGTTACATTCTTTTTTAGGTTATTTCATTTGAGTGAGTTTGCATGGTTTGTGGTTTTTGAGGAATCTGATTTTGAAATGGTTTGAGTAGAGTTATGCACAGTTTTCTCTTAGTATCCTTTTAATGTCTGTGGGGTCTGCAGTGATAATGTCATCTTTTATTCCTAATATTGGTAACTTGTATCTTTTCTCTTTTTTCTCTTAGATATTGATACTAAAGAGATTTTTAAAAAAATCTTTCTAAAAACCAGCTCGTTTTCATCGAATTTCTCAATTGTTTTTGTTTTCATTTTCATAGAATTATGCTCTGTTTTCATCATCTTGTTTTTAATTTATTTTTGCTCTTTTTTTCTAGCTTCTTAAGGTGGAAGCCTAGGTTATCGATTTGAGGCTTTTCTTCTTTTCTAATACAAACATTTAATGCTGTAAATACTATGAATTTTCCCATTAGGAAAATTTCACAGTGGCTGCTGCACCCCAAAATTTTGGTATGTTGTATTTTTATTTTCATTCATCATAAAATATTTTTTAACTTTTTCTCTTTGATCCACGAATTATTTAGAATTCTGTTATTTAATTTCAAATTGCTGAGGTTATTTCTCTTACCTTTCTGTTTCTGACTTATAGGCTAATTTACTTATGGTCAGAAAACATACTTGGCTTTCAATTATTTCAAATTTGTTAAAGTTAGTTTTATGACCCAGGATATAGTACATCTTGGTAAATGTTTCATGTACACTTAAAAAATGTATCTGCTATAATTGGGTGAAGTGTTCTATGAATGTTTCTTGGTCCATTTTTGTGATGGTGGTGTTTAGTTCTCTATATTTGCTGAATTCCTATTAATTCTATTAATTGTGGAGATAGTGTTGAAGTATCTGACTATAATTGTGAATTGGTCTATTCCTTTCATTTCTGTCAGTTTTTGCTACATGTATTTTGAAGCTTTGTTGTGAGGAGCATACACATTAAGGATTTTGTGTGTGTGTGTGTATGAGTGTGTATGTATTGACAAATTTGACCCCTTTGTTATTATATAATGTTCCTCTTTAACATTGGTAGTTTTCTTTGAGTTTTACTTTGACTGGTGCTCATATGTAAGCCACTTCAGCTTTCTTTTTTAATTGAGATGTAATTCGCATACTGTGAAATTCACCCTTTTAAAGTGATATGTTCACAAATTCATACAACTATCACCACCATCTTAATTCTGGAAAATTTCATCACCCCAAGAAGAAACCCTGTACCTGTTATCATTCAGTCACCATTCCTTCCTCCTGTCAGCTCCTGGCAACCTCTACACTACCTTCTATCTCCAGATTTGTCTACTTGGGACATTTCATGTAACTGGAATCATAGAATATGTATGTAGTATTTTGTGTCTGGCTTCTTTCATTTAACACAATGTTTTCAAACTTCATATATCAATACTTCCCTTTTTTTTTTGCTAAATAATATTCCATTGTGTGGATATACTACATTTTTTTAATCCATTCATTGACTGAAAGATATTTAGGTCATTTATTTTGGCTATTATGAAAAATGCTGGTGTGAATATTTTATGTAAAGGTTTTAGGTGGACGTATGTTTTCATTTCTCTTGGGTATATACCTAGGGTCATACGATTACCCCCAGATAATCTTTGAGGAATTGCTAGACTGTTTTTCATAGTAGCTGCACTCTTGCACATTTCCACCAGCAATATATGAGAGTTCTAATTTCTCTGTTTCCTCACTAGCACTTTTTACTGTCTTTTGATTATAGCTATCCTAGTGAGTGTGAAGTTCAACTTTTTTAAGTTAGTTTTTGCATGGTGTATCTTTTTCCATTCTTTCACTTTAACCCTGCCTATATCATTATGTTTGAAATGGATTTCTTGTAGCCAGCGTATGGTTGGGTTATGTTTTTTATCCATTCTAACAATCTCTATCCTTTTTTTGGTGTATTTAGAACATTGACATTTAAGGCAATTATTGATATATTTGGATTTAGGTTACCTATTATTTGTTTTCTCTGTTAAGTTTTTCTTCTTTGTCCTCTTCCACTCGTTTTGGTTTATTTGAGCATTTCTTAGTATTCTATTTTAATTAAAATAAATGTGTTTGTGTATATATCTTTGTATAGCATTTCCAGTGGTTGCTATAAGGATGTGACTCTATCTCTTTGTGTGGTTTTCTTTATTGGTTGGTGTGCTGACTATAATATACATACTTTTCACAGTTTACTTAGAATCAGTGTTTTAAGGGGAATGTGGAAATGTGAAAAACTTTACTACATATTGTTTTTTTACTTTTCCTCTTTATATTGTAATTGTCTTAAATATTACCTTTATGCACATTGAAAATCCTATCACAAAGTGCTGTAATTTTTCCTTTCAAACATTAAATATATTTTAAAGCACTCAATAGAATAACGGCTAGTTTTGTTTACTCAGATATTTACTTTTGCTGCTCTTCCTTCATTCCTGATCTTCCAAGGTTTTTTGTTTTGTTTTGTTTTGTTTTGTTTGGTGGCGGGATGCATATTATTTCCCTTAGTCTAAATTTCCTTTAGGAATTATTTTGGGGAAGGTTTTCTGGCAACACATTTTCTTAGTGTTCCTTCAACTGAGAATGTCGTATTTCATCTTCATTCCTGAGGGATATTTTTGCTGAATATGGAATTGTTTTCTTACAGAACTTTAAAAATATCGTATCACTTCTTTCTGACCTCCATGGTTTCTGATAAGAAATCTGCAGTCATTTGAATTGCTGTGTTCCTGAAAGTAGTGCATCATTTTTCACTGTTTTTAGTCTGTAATTTTTAGTTGTTTGTTCATGTTGTGTTGCTGCTTGGACTTCTGTGTGCTTATTTGGGGTTTGCTGAGCTCTTTCAATCCAAGGGCTTAAGTGTTTTGCCAGAGTTGGGAACTTTTCAGCTTTTATTTCTTCAGATGTTTTTTTTTTTCTGTGTCACACTCTTCTGCTAGGCTATAAATATCAGTGTTAGACCTTTTTATATCATCTGTCCCACAGATCCTTAAGGCTCTGTTCATTTTTTTACAATTATTTTTCTCGATGAATTTGGTAATTTTTGTTGATGTGTCTTCAGATTCACTGACTTTCCCTCCCTCATTTCCATTCTGCTCTTGAGTCCACGTATTGCAGTTGATGGATAATTTCTTAGGGCTCTTTCAAGTTCTCCCTACACCTTTTCTTTAACTTTTTGATTTGTTGCAGAAGATAGTAGATTAGTTCCAAATGGTTTTCCACAGTGTGGCTTTTCTAACTGCATCTCTGTTGTAACATTTAACTTGTTATTGGTCCCCTATATTTTCTGTAGGTTGGAAGTCAGATCTAGAATAAGTGTCAGTAAACTACAGTTTGAGGATTAAATCTGGGCTTCCCCTGTTTTTATAAAGTTGAACAATGTAAGGGTTGGAGCGCAGACCCCCAACACAGTTGAAATTCATGTATAAATTCTGACTCCCCAAAAGCTTAACCACTGATAGCCTACTGTTGATCAGAAGCCTTACTAATAGCACGGTCGATTAACCCATATTTTGTATGTTATATGTATTATATACTATATTCTTACAATAAGTAGAGAGAAGAAAATGTTTTCTCAGATTGTCACAAGTTTCCCCCAAATTTTCAGTGCATTTATTGAAAAAGCCCATGTATAAGTGGACCTGTGCAGTTCAAGCCCGTGTTGTTGAAGGGCCAACTGTATTTACTGGACTACAGCCATGCTTATTCGTTTACATATTGCCCGTGGCTGCCTATGTGCTGCATGGTGGAGCTGAGTGTTTATGACAGAGGTTGTATGGCTGGCAAAGCCTAAAATATTTATGCTCTGTTCTTTTAAAGAGGAAGTTTCCTGACCTCTGATCCAGAGATTTTTATCAAATTCAGTTTTTTCTTTAACAAGTAAACTTAATAGTTTGTGGTGTATACTTGCCTTTGTGGCACAAAATGTTCTGTTACGTGATGTTAACAGCCATGTTGACATTCACTACTTTTTCACCTATGAAAAAGATCACCTGTGTTTTTGATGGGCTATTACTATATTTTTGGCTGCGCAAATAATTTTAGATTGGCGTTTTTCTTCCATTGTCTTTTGTCTTCCATACCTTACTACTCACTGTCAGGCGTCAATCTTATTGTTGGTCTTTGAGGGTAATCTGTTCCCCTGTATTACCCTACCTCCACTCCCTGGATGCTTTTGAGATTTTTCTGTTTTTTGTTTTTATCAGATATATTATACTGTACTGATTTTCTTTGTTTTTGTCATGCCTTGGGTTTATAGAGCTTCTTGAATCTGTGGCTGGGGTCTTTTGTTGGTATTAGGAAATTCTCAGGCATATGCCATTTTCTCTTTTGCTCTGTTAGCATTTCCTGTCCAAGATTTTTATTATATATATTTTAGATCATATAATCTGTGCAATACTATGCCTTTATGTTCTTTCTTGTTTTTAATTTTCCATCCTTTTGTCATTCTATGCTTAACAGGAGTGTTTTTTTCTGACCTTTCTTCCAATTCCCTATTTTTTTGTGTGTGTTTAATCTGCTGTCAAGTCCTCCTTGAATTTAGTAATTGCTGCATTCTTCTGTTATTTGCTTGGTTATTGTAGTTTTCAATTCTCTGTCAAAATTCTCCAGATCATCATTTATTTCAGTTGTTTTAAAATCTGTTTCTGATCATTATTTTATTTGGGTCTCCTGTGGGTCTTTTTCTTCTGCCAGTTTCCCTACCTTGGTTTTTGGTCATTTATTGTTTCCTTGACTGCTTATTTTTCACTGAGTGCCACAAATTAAGTGTGAAAAATATTGGAGATAGTTTGAGACTTTGGATGATTGTTCTAGAAACCTAAAACATCTACATATGACTTTCATAAATTCTGCTGGAAGAATAAACAGACATGGGAAAAGAGGGAGCTGGTAAGTCAATTAATAGAATCACCCTGGGTTCTAAGTCAGCTAGAGAAGGAATTGAGGGAAACTGAGAAAAAAGGCAGATCTCAAAGAGCATGGAGTGACTGAGGCACCTAAAAAAATAAGAGGTTGGGGTCAGAGAAGGGATAGCAGAGCTAAAGACTAAAAATAAAAATCAAAGGGAGC
This sequence comes from Manis pentadactyla, assembly GCF_030020395.1. NCBI lineage: Eukaryota > Metazoa > Chordata > Mammalia > Pholidota > Manidae > Manis > Manis pentadactyla. The sequence continues at coordinate 133,799,907 of NC_080026.1, read as the reverse complement.
AAAGTGCTCTGTGGAAAATGGTTGGTGTGTTACTTGAGCATAGATTAGGAGTCCGTCACTTAGGGTTGTGTCTTGCCAATGGGTTTCAGCCCCAGGTAAGTACACTATGGATTCAATGAGACTGAAAAATGACATTGGGACGTTGTTGGGGTGAAAGGTTTATACCCAACTTACTCCCACAGTGGCAGGTCAATCACTAGAATCCCATCCACTCAGCAAGTCTGCAAGCAGCAAGCTTGTCTCTGCCTTTGGGCTCCTTTGCGCCCACAGCCGTCTCAGTCTCTGTCCTCAGCACTGCCTCCACTCCAGTCTCTGCTCTCCTGCAGCCCTGTAGCCTTGCAGCCATGCCACTGTATCTCCCAGAGCACTGGGGGGACCTCTTTATATAGCGTCAGTAAAAACGTATTGCCCACATGTGTGTAGTGAGCTAACCGACCAGGGCCAGGTGAGAATCCTGGCCATAGGAGCCTTCACTTTATCCACAGGTTGAAAAGTCTAGGTAATTCTTGATGGTGTCAGAGTAGGTTGTTTTGAAGGAAATAACCATTCAGTAAATAGTGAAAAGCAGGAAGAGAATTTCAGGCAATGCTGTACTTTGCAACTTCTTTTCTTTTTCAGATTTCCTTTGAAATTACCTTTAGCCCGATTAGTCTAAAAATGTTCAGCATAGTTGGTGGGTAGCGGGGTGAGAACCCGAAGCCATCCTGCTCTTGGCTCCGGGCTCACACACTCTAGATGGGTTTGTATGGCTAGTAAGAACAGCTGGAACCACAGCTCTATTCTCAAAACTCTTAAGTCCAGTGAACTTTCCCTATCACTTTGGGGATACTAATACCTGCTGAACCTGTTTCATAGGTCTTTTTGAAAAGATCTATTGGAATGTATGAAATACTTCAAAACCAAAAAATGCTATACAGCTGTAAGGTGGTTAATAATCACATGACTAGTAGAAAATTATATAATTTATTATTAAACGGAAGGAAAAATTTTAAATAAAAAACTTACTGTATATGCAATTAATTTATTCTTATAACTTAATTGTGTCAAGTAAAATTTATGACATTTATGTGTGAATTAATAACATATCAGCACTAGAAGTTAATATACGTTTTTTTTGCTTGAGGGCAGAAATATACATGTATTTCTCATCTTTGAGAAAATGAAATTCTTTTGAAAGAAATATAAAAGTAAATGAATTGTCACAAGTTCTACAATGAAACTTAAACATTGTAGATTATTGGGCAGTATATGTAATTTGATCTGTTAGAGAAAAAAAAGTCACAGTCCTAAAGGAATATTAAAATTCATAGGCAAAACAGTATGTTAAAACTTTTAAAAACTAAAGTATAAAACTATTTCTCTGTCTCTAGGCAAAATTTGGTTTCTCTAATATTACTGGAATTGATTACTCTTCTTCTGCAATACAGCTTTCTGGAAGTATCATAGAGAAAGAAGGTTTATCTAACATTAAGTTGAAGGTAACTATATATTTCTATAACCTATTTTTATTTATGATAAAAGCTATAAAGTTTAAATATTTCTAGAATATATTAATTTTCTGAGATATTTGAACACATATGAATTAAAGATCAATCGTAAATAATCCAAACAAACATTTTCAAGTAACTGTATTAAAGCTTTTGATCTAGTCAGCTTGGGGAAGTTATTTTATTTTCTCTTCCCTGTGTACAAGTTCACTTCCTTCTCCCTTCCCCACCCTTTTTCTTGTGCTTGTAAACCCAAATAATAGTTAACTTTGGATTAGCTAGATCAAAAAGTTGTAAATGTATAAAGTGATATAATGCCACCAAAGATTACTTAGTTTATTTTTGTGTCCTGTGGTCTTGTTAGATGGTGAGTCTTGCATTATATGTCTAGCCCAGGATTCTTTTCTTAGCCCTAGGATTATATAAAAACTGCATATTCTACAGTTCACTAGGAAGGCTAAGTTCTCTTGTGTAGTCTAAAATGAAACTCTTGGTTTCCTCCTGAAGCCTGCTTTTCCCTAGTTCCCATTTCTATTAATGATACTGCACTAACCCCAAACTCAAGGAGTCATCATTGATTCTTCTCTTTCCTGTACATCCTCTACCCAGTTCGTTGGTTTTATCTTCAAAGGATATCAGGAATGAGGTCATTCCTTGATATTTCCACTGCTTCCTCCCAAGTCCAAGCCACCTTCTGATTTCTTGCCTAGACAACCACAGTAGCTTCTTACTTGGCCTCCCCATTTCCACTCTTGCCACACCACATTCCATTTCTACAGGTCAGCCAGAGTGATCTTTTAAATGTAAATCAGGTCGGCACTTGCTCACAAGCCTCCAGGGGCTTCCCCATAGTATTCAGCATAGAATCTGGACCCCCATCTAACCCTTACAGAGCCCCTTATTTTTTACCCCTTACCTCTGGACCACCAGTACTCTGGTCACACTGGCTTTCTTTCTGCTCCTGAAACATGTCTAGCCTGTTCTTCTCCAGTCTTTACTCCTGTTACCCTCTGTTTACAATATTCTTGCCCCAGATCTTAGCTTGTTAGGCTCATTTCTCATCATTCAGATCTCTGCTCAAGTATCACCTTCTTAAAAGAGCCTTTCCTGACTACCTTTTCCAAAACACTAGGGTTCCCACTCAGTGTCTTCATTATTCTGTTTTTATTTTCTTCATAGCATGTTATCTGAAATTATTTGGTTAGCTTATTTATTGTCTGTCTCTTGCTTGAGATCATATATGTTCTCATACAGGGACCTTTTCTGTTTTGTTTACTGTTATATATATTCCCAGGGTCTGAAAAGTCCTTGCATGTAATAGGTGTCCATGATATATTTGTTGAATAAATGAGTATTTTTAAACAGGCATTTAGGATCAGAATGTCTCCAAACTTAGTGTCCTGTGGTCTTATAAGATGAGTCTTGCATTATATGTCTAGCCTGTTACTTTACTTCAGGTATAATGAATACAGTGGTGTGAGGAAAAGGAAAAAAAACCATGTTGAAATGTATTAAACATAAAATGCACATTTTTAAGTCCGACAGTAAGAGTTTTAGATAATACACTATGATACTTTATTGAGCTGTATTAATAATCATGAGCTAATTGCTTACTTTTTCAAAGTAGCTTTTCAGAATTAAGTTCATTATTAGCAAATTATTGTGACTAGTTTATGAAATTGCAGCAGATCACTATTTCATATGCTTATAATGTATCAGTAGGTTATTGAAAATGAATGAGATCCTGATGTCTGACTTCCAGAATCTAAAGTGCAGGATATTGTAAAGTTAAGTCATCGCATTTTTAACAGTCATTTAATTTGAGCTTTGTACCATTCATTATAGCCATTATTTGCTTTGTGAGCTGCTGAATCAAGGGAAAAGAACTTTTGATTTGCTTTATTTACTTTAGGTCACACAACTAGTACTATCAGCTAATAATTGTCTTATTTCCAATGACCTATTTGAGTTCCAAATAATTGTTGTCATTTTTAAGACTATGTCAGATATTCTGCTTTTTGACAGAGATAAGTTTTTCATAAACCAGGCTTGTGAGCTGTATCATGTGCTAGTATTACTAGGCAGTACATGTGGCTTTGATTTGTTTCCAGATTTGTAGAGATTTGGAATGTCTAGGTAACACTTATCAGTCTTGCTCACTAATCTTAGCTTTAATGTTCTGGGAATGAATCAGCCACATAAATGTTAGCTATACAGTTGAAAATATGTTTATTATATGTAAAATGCCATCATAATTAATTGGTCCTTTTATCTGTAACCTTTTACAGATTGTCACTTAATTCAGTAAAGATTGTTCTCATATAGACATTGATTTTTAATATAGGTAGAAGACTTTTTGAATCCTTCTACAAAGCTGTCTGGATTTCATATTTGTATTGACAAAGGGACTTTTGATGCCATAAGCCTTAATCCTGACAATGCAGTTGAGAAGAGGAAGCAGTATGTGAAATCTCTCTCCAGGGTGTTGAAAGTGAAAGGCTTTTTTCTAATAACCTCATGTAATTGGACCAAGGAAGAGTTGCTAAATGAATTCAGTGAAGGTAAATGGCTATATGTTGTTTAAATGTGTGCTTGCTTCAGGTTTAATGCACTTAAATAGGTTTTTTTATTTCTTGGTGTTACAGGGTTTTACTTTTCATTTGTGGGAATTTTCTGCCTTTATCCATTAATAACCTTGGTAATACTTTTTTTTTTTTCATCATAATTTTTTTTGTATCATTAATGTACATTACATGAGCAACACTGTGGTTACTAGATTCCCCCCATTATCAAGTCCCCCCACATACCCCATTACAGTCACTGTCCATCAGCATAGTAAGATGCTATAGAGTCATTACTTGTCTTCTCTGTGCTATAGTGTGTTCCCTGTGCCCCCCCCACAACATTATGTATGCTAATGGTAATGCCCCTTATTTCCCTTCTCCCTCCCTTCCCTCCCCCCTAATCCCAGTTCCTTTTCCTTTGGCAACTATTAGTCTATTCTTGGGTTCTGTGAGTCCGCTGCTGTTTTGTTCTTTCAGTTTTTGCTTTGTTCTTAAGCTCCACATGTGAGTGAAATCATTTGGTACTTGTCTCTCTTCCTGGCTTATTTCACTGAGCATAATACCCTCCAGCTCCATCCATGTTGTTGCAAATGGTAGGATTTGTTTTCTTCTTATGGCTGATATTTCATTGTGTATATGTACCACCTCTTCTTTATCCATTCATCTATCGATGGACACTTAGGTTGCTTCCATTTCTTAGCTATTGTAAATAGTGCTGCAATAAACATAGGGGTGCATATGTCTTTTTGAAACTGGGATCCTGCATTCTTCGGGTAAATTCCTAGGAGTGGAATTCCTGGGTCAAATGGTATTTCTATTTTTAGTTTTTTGAGGAACCTCCATACTGCTTTCCACAGTGGTTGAACTAGTTTACATTCCCATCAGCAGTGTAGGAGGGTTCCCCTTTCTTTGCATCCTTGCCAGCATTTGTTGTTTCTAGTCTTTTCTCTGTTGGCCATCCTAACTGGTGTAAGGTGATAATCTCATTGTTGTTTTTATTTGCATTTCCCTGATCATTAGTGATGTGGAGCATCTTTTCATGTGTTTGTTGGCCATCTGAATTTCTTCTTTGGAGAAGTGTCTGTTCATTTCTTCTGCCCATTTTTCAATAGGGTTATTTGCTTTTTGGGTGTTGAGGTGTATGAGTTCTTTATATATTTTGGATGTTAACCCCTTGTCGGATATGTCGTTTACAAACATATTCTCCCATACTGTAGGATGCCTTTTTGTTCTGCTGATGGGGTCCTTTGCTATACAGAAGCTTTTTAGCATGATGTAGTCCCATTTGTTCATTTTTTATTTTGTTTCCCTTGCCCAAGGAGATGCGTTCATGAAAAAGTTGCTCATGTTTATATTTAAGGGATTTTGGCCTATGTTTTCTTCTAAGAGTTTTATGGTTTCATGACTTACATTCAGGTCTTCAATTCATTTTGAGTTTACTTTTGTGTATGGGGTTAGACAATAATCCCAGTTTCATTCTTTCTCATGTAGCTGTCTAGTTTTGCCAACACCAGTTGTTGAAGAGTCTGTCGTTTCCCCATTTTATATCCATGGCTCCTTTATCATGTATTAACTGACCATATATGCTTGGGTTTATATCTGGGCTCTCTAGTCTGTTCCATTGGGTCTGTTCTTGTGCCAGTACCAAATTGTCTTGATTACTGTGGCTTTGTAGTAGAGCTTGAAGTCAGAGAGGTTAATCCCCCCAACTTTATTCTTCCTTCTCAGGATTGCTTTGGCTATTCGCGTTCTTTTGTGGTTCCATATGAATTTTAGAACTATTTGCTCTAGTTCGTTGAAGAATGCTGTTGGTATTTTGATAGGGATTGTATTGAATCTGTAGATTGCTTTAGGCAGAATGGCCATTTTGACAATATTCTTCCTATCCATGAGCACAGGATGTGTTTCCATTTATTAGTATCTTCTTTAATTTCTCTCATGAGTTTCTTGTAGTTTTCAGAGTATAGGTCTTTCACTTCCTTGGTTAGGTTTATTCCTAGGTATTTTACTCTTTTTGATGCAATTGTGATTGGAATTGTTTTCCTGATTTCTCTTTCTGCTAGTTCATCATTAGTGTATAGGAATGCAACAGATTTCTGTGTATTAATTTTGTATCCCACAATTTTGCTGAATTAAGATATTAGATCTAGTAGTTTTGGAGTGGATTCTTTAAGGTTTTTTATGTACAATATCATGTCATCTGCAAACAGGGACAGTTTGACTTCTTCCTTGCCAGTCTGGTTGCCTTTTATTTCTTTGTGTTGTGTGATTGTCCTGGCTAGGACCTCCAGAACTATGTTGACTAAAAGTGGGGAGAGTGGGCATCCTTGTCTTTTCCTGATCTTAAAGGAAAAGTTTTTAGCTTCTCACTGTTAAGTATAAAGTTGGCTGTGGGTTTGTCATATATGGCCTTTATTATGTTGAGGTACTTGCCTTCTATACCCATTTTGTTGAGAGTTTTTATCATGAATGGATGTTGAATTTTGTCAAATGCTTTTTCAGCATATATGGAGATGATCATGTGGTTTTTGTCCTTTTTGTTGATGTGGATGATGATGATGATGATGGATTTTCGAATGTTGTGTCATACTTGCATCCCTGGGATGAATCACACTTGATCATGATGGATGATCTTTTTGATGTATTCTTGAATTCGGTTTGCTAATATTTTATTGTGTATTTTTGCATCTATGTTCATCAGGGATATTGGTCTGTAATTTTCTTTTTTTGCGGAGTCTGCCTGGTTTTGGTGTTAGAGTGATGCTGGCCTCATAGAATGAGTTTGGGAATATTCCCTCCTCTTTTACTTTTTGGAAAACTTTAAGGAGGATGGGTATTAGGTCTTCACTAAATGTTTGATAAAATTCAGCAGTGAAACTATCTGGTCCAGGAGTTTTGTTCTTAGGTAGTTTTTTGATTACTGATTCCATTTCCTTGCTGGTAATTGGTCTATTCAGATTTTCTGTTTCTTCCTTGGTCAGCCTTGGAAGGTTGTATTTTTCTAGAAAGTTGTCCATTTCTTCTAGGTTATCCAGTCTGTTAGCATATAATTTTTCATAGTATTCTCTAATAATTCTTTGTATTTCTGTGGTGTCCGTAGTGATTTTTCCTTTCTCATTTCTGATTCTGTTTGTGTGTAGACTCTTTTTTTTCTTGATAAGTCTGGCTAGATGTCTATTTTGTTTATTTTCTTGAAGAACCAGCTCCTGCTTTCATTGACTCTTTCTCTTGTTTTATTCTTCTTGATTTTATTTATTTCTGCTCTAATATTTATTATGTCCCTCCTTCTGCTGACTTTGGGCCTCATTTGTTCTTCTGTTTTTAGTTTCGTTAATTGTGAGTTTAGACTGTTCATTTGGGATTGTTCTTCTTTCCTGAGGTAGGCCTGTATTGCAATATACTTCCCTCTTAGCACAGCCTTTGCGGCATCCCACAGATTTTGTGGTGTTGAATTACTGTTGTCATTTGTCTCTATATTTTGCTTGATCTCTGTTTTTATTTGGTCTTTGATCCATTGATTATTTAGGAGCATGTTATTAAGCCTCCATGTGTTTGTGGGCTTTTTCTTGGTAATACTTTTAATTGTATATGCAAAAAATAAAGACATAATATTGGTTGAGATCCAGGTTCTTTTTAGTATTTTCCAAGAAATCCTGGCAGTTAAGTACTAAAAATTTGAGCCTATAAAAATTAAGTTCTTTACTTAAGCTCTATGATCTATTATTTAGAGAATCAAAGAAAACACATATATTATGCTTGTGACTTTAGTGCACTGATCTATTGGTGATTGGTAATAATACTATTCAGTAATAATGCAAATGGAATTCTTATATGATGAGAATTTTAATTTTATACATACATTGTATGTCTTGCTAGTGGTCATTTAGTACTTAGGATTTGTTTTGTTTTTTAGCATATGTAGAACAATTATTTTTAACATTGCCCAGAAACAAAATATAGGAACTTTAGTCTGTTGAGGAAATTTCTACCATTTTCTGAGTTTTGATATAAGGACAGGATCCTCTTTTGCCCTATTAGTAATGTAGTATTAGTGTTGTGTCTACTAAGATCTTGTGCGAATTGAGAATCTGTAGTTTTTCAAAGGAATGGGAGGAATTTTTTAGGATAGAATATTAATAAATGCTATGATACTAAATTTTTGTTAAAATTTTTTTTTTTTGAGAGGGCATCTCTCATATTTATTGATCAAATGGTTGTTAACAGTTAACAACAATAAAATTCTGTACAGGGGACTCAATGCACAATCATTAATCCACCCCAAGCCTAATTCTCATCAGTCTCCGATCTTCTGAAGCACAACGAACAAGTTCTTACATGGTGAACAAATTCTTACATAGTGAATAAGTTCTTACATGGTGAACAGTACAAGGGCACTCATCACAGAAACTTTCGGTTTTGATCATGCATTATGAACTATAAACAATCAGGTTGGATATGAATATTCGTTTGATTTTTATACTTGATTTATATGTGAATCCCACATTTCTCCCTTATTATTATTATTATTATTTTTTTTTTTTCTTAAAATGCTGAAGTGGTAGGTAGATGCAAGATAAAGGTAGAAAACATAGTTTAGTGCTGTAAGAAAGCAAATGTAGATGATCAGGTGTGTGCCTATAAAATTTTTGTTAAATTTTGAGCCTCAGTTGTCACAAGCTAATAGGAAATGCATTTGTGACCAAATTGCTTGCACATTATCTTAGCATTTGTTTCTTTTTGGTAATAAAGGCATAGACATTAGTAGGGGGAAGACTTATCATGTGTCTTTTTGTTGCATTCAGTGGCTTAGGCAGGTTATATATTGTAAGTCTGAAGTGTTTGAGGCTTGAAATGTGAACCTGAGGCTTCATTACTGTTTTGTCTGGGAAGCAAGAATTGTATGTGATTTTATTGTCTTTTATTTTATGTCATTAATTTTATTATCTTCCATGTTAAATTTGTTTCCTTTAGAAATGTTGTGGGCCTGTATCAGTAGTCTTTCCCTCTTCCTGAAGCTGACAGTTTTAATAAATGCTCAAAGTTACACTGTGTAGGGCAAGTTCCTTTCCTGGTTTTTAAATACAGGTGTTCTCTTTTACCCCTGGAACCACCAGATAAAAACATATTTGTCTGTCCTTGATAATGAGGAACAGACGTCGGCCTGGTAAAGAGTGCTTAAAAATGTGTCTGTGTCTGAGAACTACTGAGTTCTCATAAGTTAAAAGTTAAGTTCTTTAACTTATGATCAATTTTAAGCTTAATACAGAATTTAAGTAAAATGTGACAACAGGAAATGTTAAGTAATGACATATCACTGAAGACGTTTTTTAGGCATATGTCTCTTAGGAAGTGGTTTTTGGAGTTAGATACAGGATACTAACAGAATCCACAGCCATGCATCAGTGCTGAACTGCTGAGGGTGTTGTCACTGGCTTCTCAAGATTGGCCTCCATAGTCCCTCTCACATAGAGTAAAGCTGGCCTCACCATTCTTTTAAGGTTCTTTGCTTCTTTACTTATTTGAAGCATAAATGTTGATAAAACTGTTGAAAGGATTCTTGCAGTTTTCCTATATATTTATATAAACATTTTGTGTTTTTATTTGTTTTGGTGAGGATTACATGGATTACTTGTCAGATATTTGATGTTCGAATTTGATGTCCAGAAAATTTGACTTTCTTACAACTACCAAATTAAACCCCAAAAAACCTATCTTACTGTAAAAGTAATCCAGATTAATTAGAAAAAATCAACCCCAACATCTAAGCATGTAGATTATACTATTCAAAATCATTTATTATCTATCACTGGAATATAATCACTTAATATTTTGAATATTTTCCATTAAAAAACAACTTCAATTCTGTAGGGTTATCCAAGGAGTTAAAAATACTAGTTTTGCAAAATTCACAGATTATTTTTCTTGAAAATTTTTATTGTGAAGTATTGTAGCCATATGTAAAATTTCAAAAAAAAAGATAAGGGTGTGTACCCATGTACCTACCATAGTGGTTCCATTTTCTAGTGTTAAGATATATCATGTTATTTAAAAGGTCTGTCCTCCTTTGGAAAAGTTTTCCTATTACCAGCTTTTAACAAAATTTTAATATTTAGTTATCTAAGATTTGGTGAAGTTTGATTAAGAATAGGAACTAGAATGCATAATGAAACAAAGTATAAAAGATCAATTGATGCAATAATATATATCCTTTCTAACCTTTCTTTCTATTAGAGTTATTTGAGCTGAAGCTAAAGGTTTAGAAACAGAAAATGTACACCACCTCCCTGCCCAAAAGATAAAAAAATACCTCCCAAGCAAGTAGTCCCATTACTGAGGGAAAACCATGGTCAACTAAAAGTGACGTTGCAGCCTTGTCTTATTTTTTTTTAAACAAAATAATAAAACATTAAATTTCCATTTTGTTTTATATTTTGAGAAAATGCCACATTATCTTATTTGATCCTCACTAAATCACTAGGACTTAGATAGGGGCATTGGTATCTGTTACCTTTTTGCATAGAAACTAAGGATCTTTGTTAAAGTAACTTGACCAGCATATCTTTCACCTAGTAAGTGGTAGAGCTGGGATTTGAACCCAAGACGTCTGGATCCATGTTTTGTTTTGTTTTGTTTTAAATCACACACTGCTACTTTGAAAGCTACTACTCCCTTGTCTTCCGACACCCTTCATTAATTCAGTTTGGGTCTTGATCTTTGGTTACAAACTCTTTTTTTTTTTAATTGTGGTAAAAATATATATAACAAAAGATTTAGCCATTTTTAAGTGTATAGTTCTATGGCATGAAGTACATTCACATTGTTGTACAAGTACCACTGTCCATCTCCAGGAGCTTTTCATCTAATACAAATTCATTTTTATTTCCATGTAATTTAACCTTTCTGTATTAACAGCTTTTGTGTGTGTGATGTGGTTTGAGTTTCTACACATAAGGCATTCGGAACAGTGCCTGATACATGGTAAGACCTCAGTCCATGGTAGCTGCTTCCTACAAACTAGGCGGTGAAGTAGACTGAAGGAGGTGTGGAGCTGAAGAGGTGATAACAGGAAGTGGAGGAAATGAGAGATGGATGGAAAGCCTCTTTTCTGCAAGTTGTTTTTGGTCTTGTCTATTCCTTGTTCAGTGCAAAGTATTCTTACTATATATACACATATATACTAGACACACAGTACAATTGATAAGCCATAAAGTGAAATCCAGTCATAATTCAGAGTTTGGAATCATAGTTTCATAAAGGATTTACAAGTACTTCGTTAATACAAATTTCCCTTAACTGCAGGATTCAATCCCTAATAATAGTATTTGAATTTTGTCTGGCAGGATTTGAACTTTTTGAAGAGCTGCCTACACCCAAGTTCAGCTTTGGAGGCAGATCTGGAAACAGTGTAGCAGCATTGGTTTTCCAAAAACAGGAGACTTCTCATTGGACAAATTCAGTTAGCTTTTAAAGAGGAAGCTCCATATCAAAGTAAACATGACACAGAAAACTCAAGTACAAAAAAATGCTTAGTAAGTCCACAGGATGCACATGTTGGAAAGATTTAATGGATTGGTAAAAATATGAACATGTAAGTGGTTGGGTATTAGAGATCAACCAAGAATAATTTCAAATTTTCTTTTGTATTTGAAATGTAAATATTTTTCCTTTTGATTAAAAAATTTTCCTGTACTTGCTGAACACTTAAAAACTTTAAAGCAGTAAATGCATTTACAGAAGGCATGTATTCTTGATTTTTGTGCCTTGATAAAAGTTGAGTTGAATATAGCTACTTATTAAAATTTGTCCAAACAATAGCAAGGCCATAATAGGAAACAAAATAAACTTTCTTAGTGTTTTATCAGACTATTTATGAAACATAATACGTATACTATTTTGGGTTGAATGGTGGTTATTTTTTTTTAATTACTTAATACCTGAGAAATTCCCCTAGTTTTCACTTACAGAACTAAACAAAATCAGATAAATGTATTAGTTGCTCAAGAAATATTTATTGAGCTTGTATTTTGTGGTTGATGGTGTTTTATGTACTGGGAGGGATAAATAGGTAGCAGGAAAGGCCACTAAGAGATTCTGTTATTTGCTAGCACTATGTTAAGTTATATTATCTTACTAAGTTATGGAATCCTTCCAGTGTCTTCTTTAGATGGGTATTACTTATTCATATTTCTACATATCGAAGGGCCAATACAGGATGGAGACAGAATTCTTCTCTAGGTCTGACCCTAAAGCCCATTCTTTCTTACAGTTCAACTGGGACACTAGGACTCGTACTAATAAATACTGTTAGAGAAGTTGGAAGTTATTTTAAAAGCTCTGCAGATCCTTCTTAGTGACGGTGTTGATCTGTGGACTGTGAGAATAGTGAGTCATCGTTTATTACTTTTCACCATTTCCCTACTTGTCTTAAAAGGCTTGCCTAGTCAAGAACTGAATTGTGTCATTATGTGAAAGGGTGGTGTAATGTGTGTGTGTAAGCCTATGGGGACATAGGGACAAAGATGTTCTAATTAGGTCTAATTGGTAAGAGAAGCAGTTTATTGATGTTTTTGAAAAGATGAGGTATATTAATATTGGATGCTATTTTGTATTTGGGCAAATTTAATTTTGGAGTCAATAGTACGAGTTTTTAAGAAAATGATACCGTTTTTGATGGTTTTTAGCATTTTGGGCCTGTTAGGTTATTAAAAAAATAGTTTTTGTTAGTTTGGCAAATGTTACTCAGGTAATGAGTAAGTCCAGCATTTTTCTTTTTTTTTTTTTTTTTTTGTTCTGGAGTTGTGGGTGGAGGTGGAAGGTAGTGGTTTGATTTTGATTTAGATCAACTTCAGTCAACCGTTACTAGGATTACTACCTGACTTGCACAAGATAGCTGAAGACATTTACATAAAATTTCAAACGCAGAAAATGTTTTTTGAAAAGTTTTGGTTTTTAACATGTAAAAAGTGAGAAATTGCTTCAAAATACATGTGATTTAAACTTGTAAAGAAATTATGTTGGTTTTTCTCAAACTAGACTTGGGATCTTAAATCATAGAAACATATAAGGAGTTCTATAATTTATTGAGGAGATCTGGTCTTTGTTTTTTCACATTATTATTCCTTGATTTCAAATATGATAATAGTATATAAGTACTTTTTGAAAATTTTGAGTTCTTAAGTATATATTATTTGAAAGCACCAAGCCAGCAAAATTGCCCTTCTGTGGGGTCCGACTTAAACATTTGGTTTGAGTGACTGATAGCATGGAGTGGGCCTTTGTTGAAAAATTCCTTGAGTCACACTGTCCTGGGGGTATGTATGTTTCATTTGCTAAGATGAATTCTTTTCACAATCCTGGAGCTGTTGATAAGGCTAGGAGAAGAGAGTTGTCGTCTCTTCTTACCAGTTTAATCCTGCTGGAAACCAGCTTCTTGGAGGTTGAAATCAGAACAAATAGAAGGTCCAAAAATGCTAGCAACAAATTAGTATTTTCAAATAATACTGTGCTTTAAAAAGCAAGCCAGTGAATGTCCCCAAGTTACTGAAACAAGTCATAAGTACATGATTATTAAATTTAGTTTGTTAAATCATATGAGTATGTGGGTAACTGAAAGAAATTACACAGTTATGATTATGAAAGGAGGCAGTAAGTTATGTAGTGAAAGCTGTTCTGTCTGGAGAAGTTGGAATTGTAATTTATCTAATCAAAAGACACTCTTATTTTGAGGAAACTTGTTTGAAATGCAAACACGATTTCTGTATGGAGCCTGCACAGCACAGTTGCTTCTCATTATGATGTTACTGCTGTGTGACAGGCCACTTCAGGGTGTGGGGAAGTGTGTGTGCAAGTCCAAAGGCATTTGAGGCCTGAATGGGCAGTTACACCAGTTAAGAAATAGGAAGTTTTCAGAGCATTTTGTTTTAAGCCAGGTGCACAAGTTAAGAGTTGCTTTTGGAACTGGCAGTTATGCATATGAGAATCAAACCTGACACTACTCTTGGCAGCTCGACTACAGCCATTTAAAAATAAGTACAAACTGTCCTTGAATGATTTTTTTCCCATTGTAGTAGTGCTAGTTTGCCTTTCTTCTTTGTCTGTGATATGCATGCAATTTTCCACTCCTTTTGGGGGAAGAAGGGAGGTAAACATACACAAAAGACTTTGTAAGAATAATGTTTTTCATTTATTTATTTTTATAATATTATGGTACTGTAGTATGCTATATATTGACCTTAATTCACATTCATCCAGAGTATAATAGAAATCTTAATTTTAAAGGAACCTATAATAGTAATTAAGTTTTATATGGCTTTTAAATAATTTTCCTTAAATTGATATGCAAAGAAATGGAGTATCCTTGCCTATGTTACTAGACTTTATATTTTCTTAAATAATTTATTTTTATATATTTATGTGTGCCTGTGTGTGTCTGGTAGCCTACAATGAGAATATATACCAGTGTGAAAAAGTAGTTGCTCTCCAGGCCAGTATTCTAAGGCTGTGGGGAGAACTGGGTTTGATTTCCTGTCTTTGGCACTGTGAGCTAGAGTGTGTGTGCTCCAGAGACAGCCTTCTGCTCTGAGAGCAAGAGACCAAGTGTCTTGTGTTCCACAGTAGTAACCTCCTTAGCTAATTATTGGGGGGCGGGGTGGGGGAGCATTGATGGATTCTGAAAGGAGTCTTGTCTCGGACATGTCCCTGGAAGGAGGCTGCCCATGACCTAGAGCTTGATTGTGGGAGCTGAGGAGCATGGTAGGTTGGAGGACAATTGCATAGTGGGAAAAATTAGGAAACCCTTGTCATTTCTCTTGGTTAGGCAGGAAACAGAGATGTCCTTAGACGAAGGGGGAGCACATGAGTTGTTTTATTAACAGTTAATGGAAGAAAATTAATGCTAATTTATTCTTCATACACACCATGCAATTTGTTAGAAAAGTAAAAGAATAGTTTGAAATTCTTTGGTCAATTGATGGATCCCTATGTTAGGGGCATAGAAATGAAACTCAGCATTAAGCAGACAAATACTCAAGCCCACAGGCCACATAAATGCTGAATAAAACCAGCTCTACAATGGACCTCTGAAAAGCGAGGGGTAAGAAGCCTAATGAATGACTGAATCTGACCTTCGCAAAATCCCTGGAGTGTTGTTGAAAGATCATTCATTTCCAGCTTAGATGTCAAGATGGGCTCCAGTAACCAGGAAAAAAAGAGAGCTTGAGTCAGTACTTACTGAGTTTTAAAAATCTTTACAACACAGTGCATTAGACTAGTCATTAAAAGGGCTTCTCTAACTGAATTTTGAGCTGTCACTGTGTGGACCTGTAGTTTTCGCCCAGGGAAACCAAATTTTAAAAATAGGAATAATTCTCAAGACATGAATGTATCAATATCCCGCTTTTATGGAGTAGAACTTCAAAAACTGGGATGTGGAGCCTGGCAGAGTGTACTTTTGTCATGCTGATACCATTGTAAGAAAGACTTAAAACCAAGAGATCAATCATGTCTTGAAGTATTTGCAAATTACTTGCCTAGTTTATGAAAGGAAGGTATAAAGAAACAAATCTACTTTTTTCATTTTCAAGTGGCCGTCCTGAATATCTGATAAATTCTGTTATGTTTCTAAGTATGTACTATTATTACTGCATCAGGAAATCGTCCTTGTATACTGAGTGATCTTTATTATGCATGCTATCCAGAAGCTTTTAAAGAAGAGAATCTAGCACATTTATTTCCCCAAATACCTAAAAATTTACACTTGAACCAGCAATTAGCGTATCCTAAATATTATCTGAGGGGCTTAGACAGAAATATGAAAATACTCTCTTTGAATAAGGGGACCAAGGACTGTATTTTTCACTCTTCGTTAGTGTACTTCCAGTTGAAGCAGTTTATTATTATTCAGTGATTGTAGCAGAAGAGAAGCATGGTTGAAATGGTTGTAGTTTCTCTGCTGTTGACTTCCTTACTACTTCAGAGACAGGGAATAGTCAGAAGCAGTGGGTGCTGCCAGTTCATATTTTCCTCCTAACCCATCTTCTGATATGAAAATGGCAGTCCTTTGTTCCCATCTAATTTTAGTACATCCTGGCTTAAAAAAAAAATGTTAGGATGAAAAATGTTAGGATGATTTCCAACCATGGGACTTGAGGGGGAAGAGTACAGGAAAGAGCAGTTTACATTCCATATCCGTGTGCCTTTCTGTGACAGCATATAGTTCCTACACTGTTGATTTTGGTAATGAAATAAATTTAGATGCACTGAAGCAGCAATAGTTAGGTTTTCCTTCCATGTCCTCAATAAGGAGCCTTGTTAGAGTCTGAATGGGGAAAATCATAATATGGTATTTTATAATAAAACATGCTGGGCTGAATTAAAGAACTGTATGCAAGTTTTGGAAGAAAGGCCTGAAATTGTGAGTGAAAACTACATGTTGTGTTGTTATAAATAGAGCCTTTGAGGTCCATTTGTGATTCACTGAAACTGCTTTTATGCCATTGTTTTGAATGAGAATAATATTCGTTGATTTTTGAGAAGCAGTCAGAAGCAAGGCACACAAGTCACAGCTGTTTATTCCCTCTTGGAAATCCTAACAGGTCTAGATGGAAAGCTCTGATTTCATGAAAGAATCAGTTGGGTCACATCATTGATCATATATTTATTAAGAGCTAGGACAGAATTCCATATGGTTTTTAGTTGGAAGTGCCAATTGTGCTTATTGTTTAATTAAAGAGTAATTAACTGGATTGAACTACGAGGGGAATTCCTCTGGACCTCACTATGAAATAAGCCTGTCTTTTCCAAAGGTTTGTTCAATTTAGTGAGGTGAGGTTTCCTCTTGGAATCTCTGTATGATAAAGATGTTATATAGCCAGAAGAAAGGGAGATCATTTTGTTATTAAGCCCATTTGATTAGTGATTTAACTTGGAACAAATGCAGTATTACTTTCTGAACTTGAAATTTATTTTGTTTCCTCTCATTTTATAGCAACAGAAAATTTGTGTTTAAAATCTGTTAAGTAATAGACTAAATATCAAAGAAAAATGATTCTCTCTTTTCTAATACTAGATTTTGGAGGAAAAAAACTATTGGAATTTAGGCAAGTTACTTTCCTTTTCTGGATTTTAGTTTTTCTTCTGCAAAACAAGGGTGTTCAGCAGAGGTGATATTGAAAGTTCTTCTCTACCCTGTGTTAGTTGCATGGGCTGCCATAGACTGAGGAGCTTAAATAACATAGTTGGTTTTTCCCAGTTCTGGAGACGGAGAAGTCCAAGATCAAGGGGCTGGCAAGGTAGGTTTCATTCTGAGGCCTCTTATTTTGGCTTGTAAACAGCTGCCATCTCCTCGTCTGTTCACGTGACCTCTTTTTGCACGCTTGGGGTGAGGAAAGTGAGTGCCCACAGACAAGCTCTCTGATGTCTCTTCTTATAAGGGCACTAATCCCATCACAGGGGCCCCATCCTCATGATGTTATCTCACCCTAATATACCTCCCAAAACCCCCAAATACCATCACATTGAGGGTGAGGGCTTCAACTTAGGAATTTGGGAGGATACGAAACATTCAGTCCATAATTGCTGAAATTGATCTAAGGTTTAGAGAAAGGCCTACAAAATAAGTTTCTACTACATATGGGGAGTTTAAACAGTCCATTAGCTAAATGTTAGTTGTTAGGTCACTATGGTTCTTTTAAGCCAAGGTATTTATTCATGTATATGCAAAAAATGTATTTACATATAATAAAGCATTTGAAGTAATCACAGGAGTATTTCAGTATAAAAATGTCTTCGCATTCATTGGTAAACTTTAGATTTGAGTATTGATTGTCTGTGATTTATATTTGATAATTCAGTTTATATTCATGTGACCATAGAGATGTTTTATCCAAGAAACTGAAAAATTTACATTTAATTGTTTAGCTCACTTTTATCTGACATATATAGAAAGATTGAGATCCACATTGGACCTAAACAGAATTGTGATCATCTGAAGGATCTCCTTAATTGTTTCTTCCCTACCCCAAATACACACAGACTACACACTCACAGATGACATAAAGTCCCAGGGCTTTGAGACTTCTTCCTCCAGTATGTAGTACATTGGTCTGCCCTTTTTAGGCCTTGTGCTTCACTGGGGTATTCTCAGTCTGTCCTAGAGTTGCTTATCCCTTGAATGGAATTAAAGTATGTTGAAAGTGGTAGCAAAGTACCTATGGTAGATGCTTATTTAAAGTTGGTTTCTCTTCAGTACATTTCTCTGAAGCAGTTTGATATAGTGGGGAGAGAGGCAGTTACGTAGACTTCACATAATAGAGTTGTGAATATTCAATGAAAAAATAAACGTAAAGCAGTTTAGCATGATTCCTAGCACGCACCAATGCCAGATAACTTTTTTTCTCCGAGGATGTTTTTTCCCTTTGAAGCTAATATATTGAATTTTCAGGATTTTAACCCTCAGTGCCACCAAGTTAATGTATGCAGTCCCCTGTAAGGCATTTGTATTCCAGGCATGATCAAATGAGTGAAGAAGAGGAGGAATAGTAGATTAGTAGGAGGAAAGGTTTAGAATAGGTGTGCCTTTCAGGACTTCTTTAAAAAGTCATTACTGTCTAGCTCCTTCTTCCTGGTCTCTGCATGGGGCTGGTGTTGAAGCACCTTTTTATTTAGTTAAGAAGTAAGGAAACAAGATACGATGCCAGATTTTCATGAAATGTCCTTCATGATGTGTTAAACAGACTAATAACACCCCTCAGATTTAAGATCATTTTCTGTTTAAGTGATAATCATTTAGTAATAATTGTAGGTATGATGGGGAAAATGTTAATGTGGATGCATTTGAATTAAAGACAAATGATCAAGGATAACCTTCCATTAGGTCTGAATGCCAAGGCATCATTTCCAGTGACTTCAAACAAGGGAACCCAGAGAAGGTCCACCAAATGACCATGCATTGGTCTAATGAAAGTTGTTGAGTTGGATTTGGGTCTTTTACTGTGCATTTAGGAAGCAGTTGGCTAAGATTTTATCATTGATTTCCACCTTGAATCATCCAGATATGATCAGTGGTTCATGTTCCCTTGCTTTATGTTGAATTCACAGCACCATTCACAGTGGCATTTTAATGATATTGGGTAAAACTTTAAGTAGTAGTTTATTTGATTTTACTTTAGTTTATACCGGAACTGACAGTATAGTAGGTAAAGTGCAGTGAATCAGTTGTTTATGCTAGTCTAGGAAACATTTGATTTTCAGATTTGTTTATTTAATCTTTTTATTGGTGGTTAAGTGACTATCTTATTATCTAAAGTATTTTGTATGACTAGAAATACTGGCCTCAGCAGTGTCACTTTCTCTAGCTAACCTCAAAGAGCTTACATAAGTCTTTGGACCATTTAAAAAACTTATACAGAGATGAGGTCAGTACAATATTATGTACATATGCCATTAGGACGGAACAAAGTCAGAGCTTCTCTACTTTTAAGTTAGGTCATTTTAACAGTACAATGTTTGAATAAACTACTTTTGATCAAGATTTTTTGGTTTTGTTTTTTGGGTTCTTTGTGAAAATTAAGAAGAGCTGTAAAGTCGTATTTAAAATAGCAAGCCAGCTTCTCCTTCATACCAGTTCTTTTCTGTTTCAGGTCAGGCGTAGGGTATGTGTGTACAAATAGGCTATTCCCTTTTATATAAACAGTTATGGATATGATAAAACATCTTTGCTTTTGGTTAAAATAGAAGATTGACAAACTGCTGAGGAGAGTTCAGAAATTCAGAGACTAATACAATACGTGGGACAAATTTTCTTTTCATACTGCTCCGAGTAATGTTCTATTCATTGGAACCGGAGACTAACTTTTTTTCCTTGATATTTTAAATCCAAGGGATTTGGTCTTTAGCTGAGGTATTTAAATTCTGTGAAATCACAAACTGTATCTAGTTTCACAGTTTCCTCTAATGAAAATGAAATGCACTCAGTTTCATTATTATAAGGGCCAGGCAGGATAGCAGTAGCTTGGAGCGTATCACCAGGCATGAGTTAAAAATAGATTTTTCTTGAGGCAGTGACTTATATGGTAGATAGTTGACAGAAGAGAAAAATTAAGTTAAATTTTGAGCTGGTATCTCAAATACTAAGTCTGAATTCTGAAGGATATTTAAAAAAGAAAATTGAAATGGTTTTCATTTGTAGATAAACACTTTAGTCTGGGTTTACTGTTGAAATATTTTCTAGATTAAATTCAATGTATAGCAATATGAAAATACTGTAACTTGTTTTTAGTTATGTTTTTGGTGGAGTAACTGAGGCAAACTAGGTTATAGGTGATTTACTTAAGCTAAGATCATAAATAGGTCAGGGAAAGGCCAGGAATTAATTATGCATTTGAATTTTAGTATTAAAACAGTAAAATAGGTTTGATAAGTTTTACATATGCCGGTAACTTTGAATGTAGACAGTGAAAAGCCTTCATTATACTTATTTTTGCTTATTTACCATGCACAAACTTTTTGGTGCCTGGGTTTTTTCATGTGTGTGTTTTCTTAATATAGCACGTAACACCAATAGCCACTGTTAACTTTGGAAAAAAAAAGGATAATATCAAATTGGAGTAAGTTTAACTCTTGCTCTGTTCTTCTTAGCTTACTTTACTCAGAGCTCTTCCATCCAGTGAGTTGCAAGCGTGACATTTGCTATGTTTTTAGCACCTGCCAACTTGGAAACCAGGGTTTGTGCTCAGGATTTAGGCTTACAACCCGCACTTTATGGTGCACAATGCCATCCCAGCTGGCGTGCTTCATACCTCAATGGTGCTAGACGTTTGGTTACAAAGCTGTGCAGATTCACATGTGTTGATTTCAATAGGCATTCCCCTTCAAGCTGCTTTCAACTCTCATTTTGTATCAAAGGAGTTAGATTGGTATCATTAAACTCACTGCTGTGGTGGTTTTTCAATGAAAATAAACTTGGTTTATTTAGTGCTTGAATCAAAAAGTAACTTTGTCTCCAAGAACCAGAATACCCCTTAAAAAAGGAGTGTGCATATAGATGTGGGGGAGATGTACCCACAGACACACATTCATACATAATGAGAGATTCCAGCCCGAGCTGTAACTCACTTTCATCAGTGGAAAGGTTTTAGAACACAAGGTAAAAAGACCAGAAAGGACATAACAGAAGGATTAGTGTGTTACAATGTGCAGATGTAGGCAGGGCTGTCAGTTGTAGCTGGCTCATAGATGGTGGAACAACTATAGAACTTACTTTTCTGAATAAGATCCACATAAGAAAATTGCCCCCATAGTTGATGCAGATTTTTGGCTTTCATCTGTAACCAAAAACTTTCTATATTTTCCAAAGAATTGTATTTTGCTGACTTGTTTTTAGTAGCCAATCTCTTTGAAAGTGCTTCAGGTGGACTTGGTGATGTCTGACTTCCAGTCATCTATTATAAGAAATCTTAAAAGGTTCTGCTTTAAAAGGGTCTTTTCAGATGTAGAAAGGACAGTGTGAAATTTGAGTGACTGGCTTTTAATACAACAGTTGTGAACAAGAGGCAGTGGCTTTTGGAAGCTGAATAAAGGAGTTGTTAATACATACACACATCTGCATACTGCTGTTGGGTCAGATGTATAACAAGTTTTTTTCACTCACTTCCTTAGTTTAAAAGAATAATATGTTGTTCTTAGAGACAAACTAGTTCTATAATTTTTTTAGTGAAGAACTCTTTACAACTGTAGGTACAGAGAAATTCGGGAAAAATCGAGTAACATTGACTGATACTTGCTCATACTTCAAAGATTAGCTCCTTGTTGTTTGAATATGGCATTTATCTGGTTCTAAACGAAAATAAAACACCCACTAACTACCTAGGGCACTCCTTAGTGCATATCAAAACCTAACCTTTATTCTCCTGTGCACAAATGTGCTTAGGTGAATACTTTTATTAGCTTGTTGATACAAGTTATAGTTGGATACACCCTTATTGTCTCCTGTTGCTTAAGAGCTTTAAACTTGGAATGGGGGAGCCCTCTTGTCTAGAATGATGCCGTTTAAGTCTCCCCAGCGGTTTTGAGTGGATAGAAGATGCATACACATAAGCATTCCTCCATTTGGTCGCCCTGCTTTGAGGGAGCCAGAGAGCTGGTGTTACTGTGTTTTATCCCTGAGTTTCATAGATTAGTCTTGGAGTGAGACTACATTTTATGTTTTCCCAGAGTTTTCCGTGGCTTTAGTGTTGGTCGATTGATAATGGAAAAGTTATAAATGATCATTTTTGGATTATTTATGGATTTATTCCAAAATTGGCCCGTGAATTTGTGTTTAGGCGTCTGGTTGTGCTCTAAATCTGGTTTTGATTTGGTTCTGACCTTTTAGGATTGAACAAAGGTAAACAGCTTAGCTCCCCTTCCCCCAGTTGCAAGTTACCTTGTTTTAAAGCCAGGGTTCAACTAAGTTTATATTTACTCTTCTGAATTGAGCAAAATTCTAATATATAATCTTTTGGATAGATTTTTTAATATAATGAAGAATTATGTAGTATAGCTTGAAAAAATGGGGATGTTTTAGATATTATAGGACTTACTATATAATAATGTGGGAAAGGCTACACTATAGAAGGTTGACTGTATGTATATTATAGAAGCCTTAATGTATGTATTTTTAGCCTTTTGGAGATTTAAATTAATTAAATGTGAAACAGCTATTTACTGGTGAGTAGTACAGCTCCTTAAGTGGGTATTTTAATTCTGTATACTCTCAAGAAGGCCTCAGAACCAGAAAAACAGGCTGCTTTAGGTTGGAAAGGAGGCGTTGCAGCAAAGGAGCTTGCCATAACCACAGTCCTTGGACTTTTGTGAGACTAAAATCATCCTGAGAGCAACAAGAATAATGGTTGCAATAATTGTTTCCAGGCTCAGGACCCCTACATTTTGT
This sequence comes from Manis pentadactyla, assembly GCF_030020395.1. Lineage (NCBI taxonomy): Eukaryota > Metazoa > Chordata > Mammalia > Pholidota > Manidae > Manis > Manis pentadactyla. The sequence continues at coordinate 133,776,928 of NC_080026.1, read as the reverse complement.
TTTTTAAGTTGACCTGATGAACTAGTAATTGCAGAAGTAAGCTGAATGTTTGCCAGCAGGAGTCACTCTCGGCCTCCTAATAAAAAGGAAATTAAACTATATCCTTAAAGCTCTCTAAGGTGACACGGTGATAAGATGGCGTTAGTAAAGTGTGGCAGGATTCTCAAATTATCCCTTGTGCCTTTCTTCATTCACCCTAGGGATACTTGGTTCTTACTCTTTTCAAAGTTGGCCTTTGATCAATTTTAAGGCAAGTGTTTATGGATATCAGTATTTTAGTATTCTGCATATTAATTCATTTTGGCTTTGTTAGGATTAATTGATTATATCCCACATCATCTGCTTGAATGAATAGGCTCACATCCTCCTGATTGTTGTCCATCCTAATCTTGCAGCAGAAATCACTGGAGTGAGCTGCAGTTAGTGTGAAAGGAGATGTTAGCTCATGGTTTCTGAAAAAGAATGAGTCCAGTGTGGGAAGAAACTGAAATATTTCAGCAATAGCCATGAAATATAATAGTTTCCCAAGTGCACAACAAGCTCAAGAAGTTAATTGTTCATTTATGTTTGATACTGGGATTGAAACATTGGATTAAAACCAATTAAATGTTCCTAGAAGCAACAGAAAAAGTTTCCTGATTTATGAATAGAACCATTCAAATGGCGCAGACACAATCCATGTAAAGTAATGAGGTGTTTTGTTTTTTTGGCAGAGGAGAACACAAAACAGCACAGTTCTTTTTAAAAACCTTTTTCTTAAAATTTTTTTTTGGATACAAGGTCAATAAAATAACACACCAGTAGGAAGGAGTAATGAGAAATCTAGGGCTTTATTTCACAAAACAATCCCCCTCCCCCAGGTGAGCAGCACAATGAAAATACTCTGCTTATACTGTCAGGGTTACATTCCTGAACTTAAGTCAACATCCTAAGTTACAGAACTAAACATGCTCTGCCTCTGCTTAGCAACCACAAATCCTTCCTTCAACAGTTGCATATATTTTGGATGTGGCTTCTGAAGTACATATTCCTTTATTTCGATCGGCGCAGAGTTATGAAACTAGGGCTTTATTTTCCCAAAGCGTGACAACACCTACACGGACCCCCTCCACTATCGCCCAGCACGCCACCGAAATGAGCGTTTCTTTAAACCTCAAAAAAACCCCAACAACCCGGAAGCTGGACGTCTGAATTCCACGCGGCCCGGTGTTTTCGTCCCGGCTTGTACGGGAGTCGAGGGGCGGGGAGAGACGCCTGCCGGGCCTTTGGGCCCAGGCGCCCGCGATGACGGCTGCACGGCCGCCCGGGCCTGGGGCCACTTCCCGCGTCCCAGGGCCTCGCAGGCGCGAGCTTGGCGAGCAGGACGCCCTCTAGCCCCGCCGGCGGCGCGCCGCGAACCCCCCACTCCCCGCCCACCGGCGGTTGCGCGCACTGCACACTCGCCCGCTGCCGCCGCCGCCGCGCCGAGCGCCCGGGCCCGCGACACCGCCCGCACAGCTCCGGACCCAACGACACGCAGCCGCGGTCGGGCGGCGGCGGGTGCGGCGGGCGCGGGCGGCCTGGCCCGGGCCGGTTAAAGGGACGAGTTGCAAACAGTTCAGGAAGTGACAAGTCGATTTCCTCCTCTCTGGGAGCCGCTCGGTACAAAGCGCTCGGCGCCGGCAGGAGAGCGTGCGCGCGGCGGACGCGCAGCGGGCAGCCCGGACGACTTGGCGAGCGCCGGCGGCGACGGCGAGGGGCCCGCGCCCGGAGCGCCCCGCCGCGCATAGTAAGCGACCCCGGGCCGGGCGGCGGCTGCCGGGGAGCCGGTCCCGAGCGGAGATCCTTTCGTACGCGCCCCAGCCGCCGGCTGGAGGGAGCCCAATCGCGTGCGTGCTGGGCTTGCCCTTTAAATTTAAAAAAAAAATTTTTTTATGTTGCTGGCTTTTTTTCCGCGTTTTTTTCGCATTGGGTCGGGTGGCTTGTTGGGGTGCTGAGTGTCGCCCCTGTGGCAGGCATGAGACATGTCAGAACGCAGCCAGGGAAACGAACCAGCTGGGCCCCTGCGGAAAAGTCTGCACTTCCCGGGGCGGGCGCGGGGATGGCTGCGCCCGGTGGCTGTGCTGCTCTCCGAGTTTCAACTTGCTGCAACGGCGAAGCAGCCGAACGCCGGGACCCGGGCTCCCCGTTCGCCCCGAAGTTACCGCATCGTTTGCAGACAACTCTTTTGTTCGCGGAAGTTTGCGTCCGCCACTCCTGGGATGCGGGCGCGCGGCAGACCCCGCGGTCGCTGGTGCTGCCGGGTGGGCACGTTGTGGGTGAGGGGGCGTTCTGTTTCGTGCGGGGGTTGCCCGCGGGGTGGCCTTGGTGGGGCTTGCTGGGTGGGAGGCCCCCGCGCTGGAGTGGCTTTTGCACATGGCGAGAAGGGCCGTCTGGTGTGGGCACGCTGGTCGAGTCACATTTTTGCCAGCTCTTGATTTGCAATCCCGTGGGAGTCGGCTCCCCGCTTGGGGTTTCTCTTCGTGGGGTAGGGACGAGGGAGAAGACACCTAGGGTCTGGGGAGGGCCATCGGTTTGCGGTGCCCCAAGTGGCTTCTCGGGCAACCCCCAGCTCCCCACCTCTGTCTGCAGACTTGGGAAACAATGCTCATGGCGCGGGACAGGGCGGCGAAACACGGGAGTCGCGCGAGCTGTCTTGCTGGAATCCCTCGCCCCCGGACGCCCCCTGAAGCCGGACTCCCTCCATCTGACCGCCCGGGTTCATTAACACGTACTGTACTTAGTACGATGGTGAACAAAGAACAGCTCTTTGCAGCATTTGATGAATGGGATTCTGCCTCCTATAGGCCACACTCCGAGTCTTCCATACGTTCCAGTCTCCGGACTCGGTGGTGTTGAGCAAGTGGTCCCTGCGGTGGGCCGCATTCTGGGCCCGGAACCTGGGCAGGGCATTGGTGCTGCTGCTGCCGCCGCGGTGCTCGCCTTGCCTGAGCGGGTGCAGATGGAGCCAGGCTGACGGTTGTTCAACAGGAACAAATGTTTGTTGAATTGTTGGATGGTGGAGACAAGGGACTGTTTTCTATTGACTGCTGCAGGAGTTGGAATGGTACTGTTTATTGGCCTGGGAAGCCAGGCAAGCGACTTGTGCTGCTTGCAACATATTAGCAGACTTCCAAATGACATACTAGCATATGTGTTCTCAGCAGTTCCCACGGGCTGGAAGGGGGATCCCTCTTGCTCCAGATCCTGGACTCTGGGTTGAAAGATACCACCCAGTTGGAGGATTTGGGAAGGAATGAAGTTGAATGAAACTCACTGTTCCTGAATTGGCCAGGTTTTGGTTTCATTCTAATTTACCACTTAACAGTAACTTACTTCAGTTACACTTTTGATACTGACTTGGAGATGTGTTAGGGTGTTTTTTTCTTCTTCTTCCTTTCCTGTGGACAGCTAAACAGAAAACAGCTACTTGTCCCAGTTGCTAGGTCCATGTTAGTGGGAAAAGGTTTGGTTCTTAAGTCCAGGATTGGGAGCCCTTGCCTCTGTGTCTGCACTTGGCTAGGGTCTCGATGCTGCCAGCCCTCCTGCAGACCCAGAGTGTGTCCCCAGGGCACTGTTCTGTCTAGAGGGCAAAGGAGAGGCTTGGGGCCATTTGTGTTTTTATCCCGAATGTCCCTCCAGAGAAGAAGGTGGTTTTGAAACTACTTCATATAATTTTGCCCAAGGATTTCTTATTTTCCCTTGAGAACGTGATATTGATGTGTAGTCATTTTAACACTGAGACAAGTTTTAAATAAAAGCTACTGGTATTTTTGCTGCAGGAAGGACTTGAATTTCTAAGGCTTGCAGGACAAGCTGAGCATTCCACTGTTTCCACTGATAATGTTTTTAGTCAGTTTCTCTCTTCTGTTTTCAATTTAGGGTATGTCACTCCTAGTAGCATTTTGTAAGTTCATAGTGTTTTGGGGAAGAGCTTTAAGATACCTTATTGCCATGATGGTGATTACACTTAATAACATTTTTGGGGAAGTCACCTTGTTATTTCTTAGGCTTTTTCTCTCCACACTTTTTAGTCTTAATTCCTCTTTTGATTCCTTCACCCCCAGCCTCTCCATCTCCCCAGTTCTTTAGAAGCCTAGTGGGCTACTTGTCCTTTAAGTGGGTTCAGGGAGTGGGCACCTGACCTGTGATGGAAGCTTAGGAGAGGCCAGCCAGCTTTCCTTCCCTGCAGGAGGCTGGGGATGTCATGCATGGATCCTTGTGTAAAATCAGGAAGCTGGCAGCAGAGGACGCCTTGGAGCAATTTGGTGTACATTTGCATACTGTATAAAAGAGCACACCCGTGTCACCACTGCCTGATGCAGTGGGCCCTGAAGACTGAGCAGTGGCCCCACTGTCGGGTTGTTCAGTATGTTATCTGGGCAGTGTGACTTTTTTGAAATGCAGACTGTATGGAAAACTTTTTGTTCTTGTCCTTAAAAAAAAAAAGATTGAAATAAGCAAATACTCAGATCAGCACAACCCCCATCGTTACCACCACCACCACCACCACGCACACCTCTCTGATGTGTAATAAAAGAAACCTGCAGGCATAATTTGTTATGTAATATGCTGATAATACAAGTTTCGGTTTTAGATGGAAACCAGATGTGGAGGGGTTCTCTTTAATTGATCCAGCAAGGGGGACGCTTTACTAGATTAACCAGCCCCTGCAAAGCCCAAAGGTGATTTTTGTTTTGTTTTGTTTTTTGACTTCAGGGGAGAATCCCAAACTTGGGGCTTTTTTGAGGTTTCTGCCTCTTGCTTTTTCGCCTCTGGCTTCTTGCTTTGCTGCAGCTGTCCTTTTTGTCAGACTCTTCCTCTCTTGAAAGAACCAGTTTGTTGCCAACATGAAGCACATGGCTGTGTCTGGCAGGGCTCAGTGCAGCTTAACTGCTGGGCTGCACAGTCCTTGCCTAGTCAGGCTGCTGCCCTGTCTTCCAGCCTGCAGAACAGGGGCCAGCCGAGGGACTTGGGTGCTGTGAGGAATGTTGACTGGTCTCCCTCAACACGTTTCTGAAACATCTGATCATCCAGGGAGAGTTGCTGTTTAAACTTGCCCTAGTGAATACACTTCTCTAAAATCATTGACTCTCCTTCTCTGATTAATTTCTGTGTTTGTTTCCTGCCTAACTTTATGAGGGTTCTTTTCTACACGGCTGAGTCACCTTTATTATGGCCCAAGGTCGGGGACTGCACTGTAATAGCTGACCCCATTAACAGCAGTTTCATTCCATGCAGGGATGTGAACTTTGGAAACAAACCCAGACGCTTAGATATGCTGATGTGCCCGGAGACTTGCTTAGAAAATTTTTGTTTTAGCGCAGTTTACATTAACATGATTAATGACCACGCCACTGAAAAGTCCATATTCAAAAGCAATTTACTGTTCCCGAGGGTTCTTATGGCGAAGTAATTTTCTGTGCCAAACAACTTTGTTTTACGGTAACTTCTTTGATGTTTAATCCAAACCTCCTGTGCACACAGTTTTGGATCAAGGTTTGGGCTTCAAGAACTGAGGGTTGTGGGTTTGGTGGTGCCTGTTGTAACCTTCCCTAACTGGGGTCAGAGGGTACCCGGATTCCTGTCTTAAGAAAGTTCCAGGAGATCCTGAGCAGCAGCAGAGTTAGTGTCGTGCTGGTTAGGATGGGAGGAAATCTTCCAGAGGAAACTTGGCTTCAGGCTGTCTTGGAAGAGGGATGCAAGGAGGCTGGAGCTGAGGACAAGTTTTTTTTTCCCTTGCAGCAACGGGAGATACTCGAGCTTTTTCAAAAAACAGAGACGTCTTTGCTGCAGCCTCCTCCTCCTCCTCCTTTTTTTGTTAAATGTGGGTTGATTGAGAGGGGAAATGCTGATGGGTGGGTCTGAAAGCAGCCTTAGGAACCGGAGAAAATAAAAACACATTTGAAGGACTCTGAAAGATTTTGCATTTCAAAGGGTCTACCTTGTAGAATTTCACATCACGTCAGGGGTTACGGAGAAGTGTGACAGGCACCCCCGCTTCTTTAACGGCTCTCCTGCTGTCCTGCTGTGGGGGGCTGCACGGGAAGCTGCCTTTTGTTGGGGTGTGGGGGCAGCATGGCCAGCCCGTTCAGGAATATCATGGAAACAGCAGGATCCCTTAGGAGGCATCTGTAGTCCCTAGAGGGGCTCTTTACGTGGGGCCACTCTCAGGAAGTAGAAGTCTGTTTGTAAACAGCCCATTTGACCCCAGAATGCTGGGGCAGGCCAACTCCTGACAGCTCTCCTTCCACTTGATCTCCTGTGAAACAAAGAAACGGATTCTCCTATACTGGTATAATGCGGTTCCCAAGTTCCCAAGATGCAGGACCATGAGAAGTTGGGTGCAGCAGGGTTCAGGCCAAATGGGTGCAGATTATTAAAGTAATAGATGTCCTCATTGGTGGTTGAAGACCCACCCTGAGCCATGGGATTTGCATACCCTCTCTAATTCTCAGAACAGTCCGGCTGTACTGCGGAAGAAACTGAGGCTCAGAGAGGTCAAGTAACTGACCCAAGGCCACACAGCTGCAAGGCTGAAAAGCTAGTAGCTCTATCTGGGTCTGTCTGTCTTCAGAGCCTGCTGTTCCCATGCAGCCTGCTCTTGGTGGGTGTGTTCAGAAGATAGAGGCACTGGGTTCTGTTTTATCTCAAGGCATAAATTTTGTTTAGTCTTGTTAACACCACAGGGAAACTCAAAAATTTTAACTGCCTCTTTCCCTTTCCCCTCCCTTTCCTACAGCTTTTAAATTTTTTTAAAAGGGTGATTGGATTCTAGATCTGCCATAAGACCAAAGGCAGTGCCTCATTTGGGAAGACTGAAATGTTTTGCCTCTTCCTTAGACAAGACATATTCTCAAGAAAATATAATTATTCCCTTTGACCTTCTGGGGGAAACAGAATAAATCTGGCAGCTTACTGGAAGCATCACCGTTGATTCAGATTTCATTCTCCATTCAAAGGGGTTGTTAAAAGACTTTTTTTTTTTTTTTGGCATTTGTCATTCAGATGTCTCAAAAGTAAATCATTTTGTGGTGCTTGCCACCCCACATTTGTACAGTATCACCTTTGTTTGCATATCTAAAGTAAATAACTAAGCACAATTGTACGTCCTCCAGCATTTGGGAACTTGGTACTCCCTGGACAGGGCTGGGCAGAGGCCCTGCATTCTGTTTCAGACAGATGGCTCTTCACAGGTTGATCCCGGTTTGTGTGTGGGGTGGGCCCTGGGGGTGGGGTAAGGATGCCCATCTCCAGCAGGGACCGCCTGGCTGAGTCGGCTGTCTCTTCTGTTCCTAAAGAGTTTGTGGAAAGGGCGGGGCCCTTTTGCATGGGGTTTCTAGAATTTAGAGCAGTGGTTCTTAACTTTGGCTGCACATTAGAATCACCTGGGGAGGTTTAAAAAAATTAATCTGGCTGCCTAGGCTGCATCCAGGACCAATTATACCAGAGTCCTTGAGAGAAGGGATAGGAGTCAGCACTGGTATTGTTAAAGCTTCTCGGTTGATTGTGTTGTGTGTCCAGGACTGAGGGACGAGGGCTGGAATAGACCTCATGCATACCTTGCTTCCCTCAGCAGGGGATTAGGGACCTTCCTGTTCAGGAGTGGAATAAACCTATTGGAATTTTCCGCTGCTGCCCTGTCTCAGTGAAGGAGAATCTGAAAGGTGCCCGCCCCTGGGCGACGTGCCTGCTGGAGACATCGTGCAGGTATTTCTGCTGGGCCAGGTCTTGGGTGTGCCTCCCAGCCCAGGATTCGGTACAGCCCCTCTGAGCCACCTTCTTTCCGGAATGAAAGAGGGCAGGCTTCATTCAGCCCCGGCCTCCCTCAAGCAGGCCCTGCATCCCCGCCATCCTCCTGGTCTTTGCAGCTTCTTTCTCCTCGGAGGTTTGTGACACATCCTGTCCCTCTGCGGTTCAAGGGAGGGAAGATGTAGTTTGGGTCCAGGGCTCATCTTGGGGATTCTCAGCAGGCAACTGGTACTTTTCACTCAGTTTGCAGTGACTGTCACACTGTCAGCCACCTGACTGTTCAGACTTGTCCTATGGGCATCCTGGGGATTACATTTTATAGAATTCTGTTTAGAATGACCAGGGGCTGAGGAGAGCATGAGCTTCTGTGGCCTGAGACCCCCAAGAGGTGCTGTGACCTTCCCAAGGTCACATAGCCAGTGTGGAGAGGAGCCAGACTGTCATCTCCTGAGTCCCCTGCTCACACCTGTGTTCTCTGCTGAGAGACTGAAGCACAGCCCTGCGCGCAAGAGAGTGTGCTTCAGCGCAGACACGTGGGCAGTGTAGCCACTGTTGAGAGTTCTTCAGCCAGGTGAAACATGCCGTCCCATCTGTCACCTCCTCCCACGATGCCTGCTCAGCAGGGATTTCCAAGGTTGCTGACTGTTTAAGCTCACTAAATCCCCAGCAGGGGAAACTGAGTCCCTTGGAAAGTGCTGAAACCTTGAGCTTGTTGAAAAGGGTTTTGGTTGCTTTGGTAAAGGTTTGTCCACCTGCTCATCTGTGTGTTGTAGTGGTGGTAAGGAAGGGTTCTTTCTCCTGTGCTGGAGTTGGGTTTGGGCCTGATGAGGTGGGGAAGAGGGGGATTGCTATTTCCTCCAGCCCATAATTCCTGCATTCGTTTAGCAGACATTGGGCACCTGCTGAGTGTCCTGAAAGGAGCTGGGCCCTTTCCTTCATTAGTTCATTTAATCCTTAGCACAGTCTGGCTGCGGGACTAGCTCCATGGATTGTTGGGAACACTGCCACTCAGAGAAGCTTGCTCATCCCGGGTGAGAGGGACAGTGGCATTTCAGCTCATTCTGGCTGGCCCGTCCTCTATTCTTTCCCCCACACCATGCTTGCTCTCCCTCCAGTGCTTGCCCCAGTAAAAGGAGGTGCAGTTCCTCTGTGAGCAGGGAGCATCATCTGGGGGCGTCCCTGGTCAGTACCGACTGGTCACCACACTGCTGCTTCCAGGAGGGGCTTGGGCTGTGCAGCAGAGCCTGCCGGGAGGCTCCTGGGCCACTCTGTTTGAGCAGTGCATGGAGGAAGTGTCTCATGGCTGCTAGTGCTGCTGCCTGCCCATCCTCCAACCCCGGGAGGCCACCCTCCGCCCGGCTGCCCTCTGGCTGAAGTGCCCTGACGGACAAGGCCCAGCTGGGAGAGGCCTCTGCCGCGCCTGGAATTCCCCTTGCTCTGGCATTCACGTTGGCCAGGGGCCTGGGAGTGGAGGGAGGTTCCATCGCTGGCTGGGAGCAGCTTCTCTGCATGTTTGGAAGTAGTAAGACGTCCTCTGCAGCCGGCCACCTCCATGCTCTGGGTGAGGAGAGGGAGTCATCTCCTGGGGTTCAGAGGGTATGGGGATGTCTCTGCTTCTGAAACGCCAGAGGATGTGGGGGCCCTCTGTGTCATGGCCCTGGGGCCACGCCCTGAGAGCCACCCTCCTATAAAGACCCTCTAGCAGTCAAATGATTGGATTCCTCAGATGGAAGGTAGTAGGCACACTAATGCCCACTCTCTGGACCTAATTTGCTGCATGGCCCCCTCAGGCTCAGTTTCCCTTTTTGCTGGCCCTGCCTTCTGTTGTTTTAGGGACTAGTTACGAGCCTGTCCGAGAAACCCCTTGTGAAGGGCACAGTGCTGTGGGAGGGGCGCAAGGTAGGAAATGTGAATCTGACCCAAGGGCAGGAAGAACTCTGCCCTGGAACGTTTCTAACAAGGAAAGAACTGGCAGCGGGTAGGTGAAACCCAGATCTCATCCTTCAGGGAAGGCAGCTCTGCGCTTTGGATTCAGTGCTGGGTTCAGATCCCAGGTCTGCCCTTTGCTGACCGTTCGCCCTTGGACTGGTGGCTGTGTCCCAGTCTGGGTTCCCTCATCTGGACTATGCCGTGCTGATAGTGTCCAATTCATGGGTTTGGAACACTGAGTGAGACCATGGTGGGGACACGGAACCAGCAAATGTTAGTGAGCATCTCATGCAGCCTGTCACAGGCACATGCTGTTGGGAGGACAGATGGAGGACTGGGAGGCCAAGGGGAAGGACAAGGGCGATTGTCCTCATGGCCCAGGTGGCAGATAGGATGAAGGACAGAGCTAGGCTAGGCTTCATGGGTCAGATTGGGGCAGGTAGAGCCTTTCATGTCCCGGTATTCTCCGTTCTCAGATGTTATGTGATTTTTTAGGGAGGAAGGTTTGAAAGCATGTGTTATAATTTAGTTTGCAGTGTTTCTCTTAATAAGAGTTAAGACTGGTGAAATCTTTTAAGCTTTCTCTTTAGGAAACAAAATCTCTGTTTACCAAACGTGATTTGATTTGGTTCTAAACACAGAAAATGAAATGCATGTAAGTGTCACAATGCAGCCTCAAAATCTTGGTTCTGTTCTTTGAGTGAATTCTTTGGAACCTTTAAAGGCTTACACCTGACTGGACCGACAGTGGAGGCCCAATCTAAAAAGGTTCTTTGTAGCCGATGTCCTCATTTGGTTTTGCCCTTTTTCCAAGTTGGAGAACTGCCTTTCACAGCTGCAGTCAGCATCTTCTTGGGACAGGTCGTGTGGTCACAGCTGGGGTTTTTCACCCCTCCTGCCTGGCCACCTCTCACCGACCCCTAGGAAATGATTCTCACTGCCTCTGGACCCCTCTGCCAGCTGAACATGACTGGCAGTCTCTCCAGGAGCAAGAGCTCCTCTAAGCTCATCAAAGCTTTTGAACCCAGCACTTGACCTGGATAACAAAAGGAAGGACCGTACCTGCGCCAGGGGTTACTAGGTTTCTCTTGGTGCTGGCGGTGACTCCTAATGGTCTCTACCCACCTAGTCTTCTGAGTGTCACACCTCAGCAGCCCCAGCCTGGCATCTAGTGGTGTGAACAGGGCAGATAGTCTTGGCATGTGAGATTTCCTACTGGACTTTGGCCAGCTTTGGGGGAGGCCCATTGGTATAGGGGGTGTGGAGACTCAGGATTATTTATTGGGCTCTAGATGGGCCCAGACTGCAGACTGCAGCAGACCCCTCTCCTCAGAGGCTGGCACAAGTGTTAAGGACTGGCCCTGGAGAGCCCCTGCAGAGGACCCACCAAGGTGGCTGGGCTTGGATGGCCTTGGCGCACACCCTCTTCTTGGACATCATGGGCTTTGTGGCCAAGGGGCTGAGGGAGGGAGGAAACCAAGGCCTTTGAGCTGCCTCTGGTCTCGGTGGGTGTGACAGATCATCTTTGCCACCCCCTGTGCCTTGCAGGTGTGTCACTGTTCCTGTGGTGACCACAGAACTGCCATCCTGGTGGGGCCCCAGGCGCAATCCAGTTCAGTCAGTGTCTAGTCAACGCCTACTACCTGTGTCAGGCCCTGAAGGATTCCGAGATGAGAACAGCGAAGCCCTGTTTTTGAGGAGCTTGTAGGCATATCACGGACAGTCTGCAGTTGTTCTGAGTCGCTGCTGTGCGCCAGGCTATGTGTGAGAAGCATAAGGGAGGTGTGTGTGCACACCATGCTGGTGAGCCCACAGTCCTGCGGGAGCCACAGGAAGGTCATTTAAACCGAGCCAAAGGGAGGAGGGCAGAGAAGGCTTCCTGAGTCTTGAATAATGAGCAGGAGTTTAGACAGAGGAAGGATGGGGAGGCAGAGCTGTCCCAGACAAGCGAGCAGTGTGTGCAGAGGCCCAGCAGCGCACGATTGCCTCTGGGGGCACTGGGGAAGCAGCATGTGTTTGTGAGTGACCCTCCTGGGTGCCTGGTGAGAAGAGCCCAATGGGCCAGGAGCTAAGCTGGTCTGGGTCAGGTGGGCAGTCAGTGCAAGGTGAGGAGTCTGGACTTGAACCCTGAACAGCAGGGAGTGGGGGGGTCCTGTGTGAATGTTTCCATTTCAAAGGCTCTGCGTTCAGTGAGTGGCGAGTGGCGATGCTGTGTGGGGTTGGAGCAGACAGCCGGGAGGCCACTGAATAGCCCAGGAGAAAGGGTATGAACCAGGAGGCGGAGGACGGAAGGGGGTCACAGCCGGTTGGTCACCCGCTGGACGCTGGTGAGGAAGCCGGGGAGGGGCAAGATGACAGCCGTCCTTCCTGGGGTACCTTCCCAGGCCTTTTGACCTTGGAGTGACCTCCTTGGAGGGCGCAAGACTAGTTCCTTACACACGAAATTTTCCTCCAATACTTTTTCTCCGCCGGAGGGGTGTGGTCTTTGCCGCTGAAGCTCATTTTCAGAAGGGCACTTGGGCTTCCCAGAACCTCCCGTCTCTTGCCCATGCCTGCACTGGAAGTAAAGAAATCAGAATGAACAGAACCTTCTGGCGTTGCCTGAGTTGAAAAAATCTGATTCAGTGTAAAACTACCTTTTTTTCCTTAAAGGAGAAAAGAACTGCATTGATGTGACTGAAAAAGGAGGCTGGGTGCCCTTAGGGCGCCGTCATCTGCTCTCTCTCTCTCCAGTGTTCTCCAAGGGCGGGGGAGTTGCTGACACAAACACGAGCCTCCACACCCTCAGATGCCAGGCCAGATTCCAGGCCCGCAGACTGGGTGGCATGTGACTCCTGCCCTGAGGAGGAGAGGTAAGGAAAACAATGAGCAGACAAGGATGGCCGGTTCAGCAGCCCCTGCTGGCTTTGGGGTGTCCTCTCTGAGCCTGGGAGGGTCTTGCTCGTAGCGTTAGTCCTCAGGAGAGAAGCAAGTTAGCTGCAAATGTCCTTACCTTGGCAGTAATCCTCCCTGTTCATCTAATTCCCAGAGAGGTTAGCAAATGCCCTCACCTGTTAGGAAGGAAAGTAACAGAGAGATCGGGCCTGGCTCAGACTAAGCAGGCGGGAAGGTGAGCGGCAGCCCGGAGCAGAGGAGCGGCCGCCGTCGTGTGGGCCGGACTCTTGGGCCAGCAGAGCGATGGTCCGAGGGGAGTGGGTTCTGACTTGCCCTAAATAAAAATCAGTTTCTAAAACATTATGTGAGGTTCAGGCATGTCCTTGAGTGTTACAGCAGAGACTCCAGGGCGACTGCTCTGGGACGCGGGGCCCGGAGCTCCACGTGGCTTTGCGTGGATGAGCAGGGCCAGCGTAGTACCTGCTCTCGGTGCCTGAGGGGTTCCCCTGGCCTGCTGGGCTTTGAACCCGTGTGAAAATGGCTGTCCCAGCCCTTCCCCTGCACTTGGGAGAGGACAGCTGAGCAGACTGCCCCTGCCCATTTCCGGTGGGTCTGGGAGGCCTGGGGGAGACTTGGCAGTGTACCTTGCGGAAGGCAGTGAGCAGCATGGCACACTTGAGGTTCTCCTGGGGACACAGGGCCTGATTTTCAGCCCCTCCTGAGGCAGAAGCCGAGAGCTGGGGTCCAGGGGCTTGATCCCTGTCAGACTGGCTGCCCACCTCTGGTTTAGGCTTGGTTTGGGCCCAAAGGCCCTGTTACTGTGGTTAGCCAGCACATGGGCACAGAGGGTAGTGTCTTAGGGCCCTGGAGGAGAAGGCAGTAATACTGCGCCCCGCGCTCTGCTGGGGAGGGATCCTGGCACGCTGCACCAGGGCAGTGGGGGAGAGGAGTTGGTGGCGCTTTTTGTCTGCGGGACACCAGGCCCTCACCCTTGGTGGAGGAGGGAAAAAGCTGTCGCTCAGGTCGTATTTGAGCAGGTCCTGGGCATATGAAGATGGTGCCTCGTGTACAGACTGCAGAGGGCATCTCTGTGGCCCCCATCACCAGGGTGGGGGTGGCGCTTTTCAATTTCAAAGGATTTGTGGGGAGGCGGTGCCGTGAAGGATGACAGCTAGAGCTTCACATGGATCTGCAGCTCCCCAAACCTCATTCTGACCCTGCCTGGAAAAGGGGAGCCATGTGGTGGGGGCATTCCTGCGGCACACTGGGGATTGAGCTGCAGGGGAGGGATCTCCGGTCACCAGTGGAGAGTGACAGACAGAATGGAACCAGGAGAGCACACCATCTTAAAGCCCTCAAGGAATCATCTACTTTATTTTTCTTAATTTTTTTTTTTTTTTTACAGAGGAGCAGGCCTCTTAGAGCAAAAGCTAGTACCTGGAGCCCAGACAGTTAGACAGAATTTTGGATAGGGCCGATGTCAGTTAGAAAAGCCTGAGTGGGTATGGAACCAGGAAATGGGAGCCCTGGGCTCTGGTCCTGCCATTTCAGTGCACTTGACTTTGAACCAGTCACTTCACTTCTCTGTAGAACTGGACCAATAGTGCCTGCTTCACAGGCTAGGGAGGAACCAATAGGATGTTGTAAGTCAGAGCACCTGGTACGTATACAGTTTCCATTCATCTTGCAAGTATTTTTTGAATGCCCACTCTCTGCGGGCACTGTGCTGTGATCCAGGCCTCTCATTCATTTCCTTTAACCATATTGAGAAGTGGGTACCATGATTTTTACCTTTTTATGGATGAAGAAATTGAGGTTTAATAAGAAAGATGCCCAAGGTCATGCATCTGGTGTTCCTGGCATTTGAACTGTCAGTACTCACTGTCAGGGGTTGGCAAACTAAGCCCACAGGCCAAATCTGGCCCACTGCCTGTTTTTGTAGATAAAGTTTTATTGGCACACAGCCATGCCCATCTGTGTATGTGGTGTCTGTGGCTGCCTTCATGCCACAACAGCAGAGCTGAGTAGTGGTGACAAAGACCATATGGTGTACAAAGTCTAAAATATTTACTACCTGGCCCTTTATAGAAACAAGGTGCTGTATGGATATTTGACATGGATGCTCTGTACTCCAGATCTGGGCTGTCGTACATGGTAGCCACTAGTTACACATAGCCACTTACATTGCTTTTATAGCTTTAAGGAGGTATAATTGACAGAATTATAAGATTACTTAAATTTAAGTTAATTGAAACTAAATGGAATTAAACTTCCCGTTCTTCAGACATAGCTAGTCACCTGCCAGGTGCTCCGTAGTTATGTGCAGCTCTTCACTCTTCCATTGGGTGGTGCACGCATGGAACATTGCTTTCAGCACAGAAGGTTGCATTGGGCACAAGTACACTAGACTGTCTCCCAGTGTGTAGAAAATCCAAATCTAGAGAACCCAAGGTGTAGAGCCTTGCCAGTGAGAGAAAGGGCACTCGGCCCTATCCAAAATTCTGTCTAACTGTCTGGGCTCCATGTACTAGCTTTTGCTCTAAGAGGCCTGCTCCTCTGTAAAAAAAAAAATTAAACACAGAATTGAAAATCATTGACTCAGAGATGATGGAGAAGTGTTTGCTGTGATAGAGGCAGTGTGGGCCTGGAGTGAAGAAGCACCCCCAGACCTTCCGTACAACCATGGACAAGTCAACTGAACTGCCCAAGCCACACCCCCAATTGTAAGTGGCCAGTAGCTGTCTGGGGACCCCCTCAGCCCTGCCACTCTTCAGCCTCTGACCCCAGTGACCCTTCCCCAAGCTCCTGGTTCACCTGGGCTGGTGACCGCAACAGCTCTGCCGTGCCCAGCAGGCACCACACCCTGTGTGTGTTTGCACCCTGGGCCCTGTGGCTATTCCAGACTTGCCTGTATTCAGATCTTTCTCTGTTCTGGACATCTGGACGCAACTGGTTATACCATAGTTCCTACCGTGCTGGGATGGGAGCATTTTTGTTGTGATGAAATGGCCATGTTTTCCCTTGGTGACAGATAAGGAACTACTTTATTCATTTAGAATGTGGCTACTATGTAGCAGAAGGAACGAGGACAAGCTTCAGGGCCCCTCAGCTAGCATCACGTGACTGTGTTCTTATAGAGCTGTCAGCTGCAACACTGAGGTACTCAGCCCGGAGCTGCGCTGACTATAGCTCTGGTCTTGCTTGGTTCTGACTTCTCTGAATAGGAATCTCTTTAGACACTAATTAGGAGGGGAGTCATTTTGAAGTGTGAAGGCAAACAGGGAGAACATGGGTTTTCAGTTCACTGGGCCCAGCCATAAATGTGTCAGTGCCAGAACCATCTCCCCTCGCTTTGTGCACCCGGACGGACGCTGAGTGTGGGAAAAAGCTGTGTGCTTGTTGACTGCTGGTCTGTTCCTGGTCCAACGCCGGCTGCTCTGGGGTTTCTAGTGAAATGCTGTGTTGTCAGGAGTCCGGTCCACTCCTGCTCTTGGCAGCAGCTGGGCCTGTCTGTTGGGTTTATGTGGGTACAGCCTGTGTGAATCTCCCAGTGCCCTCTCCCTTTATAATCAGGAGGAGAACATTTATAAGAGTCAAGAGTAAGATACCAAGAAGACTTTTGGAACCTTGGGAGTGAGTGAGCGAAGGAAGAAGGTAGACAAGCCTGGTGGGTGCTGCCATGGAGCCGTTCTGTGGGGGAAGCCTCGGCAAGGGGCAGCTGGGGTTAAGAGGTACATACACAGAGAGGCTTTTCTCCCTCTTGCTTTAAAAAGGAAAAGAACAGCTTGGGAAGGCTGGATTTGAACGCACGCCCGGCTCAGACACTCTGCTTGCCTCCAGCCAGCCACTCCCTAAATGGTCTCCTGTGTCTTCTTTCTGTAGCCAGTGTAGGGCTGAGATCACGGCAGACTGGGCCTTGCCCAGCATTGCTCACTGCTGTCCCAACACTCAGAAAGGGGGAGAAATTACATGTGTCCAAAAAGAACTGTGGCGCAAATAAGTTTACAGTGGAAAGTGTCCTTCTGAAAGAGTCAGCCTTTCCTGAGCACCTACTATGTTCCAAGTGCTGTGCATAGATTCTCATCTGATTGTCACACAGTTGGCTGTTGGGTCATTAGCCCCACTCTATGGGGAAGGAACTGAGCTCCAGCCATGGCACGATGGTGTGGGTCCTGACGGCCAGAGCCTGGCTGGGACCCCAGTTGGTCTGTTCCGAAGCCTGGCTTTCCTCAACACCTGGTGTTGCCCCCAGTCATGGACCATGCTGCTGTTTGAAAGAGAAATCTTGCTCCTCTGGATGGGCTCCCCGGTCACATTTTATCATGGCCTACAGGTAGAGAAGTAGGTTGCTGTGTGGGTTGACATTTAAGAAAACCCACTTTATCAAGCCTTCCATTTGAATGTGTTGTTATGGTACAAGAAGTCTTCGTTTGTCCCGGGCTATTTTGAAATAAAAGGCAGGAAACACCCTCATTTTTATATCTTGTGTAGAAGTCATCAAAACAGAATCCTGTGTTCTGTGCAGTTGTGATTGAGGAAGCAGCTGCTCCGTTCACGGTGACCCGACCACAGCCAGCCATCTGTGGGCGTCGGGGACCGAGAATCGTTGCTTCCATCTGCTGGGTTTACTTGCATTTGTTGAAAGAATTTGGCATGGAAACTCATTGCTTCCCCACCCTGTGTTGTGGGAGAGGCCAGAAGGGAGCTCTCCTGGTGAGGGCAGGGCAGACCCCAGGCCCTGGGCTCCTGATCGTGCCACAGCTCGCCACATGGAGGGTGCCAGGCACAGAAACGATCCAGGACGGCCGCCTCTCCAAGGACATGCTTGGGAAGGCAGGCCTCACTGGGATTGGGAATGGCATGGCTCTACTTTGTGCTCGGAATTTTAGGCAGTTTGTGCTTTCTGGTCATTTGTACGGCTTCGGCTAGCTCAGAATGAGCCAGGAGAGATGCCGATCCATCCAAATGGCCGTGGAGCGCTGGGGCCAAGTGGGTCCACGGGGCCCTGCAGACCAAGACGAAAACGACGTTGTCCCGGCCACTTCAGAGTTTTGAATAGTCAGCGTCTGTTAGACCAGAGGTTGCGCACTCATGGTCTGGAGGCCAGATGTGGATGCATCCCTTAACTCTCAGAAGCCAGCCTCAGCCCAGTGTCCCTCCCACCTGTGCTCACGCCAAGTTGCCCTCAATGCTCTGACCCGGGAATGCTCTTTGTTTCCACTTCCCCCTCCACACCTCTCCACAACATCACTCAGATGCTTCCTCG
Source organism: Manis pentadactyla (assembly GCF_030020395.1). Classification (NCBI taxonomy): domain Eukaryota; kingdom Metazoa; phylum Chordata; class Mammalia; order Pholidota; family Manidae; genus Manis; species Manis pentadactyla. The sequence continues at coordinate 133,759,089 of NC_080026.1, read as the reverse complement.
TACAAAAGTGCCTCCATGATTTTAACAGAGGCTGCAGGATATTTTTTTAAACAAAGATTTAATCTGTAAATTATCTTGACAGGCAGTCTAGCTGCCACGTATCAAGTAGATAACTTCTGTTGGTAACAGACAAAACTATCTTAAGGTAAACGACACATACTTCTCAGGGTCTTCTAGCTTATTCTTTTCAACAGATTCAGTGAAGCAAGTAGAAGTAAAGATTTTACAAGTGGCAATTTATATTTTTCTAAGAATTGTGTTTTTCTGCTCGTATTACCCCACATATTTAATGTCAATCACCCCTTTCATTTGCCTTTTCTGTTCAACCCCAAGTTTGCCTCTTGTGCAGATACCTCTGGAGACATTTTTTTTTCCTTCTGATTTTAACACATTGCACTATATGGTCCACCTTTAGGCGTCTTGGTGTCATTCTGGATTGTTTGCTGAATTTGAGAAATGTGGGCCATAAATCCCATCGCCTGAAAGCCCTTCCTCCCTTCCCAGATCTGCACAGAAATGTGGCATCCTCATCTGCTTCCTCCTCCCCTGCCCCTCAGTCCATTCGTGCCTGGGGGGTTTGTCCAGCCCCTGATTCTGCTGGGCCGAGGCTCTTGGGAAGGAGTGTGAAGGCCTTGCCCATGCCAGTGTTCTTGAGTGCATCCCAGGGACTGCTGGGAACTCCTTAAGTACAAGCACTAGGTCATCTTTATCTAATTCCCCAAGTCCTAGCCCAGATGAAGTGCTGGGGGCGGGACCTGGCCCCCCTACCACTTAATTGACCTCATGGCCTTTTGCAATAGATTCAACCTTGATGAACCACAGTGTTTTCATCTGCAAAATCGTCTTCCCAGTTACCAGGGTTCTAGGTACAGAATCCACTAAAACATTGGTTTTCAAACTTTTGGGAGCACCAGAACCACTTGGAGGGCTTGTTAAAACAGTGATGCTAGACCCCACTTGGAGAGTTTCTGATTCACTTGGTCTGGGGTGGGGACTGAAACTTTGCATTTCCAACAGAGTTCCCAGGAGAGGCTGGTTAGTGCTGCTGGTTTGGGGACCATACACTGTGCTAAGACCACGTTGCTGAAGCAGGCTCCAGATGCTCTTATGTACCCCAACAAGGGCTGAGCCAGCCTGTGCAGGTCCCAGCAAGCAGCCTGAATGTCTGCCCTTGTTGACTGTGAGTCTGGTCTTTTTACTTTCCTACTGTGCAGAAGAGGTACATACTTTGTATCATATTTTCTGGGAAACTTGACCCTAGCTGCCCAAAGATGTTTCATTTTCTAGTTGCTATGGACTGACTGTGTTCTCCCAAACTTTGTGTGTTGAAACCTAACGCCCAAGGTGATGGTATAAGGAGGTCAGGCCTTTGGGAGGTGTTTAGGTCATGAGCAGGAAGCCCTCATGATAGGATTAGGGCCCGAATCAAAGGGCCCCAGAGAGAGCCCTTGCCCCTTCTGCCATGTGAGGACACCGTGAGAAGGTGGCCGTCAGTGAGGAAGTGGGCTCTCATCTGACACTGAATCTGCTGACGCCCTGATCTTGGACTTCCTAGTCTCCAGAACTGTGAGAAGTAAATGTTTGTAAGCCACCCAGTCTGTGATATTTTGTTACAGCAACTGGAGCAGACTACGATACCGGCCATTTTTAAGGAAGGTGTTAGCGGGAGAAACATTTATTTCCTATCTTTAGGGACTTCTTTTACAGCATGTCACGCATGGTCCACCCTCCACCTGTCCCCCTTCTCTGGACTCTGGATACCAAAAGAGGCAACATTATTTTGAGTTTTAAGCTTTGGTTTCCCAAAAAAGGCTTATGTTACCCTTTCTCACCAAAGAAAGGCCCCAGGTAGGCTGAGCTAACAGCTGGCACGGAGGTGCTGGGGAGCCCTGCCTCAGGTGCAGTCCCCCCCTCGGGTAGCCCGTGTGCCCTCGTGATACGCCTGCTCTCCGGATGCTTCCTGAGACTTCTCAGGAGTCGGTCCTCATGCCGAGGTGCCCGTTGTCTCAGGTTCCCTGAAATTAGTGACTCCAGGTAGTAGTGGTGACTGGAGCACCAAGAATGCCCAGACAATTGCCCTGTCCCTTCTTCTTCTTACCTGGCAACAGATGAGCCCAGCCTGGGCATCTTGAGTGAAAGAGACCTTGTTACAATGGGGGAAACTGAGGTCCAGAGCCAGAAAGTGGTGTGTGTGCATCCATCCAGAGTCAGCCAGTGCTTGGACCATTCTGACTTGTCAGTAGATGCTAACTGCCTGCAAAAATTGCTCTCATCCCATTTTTGGTTTTCAGTGGTCTAGAGTGAATCTAAAGTCACTGCTTATGTCATATCTTGAGCTGGAGAAGGAATAGCTGGGCGGCGACGGGCAGTCACCCATTTTGCCTTGCTTTGCAGTTTTCCTTGTGGTTTTGTGTTGTAGAGGAGTGTTCCCCCTTCCATTCCCGCTCCTCAAAAACGAGGGGACAATAACACAGTCATGGTTTTGAATGAGGCACTTCTGTGGTGTTTTTCTGGCTCCTTGCTGATTGCTCTGGTCCTCTGCCGCCCCCAGGCCCCCTTCCCTGGCAGCTGAAGCACACTGGCCCTTGTGCTTTTGTGCTTTCATGGCCACGCAAACACGTGGGGAGCGCGTGCTCTCACATATTTGTAACTCAGGAGTCCGAGATGATCGTGACATTCTCATATGGGGCTGTGTGTGCCACTCCTTCCCGAGAGAGCACAGTTGCTGTATTGTCTGTTGGCATTCTGGGTAGCTGTGTGGGTCAGAGCAGTGGCTGCTGGGATGTTTTGCACCTTTGTACCTTTATATTGACATTTGATGGAAGGTGGAGGCTTAGGATACCCTGTCAAGATCCCCTGGGTCACCTGACTTTGTTCGGCTTTGTAAACCACCATCCTGTGCCCCTCGTGGCTCAGCTTGTTTGCCCTGTGTTCTTGCTGCAAAAAGGGAGAGCAAGGCCAGGTGTGACAGGGCAGACCCCGGAGAGCCGCAGAGGCAAGGCAGGACTGGGAAGGTGAGCGGCAGCCTGAGGCTGCCTGGGCAACAGAGCCCCCACCCTCCTGGGCCTTGTGAGGGGCGCCGGCATCAGCTGGACATGTGACCTTCTGCGCTGCACAGGGCTCCTTCCACCAGGAGCCAGGAAGGGGTCCGTAGCCCCCTGCCTCCTGGCTTTCTTATTGCCTTCTCTTGGGATTCCCTCACCCTGTCTCTCTCTGTTGAAGCCCTACCCATCTGTTAGGGCCTGATCCTCATGCTGCCTCCTCTGGGACAGCGCCCCCCGTGGGATTGCAGCTCACTGCTCTGTCCTGTGGCAGTCACCATATCCTGACTCTTGTTCTGCCTGTGCTATATGGACCTAAGGGAGTTTGTGTGAACTGAGCTGGGGACATCCGTCCTCCTCTGCCACTCCCTGACACAGCTAGCCCAGCTCAGGGAGTTTCGGACTTGAGACAGGACTGATACCAGGAGGGAATATGTCAAGAGAGAAGGCACAGGGCATGATGGCATTTACCTGTTAACCTGAAGTCCCCTGGCAAGTTCCCTTTGTTCAGAAGCACAGCGTTGTATACACAGTCGGCTCCTCTCAGCCGATCCTGCCTCTTGACCCTCCTGGTTCACTGTGCAGGCTCTCAGGACCTCGGGCCTCCTTGTTTGCAGGCACCCCTGGCCCGGGCTGCCCTGGAAGTGCTGCCTCCCAGCAGGTCCTGAGTGCGGCCAGGCTCTCTCCGGAAAGCCCTAAGTAGAGATTAAGGCCTTAGGAAGGGCGCTCGGCCGAGGTTTCTGAGGGTTGCGTGAGAAGGACCAGCAGCAGCGCAGAGGCTGATGAGTATTCACAGGTTTCCAAGGAGGTGTGAGAGTTATCAGATACGGGGATTCGTGCCGGCCGCAGATTCTGCTCGTGCTCTGCCTCTGCCTCCGCTGCTGCGGAAGCCAGACAGCTTTGAGCCCAGCCCCTCCATGGACCGGGAGGTGCCATGCTTTGAATTAGTGTTAACAACACAATTTTGATAGCTGTGGGAAACCCCACAAGCAAGAGAGGTTTCAAGAGCTTTTGGCACCAAGAAAGTCGAGACTTGACTTAACATGGCAAATGTGTTTTTGGTTCAGCAAACATTTCCTGAGCAGTTCTTTGTGCCAGGTACTGGGGACCAGGGGACTAAGATTGGGTTCATGCCCTCCAGAAGGAAGCTCACAGTCTGTGGGGGAGACAGACATCTGAGGACTCCTTCATGCTCCTGTGATTCAAGCTCAGCAGAGTGGGTGAGGTCTGCCTGGAGGAGGAGACACCTGAGCTGAGTCTAAGAGATGAGGGTCCTTAGCCTGCCTAGAGGCTGAGGAGGCTGAGAGAGGAGCAGGGGGAAGTGGGAAGCAAGTTCTAGCAAGAGGGGCCATCATGAAGGGGTATTTGGGGAATTACAAGCAGTGTGTGTGTGTTTGTTTAATTTTTTAAGTCTAGGCAGTATATGCATGTGGTACAAACTCAACAGTGAAAAGTAACTCTCCCCCAGCTGCATATCTCCTTCCTCCGTGGCTGGACTGCTGTTGCATTTTCTTCTTTATCCTCCCAGAGATATTCCATGCATATGTAAACATATACAGAGAGATATAATCTAGGCTTTTAAAATTTTTATATATTTTTGTGTAGGCCATCCTGCATGTGGTTCAAAATTCAGTGTACAAAAAAAATGGTATCCCCTGAGGCTCCATCTTACCACTGTCCTAGCCACCTATTTCCCTTCCCTGAAGACCCCTGATGTTTCCTTTGTATCCTTCCAGAGATTTCTGTATTATTACCACTATTTATTTATCTTTACCCAAATGGGAGTTGTTATGTCCACTGTTCTGGTCTTTGCTTTTTCACCAAACACTAGACTGGAAGATGGTTTCCGGGGGGTACATGGAGCTCTCTCATCCTTTTGAAAGGTGGCATTTTGTCATCTGCACAATGTCTCGGCATTTATTATCCTGTCCCTACTGTTAGGCAGTTAGGTTGCTTCCCATCTTGGCTGTGCCAAAGGTCCATATTTTTCTGCATACAAGCAGGACTATGTGGAGGCTAGATTAGCTTGCTATTTGAGGCTCCTGCAGTCCCAGGGGAGAGAGGTAGGATGATAGGAGACATCTGCCCAAATTATGTATTGGGTTCCTCTCCCTAGAGGTTGATTTGTTCCTCTTTGTAGAAAGCAGGTGACTTTTAAATTGGGTTCCACTGAGAGTTTAGGGGAGGAAACTGCTTTATTCCTTTGCTGCCTCCCATCGGTAACCCTTCTGCAAAAGGGGACCTTCCCTGGGCTCACGAAGTGTGGCTCACTCGGGGTATGGCCAGCTTTGCTCAGGGGGACTGCTTCGTAGGCACCTGTGCCACACTCTAGTCCTCTTGCCACTCACAGTGGCCAGGCCAGGCAGGGGTAGAGAGTGGGCAAGCAGAATGGCTCTGCCAGCCCTGTCTGCTGGGGCTTCGTGGACATGGACACCACTTCTGGGCACTCACCAGGCATTGTGCTTCGTGAACCTCATGGCTCTTATAAATATTTTGATTTATTAATAACTGAAGTGGGCAAGAGCCTGCCCAGGCAGAGAACGCCCCAGCGCTTAAGAGGGAGAGGCCCCAGCACGGCTCTGCACTCAGCCCAGAAAGGTTGTGATGCCAGTTTCTCATCTGTAGAAGGCCCATTTTATATTCTCATGTTATTTGTTTTCTCAAATGTGCTCTGCCTCTTAGTGCATTTGATTTTGCTTTTTATTTCAATCATGCATCAGTTGTTAATAATTTTCACTTCCTTGGGAGGAGGGCCTGTGGCTTACATGTGTTATGTCTTCACCCCTGTGGGATGGGAGCACTCAGGTGAGGCTTGTTGAATGAATGGATACAACTCTGATCCCCTTGGGCTTTTCAGGAATGCCAGCCTGCTGTTAACTATTCACTCAGAGCACCCAATCCTGCCCCCTTATTTAGTCTGATAACTCTATCTTTTTTTTACTTGATTATTATTATTTTTAACTCTGAGAATGTTTGTGCCCACTTTCTAGTCCTACTGCTGGTTGCATGTGTACCTTCTTGCCCTTGTGTGTTGATAACTCCTCCAGACGAGGCTCCTGGCCCCTCCATGCCAGGCAAAGGCCAGCCTTTTGCTGAGTGGGAGGTGCTCCGAGGCCTGGCTGCAGTTTTGGTGCTGACTCAGTGAAATAAACTTCCTGAGAGCAAGGCAGGCCTGCACCAAGCCCATCTCGGATGGTGCTAGGGGAACAATGACAGTAACAACCACAGCAGCCGGTGGCACGTTTGGCAGTTTCCCAGGCACTTCGGGGTACATTATGGAGTCACAGTGGAGTGAACCTCTGTTTCCTTTGCGCTGGGCTATTTCTGATGAGGAATCTGCTCCTCTTTGGAAATCACGTTAACTTTCTCCGGGTCCTTTGAGTCTCGTTTAGGGCCATCAAGGTACATAGGGAAGGTTCTGGAATAGTTCAGCGGGGCTTCCAAGGTCACTTCCCTTTAAGCAGGTGAATCTGGTTGGCCTTGTCATTTCCTCTCTAACCACCCCAAGCCCCTGCCTCCCCTACACCGAGGTCCCTGCGCTAAGCACTGGGTGACTGGGTGTCACATCCAGTGTGCTGGGAAGGAAGTGGAGATGGTTTGCAAATGTGGGCCCCTCCCTTCTCCTGCACCCACACCCTGAAAATAAGAAAGGAGCTCAAGACCCAGTAAGCTCCTGCAGGCATCCCATGGCCAGTTCTAAGTGGTTCCGAGCAGAAGGTCTGGGCTCTGCTTTGAGTTGGGACCTCAGGGAGCCAGTCTTCCAGGAGCCTCCTTCTCTGGCCAAAGAAGATAGTCAGGTGCAGCTTCGGTCCTTCTGCAGACAGATAGATGCCTGTTATTACACCTATGGTGGCCCGCCTGCCACGGTGCTGCAGCTGATGGCCAGAGTGATCTTAGTAGAGTTTGTCCTGCCCTTTGAAGCTCCTGGGGAGGTGTCAGAGGGATGGCTGTGGGGATTTGACCTGAGAGGTGCTGTGGGGCTCAGGTGTCCCTGTCACTGTGACAGCCTTGCCAGGCAGCTGAGTCAGAGCTCGGTGTGTAGGTGACACTGCTCTTGAACGTGTGGTAGCGCTTGCAGTGGGAGGGGGAAGAGGGGAGATGGAAGCTTAATATAGACTGGTTAGCCTGTCTGATTAATTTCTACCCCTGACCCTGTAAAATCGGTTGGCAGGTGTGACTCAGTTGGATCCGGAGGGTGACATCTTGGCATGTGAGACGGACAGGCTGTGGCCTCTGAGTGGGGGGCGGATGGAAACCGGTGGTCCTCCTGTCCCGAACAGTTGTAGAGCCCCTTGGGCCTCTCCTGCGTCAGCCCCAGTATTTCAGTGTGATCCTCGTGATCCTGTTTTGGGCCACCAGCCTGCGGGCCCCTGAGATAACGAGATCGCTGCCCTCCCAGCTGTGTCCCAAGTGCCAGCTGCTGAGAGATTACCTTCCCTCTCGGGGCCTAGGGCCTCTGGGAGAGCAGCCCTGGTGTGGCAGGGCCTGCAGAGGAACGCCTCTCCCTGCCCTCGGAGCTCCTGGAGCCACACTGGTATGACAGCTGGGCAGGCAGCCTGGGCTGGGGGTGGACTGTCTTGCAGAAGAGAGACAGTGTAGCTGTCTGTGGGCCCTGAAAGACGAAACATTTTGAAAAGGAAGAGAATATTTCTGCAGGAGGTGGGAGATGAAGGTATGAAAACTAGTGAATGGGTTACTTGCTGGTCCTCCAAGAAACTCCTCAGTTCAGGACGATGTTAGTGTCACTGAAAGACACTGAGGTGCCCCTTTGTACTTAAGGACTGAGCTTGGAAAATGCACCTGCGCAAACATCCCCATCCTCACCCTAGGACAGGTAGGAGAAGTGGGCTGGTTCAGCAACCCCACCTCCCCGCACCGAGGCATTTCCCGCCCTGGAAAGATTGCGGGCAGATCAGATTGTCCAGGTGGCTTCCTGCCTGCTGCCGGCTTTGTGGAAGGCTGTGGTTGAGGCTCTTGATGGCAGCAGGTACGGATTTGGCTCTTGCTGTTGTGTCTGGGGACCTTGAATCCTGCAGGCCGGGTTTGAGCAAGACTGGGAGGGCCAGCCTGCACACAGACCCCCAGAGCAGCTGCTGCAGGGCAGGCTGCATCAACTCTTACCCTTCTCTTTCATGACCCACACACCTCAAACCTGTTTCTGAGTCTCAACGCTCATTTGGGGCTTCCATTTGCATGTCACAGGCAAGGAAACTGAGGCTCAGCGAGGCAGAATGACCTGCCGGAACCACGCAGCTGGTGTGTGGCTGCATTTGATGCTTACTAGTCAGAAACAGCAGTCACCTGGCACAGCCCCCCATTTGACAGGTGAGGGAGTTGAGGTCCTGAGGGGTGAAGGACTTGGCCGACGGGACAGAGCTGCTCGGTGGTGGGGGCAGGGCCAGGAGCCATGATTCAGAGTCCTGTTGTCCTTACACAGGCCGTGCTGCCTCTTGTTTGGGCTTTTCCATTTTTATTTTTTTGTTTTTTACCATTATTTTGTATTTTTACCCTCTCTCTTTTGTTTTTTAATCACGGTTTCATTAAATTTGCTGTACTTGTAAATAGGTCTGACTGAAGAACAGGTCATGTTCGTCTTAGGCTAAGTGGCTTAACATTTCAGTAGATTAAGGGCCCTCGTGTGTCTCGCCGTGCTCTGCTGTGAGCCCTTCTCTCCTTCGCCCTGGGTCGGAGGAGGAGGCCACGTCCGCTCTCTGCTCGCTCCGTGAGTGCGGGTTCTCCCGTCCTTACCCCGTCTTTCCTTTCCTCCCCTTCGAGTTTGCTCAGCAAATTCGAGTCTGCAGACAGCATGCTCTTCTCTTGTAGTGCCTGGAGGGTTAAAATGACATGAATAGTGGCACGAATTACAGGAGTTCTTGTAGCAAACTTGTCCGTCAGTTCTTGCTCATTGATCAACTGGACAAGTTGATCTGGACAAGTCACGCGTGCTGTTGGCTCCAGCTTCAAGGAGCGGCACGGGCTGTCTCGTCCCCTTGTTCCAATTTCTTTGGCTCTGGGTCTCAACACTTTCATGTCCCTGAGTGATGTCATTCCTTCCCCTCCTCTCAAAATGTTATTTGCTTAGAAAACCAGAATATCCCCACGACGCTGTAAAAGTCACTGTGTAAAGTCCCAGGGAACAGCCCCGGTTTGATCCAGCAGTTCATTTTACTTTTTTCTTTTCCCTTCATTAAAGTGTCATGAGGGACCCTGTGCCACTTTGTGCAGTCAAGGGCACAGGCGGGTCCCTTTCTAGCTAGGTCAGGTGACTGTTAGTCCTCCAGATGTGGGTCTTCAGTGGCCTTTAATTACCTGAAGGACTAGGCCAGGGAATGTATGTTCATCCCAGTTACTGAAGAAACCATCTCTGAGGACACACCGTACTCTGGAGCGAGGGATGCGGGATGGGGTGAACAATGAGGGCTGGGGTGCGCATGCCCTCTTTAAGGATAGCAGGGGCTTTATTCCTGCAGCAATTAAGTGTTACTCACCCCCTGAGAGCATGGGACAGCCACACGCCAGCCGTGTGGTGGTTTTGCCAGGTCTTTCTGCCTCTCTGAGCTTAGTTTCCTCACCTGTCACGTGCCAATGGGCACCCCAAGTGAGCATGAGACTCAGTAATGGACTCCAGTGTCCAGCAGCCCCATCTCAGGAGTGAGGAGCTTGGAGGATTCGGAAGTGTGTTACCCTGTGCTCAGCAGCTTGTGCAGTAGCCGTGATGTGTAGTCCTTGTTAGCCAAGTGCTTAGCAAGGGCCACTCTTCTCGGACTCGTGCTTGCTAAGGACTTCAGTACCTCTAGCGAGACTCTTTAAGGTGCCCTGCCTTACAGAGCCTCACGTCCTTAACCTTCCCCCTGAGTGGGCAGAATAAGAGTTAACTTCTCATGTATTACGAAGAAAGAAAGTGAGCTCAGCGGAGTTGTGTAGCTTGCCCAGAGTTCCATAGCTCACGGAGCTGGGCCTGGGAGCATGGCGTCTGTACTTGGAGTCCTGTGCACTTCCCAGCTTTGTTATCGACTCAGCCAACAGAAAGTGATGAGCTTCCTGCTGTGGGAGGCTCTGGGCTGAGACCTGAGGTGCCTGAGGCAGGTCACACCCAGTCTACATGGGTGGAGGGAGGGCTCCCCACAGACACCCTGCAATGGGCTTGGGGAGAAGGTTGGGTGTGGTGATGGGGCAGCAGGAGGCAGAGGCCCCAGGAGAAGGGGCAGAGGACTCACATTCTGGCTGGTGTAGCAGGAGGACCGCACAGCTCCTGCAGACCTGGGGGTGCCCAGGCTCTCCTGGGAGGGACTTCACCTTGTGCATGGCACTGGCTCAGCTGCCCAGCCGCATGGTAAAGGATGGAAGGCAGTGACTTCATGTTCTGCCCCACCCTCCCCACTCCCTGCCTGCAGGGGAACCCCCGTGCTGTGTTTCACCATTACGTTCCAGTAGTGTTTGGCCTGGGGTACCTCAGGTTGAGCCATACCAAGAAGGGGTGTATTGCAAACCTAGTGTCTCTGCTTCAGTGTTTTGGTTGATTTAACTGACAAGTCAAATACTTGCAGGATAATGATGATGAATTTTATCATCAGATCCTGGAGTAGAAGGGTCAGTGTTAAGACGAAGACTTTGGAGTTAAGCAGATGGGGCTCAGGGCCTTGTTTTACCCTTCACAGCCATGTGACTTCGGGCCTGGGCCTGAGTCTGTCCCTCTGTAAAGTGTAATAACAGTAGTGTCCACTAGTAGGGATGTTCCGAGGCTGCAGTAAGCATAGTGCATGGCACTGTTGCTCTGGCTATTCTGATTTTATTTATACTCTGTGTCACTTGTTATTTCTGCAAATACAGAAAGTGACAAACAAAAATGCATTTTTGTCTGGATACTGCCTCTGTGGGGAGTTTCCTTACATCAGTACTGTTTGGTATTGAGCATGTCCTTGGTGTTAAAGCATTGACTAAAGAGGTTTTATTTGTTTTTCCGTCTGTGTATTGAAGGTGGTAAAGGCATAGCTGTCTTTTGTCAATTATCTTTCAGTAGGACCAGAAGACCTGGGAACCTGTGCTGAGGGAGTTAGTTTAAATGTTTCACTGCCATTTGGGAAGTGTATGTTCTCCAAACACGTCCTTTTATTGAAACTCCAGACTCTCTCCAATATCAGCTTGGTCTGGGAAAGTATGGGCTCTTGAAGTTCCTAACCAGCTTTTAACTTTTATCCTTTAAACTTGGATGACTGACTTAAAAAAACAGCAAGCAAAATCCATCCCTACATGAATTAAATCCCCTTGTTACAGCAGATACTAACCTTGCTTGTTGACTACAGGATTCAGCTCCCTTCTCGACCCTTCTCTTGACTTATCAAAGGACCTGGCAGAAGGCAGCATGACCCACTGAAAAATGCACCTCCCCAGATGTGCATACTATTGCTTCTAATGCCTGACTACAGATTGCTTTTGTTGCACCAACAACTGAAGTTACAAAAGTTTAAAAATGCGTGCAGCCTTCCTGAAGACCTTGTAGAATTGCTGTTTTCCTCCCATTTCCTTTGCTTAGTGGGAGGGGGAAATGGAAGCTCTGGGAGGAATGACTTGCTCGAGCCATCAGGAAGAGCACTGTCAGCGACCAAGGTCATGTTTAGGTTTTGCTCTGAATCTTGTGTATTGGGCGGTGAGTTATTCTTCTGCTGTATATGAAACTCACTTGTGCAAATAGTAAACACAGGATAAAGATACTTTTAAAAAAGGAAAATGGGCGATTTCCAGTGTGGCCAGTTTCTTTTTAAGGGATCCCTTCAAAATACAGGAGCATTTGGAAAACTCTTTAATCTCCTTAAAAGTTAGGTAGAATTTTAGAGTTTAGGAAACTTTTTTGCATATGTGAATTCATTTAGCATGCAGCAGGCAGGGTTCTCATTTACCAAAAGCAGAGAGTCTGACCACAGTGATACCAGACAGCTGGATTCAAGGGTTGCAAAGGAACCGAGGCACATTGAAGATTGTGGAATGAAAACAAGAAAGTTTCATGTTAGGAAGGACTGGTGTGAGAGGGCAAAGCTATCCCGTCACATGTGGTGTCAGAGAGAGTGTCCTTGGGGGGCAAACCCACACTTATATCTCACCCTCACTGGCTGTAGGATCTTGGGCAAATGCTTGTTTTAGTTCCTTGGACCCTCAGTTTTCCCATCTGGAAAATGGGACTACTACTAACAGCATGCCTACTCACAGGTGTGTGAGAGGTTGAATGAGAAGAGCCCGACCATGTCGGGCTTAGGGAGGTGGGAGGTAGAGGCTGGGGGTACAGCTGTGTCGGGGGCAGTGGGGATGGAGGTCACCCTTTAGCAGGGTCGTTAGGCTCACATGTGTGTGTTCCCTTCCATCCCACAGGCCTGGCTTTGGCCAGGTGCTGGGAACTCAGCGCTGTCCTTGGGAAGAGGCACCCTTGGGGGTGGCACATCTTTGTCAGCACATCTGCATGTGGGGAACAGAAAGGTGGGCGGTGACATGGGGTCATGGGTCAGGGGAGAGTCTGGCCTTGCCTCTTGCTCTCCAATGAAAATCCTGGGGGTGAGTCATCAGGTAGAGGCTCCTGGGGTGGGAGCCAGAGTCTGTCCCCTGGGTAGGCGGGGAACCAGCTTCGGGGACCAGGTGTGTGTGCAGGTGGGACGGGAGGCCTCTGTCTGCCAGAGCACTGCACAGAGAGTCTCCGTGGTGAGGCGGGAAGTAAGTGTGGGGCAGGAGGGTGACAGTACCAAGGAGACCGCAGAAGCTGTGCTGGGAGGATGCTGACAGCAGTGCCGACCGCAGGGGCTGCTCACATGGATCGTGGGCGCCGATGCCCGGGGCCTTCCCTTGCACACTCTTCTACATGTTCCTTATTTAAACCTGCCAGCAGCTCCCAGAGCAAAAGGATTATCACTTTCATTTTAAAGACGAAGAAACTGAAGTAAAGTGACTTGCTCAAGGGCTGCCAGCATGTGGCCGCACCCTGCCTTGGTCACGGTTTCCTGGGTACAGGCAGTGGCAGTCATGTGCTTCTTTGAAAAAAAATTGTTGTTTGCATACAGTACAATTTGCTCCTTTGGTGTTTGGTGCTGTGAGTTTTGACAAATGCATAGATTGAATGGGCTTTTTAAATTTTTATTTGAAAATTTGAGATCATTTAAAATTCACCTGTAACTGTAAGAAAGAGAGAAGTCCTATGTACCATTTAGCCTGTCTCCCCCTCTAGCAACAGCTCACAGAACTGTGATTCAGTGCCACAGGCAGGAGAGTGACATCGGTGACTCAAGAAACAGTATACTGTGCTTCTCTGCCACCCAAGCCCCCTCCTGTTGGCTTTTCAGTGTCACACCCACTTCCCTCCTACTCAGCGCCTGCTCCCAAACCCCTGGCAGCCCCCAATCTATCCTTCATGTCTGTATTTTGTCATTTCAAGAATGTAATGTGAATGCAATCACAGAATAAATAACCTTTGGGGACTGGGTTTTTCATTCAGCATAATACTCTGGCGAGTCACCGTGTAGGTATCAATAGTTCATTCCTTCGTAGTGCCAAGTGGGATCCCACGGCATGCCTGTACTAGTGTGTTAAACCATCGCCTGTCGAAGGATATCTGGGTTGTTTCCTGGTTGGGTTGTTAGGAACACAGCTATTAGAAAATTCATGTGCAGGTTTTTGTGTGAATGTAAGTTTGCACTTCTCCAGGATGGATGCCAAGGGGCGCACTTGCTGGGTCGTGTAGTAGTTGCTGGAGTGAGCTTTTGAAGCGTGCATTTAGGATGGAAAGGCAGGTGTGGGTGGGGAACACAGTTCAGGTGGACGTCAGTGGGAAGTTTATGCCTGGGAGCTGCTCCACTTGGTGTAACACAAGCTCGCTCCTTATGCCCTGGATGAGTTGCTTCATCTGTCTGTAAAATGGGGAAAACAACCTGTCATGTAGCCAGTGTGTATAAAGCACCTGGCATGCAGTAGGTGCTCAATAGTTAGAAGCTCTTAATGTGGGTCAAAAAAAACAGCCAGGCCAGAGCATGGTCTGTGCCCCAGAGGTGGCTTCTGGGAGGCCTTCATCTTGCCATTTGTGGGCTCTGGGGCACCCCTTTTTAATCTTGCACAAAGCCATGTACCCAGTTGTCTTATAAAGGCCAAGCCCTTGGCTTCTCCCTGAGAAGTCCCCCCGCCATTCTCAGACTGGGTTCTGAGTCTCTGGACTGGCACTGACATTCCCCCGTGAACTTGGCCAGGCCCATGCCACAGATCAAAGGAATCCCAGGGAATTCCAGGTTGTGCCAGGCTCTGCTGGTCTGGATTTGCCTCCCAAGGTTTGAGAATGTGCCTGGATCATTCCAAGTGTTGCTGTGATTTAGCCCAATTCCAGAAATGTGCATTAAGCTCTTACTGTATTCAAGGCACTGTGCTAGTGTTGCAGAGGGTTCAGGAAAAATCCCTTTCTTTCAACAGATCAGAGTCACCAAATTCAGCCCCTCAGGGGCCTTCTGTATCTGTCAGCATAGAATGAAAAGTGCACATTTGGTGTGGCATTCAGAGCCTTTGGTCTGGTTTGAATCTGTCTCTCCAGCTCCTTGTCCTCCAGCAGCCCCCTCTCTGCATACCCTGTGCTCACCGTCCCCATACCCCATGTGTGGGGGCAGGCCAGCATGCTTTGCTCACTCTCCTCCCACTGTCTAAGTTCCTCTTTCCTTCCTGTTAAAATCTTGCCTATTTCCTCTTCAATCAAAAAAGTAGCAGAGGCACTAGATGAAATATTCGAACAGCATATAATGTGCAATCAAAGCATCTTTTCCTCCAGAACCACAGGCCCTTCCTTGAGGCAGCCATGGTTATGGGACCGTGCTGGCCCCCTCTCCTTACTGTTTTCACTTTGCAGCATATCTTGGAGCATTCTGTGTCTGCGCCATTAGAGTCGCCTTGTTAAAATAGCGCTGAAAGCGCATGGTATTCCTGTTCATAGCTACACCGTGATTGTGAACAGTCCCCTCTGATGGCATCTAGGTGTCCCCACTCCTGAGCTCTTATAGGCCGTGCTATGTGTTGTTGGCCCCCGTGCAGAAGGGTCTGTTTGCAACTCAGCTCCAGCACTCATCCTGTCTGCCTTAGGGCAGTGGGCCTGGTTCATAGCAGTCTTTCCTTGACCGCTGAGGACAGAGATTGTGTTGACCTTGTTTCTCCATTCGCGCCTGCAGGCTTGCTGACCACAAAGTTCCCAGGAGCTTACAGTGTGCTGCCCCTACGCCAAGTACTGCCTCTGAGCTTGGTCTCCTCTGGGGGTTCCAACCGGGATGGAACCCAGATGCTTGCACCACTGCCTCAGTCTGGGCTGTGCATGGCACCCATTGGCTGCACCCTGATGGGCTAGCATGGTTCCATTGCAATGGACTTCAGCATGGTTCTCACAGGCCACCTCATGTTTCAACAGAGTCCCCTCTTGATGGAATTTCCCTTGAAAAACATTCGAGTACTTGAGGGTCATTGCTGAGAAAGGACCTGGTGCACAGGCCCCCCCCCATGAAAATAGTGGTAGTGGTTGTTGAGCAGGTCCTTTTCATGAGGTCGGGCTTCTCGTTGGGCTAAGGGCACGAGCTGTTCTCAGATGAGGTAGTCATCCTCAGAGGCACACACTGTTGTCCCAATTTCATGCAGAGGGAAATTGAGGCTTAGAGAGTAAGGAACTTAGGCCGAGGTCCATCAGACAATACATTTCAAGAGCTGGGATTCCAACCCACGTGTCTTAGGACCTGAGCATGTAACCACTGTACTCTCCTGCCTTGTTAGGGAAAGGACATGGGGTGAGGGCTGGTCACCCCTGGCCTTTGGCCAGTGGCTGGCTACCCCAGAACCGAACATGGTCACGCCCAGAAAGGAGATGGCCGCCATCAGGCCTCGCTCCGCCACTGATGCAGCACAAAGGGTCCCTTTGAAGGGAGAGTCCACGAGCACCGCCCCCCCCACCCCGACCCGTCCCTGGAGCCACTCCGAGCCCCACTCCAAGCCAAGCATCCAGGGGGCTGGCGGGCATTTCTGGCTCAGCTCTTGGGCCAGAACGCAGAGGAGTGGTCTGAAATTCTTTCCCTGAGCAGACCACTGTTGGTCAGAATGTGCCACTTCTGGATTGATGTGGTATCGCAGCTGTGCATCAGGTCTCCCAGTGTGACCTGGGAGCCTGCAGACCCCACCGGCCTCCATTCCACAACAGTCAATCCTTTGAAAATGTATTGATTTCCCTCCTCTGCTTCCCTGCCTTTGCACTTTGGATGAACCTTGTTTTCGAAGAACAGTAGAAGGTAATTTTCCTATGCTTGCCAGCTGGCCCATAATTGAGCAATTTCAATAACACCCACTGTAAAGTCTAATCGAAGTAAACAGGAAAATATGATTTACAATCTGGGCAGCAAGTAAATACCAGGGTGCAATTAATTTCTACACAGATTCTAAAACAGAGCAGCAGATTCTAAAACAGTTTCCTGCACTGAGCAGTTGGGTTTTGATTAGGAACTGCCTTTCCATTTTTTTTTTTTATTACTATCCTCATCATTTTTACTTTTGAGGGTGATCTTCAGGTTCCTTGTATCCATGTGACTTTCTTTGAAGGTGTAACCACGGAGGGACGTGATGGAAAAATAGGTTCAGAGAAATTAGTAAGGTGTGACTTGTCAGACCCGGACTAAAAGCTGTACTCTTTCAGCCTTTGCCTGGTGGGAGATGGCTGTGGGGAGGAGGTGCTGCTGGGCTGTGCAGAATCCGAGGGAGCCCTGTCACTGCTGGGAGCTCGGAGTGTGTAGGCAGGCCCTTGCTGTGGCTCATTCTGTGGCAGGCGACAAAGCTGCAGAGGCCCCCAGGGTTGCAAACGTGTTGTTACTGAAACGTGATGTTTCCAAGGATGGGAGGTATGTGCCTTTAAATGGAACCTCCTGATCCTTCCAGTAGCTTCTGTTCATAACTGGGTGGGGACGGTAGCCACCTTGGTCATCTTGGGTCCCCTGCTGCCCGTTTGCTGCCCGAGTGACAACCTCTTCAGTTTTGCCTGGCGTGTATCTAACCCTCAGCCTACCTTGAGTATACACTGAAGCTGTCTGTAAAGCCTGCTCAGTGTAAAATGTCACGTGACACTTTGGAACAGCAGCTTGTGAGCAACCGAGACCCTGAGATATGTCTTCAAAGTGCCGTGTGGCTGAACTGAGATTCATTGTTGCACTCACCAGGGTGTTGATTTTAGGGGTGCCCCAAAGCTGGCATGGGGACTGGGGACTTTGAGAAGGTGATTCTGGCCTTTGTGGCCCCTCTAGAATGTATCTCTTGCAGTAGGGGTTCCATTCAGGGTCCCAGTGTGGGCAGCTCTCAAGGCTTGGTCTTCCTTATCCTGAATCCCTTTGCCTTTCTTTTGTCTTCCCAGGGAGTTGACCACACTTGGCCATTTCCTGGAAGAGCCCAGCCCTGAAGGTGTGGGGGGCCGATGGGGAGCTGTTTCTGCTGACATCATGCACCTGGGAGGTACCCAGGAGGCCGCCTCTGCCCTAGTCTGCCCACTGAAGATGGCTCGTGCCCACCCTGGGACAGAGCCTAGCGCCTGAGGACCTTACCATGGTGATGATCCTAAGGAAAAGCCTCAACGACCAGGGAGCTGACTCCATAGCAGGCAGGACCTTCAACCCTGAGCTGGTAAGGACTTAGCGGGCCTCATTTCTCTTGATGACCATTTTTGAGGCCTGATGTGCAGGTGGGGCTGTGGACTGAGTACACAGGCTTAGCAGACTGAGCCCAAAGTGCCCGGCCAGGGCAGTGGGGCACAGTGTCCCCAAGCCTGGCCAAGTGCTTGCAAGAAGGAGCCAGAGGAGCTCCTCTCATGAGTGAGGAGAGAAGGCCAGCACCCTGGTAAATAATACCAAGCATGGTTCTGCCGCCCCTGCCAGGCTGAGACCAACATTCCTTCTCTTCACCCTGTGAGGGGAGGTGGTTTCCAAAATGGGGTGGTGCCCCATGTGGGGGCCAAGATAAGGCTGTACCTCCAGTGCCTCAGGAATGTCAAGGGTGGGAGATGGTGGAGAAAGAGGGTGCAGTTTGGTGGCCAAGGTGGTGGGTTGTTGTGACAGCCGCCCCCCAGCTGCTGTTTGCCCGAGTTGTTCTCTGACCAAGTGGCCTGATGGACTGGGCCAGAGGCTGACAACCGGACCCTCTCAGACTGAGAACAAAACAGCCGCCTAACCCCCACTTGCAGCCCTAATTCCTCTGCGGTTAGGGGGCCTGCCCCCTGCAGAGGGAGCAGGAAGAAGCCCCTCTCAGGTGGAAGCACTCCTGCGGCGGAGTTGCGAGTCTCCAGGCCTCTCTGCAGCATCTGTGCTCAGCAGGAGGCCCACTGTCCGCGGGCCCGTCGCCTAGCGCCACTCCTGGCACCCCCCGCAGCCCCTATGGGACCCACACTAGCACCTTCATGGGTGGTCTTCCCTGGGCCCACCACACCGATAACCAAGCTAAGAGCAGACAGGCGGGGTCTCAGTCCTCATGGGAGCGTAAAAGCCACCAAGACCCGAGGCCTTCACAGCGCAGTGGGTGTGCTGGGCCCTGGGCTGAAGGAGTTGCACAGACAGAGGTGAGTCAGGCCTGTGCCCATCATGCTTCCCCCAAGTCTGCATCAGTACATACTGTGATTAGGTTCCCTGTCACCATGCCCACTGCTGCCACTCTGCTCCTGCCTGCTACCCCCTCACACTGGAGTTCTTGTGATAACTGGTCTCCTGCTCCCAGCTCCTTTGGCCTCTTCTCCATGTGGCAGCCAGAGGGCATACAGTGAGATCTGTCCCTCCTCTGCTCAGAACCTTGGACGGGCTGCCCGTCTCAGGCCTAGCAAGTGCCAAAGCCCTTACCAGGAGGGGGAAGCCCCATGGCCTCTGGCTGCCATGATCACTCTGCTCTCTGCAACTCCCCCATTTGCTCTGCTTGGGCCACACGAACCTCCAAGCACCAGCCGGCCTCAGGACCTTTGTACCTCTGTGGCCTGGAACACCGCCCCTTAGCAGGACTCTTTCCCTCCTTCCCTTTCTTCTCTGGTCTCCCAACTGAAATTTAATTACCCCACCATTCCTGTGTGCACCACTGCCCCCCAACTTTCTGCCCCCTTTCTTTTCCCTCTTAGGTACTTTCTAATCTAATAAAATTTTTCTAATATTTTAATCTTGTATTTTGAGTGCTCTTGCACTAGAGTGGGGGCTTCATGAAGCATTGGGTTTGGCCTGTTTTGCTTGTTGCTGAATACCCAGCACCTGAAGCCAGGGCCTAGAACGTGGCAGGTGCTCAGGGAGCATTTGTAGAGTGAATGAGTGTGGGTGCCTGTAGCCCGGCTGCCACATTGCTTTAGACGCTGTCTGGCTGCTGCTCAGGCTCAGGGCCGAGGGGACGCAGGCCCGCGCTTGGTGGTGTTTTCCTGCTGAAAGCTGAAGAACAGTCCAGAGCAGCTTTGACCAGAACAGAATGACCTGCCCAGTGAGGGCCATGTGGGGGTCCCAAGGGAGGGCCCAGCTGTGCCCGTAGCCTCAGTAGCTGCCAGTGAACTTGGCCCCATCTCAGGGGGCGCCTGGCTGGGTCTGGCTGGGCCTGGCTGTGGTGCCTGGTCCTGGGTATGCGGGCCAGAGGTCAGCTGGGCTGCCCTTCCAAGAGATGTAGCCCGAGTGGCCTCCCAGTCCCGGCCAGGGAAGAGTGCACCTCCTCAGAAGGTGCCAGTCACGGGGATCCAGCAGTCAAGGGTGCGCTCTGCTGCGCCTCTGCTGCCTCACAGTCAGGCGCCTCCCTCTCTCCCCACACTCGCCTCCCCATCTTGGCACGACGTCGCTTTGCCCAGAGCCCCCAGCACAGCGCTCCTTCCCCCTCGTCCCTCCTGGGTGGGCAGGTGTGCTGTGAGGAGCGGCCCCCTTTGGAGCAAGGGGTTCTCGTTTGTCAGCTTGGTGCTGCTTCACAGTGTGGGCCACACTTCTGGAGGCCCGGGGCGGGCAAGCAGGAAGGTGGGAGCCCCCGGCCTGGGGGGAGAAACATGGTAGTCACCCTCCCCTCCTGGGGCATCCTCACCCCCGCCCGTTCTGAGGGGCAGGAGTGGTCTGTCTCTACCCTGTTACACAGACAGGAAGCTGACTCAGAGGGCCCAGGGGACGGGGCCCTGGGTCACAGCTGGCCAGCAGGGTGGCAGGACGCAGGCCTCGAGTCCAGGCCCTTGCCTGCTCGTCCCACGGAGGCCTTCACGCGGGCCCTACCAGGCTCCTGCAGCTGCGTCCCTCTTGGGACTGTAGGCCTCGGGGAGAGCATGGACTGTAAAGAAGCCAAGACCAGCATCATCTGCGTGTGATGACATCCGTGAGGCAGAATGTGAAACAGACTGATGTGAGCCTTTGTTCTGAACAGCCAGCCGGGTGGGGAGGAAGTGCTGGGGGTTCGCCTAGCTTCCTCGGCTGGTAACATCATCCTCGGGTAAATACCATCAAGATAACAACAGGAAAGATGGAAGAGCTTTTCTCTTTTGTTTTCTAATCAGACTAAGAAGATAACAGAAGTGGGGGTTTAAGGTAAAAAAGAAAACAAGAAATCCCCACAGGCCACTCTGGAATTGTGGGAGGAGGCCCCTGAGGCACAGCCGTGAGGAGAGAAAGTCTCCAACTGTGGGCGAAAGTCACCTGGGGCCCGGGTCGAGGTGGGGGCCTCAGAAACCCCAGCGGGCTCCTCCCTGCCCTCCCCGGGGTCTGTGTCATGGTCCCTTGTTCTCCGTTTTCCAAAAGCTAACGCTGGTGACAGGTGACTGTCCTGCCTCCCGGAGAGGTGTAGGAAAGCAGCGAAAGGGCTGACCAGCGCTCAGTGGTTTGGCCTTCCCGGGGAGGGGGCCTCCCCGGCCCAGGGAGAGACGCCTGAGGCCCCGTGCCCTGGCCCTGGCTTGGCTTGCACAACGGGCAGCCGTGCTCCCCGGTTCCCCTTTCTCCCTCTGCCGAGTGGGCTCTTCCTCCTCGTGTTCTAACATTAGCTACTGCTGGAAGGCAGCCCAGGCGTTTGACCTCGGGGGCAGTGTCCCCCAGCTCCTTCCTGCACGCCCACGCTCAAGCCGGGCCTCTTCTCGCGCGCCAGAGTGGCCATCTCCCTCCCTGCTCGCCAGCAAGTCCCCCCCCCCCTCAAGGGGGCTGGGGTGCACTGCTCCAGGGTGGAGGGCCGGGTATGGCTCCAAGCTGTGTCTTTTCTCGGCCTCGAACCAAGCTGACGCTGGTTTTTGGAGCCAGTACTTCCTTCTGCGCCTGTCAGATTAGGACGCCCAGGCTGCGACTTGCCCAGTCAGAAGAGTTGGTAGCCACGGCAGGCCTTGGGCCCGGCTGCCTAGGCCCCGAGGGTCTTCATACTCCCGGTCGCCCTGAGTTGGCATGGGGACCAACAGCCTCGGCCAGGCTCCCTGGCAGGCCACAAGCTGGCCTGAAGTAGAATTCAGAAGGGCCCAGCCTGGTGCCTTCCCTCCAGGCAGGCAGAGACACCAAGGGCCGCCTGCACCTTGGCTAACCCTGAAGCCCGGGGCGCCAGGGCTGTGCTGGGTCTCCATCAGCGTCTTTGGGAGCCTCCTCCCAAGGGCCCTCGTCCCTTCTCAGCTTCTCTTTTTCTCCCTGGGCCTGGCTCTCCCTTCTGCTTTCCACCGCCGCAGTCTGTGTTCCTTCTCAGAGGCCGGGGCGCCCCCAGTTTGTTCCCCTCCAGCGTGTGGGTGTGAGAGGCTGTGGTGTGTTCTGGCTCCTTTAACGCCGTCTGCAGAAGGGTGAAGGTGCGAGCGCCCTCGTCAGGATTCTGCAGGAGAAGGTTCGGAACAAGCACCATCGCGGCCAGAGGCGAGCTCTGCCACTCTCTGTCTGAGCAGGTTCCCCATTAAATAAAGACCTGAATTGTGTCTTTATTGAAGTCAGGGCTTCATTCCTTCATCAGACAGATGGTCCCTGAAGCCTTGATTTGATTTCCAGCATTTGGAGGGTCTGATTCCAAAACTTTCTCTTGTGATCTAGGGAATCTCACAGAGACCAGGCCCTGCCCTGGGGTAGGCTCAGAACAGGCATTACAGTGGGAGAAACACAAGGGGAGCCGCTCATTGTCCTGTTTCCCTGCAGACACTGGCCAAGGCCTGGGCGCCCGCTTCTGTCCACACACTGTCTTGTGACACCAGAGGGTGAGAGTCTCCCCAGGCCTGTGGGCCTCGTCACAGAGTGATTGACTCATCCTTCCCACCATGGACGCAGAGGGTCTGAAGGGTCAGGAAGACTGACTGCGGATTGGTACAAACCAGCGGTAGTCTTATCACAGATGAGGTATACTGGGAGCAGACTGGCCACCCTGGAGGTCAGTGGGAAACTTGGTGTTGGACCCGGGGAAACCTGCCAGCAGTCAGGGTCCAGGCCTGGGAAGCTGCCGAGCACATGTCTGGTCTGCCCACCGCCGGGCCAGCCGCACAGACGGGGCTCAGAAAGCAAGATGGGGACCCTGATCCGATCTTGAAGACTGGCATGAAATTAGCCAGGTTTCCTCAATTGTAAGCAAGGGAGACCATCTCTGGCTAATTTATACCAAAAGAGAATTCACTGGAGCAGTGGGAGAGGGCTGTGGGACTGGAGAGGGGCTGGGGAAAGGCAGGCGGAGAGCAGCTGAGAGGATTTGGAAGCAGCTACTTAGGGCCGGCTCAGGGCCCCTCCACGGAGTGAACCAGCCTCACAGCCCTTGGCCCAGGAGTCAGGTCCAGGAGTGCCTGGTCAGCCTTGCCTGCATCTTGTGCCCACCCCATGCCAGGGGAAATTGAGGGACAGTCTCACCAAGACACCATCCAGTGTGGGAGGGGAGAAGTCCCAGTGCAAAACTGGGGTGCTATTAGCAGAAGAAGGTGGGCTACACCACCAGGCCATGCATTTTCAGATGCTCAGCGAGGGAGCATTAGTGGGGTGCCCCTAGAACGGGACACAGAGAAGGTGTTCCTTCAAGTTGTAAAATCTTGGTCTTGAGCAATTGCTGGTCCACCTGTGCCCATATGTGCAGAATCAGAGGCACGTGAGTAGCTGGGGCTGGCCTGGGGTTCGACCCCAACTCTTTTTGGCTAGTGTTGTGCCCCTTCTGAAACTTGGCATGAGCCCAGTGATCTTGGGAGGCAGCAGGCTCTGCCCAGGGGAGATCCTTTCCCACTGCCCTGCCTCTGCTGGGCGTGTGGCAGCAGGGGCTGGATGGACTTGGGCTGACAGGTGGCTGTAGCAGGTGGTCAGCGGTCACGTGGCACCTGCCTGTGTTGGGGACATCGTGGACATGACAGCAGCCTCAAGAAGCCTGATTCTCACGGGGAGCAGAGAATAAGCCCAGAGGCAGATACTCTGATGCAGGGTGCGCAAAGGCTCCACAAGGCCCCGGGGAGAGAAGCGCGGTAGGGAGGGTGCCGAGGAGGCCCCAGCGCAGGAATGAGATGCGGAACCCGCCCTGCAAAGGCCGCTCTGCAAAGCTTTACTCTGGTTGCTGTGGGAAGTTGCCAGAGGGCGCTGTAAGCAGAGCTCTGGGGGTCCTGGGAGGAGAATGGGGAGCGGGCTCAGGGCTTGGGTGGGGACCAGTCAGCTTGGCCTGGTCTTTCAGGTAGGGCGCCGGTGGCTTGGAGAGGGGCAGTGTGGGAGTGCGGAGCGCTCACATCGCAAGTACGTGGATGGCTTCAGCCTGGGAAATGGGTCTGCGGCAAATGCAGATAAATCCTTGCTGAGAGAGTGAGTGAGTGAGTGAGGGCCGGAGGCCCCTGTGTGCTGCCCAGGGCTGCCCTCTGGGGGTGTGGCATATCCACATTCCCTGGGCGGGCTGGGGCTCCTCTGTGTGGAACGTGCCAGCTTAGGGGAAAGAGGCTGTGAGCAGAGCTGCACCGAGAGCCAGGGGTTGGTTCCCTGGTTTGCTTCTGGCTAATGCCTGAACCCCAAGCCCTGCTCAGTGGCACCCACATGCTGGCGCAGCTAACAGGCCGCTCTGGATTCTCCACCTCTTCTGCTTTCCCCAGCCCCGTCCTGATTTGGGTTTTCTGGGCTCCCAGCCTGGGTAGCTTTGCATCCCTACCCAAGCGCGAGGGTGGTATGGGGCTGTGGTCCCCCAGTGGGTGTGTGCTGTATGCCGGGCACTCCTGTGGCGTTGGAGCGGTCATCCTCAGCAGGTGAGGCCCTGGGCATTGGCCAAGCCGACTTCCTTCTCTGGATTCTCCCTGCTGGAAGCGGGTCCTGCCTGGCTTTCACGGCTGCATGCTTAGCTGTGGGGGCCTCTTGAGTGTTTGCCATTCAGTGACTTTGTGGGCTTTCAGTGCGAATCCCGCTGCACTGACTTCGTCATCTGGGAGGGAGGCTGACAGCCATCTTGAACTCTTTGCAGACACTTCCATGGTTGGCTGCAGATTGGATGGTTAAGTCAGTGTGGAATCCAGGAAGGTGGCCTGTCCTGAAAATGAAAGGACTATTCTGAACTGAGGAAGGGGACGACCTCGCCCCCTCCATTCCATGTGAGCTCCTTCTGGTCCTTCGGCAACAGCTACAGTGTTTCCCCAGAGAGCCAGCCTGCCCTCCAGCACCCATGGCCTGGCCACCACCCCTGCAGTCCCACCCTTTGTAGCATAAAGGTTTGTCTCAGTCACAGTGTCCTCCATGAAGTGTGAGCTGTCTGAGGGCCAAGGTAGGTGTCCTCTGTGTCCCAGGCTGGTCAGATCGGACCCTTAATAATCTGATTGGATGAACACATAGCTGACTGAGTGTAAAGGGTGGGGGAGCTGGTGCCAGGTGCTTGCCACCCTCTTAACTGGGTGGGCCAGGTGTTTTGGTGTGCCTCACCCTCATCCTTCCAGGCCTTACAGAGCCAGTGCCTGGGTTCCTACCCACTTCTAGAGAACCCTTGTGTGTCTCTGTCATTTGGGGTTCCTCTCAGAAGTTAGAGTTGTCTGTGACAAACTGATTCTTGGGGGGCTGACAGCTTCGTCACCTTGGTGTGATCAGCCCTGGCACAGCCTGCATATGAATAACGACCAGTACTTGTGAGTGGAGGTGAGCAGTTGAGTAAATGAACGAGTCTTTGGCATACTTGAAGCAGACCCTTGTTCCTGGGGCCCCAGTGGGCACAGTCCCTTCCTCACCAGAGGTCAGAGCAGGCCTCTTGACCTAGGCCTCAACTAGCACAGGGAAGGCCAGAATGTTCCACGCTCAGGTTACTCTGTCGCTGTGGAGCAGTGCCTGGGCTCAGGAAATTCCAGGCCTCACTGGCCTGCTTCTCCTGCAATGGCCATGGCATTCCACTGAGGCTGGGTGTGGGGTTGCAAGGGAGATGCGGATGCTTATAGTGGAAAGGGAGACCGTTGTGGAAGTATGTGCCAGGGGGTTCAAAAGCCATAGCTCTGTGTTGAACCCAAATAGAACATTGAGTTTCTGTTTCAGTTCAGAGAGAGTGCCTTGGGGGGCCTCCTTGTAGCTCGGAGCAGTGGCCCCCCTTGAGCTTTACCTGCTGCTGCTGTGTAGAGAAGGAAGAGCTGCCCTTGTATTTGCAGGGAGGGGAGGACCTGGGATGGTGGTTGGGCCTCTGCTCTTCACTTAGGTCCTTCTTGTTACCTGAGGTCTCCTCCTCTCCCAGCGCGGGCTGTGGGGAGGCCTCTGTTCCACCCAGCTCGGTGAACTGTTTACATCACACCTCCTGCACCCCTCTCCACACCACTCACACGGCAAAATCCCCTAGTGTCAGAAGTCATGGGGCTTCTTGTGTATTTTTGAAGCCTGTTAACTTGACGGACTCTTAACTCACTGGAGACGTTGGACAAGGAGTCCAGGCCTCATTATGGGCAGATGTTGTCTCTTTTAGTGCTTTCTTATCCTTTCCCTAATCTGACGTTGCCAAAAGGCAGTTACCCTTTTAATTGTGACTTTAGCAAGGGGTCAGTGCAGGGTCATGTGCAAACGTGCTTCTTATGACTTGAAGAGTGAGTAGCTTTTCTGGTTGTTTTCAGCACACGCCAAAGAAGATGAGTCAAGGACCGACACTTCTCTCTTGTGGAATTATGGGTGAGTAACCGAGGTGGCTGTGAGCAGTCCTCTAGTCCTTCCCCAGGGCCTGAGTCCTCCAGGTGAGACGCTGGAAGCACTTTCTGGACACAGGCACCAAGAGCAGCCGTGGGGACGCTTTTCTGTGTGGCTTTAACCGTTTCTGGCCACCGGTGCTGGGGAGATGTGCAGGTGTGTGGTTCACAGATGTCATTTCCAGCCATATCATGGAGGATTTCTGTCTGTAATTAAAGTAATAATGTTCATTTTTTAAATTTGGAAAATGTATTATAGCATAAAGTGCAAAATAAAAATCTCTCTGAGCCCTAATACCTAGTGATAATACTGTTAATGTTTTGGTGTACTTTTATGTCCTTTGCATTTCTTATGTAGCCAAGTCCATGATGAACATATGATGGTATAAAATTATATACAGACTGTTTTTTGCTTTTGTCACTTAGTAGTTACCGTCCTTTCCCCACAGTGTTAAAATCGTCCCTTCCATGTGTTTGAAATGAGTCTTTAGTACTGCACTGTGTGGATGCGTCAAAATGTATTTAACGGTTTAACTATTGCTTGGTTGTCAGGCAGAAGGGCCGTTTCGTTTGCTGTCGTGATTAACAGTGACTAAGTGTCCAAGTCCTCGTCTGCCTTTGGTTTATTTGTTAGGCTAGTTCTGGAGTAGAACAGAGAGGCTGGAGGGAAGGAACATGTTTAAGGCCCTCACTTCATGTTGCTGAGATGCTTCCTGGAAAGGTCGCCTTGGCCCCTGTCCCCACGCAAGCGTGAATTACCGTTTTCTGTAAGGGGGCCAAGAAGATGACTGTGTGGATCACATTGGTTTCTCTGTGCTTCAGCTGATCGGGAGCAGTGCCCCTTTCACCGTCTCTCCCTGATGCCAGCCCCCAAACCCTGCCAGAAGAGTTTTGGTAACGTCTGCACTGAGGCAGAAACCGGGCTCCATGGTGGGTAACCCCTGCAGGCTTCCCAGTTTCATGTTTGTCTTCACAGGACTGTACCAAGTCTCCCCTGCCTTTTTCTCAGCCGCTTCCCTCTGTGCACGGGCCTTTCATTTCCTCCTTTGGACCCCGTTCCTGTGGGCGGGATGATGAGGGTGGAGGGGTGCTGGGTATGTCACAGTGAGCATGGTGGGTGCCAGGCTCCTTCCGCGCAGGATCTGCTTGACTCTGCAGCAGCTTCGGGGACGGGTGGGAGCACCCAAGTCACATAGGGGACACCAAAGCCTGGGTGACCCCCCACGAGGTCCCTTGGCAAGCAGAGCTGGACCCATGTCAGGGTAGAAGGAAAATGGTTTTCTTCTCAGTCACAAGCCACAGCGCTGTGGGGCCCTGACCCGTGTTCTTCCCGCTGCCCCCAGAGGAAATGGAAGCAGGAAGGTCACCTGGCTTTGGTTTACCCGTGTGACACACTTCTGAGCCCTGTCCCCACGTGGGCTTGATTGATTACCTCGCTGGTGGTTAATGGCTTTCAACAAACCCTCATACTGAGCTCCAGCTGGGCTGCCTGCCTTTGTCATGCCTGAGGAGACAGGCTTCAGCTCTCAACTGGGCCAGACCAGGACACTGGTCTGTGGAGATGCTGGTCTTGACCTTAAGGCTGTCCAGGCACTAGGCTCTGGTGGCCTTTGCTCTGAGTGTGTTGTAAAAGGTGGAGCTCTGGTGGGTTTGTGCTGCGCCATGTTGGGGTTCATGTGATCACTCTGAACTACTTATTTTCCTAAGCTTCAGTTTCCTCATCTGTAAAATGGCTGTTACGACAGCACCTTCCTCGGAGGCTTGCTGTGAGGACTGTGTGGGGTATGTTTGTGAGGAGGCCGGCACAGCGTGAGTGCTCTGTAGTAAGGGGGAGTCCTGTTCCCTGCAAAGGGACCACCGTGGCTTCCTTGGGGAGCAGTGGAAGGTGAGCGTCACCTTGTGAGGAAAGATGCTCAGGCCCTGGGGGCCAGGGGCAGAGGCCTGTGGGGAGAGGCTGTCCTTCCGTCTGATTGCCCAGCAGCGTCTCTGTGACCCCGGAGCCCCGGCAGCCTGCTTTCTACCCGGGAGGCTCCTGTGCGGCCCAGGCTCCCGGGATGGCCTGCGCTGCTTCTCCAGGCTCTTGCTTGCATGGTGGCTCTTCAGGAAGTACTCTGTCTCTCACGGGCCAGTCTCCCTCCTGCTCTGTGGCCATCGCCAGGCACTGTGGGCAGTGGAGGAGCAGCCTCGGGGGGCGTCTGTGGGGTCCCCTCATCCTGCTTGGCTTCTCTGCCTCCCACACGCTCAGCTTTCTGTTGTCAGTACCTCTGTGGTTCAGGAAGACCCTGGCCCGTCTGGCAGTGTGCATTAGGAAGGCTTTTTGTTCACCACAGTTTATTTCTGTGGCTCATTATTGAGTATCTACTATGTGTCAGGCAGGGATAGAGTGAATTAGCCCCTGCCCTCAAGGGGGCTCCTGTTGTGTGGAGGGGAAAGATGAGGAGCAGTGAATTTCCTGTGGAATGGGTCACCTTCCATGATGGGTGCCAAAAGCGGGCCCTCAGAGCTGTGGGCAAGCAGCCCACTTCCTGAGCCTTGCTGGCTCCTCATCCTGCGGGTGGCAGGTGTTTGTGGGATTTAAAGAGGCAGCGGCCTCAGCACCACCACCCCCTCGCCCCCATCCTTTCCTGCACATGCTGAGGTGGGAATGTCAGCAGTCCAAGGCCTTCCCAAACCTCTGTGCCAGTGGAAGCTTGGCTGACAGTTCCTGCCCATTTAACCAGGGAGTCAAGGTGTGGCCTCGCCCTGCACTGTAAGCTGGGAGAACAGCCCAGGCAGCAAGATGCATCTTAGGTGTTTTTAAAAGCAGGGAAGAGAACACCCCATGGGTCCAGCCGGACTTTTCAGGAGGATTTGGGTCCTTCCTGGCCTGGACAATGTTCAGCAAAGATAAAATGTCATGTTATTATAGCCACTGAACCCCTTGCCTGTCTCCTGGAGGTAAAGAACTAATGTTCTGGCCCCCATCAGTGGAATTGTCCCCCTGATTGCTGGGGAGAGCCTGGCCCGTGACTCAGGGCATTACGCTCCTGAGCCCCCATGCCGGGGTCCTAGCTGGAAGCCAGTAAGAGTTCATGTTTCATAAATGTTCTTAAGAAAATCCAGGTGAGCGCCTTAGGTTGAGGGGCGCAGCAGCCTGTTTGCTTCCTCTTAAATAGGCACCCTTTCAAGTAGCTCAGCCTCCTCTGCACCCACTTAGATGAAATAAATGCCTTACTAATAGATCCAAGTGCTCACAGCAGGTTTTGAACTACTTCATATATTGTTATTGTGAGCTGGATTACAGGCCCCCCCACCTGTGTCCTACCCCTGCCCATCCCCAGTTTGGGAAGTTGATATAAAGAAATGGTTTTGTGCTTTTTCTGATGTAGGGGCGTGAACAAAGCCAGAGTGAGGTGTGGATGGGGCGAGCAGGGCAGAGTGGAGCTCAGCCTCTGGGTGCCTGGCAGCCCAGTCGCCGAGGGGCTCCTTCTGGCAGATCGATGCTTTGCCCCTTTGGTTTCCTTTGTCCCCTCCCAGACCACCCCCAGCATACCTTCTGTGCTGATCCAGAACTTCCTCGGCAAGCAGCTTCTCTGGGAAAGAGCTCCGCACATGACTGGTTATTGTGTTCTTGACACAGGAAACCTTGGTGAGCTGGCCGCTTCATGGGTGTGGCCCACCCACCGGTCAGCTGGTCTGCTAGGCTAGCCAGCCCTGTTGTGGCCATGATTTCTAGCGGGTGCTGCAGGGGGCTTGGCTGCGCCTGAGAGAGTCATTCTGTGATGGACAGGCGGGGCTGCATGTGAATCCTTGGTATGTGGGCTCCCTCCAGGTCCTCCATCATTTGCTGGGGGAAACACTCTTCATGCCAGCCCAGGGTCACACTGGTGCTAGCTTAGTCTTTTTTGGGGACACAGGGCGAGTGGGGTGAGAGCAGGCTCCATTCACCACCCTTGGCTGATGGCTCCCATTAAATGCATACCATAGTGCAGGGGCAGTGGACATTACACATCCCATTTTCCTCGCCACTCAGGTAAGAGAAGGTCTAGGAGTCATGTGTGAGAAAGCTAACACAATACCAATTATTGCAAAAAGGCCACTAGAAGTCATAGAAATACAAATAGAAATGGACAGAGAACAAAACAATTCATATGCTAAAAAAAAAATGCATGGAAACCCATAATTACTTTAGGAGTTATGGTAATAAATTATTTATTAATGTAAATTATTTCACAGGCAAAGAGCATAGAGGAAACTTGAGCAGAAGGATCATACATTATGTATAAAAAGGAATTGTAAAAATGTTATAGCAGCCCTGCTTGTGCCACTTGGTTCAGGTTTGCCAGCATTTTAATTATAAGCCCTTACTTTCTGTGTTTAATTACTTGGCTGTTAAAGTCTACTCTGTACATAAAAGGATTGTTCCCGAGGGCACGCTCTGTATTAAGTTCTACGGGGTAAACCAGTTGGCTGTGTTGAGCCATGCATGACTGACAGATTTCGCTTTGAGATCTGGTAGCTTTGAGGCTTTTAACTCCTCCACTATTTGTTGTTGAAAGTGGAACGTGATTGTACCTTGTCTGAAGAAGCTGGTATTCGGAGGTTGGGCATTTTCAATTTCTTATCACAAACAAATGGCCAAAACAAAATGAACACCAGCAATGACAACAAGAGGGCCTCTCAGGCCCAAGTTCTGGTCTCTGTGCCTTTTTTCCACCTCTCAAATAGCCATTTTGAATATGAACACTGGCCTCCTGTGTTGGTTTCCTATAAAAAACTGATTATTAAACGAAGTAGGCTAGAGTGAGACTCGTTTTCATTTTAAGAAGTATGCATATGTATGCTTTTTTAAGATATACTTTTCATTTTTTGTTTTTTCTTATTATGGCGTATGTGTGATTTTTTAAATCTCTAAAATAGTTTAATCTCTAAAATCTCTTAAGGTTTAGCTTAAGGCTTGTCCATACAGAGTGCTTTAAATTTTTCCTGGCACCATTTATTGGTTTCAGACAGTGTTTCTAGAATAAAGTACAGAATAGAATAGGCACATAGTGAGCACATGATAGCTGTTCATGCTGACAAGTGAAGGGATCCCCCTGGGTTGCCTTTTCTCCCAGGATGACCTGCTTTGGGGCTGGGAGAGGGCCGCAGTGGGGCCAGAGGACAGGGAATGACAACTGCTGGAGTGGCATTGGGTGCCGCCTGCCATGATGCATTTTGCCAAGTTCCTTTCATGTGGAAAGATGGTCAAGTTGGGAGACAGCCTGGCCCAACCGCAAGAGCATGGCCTTGCCATTGCTGACTCTTGTGAACTGTGTGTCTATAGGTGAGATGGTGACATTCTTCTGAAGCTTGGTTTCCCCACCAGGGAGATGGGGAGTGCTGTGACTCCCCACAGGACGAGTCGTGTGCTTGGGACACAGTGCTCATGCTCTTTGCTAGCTTCCGGAAGGACCCCAGTGGGTTGTTAGTTAGTTAACAGTCAATATGCATTTATTGACAGTTTCCTGAATTGCAGTCCCAGCTGCCAGTTTTCTCGTCTGTATAATGGCACCCAGCTTTGCTGTGGGTTTTGGTTTAGGTGGGAATCTCAAGCACCTGCCGATTTCCCATGCTTTGTGTGTGTACCCACAGCCGAGGGGAGAATCGGAAGGAGATGGATAAAACTGCCCTTTCTGACCCTCTAGAGCACTTGTTGCCATTGCAAATGCCAGCTTTTTCTACCTATTTCTAAATGCCCCGGAGGTTGGGATAGAACGTGTCTGTGTCAAAGCAGGAAGGGCTATCACAGGCCCCCAGGCTACCCCGACTCATACAGGTAGGGACACCGAGGCCCATGCACCCAGCACCCGATCTGGTGTGTTTTCTTCTACCTCCATATTGTGTGGGGATCCCCCAGGCCTCTTTTCCTGAGAGACTTTCCTAAGCAGTGGCAGCTGCGGTGGGCCACCCCGCCCAGCTAATGAGGATAAACGCCGAGCCCACCAGCCTCTCGGGCTTCTCCCAGCGCCCCCGGAGCTAGCCTTCCTGCTTCCTTCCGTGGGGCTTGCTGAGTTTTCTCTCCAGCCGTACTAATTCCTTGTCCTCATGCCATGGCCGAGGAGCTGCGTTGCTATTCTGGAACCCAAGGTGCAAGCTGACGTCTATGACCCATCGCGGAGGAGAGGGCAGGGGCCGGGGCCCAGGCAGGGAATGCAGAGAACCTCGTTTTCCTGACACAGGTGCTCCAGTGGGCCAGGGGCTAGAAAGTTCTTTAAAAATGAGTGACCCCAAAATATATAAAGAGTTCATGCACCTCAACCAACAAAAAGCAGACAATCCAATCAAAAAACGGGCAGAGCATCTGAACAGACACTTCTCCAAAGAAGAAATCCAGGTGGCCAACAGACACATGAAAAGATGCTCCACATCGCTAATCATCAGAGAAATGCAAATTAAAACCACAGTGAGATATCACTTCACACCAGTCAGGATGGCCACCATCCAAAAGACAAACAACAACAAATGTTGGCGAGGCTGTGGAGAAAGGGGAACCCTCCTACACTGCTGGTGGGAATGTAAATTAGTTCAACCATTGTGGAAAGCAGTATGGAGGTTCCTCAAAAAGCTCAAAATAGAAATACCATTTGACCCAGGAATTCCACTTCTGGGAATTTACCCTAAGAATGCAGCACTCCAGTTTGAAAAAGACAGATGCACCCCTATGTTTATCGCAGCACTATTTACAATAGCCAAGAAATGGAAGCAACCTAAGTGTCCATCAGTAGATGAATGGATAAAGAAGATGTGGTACATATGCACAATGGAATATTATTCAGCCATAAGGAGAAAACAAATCCTACCATTTGCAACAACATGGATGGAGCTAGAGGGTATTAGGCTCAGTGAAATAAGCCAGGCGGAGAAAGACAAGTACCAAATGATTTCACTCATCTGTAGAGTATAAGAACAAAGGAAAACTGAAGGAACAAAACAGCAGCAGAATCACAGAACCCAAGAATGGACTAATAGTTACCAAAGGGAAAGGGACTGGGGAGGATGGGTGGAAAGGGATGGATAAGGGGGAAAAAGGGGCATTATGATTAGCACACATTATGTAGGGGGGGTCACAGGGAAGGAGGTGCAACGCAGAGAAGACAAGTAGTGACTCTATAGCATCTTACTATGCTGATGGACAGTGACTGTAATGGGGTATGTAGGGGGGACTTGGTGATGCGGGGAGTCTAGTAACCATAATGTTGTTCATATAATTGTATATTAATGATACCAAAATAAAAATAATAAAAAATAAATGAATGACCCCATTGTGGGATAGCTTATGTCCTTGCCCTGCATGTTTTCCTGTTTTCTTTTCATAAGATCAGTTTAGTAAAGCTGCCTTCAGAGAGACACCTCTTGAGTTTCCACTGAAAGGGTTGGTGAGCTTTTACCTCCAAATCAAGCATAGACTCCTTGCAGCCCCAAAGCCAAGTTAGCAAAAGCCAGCCCACAGGGCAGGGGAGAGAGACTCATCGTCAGCACAAGTAGACAGGTGTGAAATCCAAGAATGAGTCAGCCAGTCTTGATTTGGCTGGAGGCCTGCTCCCCAGGCCTGGGAGGCTGCAAGAATCTCACATCAAGGGTCTGTGCTTCAGGTGCTTAACCTTTTCTTGAAACCACATTCTGCTGTGGTTATGTCACCATAAGGCAGCCTCTGAAACAGCACAGAGATGTCCAGGGCTATAAATCTCTATCTTTCAAGCATAAGCCTGTAGTCCCTGAAGAATCTGGGTCCGTGGGAATTTCCCTTTAAGTTTAAGGGTAGAAATGGAAACAAGAACATTTGAAGTCAAATGCTATTTGTGTTCCTCTGAGTGTAGATCTGTATATCTAGCAGCCTTCTGCCTCCTTGGTCAAGGGGTCACAGGACCTTGTGAGCATGGCTCGGGAATCTGGGCTCCTGTGCCCCCATGGGGGCATCAGCCTCTCCTGTGCCTTTCCAGAAGCTTTAAGCTCAGATATCAAACCTCAGCTTTAAAAGATACCTTAGTTCTGTGAGAGGACCAAGTGGTGTATGTGATTTTTCTGTTTGTATGATTTACCTTCCTATCTGTAGGCAAAGCCCTGTGTGTTTGCCTGAGCATGTGTGCACACACACATACATCCAGTCACATCACACATGCTTCTATGTATAATCTCAAACTTGTGAAAATAGATTCTGCATGGAGATGAAGGAACTTCAGATGTTTGGGAGGGTTAAAGCAGTGAGGGCGGCATAGGACTTTCAGGGCTGGTGCTGGTGCTCCAGGGCTGTGTTCCATCATGCTGTGCCCACATGTGCCTGAGGCTTGGTGTTTGGAACCTCCCTGAGAAGCTTCAGGCCACAGCATGTCTCAGGGAGAAGGTGGGAGGCCTCAGACTCTTCCCATCATGGGAGCTGCTGTCATAGCCTTTATAGTGGCTTCCATCTGGAACATGCTACTCACCACAGAGTCCCTGCCCCTCCTGTGCAAAAGGGACTTCTTGGTACTTGAACGGTCAAGTTTTCCTTCTCTAGAGCTCTACTTTCTGTTACTGGCTGAAAAATATAACAAACAGCAAGCTCCAACTTCGCAGTGGTGTTCTAAATCTTACTTTGTAGGCTGAAAGCTTCCTGGGTATGGCTGGATGGTCTGGCTGGGCTGCCCCTCTACAGAGGTGTTTGAGAACCTAGGCCTCTGTGTAGCCTCTCACCTAGAGCGGTGGTTCTCAACACTTTTGCAGTAAAATAACCTGGGGACCTTATTAAAATTCAGAATCCTACGTCTAGAGATTCTGTTCACCCAGTCAGGGACTGAGCCTAGGAATCTGCATTTTAACACCCCAAAAGGTGTTCCTT
This sequence comes from Manis pentadactyla, assembly GCF_030020395.1. NCBI lineage: Eukaryota > Metazoa > Chordata > Mammalia > Pholidota > Manidae > Manis > Manis pentadactyla. Next base: position 133,724,168 of record NC_080026.1, on the reverse strand, counting down.
TCTGGTGGTCCCAAAACCACACTGAGAGATCCTCGGGGAGCACCCAGATTCCCGCTCCAGCCAGATCCCACAGAGCTGGGGACCCAGCTGCAGGAGAGCTGAGCCTCAACCACGTTCTCCACTGTTGTCATCAGAACCGTGGTGGCTGCCTACAGGACAGCCTGCTTTGTGTCCTTGAGGGACCTACACTAGGCAGTTGTTTAGTTGTCATAACTGCAAGTTGGATACTGTCCATCTTCCTCATTTTATGTATCAGGAGCAATTAAGTAATTTGCAGAGCTGAGGTTCGGACCCAAGTCCACACCCCTTCCCACCACACTGAGTGACCCCTGCTCCGGGGACTCCCTGCATCCGTGACCATTGTCATTTTTGAAAGAGTTATAGTTGTTTGTGCAGAAGTAATATTGAATGGAGGGGCGGGGTGTCCGGTATCCTCTCTGCCCTACCGAGGCCCTTCGTACCGTGTGATGACGTCAATGCCTAAGGCTTAGGGCGGTTTGCCATAAAAAATCAGCTTCTATTCTTGTTTCTTTTGTCTGGTGACCTGACCCAACAAATTGCTCTCTGTTCCCTGAGCGAAAAGGGAAAACACAAGAGCTAAACATAGCCTCAATTGTTTTTACTTTTCTTATATTGTACTTCTTGAAGCGATAAATATAGTAACAATTAAAATATTATCAGCCCCTCAGACACAACAGGTGCCCACCTGGCTGACGCTGACACACAGTAGCAGCGCTCAGCACTGGGCACTCACTGGCTGCGTGTCTCCAAAGTATCTTTGACATTACTCAGCAGCCATTCTCCTGCTGCTTCACACGCAGCCATCCATGGCCCCTGGTGTGGGGCGGGGAGTTCAAGGTAGAGCTCTTGTTGGACCTGCCCGGCCAAGGTAAGGTTGGCGGTGCCAGGGACAAAAGACAAGTGAGGCCAGCGGACACCCAGGGCCCACTCTGCCGCTTTGGTCTGCACACCGTCCACTCCTTCCTACACCCACCACTGGCGAGGGTCTGCTGCGTGCCATGCTCCGTGCGGGCCCTGGGGAGCCATGATGGGTCTGTGGCTCCATAGAAGTAGACACGTAAACAGATCAGTAAGGCGCAGCTAACGTGAGCCATGTGATTAAGGTCTTGTCAAAGAGCTGTGGGTGCCTGAGGGTCCATACAGGGAAAGCACACCCACAGAGAGGGTGATGTTTGAGTTGGCTCTAAATGATGAGTAAGAGACTGTTGGTGGAAGGATAAAGGCAGGAGAAACATAGTCTAGGCCTTTGTGCAGGTCTGAAGGCATGAGAGAGCTGATGTCTGGGGGAAAGCTGATTCACAACAGTCCCACTGTGCTTGTATTTAACCAGTGACCTGAGTTGAGAACTGACTCTTTTTATTTTCCCTACAATAAATATTATGCATTTGTTCTATATATTAAAGTCAGAGAGGCTTACTTTTTAAAACAGAGTAGAGTAGTTTCTTCAGATGAGCAGGAACGTGTTAGAATTAGCCATCCAGCCCAGGTCCCCACTGGGGATCTGATAGTTAAAAAACCTAAAAACAAATGGAACATCCGTCTCTTTGCATATAAATATTACCTGGGCTCATTCCTGCCATTGCTTTACTAAACTTCATTTTTATAAAGAATAGCTGGGACATGAGAGTCACTCTTCAGGGTCGTGTACACAAAGCCAGGAAGAGTGTTCTTTGTGGGCTTTGACTCTTACCGATTCTTGTCTGACTCCCGACGTCACAGCAAGTGTGATGTGCCTGGAACGGAGGGTGTACTGGGGAGTCCAGGGCCGGATGGGGGCTGGGATGACAGCTGCTGAGGGCCGCAACAGGCATGGGCCTCAGAAAGTCCTCGAGTAGTGGTGAGGAGTGGGCCAGAGGAGGGAGGCCCAAAGGGTCCAGTCAAGAAGCAACAAGATCACGAGGTGGCCCCAGGACAGGAATGGCTGCCAGATGAGAGCGGCAGAATGTTCACGTTTAACTGGCTCCTGATTCCCCTCTCTTCTCATTATTTCCCTGGAGATGGGGAAAATTCCACGGCAGCGAAATAAAAATGGAAAGCGGTGTCCACGGAGGACAGGGTCAGTCCCTTCTAATTTCCTGGGAGAGAGATGTTCTGCAGCGAAGCCACAGGCTCCCTAAGTAGGACCCCTGTGATGCCACCGCAGGGCCTTCGTTGCTGGTGGCCGGGCCCGCGGGTGCTCCCCTCAGCCGGCCACATTTGCGGCCCATGTAGGACCTCAGCGCCTTGTCCCAGGAGAAGCCGATGGCCCGTGCTCCTCTCTGGGAAGTCCCTGGAAGCCAAGACGCAGACCTGGAGGAGGATGAGATTGTAGGCCCTGGCGCTGACGCTGGCACACCACCAGGCATTTGGTGGTCACGTCCCCCACATACTTGGAAATGATAGCTGCCCTTATGGAAAATGTAGAAACTGCAGAAAACAAAAAGGAGAAATTATAAATCAGCCAGCTACCTGCTAACTGACTATGAACATTTTGGGTTATTTTCTTTTCATCTTCACATAGAACATGCATATTTTACTAAATAAGAATCATGCTGTCTGTACAGTTTCATATGCTGTTTCTTTGTGCTTAACATTCCATCATTAACATTTCCTCACATCATTAATATTCTTTGAAACTCTGCTTTTTTCATGCTCCGTGTTACCCCTTGCTAATTTATTTAACCGGCCCCTGCTGTGGGACATTCTGTTGTCTTACCAACCATTCTGCTCTCGCTCAGAGTGTGAGGAGCATCATCATACATAAATCTCCCCTTTTTTCTGAGGATGACTTTTCTTCATCTAAATCAGATCACAGACGGTTGTGACTTGGGCAATGTTAGTTTCTTTTCATTTTACTTTATTATTCATGAATTTCAACTGCTGACAAATGTCAGATTGGGATTGTTTTAAAAGAATGGTGCATACTTTAGGGGTTGTGGATAGCGAAGACATATTTTGAGCACCATAAATGTTTGCCAAAAGGTAATCTTGGGTGATGAATTATCAAATTCAATTAGGGAACGTGTATTGAGACTTGCTGTGTGTCATGGGCTGGGAAGATTCGGGGACAAGATGAAGTGGACATGTGGAGACAGTCCTGCATTGCTCCAACGGGCCTAGCTGGGCGTATAGAAATCTCTCCTGCATCTCCAGCTGCTGAGGCTCTCTCGTGGGGGCAGCCTGTCCCCTGCCCCCTGCTGTGGTCCCAGCCCCTCAGGCTTTGTCTCATGACTGGGGCAGGGTACCCTCGATGGAGTGCCACATTTAGCCCTGATTTGGCTTCTCTTTGGCTCCTGAAGCTCCTTTTGGGCCTCACTGGTCACGCCCTTTGAGCCTGTCAAGTAGCTGTTGATAGTGACACTCCGCACAGGGTCAGCCCCTCGGGGTGTCTCTTGGTGCCACGGAGAAGTGGCCACCAGTAGAGGAGATAGATGTATGGTCCCTGCTGCCTGGAGCAGTCACAGAGGGAACAGCACAGTTTTCTGAGCATGTGGCCCATCTGGCATGACTTGTAAACTCCATGAGGGTGGGGCCACCGCCAGGTTCCCCATGGACCCCTCAGTGCCGTAGTGTGATGAGAAGAGCACGGCTCTGGGTTGGGCCAGTCTGGGTTTGTGTCCTGTCCGTTGTTAGCTGTGTGGCCCTGGGCTACTTACTCAACCTCTAGGTCTCAGCCTCCCCATCTGGCAAGGATGGAGGCCTGTCGGGACGCTGAGGGCCTTCACCAGCCATGGTGGATGCCCAGTGGTTGGCCACAGTGCTGTGAGAATCATTGTGCATGAAATACCTCCTGAATATCAATTCAGCCTTTGCTTCTGTCCTTCTACTGGCCGACTGCCTCAAGTTTTCTCTATAATCCTATCTGCACAGCATATAAATGTATGTAGGTTAGAAAGAAATTGAAACCTGCTAACATGTTGATCACTGGCAGTGCAGCTTACTTTCTGACTTTGCTCTTGGGTTACAAATTTGGTAGAGGAACTATGTCACATTTATCTTTGCTCTCCTAAAATTCTCAGCACAATGCCTGATTTTATAGTAGAAAAACAACAAATAGTTCTTGAATATTCCGTACAATAAAGGTTCAAGTATCGAGTCAGCATTTCATAGCTAGGGTAGCTTCTTTTCTCATGTGTTCAAGAAGAGGCCTGAATATGTACATTTAAATTGTGCCCTTACCACTGTGTAGCCCAAGACTTGTTCCTATAGATTTAACTGCTTATGAACAGCCTCAATTTCAGTGAGAAATTGAGTGATTGAGTGAGCCTGAGGCACACACTCAGTGATTGGCCACTGTTGATAATGTTGTGGAGCTTTTTGGTGGATGGAATATAAATCGATAAAATACCTGGTTTGTATTGTAAGCAAGTGTTTTAAAGATGGAATTCAGGTGAACCAACCTGGCAGCACCCCCAGCCCCATCCGACCCTGACCCTCGGAAGTGCTGAGAC